>NC_137065.1:24999104-25656604 GCF_032717465.1 Coenobita brevimanus | reverse complement strand
ATCATTTGGTAGCAACAAAACTAAGCATCACACTCTTAAGCTCCAGCCACTCACAAGCGACTCAAGGTCCGACCGCGAGTCACGGTCGTAATGCATTTTTTCATCGATCGTCCCTTGATTCGCTGGCATAGCCCGGACTATTTCGGGCGCTCATGAGCCACTGGGACGATTCGTCGGGTCTCACGATTTTTTATTGCTTGCGTTAAAAAATTTTGGCTGCATCATGACTTGCCAATAGTCGAATCACAGTTGCGTCGCAGTCGGAAGTGTAATATGTTGGTCATGAAGCAGTCTTAGCACAACTGGATGCGTCGTCATGCGGTTGTTGGCTGTCGTGATGCTGTCCCCGACAAAAAAAAAATTACAACTGTGTGTTCCTCATCAACTGACTAGACACAGAAGAGGTCCATGGTGATGTGCTGGGTGTCATTGGTGGTCCAGATGTGATGCCCCGTCCCACGCTGGGCGTCATTGGTGGTCCAGGTGTGATGTCCTGCCCCACACCGGGTGTCATTGGTGGTCCAGGTGTGATGCCCCACTCCAAGATGGGTGTCATTGGTGGTCCAGGTGTGTGTGATGCCCTGCCCCACGCTGGGTGTCATTGGTGGTCCAGGTGTGATGCCCCGCCCCATGGGTCGATCATGGGGTGTCGTGGGGGTGTCGTGGGGGGGTCGGGGTGCATTCCCTAAATGCGTCACGCAGTTGTGCTGCATTCGTGGGCAGTCGTGTCAGGGTCGTGGCTGACAAAAATTAGTTAAATTTAAAATTTGAAGACTCATTGCTCCGGTGCCTCGCAGTCACCTCGTGATCTTGTCGCATTCTTGAGGACATCACGACTGGTCGTGAGGCAGTCGTGATGCGGTCGTTAGGCAGTCGTAAGCATAGCAGATTCAGGGCCAGTCAGGAGGTGTGGGACCCAACTATGACACGACTATGAGTCGCACGGTGGTCGGACCTTGAGTCACTTGTGTGTGACCGGGGCTTAAGAGTTAATTTCATACTGAAGAACTAATGATCAGAAATATGATTGTAACGAAGAAAAGATGAGGAAAAGAGAAATAATACAGTGATAGGCGATGTAATGACTAAAACTAGTTAGAATATAAATCTTTGTGTTTTGTTCCGGGTAACGTCGTAAAATTTAATTCAGCTAAGCGAAACGCAATGTTCCAAGAAGGGTGAAAAGCATCTCGATCAGCGTTTTGGTTGAAAACAAAGAATTCAATTACGCTACCAACAGGTGATTTAATTCCTTTACAAATCATACACATTCAAAGGGCTAGCTAATTCTGGAACATTAGTGAATGGAGAATTAATGAACAGAGAGCAGGAGAAGAGTTTTCATGGAGAGGAAATTAATAAGAAATTGGGGGCAAAATCACTTTGATAAGTTGAGGGCAACTGGAAGATGAATATGGACTTTACCTGACAATCTCTCTCTCTCTCTCTCTCTCTCTCTCTCTCTCGTTTGTCCTAACCTCACCTCAAACTGTCTCTTGTCATCTCATTTTCTCGCTGTCTCACTTTCCCTTCTTCGTCTCTCCTTCCTCTTCATTCTCTTGTTACATTCTTTCTCACCTTCTCTCTTTTCCTATTCTCCTCCATTTCTCTTCAGTATTTTCTCTCTACAACCTCCCTTCCTTCCTACCACCTTCAAGTCACTGACCCTCTCTCTCTCTCTCTCTCTCTCTCATATACACACACACACACACACACACACACACACACACACACACACACACACACACACACACACGCACACACACACATACACTCTTACTTAACTTAAACCTGTCCTTCTGCTACAGAAGACTACAAATGGTATACTCACTAAGATCGCGTGTTTCTCAGTCATTGGTGACAATGTGTGTGACTGTGCAGACCAATTCTGGATCCGCAAACTTTGCCACACAGCTTGCATGACAAGCTCGGGTTTGCTAGGAGAACTCTGTTTAGGTTGTGCCTCCGTTGTCTAAGCTCTTCTCTGGTCATGTAATGAACTTTTTCTAGATGAATGGTTCCTTTACTGCAGAGGGCTCCCCATTGTTATCTGCCAGAGGCATTGGTTTTAAGATCTTTTCATATGATGTTGCATTTCTTCTGGGTTGTCCTTATATGATCTTTATATCTCTTCTTCTGTTCCCCTGGATTGTGACATGCTGCAGGGAGTTGGACATATGGGGCCTGGCAGGGAAAGCGGTGCCCAGACATGAGGAGCACATGTCCTATCAATCTAAGCTGTTTTTTAGCCAGCATGGTTTCTATGCCGTGAAGAATTTGTGGGTGAGGTGCTTTATCATCCGTGCAGGTCCTAGGATGCACTGGAAACATCAGATGACAAAAGACTCAAGCTGTTTGATGGGATGCTGGTAAGTAGTCCAGGATTTAGCACAATATAAGAAGGTGGAGAGACATACAGCTGTTTAAACTGATACCTTTGCCCCGATTCTCAAGTTGGTGTTTTCAAAGACTCTGGATCTGAAACTTCCAAAAGAGCCTGATGGGTAATTAAATCGTGCATAAATGCTATGTTTATCAGTAAGCACACTTCCAAGGTAGATATAATTCTCCACCTGTTTTACATTTTCGCTATTTATCTAAAATGTAAGAGGCTTAGCGACGTTGTTTCTCTGAGATTCTATTTTCTGTTTCATTAACATTTATTCGGAGACCCATTGAATGACTTATGTTGGAAATGATGGGGAAAGATCCTTGTAGGACAGCAAAGTCACCAGCATATTGTAGCTCTATAAAATGACCTATTTTGATTGTGCTTGAAGACGTCTGAGATTAAATAAGTTACCTTCTAGATGGAACTGGATTTTTATTCCATCATCAGGGTTCATTTGTTGGTGACTTAAAAGGGTGACTGCAGTGAGACAGATGTTGAAAATGACAGGAGCCAGGATACATCCTCCAGTACGTCCACATCCACATTGAAGGGTTTGCATTTGCTCCCACCTACAGACACACGAGCATTCATGTTGTCATGCAGACTCTTCAGGATGGTAAGATTTTTTTTTTTTTCTGCGAGGAAGAAGGAACCAAAGGTCATGAGCCCGCAGTAACAGTTCCCTCCAAGAGAAAAACAAAATACAATAGAGAGCCAAATTCAAGATCCGATCATTTTGAGATGCCTGGACACACTGCTTTTGAAAGACTGGAGATCATAGGCAGCAGGAAATACAGAGGGAGACAGTTCCAGAGTTGCCCTGTTGCATAAATGAAAGACTGGGAGTAACGGTTTACTCTTGCATTAGAGAGTTGGACAGAAAAGGGATGAGAGTTTGCTGCCAGACGGGTGCTATGCGCCCATCGTAGAGGTGGAGGAATGCAAGCAGACAGTTCAGAGGAGCAGTGACCATTAAAGTAGCGATAGAAAAGAGATAAAGATGCAACAGTGCGGCTTTTCGTGCTCTTACTCTTGATCTGCTTTTTCCTCCAGCCTGCCCTTCTTCCTCCCTGCTTCTGTTGACTTAGTATTTGACTTAGTATTTGCACAAAGTTCTACCAAAAAGAAAAGCGTTGGAGTTAACATGCTGGACCGACTTTCAGAAGATGATGACCTCCTCACACGTGTTTGTTTTACTGAGTCAGGCCTTCATGACTCAGGAAAGCTCAACAGTTACAGTGTGAAGGATTTGGGGATGAGGAAATCCCCATGAGGCTAGGGAGCTTCAACGGGATAGTCGAAAGGTGAATCTGTGGTGTGGAGTCATGCATAATAGAATCATTGGGGAATTTTTCTTCTTAGAGGAAATAATTACTGCGGATATATCTCCAGATACGTGTTACCACAGGTGCAAGACCTTCAGCCAACTATCATCGTCCAGCAGGACGTGTGCCACCTCAATGGGGGATTCCTGTTCTTGAGTTACTAAACCAAATATTTCCAGACCAGTGGACTGGAGGGGTAACGCAGTTCCCTGGCCATTTCGTTTCCAAGACATCACTGCCTTGGACTTCCTCCTATGGGGCTATGTTGAAGATGTCATGTATCAAAGAATTGTACAGGACACAAAGAGCCTGAAACAAAGGCTCACTGACTCTATTACCATCTTGATGTGCTTAGCACAACGAATGGGGTAAAAATAATCTTGTTGTTTTTAATGCATCAAAGACTCAGTTTTTACACCTATCAACCCGTCAAAATCTTCCACAGGAGTACCCACTAATGTTTAATAATATCCACCTCAATCCTGCATTATCCTTGAACATATCTGGGGACTTATCTTGGAAAGATCATATTGTATCTCTTGTAAAATCTGCTTCCAAGAGATTAGGTGTGATAAGCCGACTCTGTGCCTTCTTTACCCCTGCATGGTTGTTGGCTTTATACACGGGTTTTATTCGCCCCTGTTTAGAGTACAACTCTCATGTGTGGGGAGGCTCCCCACATACAGCTCTTCTCAATACGGTGGAGTCAAAGGCTATTCATCTCATCAGCTCTCTTCCTCTTACTGGCTCCCTTCAACCTCTGTCTCTTCGCCGCACTGTTGCCTCTTTATCTCTTTTCTATCGCTACTTCAATGGTCACTGCTCCTCTGAACTGTCTGCTTGCATCCTTCCACCTCAATGGCGGGCGCGTAGCACCCGTCTAGCAAAAAACTCTCATCCCTTTTCTGTCCAACTCTCTAATGCAAGAGTTAACTGTTACTCCCAGTCTTTCATTTATGCAATGGGTCAGCTCTGGAACTGTCTCCCTCTGTTTGTATTTCAAACTTCCTATGATCTTCAGTCTTTCAAACGCAGTGTGTCCAGGCATCTCAAAATTAATAGATCTTGAATTTGGCTCTCTATTGGATTGTTTTTTTTTTTTTTCTTGGAAGGAATGCTTTGGATGCTTGGCCTTTGGTTCCTTCTTCCTCACATAAGAAAAAAAACAAAAAAACATCCGCCCTTTTCCCTGTGACGACTCATTGAGCTGCCTTGAACCACTGTCTGATTCACTTCTTCATTTCTGCAACATTTGCGGCCTTTCCTATAACTTTCCCTCTGTTGAGCACCATCTTTCCTCCTGTAAACCTAACCTTCTTTTCTTAACTGTGATTCAGCACTCTGAGGTATCCTGATGACAAACTTGTTTCTGTATCCTCCTACTTTTTCTATACTCATTTCAAGGCCAAATGTGGCTGTTGTGTATATGTACGCAACGACTTAACTTGCTCTCACATTCCTGAACTTGATTCTTCTGAATTTTCTGGCTCTGACCTTCCTGTCATCCTCTTACTAAATATATCTGTCCTGTTTCCTTATCCTCTGATTCTACTTACTGTGAAGAATTCTTCAACTATCTTACTTCTGCGATGGAATACATCCTGTCTATTTCTCCTTTTTCTGAAATCTCGATTCTAGGAGATTTCAATGTTCACCACTACTTTTGGCTCTCCTCTCCTTCCACTGATCCACCTGGCGAACAAGCCTATATCTTTTCTATCCTTAATGACCCACTACAGCTTGTACAGTACATTACCCATATCCCTCACCTCCTTGGAGAGAGTTCCAACATACTTTACTTCTTCCTTACAACTAATACTTCTGCTAAGACTGTTAATATTTCCTCTCTGTTGGGGTCCTCCCATCACAGCCTTATTACTTTAAACTGTCCTATTGCGCCAGTACAGCATGTGAACCCTCTAAAGAAACGTCGGTTGTATCACGTTGGAGCTGCTGATTGGGAGGCCCTCAGGCAGTACTTCTTTGATTTTCCCTGGAATTATTATTGTTTCCATGACCGGGAACCATCTACGTGTGCCATGCACATTACAGAGGTTATTCTCTCAGGCATGGAAGCACACATTCCTTTAAAATATTCTTTGACTAATGCAAAAAGACATTGGTTTAATCATGCTTGTTCTTATACTGTCCACAACAAGAAGGCCTATAAAAGGTACCGGAGCCAATCCACCCGTGAACCTCATCTTTTTTTATGTTTCTGCCCCCAATCGTGCTAAGTCTGTTCTACGCCCGACTAAAAATAATTTCATCCATAATAAATGCTTTCAACTCCCCAACTCAAATTCTTCCTGCTCCTTCTCGCACCTTGCCAAAAACTTTCTAACAACTTTACATCATCATTCTTCCCTCCTCTTTTCTACTCTGATAGCTTTGTAGCTATTAAATTTTTCTACTGGTAAAGTGGACCTCTTTGCTCAGACTTTCTCCTCCACTTCCACCTTAGACAATCCCGGTGCTGTTCCTCTATCACTTCTCCCCTCTGACTTCCTCATGGCTGACATTAAAATTTCTTCAGCTGATGTTTTTTCTGCCATCAATGGCCTCAATACTAAGATGGCATATGGGACTGATGGGGCTCCTCCTGTTGTATTCAAGAATTGTGCTTCTGAGCCTACATACTGTCTAGGTAACCTCATTCGCCTTTGTCTGTTAACTTGTACCTTTCCTTCTTGCTGGAAGATTGTCCTCATTCAGTCACTCCCAATGAGGGGTGACCATTCTCAACCCTCTGACTATCGCCCAATGGCTTGAACATTCCGTGTCTCAAAAGTTTTCGAGTCTATGCTTAAGAGAAACCTTTTAAAACATCTTTCCTATCACAACCTTCTTTCTGATCGTCAGCATGAATTCCGTCAGGGTCGCTCCACTGGCGATCTTCTCACCTACCTTTCGGACTCCTGGTCATCCTCCTTTCGGTACTTCGGTGAAAGCTTTGCCATTGCACTTGATATCCCAAAGGCTTTCAGTCGAGTGGGGCATAATTTTTTTTTTTCAGTCTGCCCTCTTATGGTTTCTATCCTACTATCTGTGCCATCACCTATAGCTTCCTTTCTGGTCTTTCTATTGCTGCTGTTGTAGACGGCCATCATTCTTCTAGATCTAACAACAGTGGCGTCCCTCAGGGATCGGTCCTATCACCAACTCTCTTCTCTATACTTATCAACGACCTTCCATGCTGTACATCTAACCCTATCCACTCATACACTGATGATTCCACCCTTCACTTTTCCATTAGATTGCCGCAACGTTCATCTCAGCATGTACTTCAACCAACAAAGGATTAGTGTATGGTACACGTAATGTCTGACTTGGCTCATATCTCTGACTGGGGTAAAAGTAATCTTGTTTTTAATGCATGAGTGACTCAGTTCTTGCAATTATCAACCCGGCAAAATCTTCCATAAGATACCCACTAATGTTTAATAATATCCGGGTCAATCCTTCATCATCCTTAAATATACCTGGGGTTTCATTCCCTTGGGACTTATCTTGGAAAGATCATATTACATCTCTGGTAAAATCACTTTCCAAGAGATTAGGTGTGCTAAACCGACTCCGTACCTTCTATACCCCAGCACAATTCTTGACTTTATACACGAGTTTTATTCGCCCCTGTGTAGAGTAGAGTACAACTCTCATGTACAGCTCTTCTCAATAGGGTGGAGTCCAAGGCTTTTCGTCTCATTCACTCTTCTCCTCTTAATGACCCCCTTCAACCTCTGTCATTTCGCCGCACTGTTGCATCTTTATCTCTTTTCTGTCACTGCTTCAATGGTCGCTGCTCCTCTGAACTGTCTGTTTGCATCATTCCACCTCTACGACGAGTGCTTCGTACCCGTCTAGCAACAAACTCTCATCTTTTTTCTGTCCGACTCTCTAAAGCAAGAGTTAACCGTTACTCCCAGTCCCTCATTCATGTACAGTACCACTCTTTCAAACGCAGTGTGTCCAGGGATTTCGAAATGATCAGCTCTTGAATTTGGCTTTTTTGTATTGTTTTTGTTTCTTTTTCTTGAAAGAAACAGTTTTCGGGCTCCTGGCCTTTATTTCCTTCTTCCTTGCATAAAAAAATTTAGAATGCTAGAAGAGCTTTTAATCATATTCATTATATAACAAATTTCACCGTGTTATCTATTCATTTGTATTTTTGTTAAATTTTTAAACAATGTAAACGGACTTTGTGGACACCTTGTAGTTCTGACTACTTACTTGTATCGCATTATACACACTGGTGAGACTTACTGATGAGAATTCCCAGGTTAGCATTGTGAAGTAGTCACTGCCCGCTACGGTAGATTTATTGCAGGACACAACACTGAATGAACCATCATAGTACTAGTGCCCATGCAGGATTATTGTGTAAGTGGCTAGATGGATGGGTGTGAGTGGGTAGGTGGATGAGTGTGAGTGGGTGGGTGGATGGGTGTGAGTGGGTAAATGGATGAGTGTGAGTGGATAAGTGAATGGGTGTGAGTGGGTAAGTGGATTCTAACAAGCCTTGCTCGGTCAGCAGTATAACTGAAGGCATGAGTGCAAATTCAGTTTAGGCATGCTGTCTTTTAGGGGGAGATTAGGACCTCGTAAAAACTTTCTCACTGGCTCCAGCAGTTGATAGGCATTAATGTGAGCCAAAAACTTTTAACTGGATATCTAGGTCTACCGGAGTCTTCCAACAGTTTTCACCACAGTCCCTTCGTGCCCACCGGTAAAGGTAGAGACCAAAAAATATAACGCTTGCGAGTTGAAGGAATCTTTGGGCGCTGTCCTTGTCTTTCCCAGGCTTGTTGACTTTTTTTTTTTTTTTTCTGAATAGTTTATTGCGGTTTCCTTATCACTGGCAACTGTCTTTTTTTTTTTTTTTATCCCTCGACGATCTGTACCTGGCCCTAAAAAGGCACCTGGACTAAACTTAAAGCCGAGGGTCGTAATCAGGGGGGAAGGTTTGTGCACCTTCATTGTGTCGATTGTGCGTTATTTTTTTTTTAATTGTCTCCAACACAGAACCGTATTCTCAGAGGGATATCAGGTTTCGTACTAAGACCTATAATTACGTAAAGGACGGAACTGGTCTCAGTTTCGGCCTGTATTGTGTTCTTCACTACATCTCACACCACTTATTGGAGATAAAATATGTTACTTTTTGTCCTCCTTAGCCTAAACTAGCACTGCTGTACCACTTTGAGCGTATAATATCCCGTGCACTTCAGTGATACAGTTAATGTTCTCTTCCTATTCCTTCTTGGCGTACATCAACTTACACACACACACACACACACACACACACACACACACACACACACACACACACACACACACACACACACACACACACACACACACACAGATAGATGGGGGGTGGGAATTACAGCATAATGGGTTGGCTGTAGCATCATTTCCCACTGTTTTTTTTTTCCCCTATTTCTTAGTAATGTCATTATCGGCTAAAGATGTTTGTATTGTGCTCTGCTTAGCACAGTATTCTGATTGCTTACAACTCGCAAACTTCAATACATTTTTTTGCTTTGTGTGGTTTGTTCTTTCGGTCGCGGGAGGTAAAATCACAGAACCTCTCTTCCGTGAATATTATGGTCGTAATTTAAGTGGCTTTAGAAATTATGTAACAAAGCTTTCACGCTGATTTATTGCTCACATTACATAAAAAATTCTCTAATGCGTTCGGGGAGATACATCTTTTATTACTGTAGTCATTACGTAAGAAGTTACATGTGGTCTTGCATCAACGCTTTCAGTGGTTTTCATCATTCTCGAGCGAGTCAGATATTTCTGTGCCTTTTAACAAGAGAATCATCAAAGGATTTAGGAATCATTATCAGTAACGACCCCCAAAACTCAAAACTGTATTGCAGCCAGTAGCAAGACAAACTAAATTTTTGGCTTTGAAACAAGGAACTTCGATAATAAAACACTCGATGTAATCTCTAAGCCGCATGTGCTAGCAGTTAGACCACATCTAGTATGCTGTGTACAGCGACAGTTCCTGAATCTTATTATGGAAAAGAAGAAAGGCTCTGCAGCACAGAGCCATAAAAATGATCGCTGCGATGCACGACAAAAGAAACTGAACATGTTTTCTCTCTCTCTCCAAAAAAAAAAAAAAAAAAAAAAAAAAAAAATCTCAGAAGAGATCTAATGCAAGTATTTAAAATTAATAAAAAATCTGACTGTTAGAAACGACAAAATTTTGGTAAATACAGACTGACAGTGTGACCGGAAATATAAGAATGAAATTCGATCGCGAGAAATGCAGCACTAACTAGAGAGCAGCCAGAGAGTGCATACCTCCGCCAATGCCATTGCCACTGAAAAGGATGAGGATCTAGGTCTTTGGAGATACTCTGTGGATTACATAGGATCCGGATTTGCCCCCAAATATAATCAATCATTCCATAACCCATAGCCCACTCTTCCACAAAATTTTGTACACTTTCATTCAGAACTTTGGAGATATTGTGAGGGATACATGGAATGCGCATCCGGATCCGCCCCCAAATTTTATCAATTCTTTCTTGGCCCATGGCCCACCCTCCCACAAAATTTCATTGAAATTCAATGAAAACTTTTGGAGGTATTGAGCAGGATACTTTGGATCCAGATCTACTCCAAAATTTATTTTATTTATTTATTTATTTATTTTTGTCCATGGCCTACCCTTGCGCAGAATTTCACTGAAATTCATTAAGAACTTTTGGAGAAATCGTGTGGACAAACAAACAAACAAGAAAGCACTCAGAAAGCACCTACCCCCGCCAATGCCATTGCAGGATCCGGATTCGGATCTTTCCAGAAATTTAATCAATTCTTTATTGGCCATGGCCCACTCTTCCACAAAATATAATTGAAATTCATTGAGATCTTTTGGAGATATCGTGTGTACAAACAAACAAACATACAAACACAGGTGAATACACAACTTCCTCCAACTCCGTTGACTCCGTTGACGGAGCCAACTTGTTGGCGGAGGTACAGTAATAAAGGGAAAATATGCTTTAATATTCACGTAGTGGAGCAATTGATTGGTTACCAGCAACAGCATTTATTGCAAAAAACTATAGGCATGCTCAACATTCGACTGCACAAATATTTTTAGATGATGGCTATAACTAATTTAGTGTTGTTTATTTCCACGGTAAAACGGATGCTAATGACTTAAAGACGTTTGTACAGTATAATAATGACAGCATTCGCGGATTGTATATACTCTTTCTTTTACAAATCTGTAGAAGTATACATAGTGTGTAGTCCTCATCTGCCTCTTCTGTAAAACTTCTTTGCTGTTTCTTTCTCCATAGCATGGTGTGTGTGTGTGTGTGTGTGTGTGTGTGTGTGTGTGTGTGTGTGTGTGTGTGTGTGTGTGTGTGTGTGTGCCTTCTTATCTTTTCTTGCCCGTTTTACCAGATCGTGTGGTGGATGGGAAAGAGCCTTTCCCTTTTCTATTCTTTTCTCTTACAGGCTAGTTAGAGCTTGGAAGGATTAGACTTTTTTCTAATAGATAACCTCGTCATGGGCCAACAGGCTCCTGTTGTCTGTACTTCCACCACGGGACTTCCGTAAGTAAACTGTGTCGCTGACATTCTTCCTGGACTTATATTGTTCCATTATAACCACCATGAAATTGTCAATGGAATAATACATCCGTCATCAAGTGATGATGTTCAGTATATTATGTTAAAAAATCGAGGAAGCGATATTAATTAGAGTAATACAGAAAATGAAACTGTAATAGGTAGTACATGCTTCATGAATTAACCCCCATTTCTTCCCTTTTTTTTCCCGTCTTCCCCCTTCTTCCCCTCCCCCTTCTCGCCCCCCCACGGATTGTGTCCGCTTAGTTTTCACAGGCGTGTAGGCAGTAGACCATTTGCCGCATGCATCCCATTCTGTCTGCTTACCTTTCACCGGTGTATACAGTAGGCAGTCATTCCGTTAAATTTTTGTGCTTCATTACGAAGCAGAGGATGGGCTAAGGAAGCTCAGAACTGCATTGCCATGTGCGCCAGACATTTCTTTTTAATTTGATAAGAAGAAGTATCATTTTTCTAAAGTAGATAATAATAATAATAAAAAAATAAAAAAAACTGTGCCTGGGCCACTTGCTGGGTTCCGACGATTTCTGGACCCACGACCATTGATGGGTTTCAACCCCCCACCCAGCCCAGGGTCTTTGACCGATTTTGATGAAAAACAATAGGAGTCCAGGGCTTATGGACATCTACCTTCTGATTTTTTTTCTAGAACGATTAGCGCAAAAGTATGACCTGTAGAGAGCAGACAGACAGACAGACAGATGATATGCCATAGGCAGAGCGCTTGCCGGATTGATTAGGTTGGAATTTGGATTCATTTCAAACCATTTCAGCACCACTAAAAATTTGGGGGGTGAAAATATGGATATTTCTAAGTGCAATGTTTTTTCACTCCTCTGTTTATTTTTCACAGGGGTGTAGGCAGTAATTAGGCAATCTTTTTCGCGCTTCATTGTGAAGCACAAGATGGGATAAGGAAGCTAAAAACTGCATTGCCAGGTGTGCCAGATGTTTCTCTCCAATTTGGTAAGAGAAAAATCGATTTTCGAAAATCGATTTTCGAAATTTGAAAAAATGGTACGGGGACGACCACTGGCTACTGATGATTTCCGGATCCACGACCATTGAGAGGTTTCAACCACCCACCCAACCCAGGGCCTTTGATCGGTTTTGATGAAAAACAGTAGGAGTCCATTGTTTATGGACATCCACCTCTGATTTTTTTTTTTTTTTCCAGAACGACTGATGCAAAATTGTGACCTATAGAGTGTAGACAAACAAACAGATAGACATACCTGAACAAAACTGACCAACATGTTTCTCGAATCTTTCGATTCCGGTTAGCAACAAACATATTGAACTGACCAACATGACTGCCGAATCTTTTGATTCCGGCATGCAATAAAACTATTAATCATTTCAGGAAAGTCAAAAAAAAAAAATAATTGTAAACTGGAGATGTAGTTGATGATTGTGAGGTGCACAAGCAGTACTTCTTTGATTCTCCCTGCAATAATTATTGCATCCATGGCCGAGAGCAACCTGAGTGTATCTCAAGCATTACGGGGGTTATTCTGTAAGGCATGGAAGCATAAAATCCATTCCCTTTCTTAAATATTTTTTTAAATGCAAGGAAAAAGGAACCAAAGGCCAGGAGCCCGCAAACCGTTCCACCCAAGAAAACAACAAAAACAATACAAAAGAGAACCAGATTCAAGATCCATTCATTTCAAGATGCCTGTACACACTGTGTTTGAAAGACTGGAGACCATAGGAAGTAGGAAATACAGACAGAGGAAGACAGTTCCAGAGTTGACGTGGTGCATCAATGAAGGACTGACAGAAAGGGTTAACTCTTGCATTAGAGAGTTGGACGGAAATGGGATGAGAATTTGTCGCTAGACGGGTGCTGTGCACCCGTCATAGACGTGGAGAGATGCAAGCAGAGAGTTCAGAGGAGCGGTGACCAGTGAAGTAGCGATAGAAAAGAGATAAAGATGCAACAGTGCGGCAAAGAGGCAGAGGTTGAAGGAAGCCAGAAAGAGGGAGAGTTAATGAGATGAAAAGCCTTTGACTCCACCCTATTGAGAAGAGCTTTATGTGGGGAGCGTCACAACACATGAAAGGTGTACTCTACACAGGGGTGAATAAAACCTGTGTATAAAGTCAACAGCTGTCCAGGGACAATGAAGGTATGGAGTCGGCTTAGCACACCCTATCTTTTGGAAGCAGATTTTTCAAGAGACGTAAAATTATCTTTCCAAGATAAGTCCAGAGTGAATGAAACCCCTGGCATGTTCAAGGATGACGCAGGATTGATCTGGATATCATTAAACATTAGTGGGTACTCATGTGGAAGATTTTCCTGGGTTGATAGGTGTAAGAAATGAGTCTTTGATGCATTAATTATTTTTACCCCAGTAAGAGATACGAGCTAAGTCAGACATTATGTGTGCCATAGCCTCATCCCTTGTTTGTTGAAGTAACTGCTGAGAGGATGTTGTGGGAACCGAATGGAAAGGTGAAGGATGGAATCATCAGCGTATGAGTGGATAGGGTTAGATATAAGGCTTAGAAGGCCATTGACCAATAAAAGGAACAGAGTTGGTGATAGGACAGAGCCCTGAGGAGCACCAGTGTTGATTAATCTAGAAGAAGAGCGATGGCCGTCTACAACAACTGCTATAGAATGACCAGAAAGGAAACTATAGATGGAGGCACAGACAGAATAATAGAAACCGTAAGAGGGCATTTGGGAAATTAAAGATTTATGCCAGACTCAATCGAAAGCCTTCGAGATGTCAAGTCCAATGGCAAAGTTTTTGCTATAATCCCGAAAGGATACCCATGAGTCTGAAATGCTGTTGAGAAGAGCACAAGTGGAGCGTCGCTGGTGGAACACATACTGACGATCAGAAAGAAGGTTGTGATAGGAAAGATGCTTTAAAATTTCTCTGTCAAGAATAGACTCGAAAACTTTTGAGACACATGATTTTAAAGCAATTGGACGATATTTAGAAGGATGGGAATGATCAACCTTCTTAGAGACTGGCTGAATGAGAGCAAACTTCCAGAAAGAAGGAAAGGTACGATTTGATAGACAAAGGCGAAAGAGTTTACTTAGGCACCGTGTATGCACACAAGCACAGTTCTTGAGGACAACAGGAGGAACTCCATCAGGCCCACATACCTTGTTAGCGCTGCGACCAGTGATGGCAGAAAATACATCAGCTGAAGAAATTTTATGACAGCCATGAGGATGTCATAGGGGGGAAGTGATGGAGGAACAGCATCGGAATAATCTAAGGTGGAATTGTTGGAGGAAGTCTGAACGAAGAGATCTGCTTTATCAGTAGAAGAAATAGCTACAGAGCCATCAGAATAGTAAGGTAAAGTTGTTAGAAAGGTGTTTGGCAAGGTGCCAGAAGGAGCTGGAAGAATTCGAGTTGGAGAGCTGAGAGCATTTAGAACAGATGAAATTATTTTTTAGCAGAGCAAAGAACAGCTTAAGCACGATTCCGTGCAGAAACAAAAAAAAGACGTGCTTCAGGGGTGGGTTGACTCTGGTACCTTTTATAGTCCCTCTCCTTGTTGTGGACAGGATTAGAACAAACGTGATTAAACCAAGGCTTTCTTGCGTTAGTCAGACGATAAGGGAACGGAATGTATGCTTCTGTGCCTGAGAGAATAACCTCCGTAATGTGCAAGGCACACTCAGATGGCTCTGTGCCATGGAAGCAATGTTCATTCCAGGTAAAATAAAAGAAGTACTCTCTAAGGGCCTCCCAATCCACACATCCAAAGTGCCACAATCGACGTTTCTTTGGAGAGTCCACAGACGGTACCGGAACGAGAGGAGAGCTTAAGATAATAAGGTTGTGATCAATGGTGCCCAAATGAGAGGAAAGATTAACAGTGTAAGCAGAAGGACTAGTTGTAAAGAAGAGGTCATGTATGTCGGAGCTCTCTCCAAGGCAGTCAGGGATATGGGTAGGGTGCTGTACAAGCTGTTCTAGGTCATTAAGGATACAAAAGATATAGGCTTGTTCACCACATGTATCAGTGAAAGGAGAGGAGTGCCAAAGGTGGAGGTGAATATTGAATGTTGTAGAATGGAGATTTCAGAGAAAGGAGAAATTGATAGACTGTGTTCCACCTTAGAAGTAAGATAGTCAAAGAATTTTTCATAGTCAACAGAATTATGGGATAAGTAAGCAGTGCAGATATATTTAGTCAGAGAATGACAGGAAAAACCGAAGCCAGAGAGTAGAGAATTCATAAGAATCAAGTTCAGGAACACGAGAGCAAGATATGTCGATGCGTACATATACAAAATAGCCACCTTTGGCTTTGAAATGTGTATTGAGAAAGTAGGAGGATATAGAGAAGGGTTTGCTATCAAATGCCTTAGACAGATGAATCTCAGTTAAGAAGAGAAGGTGAGGTTTGGAGGAGGAGAGGTGGTGCACAACAGAGAGAAAGTTAGAGGACAGGCTGTGAATGTTGCAGAAATGAATAAATGGGACAGACAGCGATTCCAGGCAGCTCGTTGAGTCGTCACTGGGAGAGGGACGGATGGTGAGGGCATTTGTGGTTCTCCCCCCCCCTCGGAACTCCGAGACTTGGTTATTAGGTACTATTTTTCTCGTTTAATTTTGAACAGGAAGTGTAGTGTGTACTGCGTATGTAGTTTGGTGTTAAAGAAACTTGTATTGGAAAGCATGCTGGCCTACTATCTGTGTTACTGAAACACTAAAGAAGTTCAGTAAAGGGGGATGGTCAGGAACTTGTCCCGAGGGCTGATGAAACGGGAGCTCCAGCTCTCCCTGCGATTAGCTTTCCGTCCACCCTGTGGGTACTTGACTGGTGTTACAGTCTAATCCTATGACTATTGCAAAAAATCTTGGATTAATCACGCTTGTTCTAATGCTGTCCACAGCAAGGAAACGTCCTACAAAAGATTTCAAACCCATTTCCCCCCCCCCCCCAATCTCATCTCTTCTGTGTTTCTTCCCGGAATCATGCTAAGCCTGTTCTTCACCCAGCGAAAAATAATTTCATTTGTACTAAATTCTCTGAACTCTCCTACCCAAATTCTTCCTGCTCCTTCTGGCACCTTGCGAAAAAAAATTTTTAACAAGTTTGCCTCATCTTCCTTCCCTCCTCCTTTCTATTCTGATGGTTCTGTAGCTGCTTCTTCTACTGATAAGGTAGAACTCTTTGCTCAGACTTTCTCCTCCAATTCCACTATGGACGATTCCAGTACTGTTCCTCCATCAATTCCCCCTGACTTCCTCATAACTGACTTTAAAACTTCTTCAAGTGATGCATTTTCTCCCATCACTGGCCTTAATACTAACACGGCATATGGGCCTGATGGGGTCCCTCCTGTTGCCCTTAAGAACTGTGCTTCTTAGTTACACCCTACCTAGTGAAACTCTTACGTCTTTTTCTGTCAACTTGTGCCTTTCCTTCTTGCTGGACATTTGCTCCCAATCAGCAGGTCTCAGGCAAGGTTGACCGTTCCCTGCCCTCTAACTATCGCCCAATTGCCTTAACAACCTGTATTTCAAAATTTTTTGATATTATTAACAAAGTAAAGCACCTTTCCTATCACAACGTTTTCTCGTGTTAACAGTTTAGGTTATGCCATGGATATTTCACTGGCGATTTTCTCACCTACCTTTCAGACTCCAGGTAATCCTCGTTTCGGGACTTTCGTGAAACTTTTGCCATTGCACTTGATATCTCAAAGGCTTTCAATCGAGTGTGGCATAAATCTTTTTTTTTTTTTTTTTTTCCAAACTGCTCTCTTATGGTTTCCATCCTACTATCTGTTCCTTCATCTCTAGCTTCCTTTCTGCTCGTTCTATAGCCACAGGTGTAGAGGGTCCTTGTTCTTCTCCTAGATCTATCAATAGTGGTGTTCCTCAGGGTTTTGTCCTATCACAACTCTCTTCCTTCTATTCATCAATGACCCTCTACTCATATGTTGATAACCCCACCCTTCACCGGTCCATTCACTTCCCACAGCATCCATCTCAGCAGTTACTTCAACGATCAAGGGATGAGGCTATGTCACACCCAATCTCTGACTTGCTTATACCTTCGATTAGGGTAAAAGTAATCTTGTTTTTCAGTGCTTCAAAAACTGAGCTCTTACATCTTTCAATTCCTCAGTTCTTACATCTTTCAACTCGTCAGAATATTCTGCAGGAGTATCCTCTAATTTTTAACAAAATCCAACTCAATCCTGCGTTATCTGTTATCTATAACATACTTAGGGCTTCATTCTTTCGGAATTTATCTTGGAATAATCATATTACCTCATTTGAAAAATTTGCTTCCAAGAGATTACGTGTGCCAAGCTGACTCCATGCCTTTTTTACTCTTGCACAGTTGTTGACTTTCTACTAGGGTTTTATTCGCAACTGTGTAGAGTACAGCTCTCATGTGTGGGGAGGCTCCCTACTTAGAGCTCTGCTCAACAAGGTGGAGTCCAAGGCTTTTCGTCTCATTAACTCTCCTTCACTTACTGGCTCCTTCATCATCTGTCTCTTCGCAGCACTGTTGCATCGCTATATGTTTTCTATCCCTACTTCTATGGTCACTACTCCTCTGAACTGTCTGCTTGCATTGCTCTAAAACTTGGGTGGGTGCATAGCACCAGCAACAAACTCTTATCCCTGTTCTGTCCAATTCTCTAGTGCAAGAGTTACCCAATTCTCCCAGTCCTTTATGTATGCAACAGGTCAAGCCAGGAACTGTCTTCTTCTACCTGTATTTCCTACTGACTATAACCTCCAGTCTTTCAAATGCAGTGTGGACAGGCATCTTGAAATTAATAATCTTGAATTTGGCTCTCTGTTATCTTTTTCTTTTCCTTCGTGGAGTGAACAAATTTACGAGCCTTTGATTCCTTCTTCCATGTATAAAAAAGAATAATAACAAGATATAAGAATATTCATAGGAGGTGGCCACGATTCTAGTAAGAAAAGTGTAGCAAGTCAGCAAGGAAGTACTAAGGTTAAAAGTTGAAATGATGGTAAATGAATGAGAAAATAAAAGAAGTCCACACAGAATATAGCAATATGGATTAACAGGACTGTAATATATGTGCATCAAGAAAGCTGACAGTAATTGGATCACTTAATATTACAGTATGATGGCAGAGAAGGTAACTATCAATTGTGTGACAACAAACATCCGTGAGCATACAAGGGTAATAAGATGACAGTGTGATAGATGAAACTATTGATACATTATACTAATCTGTAATAAAACTGCATTATTAAATAAGGTCCTTGATGTCTTTAGGAAGAAAGGCCTAAGGCCTTATAATAACTTGACAGCAGGACAAACATAATGTTCAGAATGTGATATGGCTTTTCTGGCTTTTCAAGGGATGGAAACAAAACTTTCTAAACATTTCAAGAGTGTTCAATGTATTATTTAATTAACTGTGGATGAGTGTTAACTCGCGTAGTTTCACAACTTCACACTAAAACATAGGCAATGCTATGCTGTTGCAATCCTCCACCAGGCCAAGCACATACCTCATATCTCCCTGCACACCTAACCAAACGCGCAACAGCCCTCAACCCCTCCGACCAATCTTTTCTTTTAAAAGTGGGCATAAGAACTCCTTGGGGAAACAACCTGGGTCCTTCAGAATCCTTGCACAGGATGCATTGAAACCTCTGGATTTTTTTTTTTTTTTTTTACTTTTAATTATTTAAAAAAAAAAGATTTAAAACACAGCATTCCATGTATCCAAAGGCACCAGTTTGCTATAAGATACATAACTCTGTGAAATTTCACGACGCTATAGTGAGATCTGGCCAGGAAACAAAATCTCAGCTCCTGGCCAGCCATCCTACCGCCCAACTAGATTGATGAACACCTAATGATTTCAGTGATAATAACACCCTCGTCTGACTTTGTCAGGTGGAGGGTAAAAAAAATTATGTGTGTACGTCCAGTTCAGCACCTGTGCTCAGGTAGAGGTGGTGGCTGCAGTGTACTGGGTGTTGATGGAGATGGTCTTGGCGCTGACAGAGGTGGTTGGAACATGGGAGGTAGTGCGAGATGTGCTGTCATGTCATGTTCCCACTATAAACCACCTGGCATCCAAGATCATGCTGCGTATTCCCCCTACAATTTCCTTATTAAACAAATTTTACTGTTTTTCCTGGCCTAACTGAGATCATAGCTATTCTAATTTCATTAAGACTTTTGTCCATAATCAGCGAACAAGGACTGCTATGACCAGGGATCCTACAACGGTTAATACAATAGAAGGCTACAGAAATGAAGGCCCATGAAAGAGTGATGAACGAAATGAGACATCTGATCATTCCTAAATTCAGTGTTGTATAGGTTATTATCGAGCGGAAAGACAGGTACAGAGTCAAGACAGAATATATTATATAATGGTACTCGAGACAATAATAACACAGGTATACACTGAAAAAAAATGTTTTATTTCATGTCTATCTATCTATCTATCTATTGCCAGACGCCTCAATCCCCTTTGGGGTGGCCACAAACAAATCGCCTCCAAGTCACCCTGTCCCCAGCCATTTCACTGCCCTGCTCCCAACTCACACCCCCCTCTCTCATATACCTCTCCACCCCATCCCTCCGTCTCATCCTCGGCCTCCCCCTCCCTCTTCCCCCCTCCACCTCACTCACATACACTCTCTTCGTCAGTCTTTCACCCTCCATCCTCTCCACATGGCCAAACCACCTCAGTGTGTTCCTCATAACGCTTCCTATCACATCCACATCCACACCACAACGCTCCTTTGTAGCCTCATTCGTCAGCCTGTCTCTCCATGTGACTCCACAGGCTCCTCTTAAATAACTCATTTCCACTGCTCTCACTCTTGACTTGTGTCCTTCCAACAACGTCCAAGCTTCACTTCCGTACGTTAGAGTTGGTATCACAATACTGTCATGTAGTAACTTTTTCACTTCCATGCTCACTTCCCTGTTTCTTATCATTCCTTTCACAGAACCAGCAACCTTTCTTCCCTGCTGTACCCTTTCAAGCACTTCACCCTCCAAACCTCCATCCTTGCTCATCACGCTACACAAGTACTTAAACATACTCACATTTTCCAATTCCTCACCATCCAACCTCGCTGTACATTCACTGACTTCACCTCTCTCAAAGACCATCACATTACTCTTCCCTACATTCACCTTTAGATTCCGTTTCTTACACACTCTCCCAAACTCATCCAGCTCCCCTTCGTCTTCACTCAACAACACAGTATCATCTGCAAACAACAGTACAGGGAGTTTCCAAACACTATCCTCTCTCACCAGGGCCACTCCAACATCCACTATCCTACCTTGTACCTCTTTTATTACCCCATCCATGTACATATTGAACAACCATGGAGACATGACACATCCCTGTTTCAACGCAACTTTCAAAGAGAAAAATTCACTTAGTTCACCATCCACACACACTGCAGCCTTCGCACTATCGTACATACTCTTCACAGCATTCAACAACTTTCCATCCACTCCACATATTCTTAACACTTTCCACAATCCTTGTCTATCCACCGTGTCATATGCTTTCTCCAAATCCATGAAAGCCGCATACAACTTCTTTCCCTTCTCTAGAAACTTTTCCACTAAAGATCTAAGAATGAATATCTGATCTACACAACCTCTTCCCGTCCTAAAGCCTCCCTGTTTTTCTCTGAAGGGAAGAGGTTGTGTAAATCAGATATTCACTTTGATATATATATTATTCGGCGCTGATTTCAAAAAGGTAAAACATTTTTCCTCATCACCTAACATTTTTTCTCCAGACTTTTTTTTTTTTTCAATCATATTTTCTCCAACTGTATAATTTTTTAAATATAAATATTTTATTACAATGATGATACTCTTGAATTCAGTACATATAACTACATCAGTGTTACGTTTTTGTGCAATAAGTCCTAGATAATTCATCCTCTGACTATCTTACACGAAATTTTAGCATTTCACTTTTTGTGCTATAATAATCATATTGATCATGCAGTACAAGAAGAATTTTTAAAATACGGTAGCTAGGTTAAGTATAACTGTCCGAGTTGCATTCCAATGCAAATACTCCCTCTATAATCTCAGTCTCAGAATTTCATAGATTATACATGTCTTTCACGATATACTGCAATTTTCATGCCCTGGTATGTCCCCACCCCACACTGCCACAGGCCCCAACAGCAGTAGCACAGTATGGGAAGGACATTGCCCAGTGAGTTGTTCTTCCTATGGTCCGCCTTAAGGCGTACAGCACTCAAGATCAGCTGAGGTGAAAATAAACACAGTCTCCTTAACCTGTCACGTGCCAGTGCCGTTTTAAAACGGTCTGACATAATTCTGCGGCCAGTGCCAGTGCAGTTTTAAAACGGTCTAAAATAAAAAAACTTCACTGTGACTGCATTTTTCGAGATTCGCGGGTAAAAACTGGCAGGCATGTAAGGTAACTGTTCCTCTACCATCCTCCAGGCTGTCAAGGCCATACACTCACTTGCTCCCCCCCCCTCATGCTCACTCTGCCTCACTCTGCCTGTGTGCCTCACCCAGTGCGTACATACTGAAGGCATTTTGTAAATCTTTTCATGCAAGTGTAAGTTGTAAATATTTTCTTGTAAGTGTAAGGACTATATAGTGAAGTCAATTTGTAAATAGCTTCTTATAAGTGCCAGGACTGTACTTAATGAAGTCAGGTTGTAGCTATCAAGTAAGTGTAAGATAATGCATTTACAGTGAGAAAGACAAGCAAACAGACTAACCGAGTGAAAACAATACCTGTTGTCGTGCCACTCTGGGACGGGGACAGGTAATAACAGATAAACCAGTTTATCTTGGGTTGGTAATGTGTGGAATGAACTCGAAACATTTATAATAGAGCAAATATATTATTGTTCAGTATAATAGATTGTCAGAAGGATGGTCGATTACTAGGATTTGAATATCACAACTATATTAATAACATGTCATATACACCTAAACTTACCATCGTGGCATCGGCCTCTCCCAATCTCCCCAACCTCCTCATAAACAAATACTGAAGCAAACATTCCTAAAAGACACAGACAAAGGAGAGCGATGAGAGACGTGAAGACCATCACTCCTAGATAGTTAACCACCTTTTTATGGGTGGTTCTGATATGTAATAACCAGTTGTGCGTAGACAACTTAAGACCCACAGTATACTTCTATCAAGATATTTGTATTATTACATAAGTTGTAGACATCGTTTTTATTTTTGCATAGTGATAATAACGGTGTGAACAACTTATGTAACAGCATGGTTACTAGACCTATTAAACGAGTCTTAGGGAGCTGATAGTGTCTGCACCATGTATGGACTGTCTATTCCACTCGCACCAGTCGAGTCAGGATGAGGCTTAGGTTACGATGACAGGTTTGCCTCAACTAAGGTACGGGTTAACAATAGCTATAGTCAGCGTAATATGTGCTAGTTTATTGAGGAAAAAAAATGTAGAGCTATTTTTGCTCATTATAGTCCGTCAGTACCTGGCAGGAGTAAATGTAGGTGAATTTCAGCCACTATTTCCTGCAATAAAGTACTTGGTGGGGGAGGCAACATTTGTTGACAATATACACATAACAATGTGCGATGTATTTGCTTATCTGCGAGATATTTTCTGTTGGTAATGGGTGGAATAAAATATAATATTTTATACTGGACAAAATTAAATATTGTTTGGTATAACAGGTTATCTGAATGCTTGCCGTTTGTCGACACACTGAAAATAATGTCATACTCCAGGGGGGTGGTTGCTTTCTCAGGCAGAGGAACTCCTTGAGAGTGAAATGGCTGGGAAGCATGCCGGCACGTGACTGGCTACAGCATAGCTGGGTCTTTCGGGTGTGGACAATCAGGCAAGTTAGTTGCCTACTGCGACTGCAACACAATGGCGAGGTGTTCAGGAAGTTAGCCAAAGAAATCTTGATGGACTCTGAAAGAACAATAATGGCCCCCAGTCCCGTGCAGCCCTTAAATGGGCAGAGGGTGCTAAGAATCTCACGGCTGCCTCAATTACAATGTAATTCCTTTGTTAATGCAAAAAATACAATTAAAATTGGTAACTGGAATGTGAGAACGCTAAATCATGACGGTAAAATCGATGAGTTAGTGAAGGTTTTTCAAAATTACGGACTTGATATTTGTGCTCTGACAGAAACTAGATTAACTGGAGTCGATAAGTTGGATTTGGAGGATGGTATACGTTTATTGATATCTGGCCGACAGGACGGAATGCATTATCAGGGAGTAGGATTGTTGCTGGGTTGTAAGGCAAATAAGGCTTTATGTGAGTGGGATCCTATAGATGAGCGATTGTTATACGCACAGTTTAAATCAAATCATGGCAACATCAGTCTGTTTGTGTGTTATGCATTTTTTGAAAAGTTGCAAGAAGGAGTAGGAAGGGTACCTAGCCATGATGTTTTGATCTGCATTGGAGACTTTAATGCAGTAATGGGCTGTTCAAATGAGGGATCTGAGGCATGTATGGGTAAGATGGGAGTTGGTAGTAGGATGAGTGAAAACGGAGTGAGGTTTGGAAGCTTCTGTCTAGCAAATGACTTAGTCATCGGGGGCACACTCTTTCAGCATTGCAATATACACAAGACAACTTGGGTGTCGCCGTGTGGAAAATATAAAAATCAGATTGATCACATCGCTATCAGTAGGAGGCATAGAAGTTCTCTGCTAGATGTTCATGTTAAACGGAAAGCGGATATTGGTAGTGACCATCAACTCAGCATTGCAAAAATAAGGTTTAAACTTAAAAATCAGAAGAAGGAAAAATCTGGTGTTGGTAGATACGATATTGTTAAGCTTAGAAGGGAAGGAGAAGAAAAGGAGGAATTCAGATTAGAATGCAGAAATAGGTTTTTGGTGTTGGAAACGTTGGAAGAGGGGAAGAGAAGTGTAGATGAGATGTGGGAGGATGTGAACAAAGTTTTGCATGAGACTGCTGAATGTACGATTGGAAGGAGACATAGATTCAGGAGAAAGAAATGGATATCAGAGGAAACGTGGGAAATGATAAAAAAGAGAGGTGAGGCTAAATTGAGGAGTGAGATGCAATGCGTTGATGAACGAGAGATTGAATTAGCAAGAGCTGCGTACTGGAGTTTGAATTCAGAAGTAAGAAGGTTAGCTAGGAGAGATAAAAGAAGATGTGTGGATGAAAAGGTTGCAGAGACTGAAATCTTAATAAACAAAAATGATGGACAGAGTCAAAGAATAGCATATGAATCGATTAGAGAGCTGAGTGGTAATGCAGGTAAACGCAAGGAAATACCAGTTAGAGACAGGGAAGGAAATTTATTGACCAAAGATGGAGATATTAAAAATAGATGGAAAGAGCATTTTGAGACAGTTCTTAATAGACCAATACCACCAGAAGAGGATATACCGTCTGCTCAGGAAGATTTAAATATAGAAACAGGAGAGTTGAGGCTTGCAGAAGTGGAGAAAGCAGTAAAACAGTTAAAGAATAATAAGGCACCAGGGGAGGATGGTTTATTTCCGGAAATGTTTAAAGTGGAGGGGGATAGATTAATCATGATCTTGACCAAGCTATTCAATAAGATATGGGTGACGGGGTTACTACCATCAGTTTGGAAGAATGGTGTAATTGTTAAAGTTCCGAAGAAGGGAGACCTGAGTGAATGTGGTAATTGGAGGGGAATCTCTTTGTCACCGATAGCTTTGAAAGTTTTCAGTAGAGTGTTGTTAAATAGGTTGGAGCCGGTGGTTGAGGGTATTCTGAGGGATGAACAGGCTGGTTTTAGAAAGGGACGTGGTTGCAATGATCAGATCTTTATAGTTAGGCATTTGATGCAGCAAGTTAATGAAATGAGAGAACCGTTAAGTCTTTGTTTTGTTGATTTTGAAAAGGCTTTTGATAGTGTTTCGAGAGAGACTATGGGGAAGATCATGAGACATTATGGAATACCAGAGGAGTTTGTGAGGGTCATTATGAACATGCATGAGGACACATTTTGTAAAGTGATGGTTGATGGTTGTCTGAGTGATTCGTTTGAAGTCAAGTCCGGAGTAATTCAAGGTGGTGTTCTATCGCCTTTACTATTTATATTGGTCATTGATTACATTATGAAACGCGTTGGAACAGAAACCGGTGCAGGTATACTTTGGGGAGAGAACAGGAAACTTTTGGATTTAGATTATGCAGATGATATAGTTTTGATTTGTGATGGGCCAGAAGAGATGCAGAGAGTGTTGGACTGTTTGGTGAGTGAAGGTCGCAAGGTGGGTTTGGTTATTAATTGTGGAAAAACTGAAATAATCAATATGAATATGGAAAATGCGCAGGAATGTGTAATTGGAGGTATGGTTGTAAAGCAAGTTGATAGGTTTAAATATTTAGGTACTTATTTAGCCAAGGATGGTTCTTTGAACTTTGAATTCGAGGAAAGGTTAAAGAAGGATCAGGCAATGGGAATGCTTAAAAATATTTGGAATAATAACAATTTTTCTGTGCATACAAAAATCAAACTTTATAAGGTAATGGTTAGGAGTATCTTAATTTATGGACACGAGTCTTGGTACAGCACAATGACTATGGAAAATAAATTCTTGGTGTTTGAAAATAAAGCACTTAGAAGAATATTAGGGGTTAAGTGGTGGGAAAGGATACCAAATAGTAGAATTAGAGAAATAACTGGAGTGCAGCCGATCGATGAATATGTTAGATTCTCACGATGGAAGTGGCTAGGACATGTGTATAGGAGACAGGGAATAGTACGAGGTACACCAGGGTGGGTGGCACTTGGTAGGAGAGGTAGAGGAAGGCCAAAAGAGACGTGGGTGAGGACAATGAGACCGGAAGCTGGAGATGAGTGTTGGGGAGATCTTGAGGAGTTAGCACAAGATAGGATGTGGTGGTGTGAGTTCATCGAGGCCCCATGCATCCCCGAGGGTGCCACAGGAAATGATTGATTGATTGATTGACTGTATATTAGCAGCAAGTATCAAATGCCCCTGCTTCAACACTTAAAACGTGTGATTTCAGTATATTGTTGGTGATCATAATATTAACCACTGTTGCTGCTACAACATCCACCACGCATACAAATATTGTTACTGAACATTATTTATTGTTACTGTAATCCATCTATTACAATCGTAACCATATCAACATCTGGTGATTTAGCTACGTAATCTTCACCCAGATACAAACTTCCTTTCGTCGCACCTCTCTGTCCCTACCTCCCTGCCCCCCCTCATAAATATTATTGTGCACCATCTGTTAGGTGAAAATAGCACTTCTTTCATATGCTTCCTTTTTTTTATCCTCAGTTGTTTCGGATTCACACAGTGGCTGGTTGGGGGAACGAACTTTTGTTCGCAAGAGTACGTGGTGAGCATGAGAGAGCGGCTATACCTGTACACGAGTATGCAGGACTCAATAAAACTCATTTCCGAGCCTCGGTGAGCATTTTAATGGCAAAATTCCACATCAAAATCTCTCATTTTAGCCAAAAAAAAAAAAAAAAAAAAAAGGCCAGCACTGGGGTGACCCATAGGGCTAAAAATAGCTGGCACATGGTGGGTTAAAGTTCACTGTCTATTATCCAAATAATTACACTTAATGCTTTCCAACTTCAATTCACTATTCTCACAAGCACTAGAGCTATACACACTTTACTAACTGCTATTACACTTAATGCTTAACACTTCACAGTTATTACACTTAATGCTTGACAACACTGTTTTCTCAAGTACCAGTGATATACAAACATCAATAAACTCTTCACTGTTTTCACAAGTACCCAAGATAATCTTCAATAACTGTGATTACACTTAATGCTTGCCAGCAACACTTCAGAAACTTCACTAACAGCACTGCATTGACACTACACTCAGACTGAACTTCACTCAAACTGACCTGAAACCCAACTAAACTTGAAGTAGTCTCTACCCCATTCTTATATAAGCTTGCATTATTCGAGAAACGTCTACAGTCAATGAGAACAACTGTTGCCAGCTCAGAGATATCAAAACATACAAGTTTTCTTATTTTACATAACACTGTAAATCATTTACCATACGAACTTAAAATACATAATTTAACAAACAATCACTTAAATAAAACATTGTAAAGAAAAAGAACACGAAAATTAATGTTCAACTTATGAAGCAACTACGCTCACTGACAGCAAGCAAACTGGCAACTGACTCATACCAGAACCGGAAGTAGCTACCGTAAACATCGAGAAACGTCGAGATGCCTCTCGAGTACCTAACTGACAAATCTCACTTCTTAACACTACCCCCTCCCTATTTCTTTGTCATCCCAACAAAACTATACAGTGTATACAAACACTCCACTGGCGATCTTCTCACCTACCTTTCAGACTCCTGGTCATCCTCCTTTCGGGACTTTGGCGAAAGCTTTGGCATTGCACTTGACATCTCAAAGGCTTTCGATCGAATTTGGCATAATTCTTTAATTTCCAAACTGCCCTCCTGCGGTTTCTGTCCTTCTATCTGTGCCTTCATCGCTGGCTTCCTTTCTGGTCGTTCAATACCTGCTGTTGTAGACGGCCATCGTTCTTCTCCTAGATCTATCAACAGTGGTGTTCCTCAGGGCTCTGTCCTATCACCAAGTCTCTTCCTTTTATTCATCAATGATCTTCTAAGCTGTACATCTAACCCTATCCACTCATACGCTGATGACTCCACCCTTCACCTTTCCATTCGGTTCCCGCAACGCCCATCTCAACAGTTGCTTCAACAAACAAGGGATGAGGCTATGACACACTTAATGTCTGACTTGGCTCGTATCTCTGACTGGGGTAAAAATAATATGGTTGTTTTTAATGCATCTAAGACTCAGTTCTTACACCTATCAACCCGACAAAATCTTCCACATGTATACCCATTAATGTTTCATAATATTCAGCTTAATCCTGCATCATCCTTGAACATGCTTGTGGTTTCATTTACTCGGGACTTATCTTGGAAAGATCATATTACATCTCTTGTAAAATCTGCTTCCAAGAGATTGGGTGTGCTAAGCCGACTCCACTCTTTCTTTACCCCTGCACAATTGTTGACTCTATACAGGGGTTTTATCCACCCCTGTGTGGAGTACAACTCTCATGTGTGGGGAGGCTCCCCACATACAGCCCTTCTCAATAGGGTGGAGTCAAAGGCTTTTCGTCTCATTAACGCTCCTCCTCTTACTGACTCCCTTCAACCTCTGTCTCTTCGCCGCACTGTTGCATCTTTATCTCTTTTCTATCGCTACTTTCATGGTCACTGCTCCTCTGAACTGTCTGCTTGCATCCCTCCACCTCTACGACGGGCGCGTAGCACCCGTCTGGCAGCAAACTCTCATCCCTTTTCTGTCCAACTCTCTAATGCAAGAGTTAACCGTTACTCCCAGTCTTTCATTTATGCAAAAGGTCAGCTCTGGAACTGTCTCCCTCTGTCTGTATTTCCTGCTGCCTATGATCTCCAGTCTTTCAAACGCAGTGTGTCCAGGCATCTCAAAATGATCGGATCTTGAATTTGGCTCTCTATTGTATTTTGTTTTTCTCTTTGAGGGAACTGTTACTGTGGGCTCATGGCCTTTTGTTCCTTCTTCCTCGCATAAAAAAAAAAAAACTAAATCCTTATGAAACCTCTAACTATACACAAAATAATTCTTCAACTTATCAGGTCTTCTTCTATGCCGCTTCTGACGATGTCCTTGCTCCTCCACACAGTCCACTCCTTCAGGAAGGTCTTGGTCCTCTTCTTGATTCGCTTCTTTCCTTGGGGAACTGTCACCATCCTCTCGCACTTCAGCACCTTGGCCCTCCTCAACATCCTCGGCTGCGGGTGAGCACAATTCCTTGAAGACGTTCCAGCTGTACTGTCCTGGCCCATGGTACTGCCACAGATGATTCACGTGTACCACCTTTGGGTGAGACTTCCTGCCTCCCTTAATCCGATACATTACGTCTGATAGGCGGTTCAACACAGTGTAAGGCCCATCCCATGGGCTCGGCAGCTTTGGTGACTGTCCCTTCTTTCGCTGAGGATTGTGTAACCAAACTTGATTACCATCCTGGAAGCTCACCTCACTTGCCTTGGCATCATACTTGCACTTCATCATCTCTCTTGATAACTTGAGGGCTCCTCACACTGATTATGTACCTCAGCCAGCCTTTCCTGAAGGTGTTTTGCACAGCCAGTGGTTTCTGCAGGCAGCTCTTCACCAGGTGGTCTTCCCAATAACAAGTCAACAGGTAAGCATAACTCGTGGTCCAACATCAGTTTTGCAGGGTGTAGCCGGTAGACTCATGGGATGCAGACCGATATGCCATCAGCAATGCAGGTAATTTCTGGTCCCATTCTGTTTGTCCATCAATGCAGTACTTCGCCAGTTCTTATCCCAGGGTCCAGTTGAATTTCTCCACAATCCCATCTGACTGTGGCCTTTGGGGAGTCGTCCTGATCTTCTTGATCCCCAATAACTTGCAGCATTCATGGAACACAGCATACTCGAAGTTTCTACCCTGGTTTGAATATAGCTCTTGTGGCATCCCAAAACGACAGAAATACTGGTCAACCAACACCTCAGCAACAGTCGCAGCCACTTGATCAGGGATAGCCACTTTGTGAAGTAGTTCATGGCGACACATATATACCAGTTTCCTCTCTCAGTGAGTGGCAAAGGTCCAGCATATCCACCGCGACTCTTTCCATCAATGCACCCACTTGGTACAGCTGAAGAGGGGCGCAACCAAGTTTCTTGGGTCCCTTCTTGGCACAACACACATCACAGGCCCGACACCACTCTTCAACATCCTGACGCATGCCAATCGGGTAGAACCTCTGTCACAACTGGCTTAGGGTTTTCTTCAATCCCAGGTGCCCACTAGTGATATGGTTATGGGACTCATCCATGATCTCAGACCTCATCTTCTTCGGAACCACCAGTTGCCAATACTTGCTGAGGCCATCGGCTGTCTCCCACTGATGCTCCAGTAGTCCATTGTTCAGATGAAGAAGGTCCCACTGACTCCAGTAACTCTAGGTCTCAGGGCTTAACCTGAAAACTTCTTCCCAAGATGGTCACACTGTACTCCGCTGCAGCCACTCTAGCACGGGTTGTAAATCTGCATCCTCTTCAGGTCTTCTTCATGTGATGCTGGCCCTTTCACAACAATACGGCAGCTTTTCTTCCTGTGATTCCCATTCTTATTATACTCCTTGCTGTCTGTTCTTCTGTCTTCTCGCACACTATTCATCAAGGTTTTCCTGAATTTCTTCAGTGGTGGGGCTTCTGCAGCCTTCTTCTTATCATCTTTTTTCTTCTTCGGACACTTGGAACTGAAGTGTCTCACCTCACTACATGTCCAACACGCTTTTGTTACAAGCGAAGATTTCCTTACACTGCTCTGTTCTTGCTCTGTCTTCCATTTGTGACAATCTTCCTTCTTGTGCCCCAACTTCCTGCAGAACCAGCAGCCTCTTCCGGTCTTCTCCTGTTCTGTGTTCTGGTTTTTCACAGTACCAGCAACTTCCCTCAAATTTTTCCTTTTCACATACCTGCCCCTTTCTTGCCTTGAATCCTGCTCTACGACCTGCCTGAAAGGTGGATGTACTGGACCTGACGAAGGACTCAAATTCTAGAGCCCTGGCTAGAGCCTCTTCCATGCTTCTTGGTTGTGCCTGCTTCACTTGCACTTTCAGCTCTGCACTATCAATATCATCGATGAATTGGTCCCTCAGAAGAATAGCTAACAGGTTAGGTGCTGCTCCAGGGTATGCCTTACATGCCATACTATCCAGGTCATGAGCAAGCTGCTGTAGGGATTCTCCTCGAGCCCATATACGGCTCCGAAATCTTGTTCTGTAAACCTCAGTCTGGTACATGGTTCCATATCTGTGTCCCAACACTTCTGCTAGGGACTGATAACTGTTTCTCTCCATCACTGACATCTGGCCCAAAATTTCCAAAATTTCCAACCATTCTGATCTGCAAGTAACTCAAACTGTGCACGGTAAGCTTCGCAAGATTACCATCAAACTCCTGATTTTTTTTTTTTTTTTTTTTACTGGACCCCCACTATAGCTATGCACTTCACTAGTTTGAGGCCTAAAAACTGGGGCATCATAATTAAGGTCAGGACTTAAATTTCCTACATTCTGATTCTTTAACCCTGTAATGCTACCTTTAGATGCTTGAGATCTGTCAAGATTCACCATACGCTGTCCAGTCCTGTCATATGCTCCCTGTACACTAACCTGGGACTCAGAAGTGCAATATTTTTCTACAGCCTCTATTTTCTCATTTATTATCTTCACATGCTCAACTACATGCTTCAACTGGTTATCTACATGCTGTCTGCACTCCATCACTATTTCCTCACTAATTGTCTTCAACTGGTTATCCACATGCTGTCTGCACTCTGTCACTATTCCCTCGCTAATCTTCAATTGGTTGTCTACATGCTTCACATGGTCGTCTAGATGCTGCCTGAACTCCATCACGTTATTGCTTACCTCACACTTCTGCTGCTGTAGCTCAGCATATACTTCCTCCTTCAACTGCTGCTGCTCTTCCTTCATTTTCCCCATGAAAGCATCCAGCTGTCCTTGCATCCTATGTAATTACCCTCTGTTGCTCCTGTAAAGCCTCCTGAAGCTCTTCATATCGTTACTTCTGTTCATCATTCTGTTCCTGCAGTTGTACAATTTGTGCTTGTTACTGTTCTTTAAGTTCTTTCTTTTGTGCCTGTAATTGTCCTTTGAGTTCATTTCTGGGCTCCTTCTGTTCTTCACTTTTGGGCCTGTAATTGTGTTTGGAGTTCTTTCTATCCTGCATTCTGTGCTGTCTGTAGTTGGGCACTTTGTGCTTGTAACTGTTCTTTGAATTCTTTTCTGAGCTCTTTCTGTTATTCACTCTTTGCCTCTTGTCGAGCACTTTGTGCTCGTATTAGCTTCACAATTGTCGCCAGAGAAATTTCCTCCTCCAGCCCAGCTCAAGGTCTTGTCTGCACACCTCCTGCTACCATGTCGAACGTTTGACTCACTGCAGCACTTAATAATAATCCCGCTCCTGATACCAGTGTTACGTCCCCACCCCACACTGCCACAGGCTCCAACAGCAGTAGAACAGTATAGGAAGGACGTTGCCCAGTGAGTTGTTCTTCCTATGGTCAGCCTTAAGGCGTACAGCACACAAGATCACCTGAGGTGATCTTGAGGCTCCTTAAAGTTCACTCTCTGTTATCCAAATAAATACACTTAATGTTTTCCAATTTCACTTCATTATTCTCACAAGCACCGGAGCTATACACACTTTACTAACTGCTATTACACTTAATGCTTAACACTTTACAGTTATTACACTTAATGCTTGACAACACTGTTTTCTCAAGTACCAATGACATACAAACTTCAATAAACTCTTCACAATTTTCACAAGTACCGAAGATAATCTTCAATTACTTTGAGTACACTTAATGCTTGCCAGCAACACTCCACAAAGTTCACTAACAGCACTGCATTGACACTACACTCAAACTGAACCAAAACCGACTGAACTTCACTCAAACTGACCTGAAACCCAACTAAACTTGAAGTAGTCTCTACCCCATTCTTATATAAGCTTGATTATTCGAGAAACGTCTACATTCAACGAGAACAACTTTTGCCAACTCAGAAATATCAAACCATGCAAGTTTTCTTGTATTACGTAACACTGTAAATCATTAACCATACGAACTTAAATTACATAATTTAACAAGCAATTACTTAAATAAAACATTGTAAAGAAAAGAGCACAAAAATTAATGTACAACTTACGAAACAACTACTCTCACTAACAGCAAGCAATCTGGAAACTGACTCATACCGGAACCGGAACTAGCTACCGTAAACATCGGGAAACGTTGAGATGCTTCTCGAGCACCTAACTAACAAATCTCACTTCTTAACAGTCCGATAACTGTGGAGATAATATCACTAAATTCGGAGGTTGGAATCTCCGTCATGGACTGTGATCCCAAAATTTGAAGCTCAAACGCTAAGTTTGCCTGCTCAGTTTAGTATCGAATTCAATAATTTCTCCTATGTAGCCTATCCCATATCTGTTAGTGATGGGATGTGTCATTGCCACAGTAAATGCTAGGTTGTTCACATCTCTACAACAACATGTGTGTGGGTGAATAGGATGTGTCACTGCCAGCTGGAACGCTTGCCTGACATCGTCTCTACCACAAATGCGTTAGTTGACGAGATGTCAGTGCCAAAGCAAATGCTAGCCTGACCACATCTCTACTACATATGTGTGGGCTGATGGGATGTCTCACAGCCAGAGTGACAGCTAGCCTGCCACATCTCTACCATATATTCATGGGTGAAGGGACATGTCAGTGCCAAAACACATGCTAATATGGCCATATCCCTGTCACATATGCATAGATGTGGGAAAGTAATAGTGCCTGCTTTTTCCCTTACCTGGTCATATCTCGGTCACATACAAGTTCATGGATTACCGTAGCAGTGCACATTCGAATTTGAGAAGACTTGAGCTCAAAAGAACAGAGGACATATTCCTGTGCTGGTTCAGTTTGACCCATGGCCTACTTTGGTGACAATAGGCCCAGTAGTTTGCCGTGAGTGCTTCTTACACACGCATGCACTCAAGCACGCATATATGCACACATACATGCACACATGCTCATGCACATGCAAGCACACACACACACACACACACACACACACACACACACACACACACACACACACACACACACACATTCACATCCGGCACAAATTCTGGGTAGGGAGAGGCCAGGGGGAGTATGCCCCCGTATTTCGGCAGACCAATGAATATTTAAAGTAAGTTAACTATGAGAGCAAAATATAAATATTAAGTGTCTTACATTAACGCTTTGATGGAACCATTTCGATGAGACGGATTTGGTGATGAATTGTGTAGGGTTTGACAATGAGGTATCAATCGTTCATACTTGTAAATCCCCAAAGAATCATTCCACCGTTTTCCAGAGTACTGCATCCAGCTCTGACGAATATTCGTTCACATCCACTCACCCCTCCTTCGACCTCCTCCCCCCCCCCCCACTCCACACACAATATCCACGCACTGTTTTCTTTGCGGTAATATGATGCTACTCACTGTTGCTCAATTTTCGTTGCATTCTGCGTCTAAAATCCCATTTGTTCCTTGCACATGTATTAAGACTTCACACTCTCAAGTACGATGACGTGTAATTCATTTGTTTGTTCATTATTAGTACAAATTTACTGGGTAGACTTATTACTGGGGTGTTTGATAATAGTACTGAATAAACCCTTGCCATCTTGAGGTTATTCGTAACTTATATAAGATTGCCTGGCTGTAGTCAGGTAAGTATTATCATGTTATCATGATGAAGGAGACACTTATTTTATGGAATGTTTATGCCAAAAGTATTATGCTGGATGTCGGTAATGGCAACCATTGTCTTAGTATGTGGTGGTCTTTTGGTGTTAAGTCCATGACCTGTTCTCTGTGTATTTGTTTACGTATTAAAAACCACAAGCACTGACACTTCTGATCGTCATTAAAATAAGTGGTGTCATACGTCTCATATACCAATCGAATCGTAGCACATTTGGTAACGACTTAAGATACAGTATATCGAAAAATAACTGCACGTGTATTTTTTTTTATTTCAGACTCATTGATGATGCAAGGTTGCCTTGTTAGCCTTTTCTATTATATTGTGATTATATTGTGCTACTGTCCATTATACAGAGAAGATTCTCTGACTTTGGTGCATGTAATACGCCGAGAAAACCTTGCTGTAAATACCGAGTCGGCACTTGACAGTGAATATACGTAGACATTCACATTTTCATTGCTGCAATTTTGTCCAAATGGTGAAAATTACATTGAAACTATGTCTACCTGGTTCACCACCATTTCTTTTAAAAAGAAAATATTTTTTTATTACCTTGTTCATTACTAAACAAAACCCAAGAGTAGCAGTTTGGGATTGACGGGAGGTTTTCTCGGCATACTACATGCACCAGTCACAGAATCTCCTCATCATAATAAATGGTACCACATTATAATAGAAAAGTCTAACAAAGCAACCTTCCATCTTTACTGAGTCGCAATATTAAAAAAAAAAAAAAAAAATCTTGACTTGTGTTTTCATTTTATAGTAAGTCGTTCCCACATGTGCTTGATTCAATTAGTAGATGAGAAGTTATGGGCACCACTTATTTCCATGATGACCAGAAGTGTCAGTGCTTGTGGTTTTTAATACAATACTAACTATACAGAGAACAGGTCTTGGACTCAACACCAAAAGACCACCACATACTAAGACGGTGGTTGCCCTAACCGACATCCAGCATAATACTTTTGGCATAAACGTTCCATAAAATACGTGTTTCCTTCATCATGATATGATAATACTTATGTGACTACGACCAGGCAATCTTATATAAGTTACGAATACCCTCAAGATGGTAAGTGTTTATTCATTACTAATATCGAACACCCCAGTGACAAGTCTACCAAATAAATTCGTATTAATACTGAGCAAACAAAATAATTAGACTTCATCCTACTTGAGAGTGTGAAGTCTTAATACATGTGCAAGGAACAAATGGGTCCAACCTCCACCAATCAAGGGCTGGGATGTTAGATGCAGAAAGCAACGAAAACTGAGCAACAGTGAAGAGCATCATATACTGCAAAAATGCAATGCGTGGATGTTGTGTGTGTGGAGGGGGGGGGGAGGGGAAAGGACTATGTCTGGGTGTCGAAGGAGGGGTGAGTGGATGTGAACGAATATTCGTCAGAGCTGGATGCAGCACTCTGGAAAACGGTGGAATGATTCTTTGGGGATTTACAAGTATGAACTATTGATACCTCATTGTCAAACCCTACACAGTTTATCACCAAATCCGTCTTTTCATCGACCTGATTCCATGAAAACATTTAAGCAAGATACTTGATATTTACACTTTGCTGTCATAGTTCATTTATTTTCATTCGTTTGCAGAAAATACAGGAGCATACGCCTCCCCACACCCCTTCCCTACTCAGAATCCGTGCCTGGTGTGTGTGTGTGTGTGTGTGTGTGTGTGTGTGTGTGTGTGTGTGTGTGTGTGTGTGTGTGTGTGTGTGTGTGTGTGTGTGTGTGTGTGTGTGTGTGTGTGTGTGTGTGTGTGTGTGTGTGTGTGTGTGTGTGTGTGTGTGTGTGTGTGTGTGCCTGTGCGCGTTTATGAGTGCTTGGGTCCATGTGTGTGTGTTCATGCATGCATGTGTGTGCATGTACTGTATGTGTGATTGACTGCATGGTTGCTTGCGTGCTTAAACACGCATTCACTGGCAACCTACTGGGCCTATTGCCACCAAAAGTAGGCCATGGGGCAAACTGAACCAGCACACAAGTATTTCCTCTGTCTTTTTGAGATCAAAAACGTATGTGCTCTACTACAGTAACCCATGAACGTGTATGTGACAGACATGTGACCAGGTAAAGGAGTAAGCAAACACTATCACTTTCACTCATCTATGCATATGTGACAGATATGGACAGATTAGGATGTGATTTAGAACTTACATGTCCCTTCACCCATGCGTATATGGTAGAGATGTGGCAGGGCTAGCTGTCACTCTGGCTATGCGACATTCCATCAGCCCACGCATATGTAACAGAGATGTGGCCAGGCTAGCGTTTGCTTTGGCACTGACATATCTCGTCAACTAACGAATATGTGGTGGAGACGATGTTAGGCAAGCGTTCCCGCTGGCAGAGACACGTCCCCTTCACCCACGCACATGTTGTAGAGATATGGACATGCTAGCATTTACTCTGGCAGTGACACTCACTAACAGATATGCGATAGGCTATGTAGGAGAAATTATTGAATTCGATACTAATCTGGGCAAGCAAGTTTAGCGTTTGAGCTTCAGATTTTGGAATCACAGTCCATGACGGAGATTCCAGCCTACGAATTTAATATTATCTCCACAGTTATCGGGCATTAAAATTACAGTATATCGTGAAAGACAAGTATAATCTATTAATCTTGGGAACTGAGACGATTAAGGGAGTATTTGCATTGGAGTGCAGCTCGGACAATGACACACTCCTCCCTCACTTCCTCATTTGCCAGTCTGTCTCTCCATGTGACTCCACATGAGTCTCTCAAGTAACTCATTTCCACTGCTCTCTTGCATTGTGTCTTCCAACAAGGTCCAAGCTTGGATAGAACTGGTATCAGAATACTATTATGCAGCGACCTTTTTACTTCCATGCTCACTTCCCTATTTTTCAAAGTACCCACCAACATTCTTCCTTGTTGTATCATATCAAGCACTTAATCCTCCAAATATCCATTCTTACTCATAGCACTACCCAAATACTTAAATGCACTCACATTATCCATTTCCTCATCAACCAACCTCACTGTACGTTCAGTGGCTTCATTTCTCTCGAAGACCATAACTTTACTCTTCCTTAAATTCTAATTTACATTCCATTTTTTACACAATCTCCCAAAGTCATTCACCAAGCCTTGCAGATCCCCTTCGTCATCACTTAATAGTATAGTATCGTTTGCTGACAACAATGCAGGACGATTTTAAACGCTGCCCTCTTTCATTAGGGCCACTACAACATCCACTGCTCTACCTTGTATCTCTTTCATAACCCCACTCATATGTAGATTGAAAAACCATGGAGACATGACACATCCCTCTTTCAATCCAACTTTCAGGTAGAAAAATTCACCCAGTTCACTATCCTTAGCACCCTCATACATACTCTTCACAACATTCAACAACTTCCCATTTATTCCATATATTCATAGTATTTTCTATATTCCTGTCTATACACTCTGCCGTATGCTTTCTCCAAATTCATGAAGGCCGCATTCAACTTCTATAGCTTCTCTAGAAATTTTTCTGCGAAAGACCTAAGGATGATTATCTGATCTACACAACCACGTCCCATCCTAAAACCTCCCTGTTCTTCTCCAACTGATTCCCCTCTTATTCCCTCTGTCAGTAAGTATCCTGCCATATACTTTGCCTATTACAGTATGAAGACAAATGCCCCTATGATTACAACACACTTCTGTTTCACCTTTTCCTTTGTGCAGGGGAATAATTACATTTGGCTCCCAATCCCGCGAGACTCTCCCTCCTCGCAGGCCAATCTGCACATCTTACATATGCATTCTACTACTATCTCTCCCCCATACTTTATCATTTCACCACACACTCCATCCACTCCTAGGGCTTTCCCTATTTTGTATTTCTTCATTGCTTCCACTACTTCCATCCTACTGATCTCTTCCTCGTTTCTCCCCCCCCCTTCCTCCTTCTCCCAGCCATTCCCCAGCCACTTATACTTGCAATACTTTCATTCTCTGTGTTAATCAGTTCCTTAAAGTGTTCTCTCCATCTGCTCACTTTGTTTCTCTTCTCCACTAGTAATCTACCATTTTTATCTTTAACTTTCTTACAAACTTCTTTATCATCCTATCTAACTCTATTTACCTCCTTCCAGAACACTCAGATTCCTTCCAAATTCCTCACCCAATCTCTTCTTACTCTCTCTTAACCCCTCAGTGGCCGCCAACATCGAATGACGTTCAGCCGAGAAATGGCCACTGGCGTCGTTTGAGTGCGCCCTATAAAAAACGGCGAAAATTTTGGGGAAGTGAAGGAACGTTCTGAATGTCTTCAGACTGCCCTACACTATACTCCCACACACCTCATTAAGCAGTTCTGAGACTGCTGCTGTGATGAGTGGATATTCAGTTTTTTTGCTCTTGGCCATGCCTAAACAAGCACAACACCCATTATCTCGACCTAGGCAGAAAATATCATCTTTGTCCTCTCTTGCAAAACACACAAAACAACCTGTTTATGATTATGAATTAATGCAGGCACAAACAAAAAAGACATGATAATATGTGAAAAATATTTTTTTGCATTGGTATCTTTACCTGTTTGCTCAGTTCTGTTGTACTAGTTTCGATCATTCGATGCAGTGAGATGTAGAAAAATGTGAAACCTTTCGGGAAGTAAACGAACATCTGGGACATGAGACTGACCTTCGCTTCACGCTCTCACACCTCATCTGCCAGTTCATCACCTGCTGCTGTGACAAGTGGGTGTACGATTTTTTCGCTCGTGGCCATACCTAGACACACACATAGTTACACCAATTATCTCGACCCAGACGGAAAATATCATCTTTCTCCTCCTTGCAAAACACATACAACCACCCTGTTTGTGATTATAAATAAACACAAGCATAAACAAAAGACATGACATTTAAAGAAAAATTTATTTTTTGTTTTGTATCTTTACCTATTTGCTCAGGTTTGTTGCACTGTTTTGAAAAATTTTACATATTCTTTGCCTTTTACAAGCATAACAGGAAAGTCTTCTGTGTTCAAGTAATGCTTTCGTGGGTGGAAAGAACTTCCTTCCTTTCCTGCTAAGCAGCTCGTGGGCGGTGCGAATGGCAGGTCGTCTCGCAATTCTGACCGTGTAAAGTGTTGGGAAACATGCAGCTGTACCCTTTTTCCTTACCCAGGCAGAAAATATCATACTTTCTCACACTCACGACAGACACACAGCAACATATATTGAGAAAATAACAAGGTAAAATGATAAAGGTGAACGTGTTATTACAGAAAAAAAATACGTTTTCCCCCGTCTGTAAACGTATTTATTTCTGCTATGTGTCTCTGTTCGTACTAATTAGGCTTATTCATAGCTTTGAAACTGCATTACGATTCTGTTTTTAGCCCTGCATGTGGTGTGGGAGTGGCAAGTTGCAACTCAACTCCCCTGTTCCTAATTGGATCTGACCCTCCAATTTCATTCCCCGTGGGAGAGCCTAGCCTCGGAGGACAGGTAATTTCCTCATTTAGGACTGAAAATTCAATCCTTTCACTCCCTTTTCCAAGCATGGGCACAACGATAACATAAAAAATAACCCAACACTACTACAAACATATTTCATCAAAAAGGTGAAAAAATATTCATAATAAATTTTTTTCAAGCCAATCCTAACATATTACGTATTGAAATCATTCGATATGATCACATCTAATATATGTGCAACATTTCAACATCATTCACATTGTTTTGAGGATTTAAAAAAAAAAAAGATAACACTTGTGATGTTGCAGTGGGGCAGCACCCCTCGGTGGCGAATATCAGTTGCCAGTATTTCTGCAACTTTCGTTCTCCATTGCAAACCACAGAATGGGTCTAGGAATCTGAGATTTGCACTGTTAGGTGAGTCTTAACTTTCTCTTCAGTATGGCAAGAAAAAAAAAAAAAAAAAACAGTTTTTGAAACTTTAGGAAATGGTCCCGGCGTCGGCCTGGGGTGCACATAAAATTCCGGACCCTCGGCCATGGAGGGGTTAATAATCGTTTTACCTTTCTCTTCTTTTCTAGATATAACTCTCCCTTCCATTTCTCAACTTCCTCCATGTCTCTGCTTCCCATCCACTCACTTGATGATTTCTTCTTTTGCACCAAAGCTTGCCTCACCTCTTCATTCCACCATGCTGTTCTTTGCACCCCCTTTCGTCTTCTCTTCACCACACACTCAACCTCACATGCTGCACAGATTTCTTCTGTGAATATCTTGCACATACATTGCATCTTTCCCATCTGTTCCAAATCATATATACCTAATCACTCCTCCACTTGTCTCTTATATTCTGTCTTTTTTTCCATCATCTTTCAGTCTTTCTACCCTCCTTGTATTAACTACTTCCTCCTGTCCTTCCCTCCTTCTGTTGTTCCATTGCACTTGATTCTTTACTGTCACCACCACTAAGTAATGGTCATAAAGTCCACACCTCCAACCTCTGTGTGTTCTTGCATACCTTACATACCTTTTCATTGTCAACCACAATACATACCTTTTCATTCTGTCAACCACACACACGTAATCAATCGTTGCCTTTCATTCATTCAGTTCACTACCCACCCTTTTCATAACTCGCCACATATATCTGTGAATCATCACCAATCCCTTCCCTGGACAAATGCCCACTAGAGTACTGGCACTCTTATCCACTTCTGTGGGCTCACCCCACTCACCAAGTAATTCTCCCAGCTTCACATTCCCCTCTTTTCTATTCATATCTTCCAATCAAAAACACTCTCACTCCTCTCATACTTTTCTATGAACACTTCCACATTCGCCCAGAACTTCTTTCTCTCTGCTTGCACGATTTTGCAATGGTGCATACACACACACAATCGTCCACGTTTGTATTCCCATTTTAAATCTTACCCACACAATCTTTAAACCAACTTTTTTTCTTTATTTTTTTTTTTTATGTGTCCGACTCTGGGCATAGGCTTCACAGCCTGCTATCAAGGCCCAGCAGTCCTCCTACATACCATACACCTCTACATGTCACCACTTCGGCGCTAACACCCACCGTCCATATTGAATACATGCTAGGGCTGTCTCATACAGGACTGGTGTATTGGTATTAGCGGGGTATTTTTTCGACATGTCGGCGGGTCACCTGGTAGATCAGTAAAGCCTGATTTTAATGAAATTCAAATCCTTAAACTGTTCCCTGCCCCAGCTGATCCATACTTTCTTACATTCTCCTTCCATTTCTTGCATACACCAATACATGTACCTTCTTTTGCCATCTTCATTCTCACCTACTCCCGAGCATATACCACATCCATACTCCCACCCTCTCACATTCTCTCCTCACCATTTACTTTCAGTTAATCCACTTACGGTAACTTTTGCATAAACACCTGGGCGATCTCTCTCTCTCTCTCTCTCTCTCTCTCTCTCTCTCTCTCTCTCTCTCTTTCACCTCATCATTCGCACAGCTTACATTGCATGTTGCAATCCGTACCATGTCTTTTATCCGGTCCTTGGTCGTCATCTGTTAGTCCGTCCTGATATGAGTCTTCTTGTTTCTATTATTTAGTTGTTTTCTCGGGGCGGGCACTAACCTTCGCAAACCCACTTGTTGACGCGTAGGGAACACGTCTTGGTTGGTTCTAAGGCTACCACCCAGCGTAATAATTGAGTTCGTGGTTTACATGAAATCATTAAGCTCGTTACTCAATGTACAGTTTCCCGAAATAGAGTACCACCACAACGAGTGAGTGGTTGATGTGCGCCCCCACTGACCACCAAGAAGTAGTGATATTTATTATTATTATTATTTTTGTTTGCGGATAAGTTACAAATTTGTTTCATTGTTAACGTTCATATTGTGGCATGTAGAGGTTGTGTGAACAGTCCAGATCATTTTTGCTACATTTTTGAAGAGGTTGTAGTGAAGAAAAGAGATACAGAACATAACAGATTTTGTTAAAAAAGAAAAAAAAAGGGCTTATTATACTGACTTTGGAATAAAACTTGGTGACCAGGACAAAAACTGGGCCTCTCACAGTGTCTGCTCTATTTGTGTTGAGGAACTAAGACAATGGACAGAAGGTAAAAAGGAGGCTCTTGCTTTTGGTATTCCGATGGTATGGAAGGAACCCCCCCCCAAAAAAAAAAAAAAAAAAAAAACATAGTAACGATTGTTATTTTTGTTACTGCAAAATTCAAGGATACACCAAATAGAAAAAAAAAAATGTTTTTTATCTTCCATCAGCAACAAGGCCTGTACCACATGGACCTAATCCACGAATCCCTTACTAAACCTGACAGTCCTAATTATGCAGAAACTCACTCAGAGGAAGAAAGTACTGCAGTAGACGACGAAGAATTTGTCCCAACTTGTTCACGCAATGAGCCACAGCCATTCTCCCAGGACGAACTTAATTATTTAGTGAGAAACCTCGGTCTCCCTAAAGATGCCGCAGAGCTCTTTGAGTCCTAATTAAAAGATAAAAATTTATTACATCCAGACACAACTTTTTCTTGGTACCGAAATAGAGAAAAGAGTTTGCAGTATATGTCAAGAAAAAATGGATGCTTGGTTTATTGCACTGATGTAACTGACCTAGTAACAGAAACTTGGCAGAGATTGTAATACAAAAGAATGGAGACTATTGATAGATCCATCTAAGAGATGTATGAAAGGGGTATTTCTTCATGATATGAAGTATGCATCAGTACCTGTTGTTCATTTTGTACACTTTAAAGAAACGTACCACAATTTGGCAAAACTCGACAAAACTACAATGAACACCGTTGGTTCATGTGTGGGAACCTGAAAGTTCTTTGTATCTTAATGGGTCTGCAGTCAGGGTATACAAAATTCCCATGTTTTCTCTGTTGATTTATACTGCGTTCAGAAGGAATGGCCAAGCCTGGGCCTTATATATATATATATATATATATATATATATATATATATATATATATATATATATATATATATATATATATTGTTACGGAACAGAGAAAGATAATGTACACTTTAAGTGAGAATACGAAGAGTCACTACTGTCCCGTAAAGTTCCAGGTTCAAAACAAAAGAGTTAGGTAAAATTACAAGCTAAAGTTTAATGCTTAAATTAACAACAAAACATTCAGGACTCATAAGGATAATGTAATGGCAAAAACAGGTTAAATATATGGTTAACTGCAATAGCCTCTATTAACACGAAATTAGCAAGAGTAAATTTATCTAAGTCAGCCCTGATAAAATGAGATACCAGATAATACTCAGTGAATGCCAGATAAATAATTACAGATACAAACTATTATCAAAAATGACTGACATAAAGAACCCCACACGAATTACAAAAACCTCACTAGGCCCACAAATCAAACTTATGCTATACAGTACAAGAAAAAATGCAACAACAGTTATACTCAAATTACACACAGCTGCTAGATGGTTGGAGATTTCTTGAGCACTCACAATAATAATATCTGTACAGGGGAGGACAGAGATGTGAACAAAATGAGGAGCAGATCTAAGTGGCAATGATGCAGAGACTGAGCTCATTATATAGGGGCCGGCAGAGCCTGACACAACTTGTAAGAGGGACGCGCAAATGAAGCCATGGGGACAGAGAGCTGAAAATCCCGCAAAGTATAACAGAGAGAACGACTTACTCTACTATAACGGTAGAAGGGGGGGACTGAGGCCGAACACGCTCGTGATCAAACATGCAGAAACTGTGCGTTAAAATTACACAAAGGATGATGAAATCATAGGCTATGTAACACCTCCCCACAAAGAAAAAAGAAATTTACAAAGGAAATTTCTTATTACTCTAAAACAATCTGTACATGGCATTACAGAACATGCAAAAGTCCCTCCTAATTTCACAAAACATGAGATCTCCCTAGCACGTTCAGTCATAGGTACTTGCCAGTATCCCTTTAACAAATCAAACCCACTCATGCACCTAGCCCCTCCGATCTTGTCCATGCAATCTTCCACACGAGGGAGAGGGTAAGTGTCTGCTCCGGCTATCTGACTAACACGTCTGTAGTCGATGCAAAGCCTCTGTGACCCACCCGGCCCAGGGACCAGAGTGACAGGAGAACTCCACTCGCTCCGACAGGGCTCAATCATCTTGTGGTCCAACAGGTAGCCAAGCTCCTTCTGGATGAGAGGAACTTTCACTGGGTTCACACGGTAAGGAGGCAATTTAATTGGCTTTGCGTCTTCAACATCGACATCATGCATCAACACAGTGGTTCTTCCTGGAGTAGCACGGAACACTTGCGGGTACTCCTGCAGTAACGCCGAAAACTCCTGCCTTTCCTTGGGTGGTAGATGAGAAAGCTTAGTCTGGAGATCATTCATGATATCAGGATTCTTCCCCAAACTATCACTCAGGCTCATACTGCATGGGAGAGCTTCACTTGCAGACTCGGGTGGAACAGCTACAGTGCAGACTGGATTATTTTCGTCCCGCCTGTGATATAACTTTAGCATGTTGATGTGACATAGTTGCTTGCTCTTTCTACGATCTGGTGTGGCGATGACATAGCTGACATCACTGAGTTTCTTCTCCACGAAATAAGGGCCACTAAACTTGGCTTGAAGAGGTTGCCCATGAACTGGTAGCAGAATCAAAACCTGATCTCCTGGCTGAAAGTGGCGTAACCTGGACTTCTTATCATACCAAGTCTTCATCTTCTCCTGAGCAGCTCCTAAATTCTCTCTCGCCAGCTGTAAAGCAGTGGACAGCCGTTCTTTGAAATTCATCACATACTCCAACAGGTTGACGTCATCTTCCTCCGACAGCCAGCATTCCTTGAGTAACTTAAGGGGTCCTCTTACTTCATGGCCAAACAGTAGTTCAAAAGGTGAGAAGCCCAGTGATTCATTTGGAGATTCTCTTGCAGCAAACACAACGAATGGAAGACCTTTATCCCAGTCTTTCTGATGTTCCAAACAGTATTTCTTGAGCATCGATTTGAGTGTTTGATGATATCTCTCCAACGCTCCTTGGGTCTGGGGATGGTAAGCTGAAGACGTGATCTGGGTGATGCCCAACTCTTTCAGAGACTGCTTGAAAACATTTGACATGAAATTACTTCCCCGGTCTGACTGTACCTCCTTAGGCAGACCAAACTTTGTGAAGAACCCTAGCATTTCCTTAACCACGTTCTTTGCTGAGATATTTCTAAGTGGAATGGCTTCAGGATAACGAGTAGCCATATCAATCATGGTCAACACATAAGAAAATCCTGAAGAAGTCTTAGGAAGAGGGCCCACAATATCCACCAACACACGGGTGAAAGGCGCCTCAAAAGGGGGAATGGGAACTAGAGGTGCAACCTTTTCGGTCTGATTACACTTCCCCACAACTTGACAGGTGTGACAAGACTTACAATACCAGGAAACATCCCTGAAGATACCTGGCCAGTAGAAGTGTTTCAAAATGCGTGCCACAGTCTTCCTCACTCCAAGGTGTCCTGCCAAACTGGAATCATGAGCCACTCGAATGATATCCTGCCTACAAACACGAGGGATGACAACTTGATGTACAACCTCCCATTCACAGTCGGCTGATGCTGTTGGGGGTCTCCACTTCCTCATAAGTACTCCTGACTTTACATAATAACAAGTAGAAGCACCGGCTGACTCTTCTTCACTGTAAGCAGAGTTAGCTAGACCTTTCAACTCAGGGTCAGCAACCTGCAACTCAACCAACTCTTGACGAGACAAATTATCAACACCACGGGGTACTGCCTCATCTGGTGAGTGGTCCAAATTAGCAAGAAAAGTGTCAGCTTGGATAACATCATCATCATCATTATCCTCTAAATCACCAGTAACTTTAGACTTAGCCCTAGTGACAGCACATGCAGGGAACACATCAGGGACATCACAATCCTGGGACGCAGCCACTGGCTCACTAGACAACTGAGGAGCTGGACACACTTGACTTCCACCAATATCATTTCCAAGTAAGAAAGTTACACCTGACATTGGGAGTGTCTCAACCAACCCAACCATAACGGAACCATTAACAAAACCAGACTCTAAATTCACTCTGCACAGAGGGACAGAGAAGTAATTATTTCCTACACCTTGTAAGATTACAGTTTCATCAGAGGAATTAACATTAGAGCCTAGAACACTGGTCAGCATAAGGGATTGGCAAGCACCTGTATCACGATATATTTGAACTGATTTCCTGTCATTACTGTCCAGAGGACTGACAAAACCATCAGACAGGAAATTAGCACATGAACTCTTGAGAGTGTCACCCACGTTACTGCTCAAAAGAGGAGCTCCATCATGAGAATTTAAGTTACCCCTCAAAGCAGGTTCAGTTAACTCAGTTAAAGAATTCTGGGAACTCTCAAGAGTGGACACTAGACCAATTGACTGAATATTTAAAGACTCCTTTTTGTTCACATCACGCTGTCTCCTGAAACATCTCTCCGTAGTATGACCAAGCTTACTACAATAAGTACATTTACTTTTCTGAAATCTAGAGGTGAAGCTGGTATTTACTTCCTGAGAAACATCATCCTTATTCTCTTTCCTGTTACCTGTACTCTGAGTAGAGGCAACGTACTGACTCTCAGCTTTCCTTTTTCCTCTAAAATATCTCTTGTGAGTGAGAACATACTCATCAGCTAAAACTGCAGCATCAGACAAATTATCTATTCTTCTCTCATCAAGATATAGGCTTACATCTTTATAAATACACCTTTTGAAATCCTCCAGCAAAATCATCTGCTTAAATTTACCAAAATCAGAATCCACATTCTTAGAATTTAACCACTGCTCTAACAGATCTTCTTTGATTTTTGCATACTCAACATGGGATTGCTTATCTTGCTTGTAAGTTGTCCTAAATTTTACTCTATAGGCTTCAGGAACAAGCTCATAGGCCTTAAGAATCAAGCTCTTAACTACATCATAATTATCAGACTGATCCTGAGGCAAAGATGCATAAGTTACTTGAGCTTTACCGGTGAGAACAGTTTGAAGGAGTACTGTCCAATACTCCTTAGGCCAATTAAAACCTGTAGCTACCCTCTCAAACAACTGAAAATACTTTGTTAAATCAGATTCATTAAAAGGAGGGACAAGTTTAACATTTTTAGCCACATCAAAATCATCAGAGCTAGATGATCCAGTTCCACCTTGTTTCATGCGATACTCATGGTCTGCCTGAATCCTAGCAAGTTCAACTTGTGCCTGTATCTGTGCCTCCTGAATCCGAGCCTGAGATTCCGCCTCCTTAGCCTGAGACTCAGCCTGCTTAGCATTTGCCTGAAATTCAGCTTCTTTAGCACGAGCCTCCTGCAGAGCTAGCTGTAACTTAGCTAATTCAATCTGCGTTTGCTCATTTGGAGGAGTTACATTAAACAAGCTTTTATTAATCATGCCAACAATTTGATCCTTAGAATGATGAGAGTGAACTGCAATTCCCAATTGTTGAGCAACAAGCTTAAGTTCATTCTTTGTTCTGTTTTCTATATCACACACTGTTTGCACATTTGACAAAAAATCTTTGGCTTCATCAAGTGTAGTAATAGTAGCCATCATGAATATATCACAGTCACAAAATATCAAACAATATCCTTATGATAATATCCTGAATATCCTGGCGAGGTCGCCAAATTTATGTTACGGAACAGAGAAAGATAATGTACACTTTAAGTGAGAATACGAAGAGTCACTACTGTCCCGTAAAGTTCCAGGTTCAAAACAAAAGAGTTAGGTAAAATTACAAGTTAAAGTTTAATGCTTAAATTAACAACAAAACATTCAGGACTCATAAGGATAATGTAATGGCAAAAACAGGTTAAATATATGGTTAACTGCAATAGCCTCTATTAACACGAAATTAGCAAGAGTAAATTTATCTAAGTCAGCCCTGATAAAATGAGATACCAGATAATACTCAGTGAATGCCAGATAAATAATTACAGATACAAACTATTATCAAAAATGACTGACATAAAGAACCCCACACGAATTACAAAAACCTCACTAGGCCCACAAATCAAACTTATGCTATACAGTACAAGAAAAAATGCAACAACAGTTATACTCAAATTACACACAGCTGCTAGATGGTTGGAGATTTCTTGAGCACTCACAATAATAATATCTGTACAGGGGAGGACAGAGATGTGAACAAAATGAGGAGCAGATCTAAGTGGCAATGATGCAGAGACTGAGCTCATTATATAGGGGCCGGCAGAGCCTGACACAACTTGTAAGAGGGACGCGCAAATGAAGCCATGGGGACAGAGAGCTGAAAATCCCGCAAAGTATAACAGAGAGAACGACTTACTCTACTATAACGGTAGAAGGGGGGGACTGAGGCCGAACACGCTCGTGATCAAACATGCAGCAACTGTGCGTTAAAATTACACAAAGGATGATGAAATCATAGGCTATGTAACAATATATATATATATATATATATATATATATATATATATATATACGTAGGTCCCGGCGCTCACCATCCACTCACTCGATGTAGTGCTGCTCTCGGGTGTCTGCCCTTTCCTCTCCTCCATTCTTCTTTCCTTCCTTCCTCTTGTGTGTTGCCTTCATTCTTTCCTCGTCCTTCTGCCTACGGGTGACTTTACACTCCATCTTCTGTCTTTCATTTCTTCATTCTTTCCTCTTCCTTCTGTCTGTGGGTGACTACACTGAGTGACAAGCCAAAAGGTTTCCTGTACACCAGGAAACAATTTACTACGCTGGGTGGTAACCATATAACCACATTTTGGCACCTGGTGGTTTAGTGAGTAAATACGGCGCTCCAATCGGATTGACCCGGTGACGGTTTATATCCAAGGGATGGTTGGCGTTTATTGCTCACGTAATGCCACTCAGGGATGTGAGGCTGGTCACTCTCATCTTAAATGTCAGGACCAACTTGCCTAGCCCCGAGCTCCTACGCTCCTCATGGGGCACTGTAGGATTGGGTGATGAATGAATGAAATGAAATATACATACCGGTATATACAGTATATATATACATGTACAGTACATTTTGCCTGTGACTGGAATATCACTTCTTGAGTTTAATTTGACAAATGTTGGTTGTAAACTGATATTTCAAAATTCATGAGGTGGATGGTTCAATCAAGGACTCGCTACAAAGTCGCTGGACTGTTTCTCGATTGTCTAGCAACAGTCCAGTGAGACAGTAGCAGAAATGTCTAGCGACCATCTCGCAACAGTCTCTAGGCAATCGAGAGACAAAGTTGCCTTGTCTCCAGTGTGTCTCTGGACTGTCGCCCGTCTGTATCTGGATTGTCTCGCAACAGTCGAGATACATAGTCGTTTGACTGTCTCTAGACTTTGTATCTCGGTGTGTACAAGGCTTTAGCTTGAATTAATGAAGCAGTCTGTCAAAGCCGAAGAAAAGATGAAGCTTTTTTTTTTTTTTTGTGCCAGAAGTTTACTGGTTAATCTGTAGATTATTTGAAAGAGGGCGTATTTACTGGACCTGATACTAGAACACATCATTATAGACCCATCCCCTTACCCGCACCTGACCTGACTAGCTGATCGGACCAAATGGGGGAGAATATCCCCTCAGGACTGCGTCATCATTTATTCATTCACAATTTCTCTCCATTTATTTCTGTCACGCACAGCCACTCTTCCTTGCTCAACAGACATCCCTCTCACATTCTGCGCTCTCTTCACACTGTCCATCTATCCTATTCGTGGTCTCCCTCTCAGCCTTACACCTCTCACATCAGATCTAGTTATCTTTTTCACCAGTCGCTCATTATTCATTTTCTCCATATGCCTAAACCATCACAACACCCTCTGCTCAACTCTACCAGCCATCTCCCGAACAACTCCAGTTCTCCTTCGCACTTCATCATTTCACACTCAATCCATACGCGTCACTCCACACATAGTCCTCAGACACCTCATCTCCATTACATTCAAACTACTCCTCTCCGCTACACCCAGATTCCATGTTTCAGCCCCATATAACGCAGACGGTACCACAACACCCTCATACAGCCCTGTCTTTACATCCATTCTAAGCGAACGACATCCAAACACTTTATTTCATTCCTCCCAGTATCTTACCTACTTCATTCATTCTAAACTTCACTTCTGCATCTATTCTTCCATCCACAGCAACATGTGACCCTAAATATTTAAAACACTCTAACTCCTCAAGCAACTCACCATTCAGAACTATATTCATCCTCGTACCATCTACCAACCTCGCACACTTCACCACTTTACTCTTATTCTCATTTACTTTCAATTTCCTCCTTTCACACACCCTTCCAACCTCCTCTACCAACTGATATATATATATATATATATATATATATATATATATATATATATATATATATATATATATATAGTATATATATATATATATATATATATATATATATATATATATCCATCCATCATCCAATCCTACATTGCCCCAAGAGGAGCGTAGGAGCCCGGGGCTAGGCAGTTGGTCTCGACATTTAAGATGAGTGTGACCAGCCTCACTCATCCCTGTGTGGCATTTCATGAGCAATCACCCCAACCATCTCTTGGATATAAACCTTCACAGGCTCAGTCCGACTGGAGCGCAATAATTACCCACTAAACCACCAGGTGCCAAAATTTTGTTATATTGTTACCACCCAGCATAGTAAATGGCTTCCTGGTGTACAGGAAACCATTTGGCTTGTCACTCAGTGTAGAGTCACCCACAGGCAGAAGGAAAAGGCAAGAATGAAGGAAAGAAAGACAGCAGAGGAAGTGTAAAGTCACTCGTAGGCAGAAGGACAAGGAAAGAATGAAGGATAGAAGACAGAAGAGGATGGAGGGAAAGAGGGATGGAAGAGAGGAAAGGTCAGACACCCGTGAGCAGCAATACATCGAGTGAGTGTATATATATATATATATATATATATATATATATATATATATATATATATATATATACAGTGTATATATTATACATGTACAATTTTATAATTACAGTGACTACATTATCCCAATTATGTAACTTTTACAGTATTATGTATTTCACTTGATTACTGAAATGACAACATCCAGCAGCAGCAGGGCACCCCCAGGAGGCAACAATGGAGGGTTAGTCGGAGTGAATGGGACATCCGTGCTATATTGCTGCAAGTCCCTAGTAGCCGCACGCCCCTACTCCCCAGAACAACCTCGACCCGCACACCGCAGCCCGGGCACATTACCCTCTCACCAGCCCAGCCTGCATCAGGATCGGGGTGGAGCTGAACCTTACACTCCATACAGCACACCAGAGACGGCGTCCAGACTCTCATACCATGAGACGGCCTCTAGCCCCGCTCCACACCCGCACGTCGACCTTCATACGGGACTCACGTGATGACCTCCAGCCACGCCCGTAGGCAGGCGACAGCCTCCAGCCGCTCCCCATCTGCAGTCCCATCAGGAAGTCGGACCCCAGCGATGGCCTCCTGTCATGCTGACAGGGTTGGAATGGCCTCCAGCTGCCCTCCTCATGTTGCCCAAGGGACTCGGTGACAGTCTCCTGCCGTGCCAGGGAGGGTAGCTACCAAAGCCCCTCGCCCCCTGTGACTTCACAACATCTCTCCCTCTACAGCTGTAGCAAAGTAGAGTGTGGCAGCCCTCAGACGGAGAGTGACTCGATCGTGGTCTGGTGGCGAGGCCCTGTATTATCCCTGGGGCTGTTCTCCCTGCAACCGGTGCCTGAAGATGCCCTGCCCCTGACGGACCCCTCCCCGGGACAACACCACAGCCCTGCCCTGATGGCGGGACACCAGGAAGGGGACCGCAGTCTCCTTGATCCCGATGGCACTCCCAGCACCCGGGGGCGAGGCCTCCCCATTTCCCGCCCCAAACGACATTGCTTTCCCACCAGGCGTATACGGGAATTCCTGGAGAAGCTGTATGTCCCGTGTCCTGTTGGCCACACCTCTGTCCACCGCCCCCAACATGAGAGGCCCCTCACCACACCCAACTCAAAGAAGACAACTCTCACCCTTGCCCAGGACTAAGTGGCTCTGGTGTGTGTATGTGAATAAGTGACTTATAGTGCTGTACAGTGCCAAGTGGAAAGACGTGAGAACTCCTATTCAGTGCAATAGTGACAAGCCATCTGTGTTCTCTCTCATTTCTTCCCCCCTCTTTGTGATTGTGCCGACCTATCGTGCAACTTAGCTCTCCCACTCCCAGCCCCCCCAGTGACCAGACACAATCGATAAGGCTCTTAGAACGAGTGTTTAACAGTGAATCAAGGAACTCCCACAGAACCGGGAGCCACCAAAATAAGAGACCGTGTGTGTGGGAATATCTAGATCTAACCCCCCACCCCCAGCATACGGCACTGAGTTAGAGACAGTGAACTACCTCCACGCGCACTCACCCTGATATAATAATATCGATTATCTCTCTCATATCCTGCGTGATATGCTCAAACTGATTAGCAATCCAAGGATTGATGTAACATAAATATTGTAAGATTGTCTGCCATTCCTGTAATTTAGTATTGGTGAATACACGTGTAGGTTGCTGCCTGGAGTTTTTATGCCCTGTTCCTCTTATGTTTGTGTTCTAGCCCCGGTCTAGAAAAGGACCCAACTACACGCCAGGTGTTTCTAGGATGGGAAGCCGACCTAAAAACACCCAGCATAACAGTTACCTTACAAGTTGATTTTAATGTGTATATACAGTAGTATGCATTAATATGTTTTGACAATATTTACTGTCGTTGGTACGACATTGGGCGTGATCAAGCGATATGTAGAAATTCTATAGGCATTAGTATATACTGTATCTCATACACAGTGTACAGGATTTAGTGTGTGCTGGAAACGTACACAGCTTCCCACTAGCAATGTCAGTTCACATGATGTCTATCCACAATCTTGTTGTCCCAGACCATCAAGAATCCTTAACCATAAGATGTATTTCAAACATCCTCGTAGTCCAGACGCCCAAGAATTTCATGGCGTATTCAGACACGTGGAGTAACAACCCCTAGTCCGTTAGTCAACGTGAATGGAAATCTTCGAGACATTACAACACACACACACACACACACACATCCCCTCCAAGTTGTATATAATGTCAGAGACATTGACTTCAGATCAGAATTGGGGAGAGAGGGGCTTGAGAGAAGGTTCGACACTGGGGTCCCTAGGCCGTCACGCTCAGTTACGCTGTAACTCACTATTCATATAACTGTGCAATAATCTTTGTAACCCAAGAGTGCTGTAACTCACCTCACTGACACTACGTCTCACTACTTTATTCTGGCTGAGCTTAACGATCAATAATCGACTTCCATATCTCCCTACAACTACCTAAGACCACACTATCGATATATATATATATATATATATATATATATATATATATATATATATATATATATATATATATATATATATATATATATATATATATATATATATATATATATATATATATATATATATATATATATATATATATATATATATAAAAAAATATATAAATACACACACACACACACACACACACACACACACACACACACACACACACACACACACACAAACACACACACACATATATATACACACACACACACACAACACACATATACACACACACACACACACACACACACACACACATATATACATATATATATATATATACATATATATATATATATACATATACATATACATATATATATACATATATATATATGAAGTGAAACAGAGAGATTGTTCAAGTGCTTGAGGATGCAAGAGTGGATACATGTGGACTGACTGAAACTAAATGGCAAGGTGAAAGGGTGAGAGAATGGGAATATGGTTTAGGTGTATGTGCGGGTGTTAATGAGAATGAGAGGGCAAGAGAGGGAGTATGTCTGATGATAAGCAAGAAGTGGAAGGAGAATATAAGAGAGTATGGAACAGTGGGTGCAAGGATTGTATGGGTGAGGATGAAAGTAGGTATACAAGCGTGGTCGATTGTACTGTATGTGTGTATGCTCCGACAGAGGACTGAGTGGTAGGAGTGAAAGATGAGTTTTGGGCAAGAGTAGAAGCATGTATGGACAAATCTGAGAGGAGCAAGAGAGTGCTTTTGATTGGAGACATGAATGGCAAAGTTGGGAATGTACGAGTGGATGGAGTGGTTGGTCAGTTGGGTGTGCCAGCTGAAGTAGATGGGAATGGTAGTGCTTTGGTGGACATGTGTGCTGGTAAGGGGTTGGGAATAGCCAACACCTACTTTCAACATAAGATGATCCACAGGTATACATGGTGAGTAATGAGGAGGATGGATGGTGAACTTGTTGAACGAAAGGCAATGATAGACTACATGTGTGTGGATGAGCGAATGAGAAGACAAGTGTTTGATGAAAGAGTGTGGAGATTGTTGGGGAATGGAGTCTCGGACCATCACTTATTGATGGCCAAGGTAAAGCTGCAAAGAAAATGGTTGAGGAGACGAAGGGGAAGACAGGAGGAAACAGCTCCTGTGAGAAGAATGGAGAATTTGCAAGATAGTGAGAAAATGGCAGAGTATAAGACCATAGTGGAAGAGAGATTGGGAAGGTATGAGGTAGAGCAGATGGAAGGGGTGGAAGACGTATGTAATATATTTACGGAAGAGATAGGCGCAGCGTGTGAGGTGGTTTATGGAGTGAGGGAAGGTGCAAGGGTGTACAGGGGACAGCATGGTGGAATGATGAGGTGAAACGAGCTGTGGAACAAAAGAAGAAGGCATATAGTGAATGGTTAGCTAGTAGAGGTAGGGGAGATGATGAGAGAGAGACGAGAGAGGTATATGTGAGCAGGAGAAGGGAGGTGAAAATTTTGACTGGTGAAGGAGAGTAAGAAGAAAGTGGATGAAGAGTTTAGGAGGAATCTGAGTGTGAAATGGAGGGAGAGTAAGAAATTGTTTTGGAAGGAGGTAAAGAAAGTAGGGCTATGTGAAAGGGAAAATAGAAGGGGAATGAATGATAGGAATAATAGATTGTTGGTGGAGAAGAGAGAGAAATTGAGGAGATGGAAGGAGCTCTTTGAGGATTTGTTGAATGTAGAGAGTGAGAGCAGTTCGCGAATAAGTGGTTGGGGAATGGCTGGGAGAAGAAGAGATGAGAGGAGGGAGGAAGAGATCAGTAGGGCAGAAGTAGTGGAAGCAATGAAGAAGATCAAGTTGGGAAAGGCCCCAGGAATTGATGGAGTGTTTGGTGAAATGCTTAGGTATGGGGGTGAGGAAGTTGTGTAGATTGGCTTGGGAAGAGGGAAGGGTTCCAGAGGACTGGAAATCAGGTATATTTGTTCCTTTATACAAAGGAAAAGGGGAGAGAGAAGTATGTGGTAACCATAGGGGTATTTGCCTTGTTAGTGTGACTGGTAAAATATATGGTAGAATACTCATTGATAGGGTTAGGTATATGACAGAGGAGCTAGTTGGAGAAGAACAAGGGGGATTTAGGAAGGGAAAAGGGTGTGTAGATCAGATATTTGTTCTAAGATGTTTAATGGAGAAATATCTAGAGAAACGAAAGAAAGTGTATGCTGCCTTCATGGACTTGGAGAAAGCTTGTGACAGAATAGATAGGCAAGGTATGTGGAAGGTTTAAGAATATAAGGAGTGGATGGGAAATTGTTGAATGCTGTAAAGAATATGTACGAAGGAGCTAGGGCTACTGTGCGAGTGGATGGTGAGCTGAGTGAGTTCTTTGATCTCATTGTGGGACTGAAACAGGGTTGTGTGATGTCTCAATGGCTGTTTAATATATACTTGGATGGGGTTGTAAAGGAGGCACAAGGTAGGGCAGTGGATGTGGGGGTGGCTCTAGTGAATGGGGCTGAGATTTGGAAGATTCCGGTGTTGCTGTTTGCTGATGATACAGTATTGTTGAGTGAAAATGAATGAGAGTTGCAAGGTTTGGTGAATGAATTTGGGACAGTGTGTAGGAGGAGGAAGCTGAAAGTTAATGTAAACAAAAGTAATGTTATGGTGTTTGAGAGGAATGAAGTCACAGAATGTACAGTGAGGTTGGATGGTGAGGATATGGAGAATGTGAGTGCATTCAAGTACTTGGGTAGTGTGATGAGTAAGGATGGAACTTTGGGGGGTGAAGTGTGTGAAAGGGTACAGCACGGAAGGACGGTTGTTGGTTCACTGAAAGCAGTGATGAGGAATAGGGAGGTGAATACGAAAGTTAAGAAGTCACTGCATGATAGTATTGTGATCCCTACCCTGATGTATGGAAGTGACGCATGGACTTGCAAGAGGGGAACAAGTCAAGAGTGAGAGCAGTGGAAATGAGTTACTTGAGAGGAGTATGTGGAGTGACATAGTGGGACAGGTTGACGAATGAAGAAGTGAAGGAACGTTGTGGGGTGGATGTGGATGTGGCTGAGAAGATTAGGAGAAATACACTGAGGTGGTTTGGACATGTGGAGAGAATGGAGAATGAAAGACTGACTAAGAGAGTGTATGTAGGTGAGGTGGAGGGAGGGAGAGGGAGAGGTAGACCGAGGATGAGGTGGAGGGATCGAGTTGAGAGGTATATGAAGGATGGAGGGGTGAGTTGGGGGAGGGTAGTCAAATGGTGGGGGACAGAGCGACTTGGAGGCGTTTTGTCTGTGGCCACCCTTTGCGGGATTAGGGTGTCAGGCTATATATATATATGGAGCCTCTGTGGTACAGTGGTAGAGTGTGCGTTTCATACACGGGTGAGCCAGGGTTCGCGCCCTGCCAGGGTAATAAACTTTGGGAGTGCTCACCCGACCACGTACTGCATTAGCGGACACAAGGGGTGCTGTGGTTGAACCAGCGTCGCTTACTATAAAGTATGCTTGCACCCAGTCGGCTTGCGGGGGCCGATTACACTTGGTTCACAGACTACACACACATCTCTATTGTATTTTGTTTTTCTCTTGGAGGGAACTGTTACTGCGGGCTCATGGCCTTTGGTTCCTTCTTCCTCACACAAAAAAAAAAAAAAAACTCCAACACTACAATTACACTTACAAGCACTTCTCACCCTACATACTGTTCAATATCTACCAAACAGCATAAGCCACTTGGTAGAGATACATTGGCTGTATCGTTCCGACTTCGGTTGGGATAGGCCGGTCCTGCAGTGGATACTCAAACGGCTGATGATGATGATGATGATGATATATATATATATATATATATATATATATATATATATATATATATATATATATATATATATATTGCCAGACGCCTCAATCCCGTTCGGGGTGGCCACGAACAAATCGCCTCCACGTCGCCCCGTCCCCCGCCATTTCACTGCCCTGCTACCAACTCACACACCCCTCTCTCATATACCTCTCCACCCCATCCCTCAATCTCATCCTCGGCCTCCCCCTCCCATTCCCCCCCTCCACCTCACTCACATACACTCTCTTCGTCAGTTTTTAACCCTCCATCCTCTCCAGATGACCAAACCACCTCAGTGTATTCCTCCTAACGCTTCCTATCACATCCACATCCACACCACAACACTCCTTTATATCCTCATTTGTCAGCCTGTCTCTCCATGTGACTCCACAGGCTCCTCTTAAATAACTCATTTCCACTGCTCTCACTCTTGACTTGTGTCCTTCCAACAACGTCCAAGCTTCACTTCCATACGTTAGAGTTGGTATCACAAAACTGTCATGTAGTAACTTTTCACTTCCATGCTCACTTCCCTGTTTCTAATCACTGCTTTCAAGGAACCAGCAACCTTTCTTCCCTGTTGTACCCTTTCAGGCACTTCACCCTCCAAACCTCTATCCTTACTCATCACACTAGCCAAGTACTTAAACGTACTCACATTTTCCAATTCCTCACCATCCAACCTCGCTCTACATTCACTGACTTCATCTCTCTCAAAGACCATCACAATATATATATATATATATATATATATATATATATATATATATATATATATATATATATATCATCATCAGCAGCAGCAGCAGCAGCAGCCATTACAAGTCCACTGCTGAACAAAGGCCTCCCCCAACCTTCTCCACAATTTCCTTGACTGAGCCAATCTTTGCTACGTTTTCCCTGTAAATGTCTCTCTCATCTCTGCACCTCCTGTCTGGCCTTTTTCTGCTACGCTTATCATCTCTTGGTGTCCAGTCAGTGAACCTCTTGCTCCATCGATTATCCATTGTTCTTGCTATATATATATATATATATATATATATATATATATATATATATATATATATATATATATATATATATACGAACAGAGAAAGATAATGTACACTTTAAGTGAGAATACTAAAAATCACTACTGTTCCGTAAAGTTCCAGGTTCAAAACAAATGAGTTAGGTAAAATTACAAGTTAAAGTTTAATGCTCAAACTAACAACAAAACATTCATGACTCATAAGGATAATGTAATGGCAAAAAACAGGTTAAATATATAGTTAACTGCAATAGCCTCTATTAACACGAAATTAGCATGAGTAAATTTATCTAAGTCATCCCTGGTAAAATGAAAATACCAGATAATACTCAGTGAATGCAAGATATATTATTACAGATACAAAATATTATTAATATTGACTGACATAAAAACACATGAATCACAAAAACCTCACTAGGCCTATGAATTAACACCTTATGCTACACAGTACAAGAAAAAATGCAACAACAGTCATACTCAAATTACACAGCTGCTAGATGGTTGGAAACTTCCTGAGCACTCACAATAATACCAACTGTACAGGGGAGGACAGAGATGTGAGCAAAATGAGGAGTAGATCTAAGTGGCAATTAATGTAGAGACTGAGCTCATTATATAGGGGCCAGCAGAGCTTGATACAACTTGTAAGAAGGACGCGCAAATGAAGCCATGGGGACAAAGAGTTGACAATCCTGCTCTGAACAACAGAAAGAACGACTTACTCTACTATAACGGTAGAAGGGGGGACTGAGGTGGAACACGCTCGTGATCAAACATGCAGCATACTGTACGTTAGAATTACACAAAGGATGATGAAATCATAGGCTATGTAACACCTCCCCACAAAGAAAAAGAAATTTACAAAGGAAATTTCTTATTACTCTAAAACAATCTGTCTAAAGTCTAGATAAGCAATCTGCAATAACATTTTCTTTCCCCTTGACATGTATGTCTAATGAATACTCCTGAAGAAGTAGACTCCGTCTTGCCAATCTCTGATTTTTATCTTTAAACTTACTAAGGAATTTCAGTGGGTTATGATCAGTATAAATGACTATGGGGTCAAAACCAGAACACAAATAAAATGAAAATTGCTGTAAACCCAAAATCAAGGCCAAAAGCTCTTTCACAGTAGTTGAGTAGTTCTTTTGAGGTGGAGTGAACTTCTTACTGTAATAAGATACAGGGTGTTCAATACGCTGATCATCCTCTTGCAGCAAAACAGCCCCAGCTCCTGTATCACTTGCATCAACAGCCATCTTAAAAGGCTTAGCAAAATTTGGAGTAGCGAGCACTGGCTGACTTAATAGGATAGCTTTAAGTTTGTTGAAAGAGGATTCACAGTTATCGGTCCAGACAAATTTAGCTCCCTTTTTCAGTAGGTCTGTAAGTGGTGATACAAGAATTGAAAAGTTAAGAACAAATCTCCGGTAATAACCTACCATTCCCAAAAATATTTGTAGCTCTTTCCTACTTTTAGGTCGGGGAAGATCACTTATAACCTGAACCTTAGCTCCTGGTGGTGCAACATGTCCGTCACCAATTACGTACCCAAGGTACTGAACTTTAGCTTGACCAAACTCACACTTTGATAAATTAGCTACAAGATTAACCTGAACCAAACGCTCAAGAAATTTACTGACATGGCATAGGTGATCTTTCCAGTTGTCACTGAAGATTAATACATCATCAATATAAACAACACACCCTGCCAAACCCTCTGTTACAACATTCATGAGCTTCTGAAATGTGGCTGGTGCATTATTCATACCATATGGCATTACAGAACATGCAAAAGTCTTTCCTAGTGTTACAAAACATGAGATCTCCCTAGCATGTTCAGTCATAGGTACTTGTCAGTATCTCTTTAACAAATCAAACTTACTTATGTACCTAGCCTTTCCGATCTTGTCTATGCAATCTTCCACATGAGGGAGAGGGTAAGTGTCTGTTTTGGTTATCTGATTAACACGTCTGTAGTCGATGCAAAGCCGCTGTGACCCACCTGGCTTAGGGACCAGAGTGACAGGAGAACTCCACTCGCTCTGACAGGGCTCAATCATCTTGTGGTCCAACAGGTAGCCAAGCTCCTTCTGGATGAGAGGAACTTTCACTGGGTTCACACGGTAAGGAGGCAGTTTAATTGGCTTTGCGTCTCCAACATCGACATCATGCATCAACACAATGGTTCTTCCTGGAGTGGCACGGAACACTTGCGGGTACTCCTGCAGTAGTGTCGAAAACTCCTGCCTTTCCTCGGGAGCTAGATGAGAAAGCTTAGTCTGGAGATCATTCATGATATCAGGATTCTTCCCCAAACTATCACTCAGGCTCATGCTGCATGGGAGAACTTCACTTGCAGACTCGAGTGGTACAGCTACAGTGCAGACTGGGTTATTTTCGTCCCGCCTGTGACATATATTTTGCATGTTGATGTGACAAAGTTGCTTGTTCTTTCTACGATCTGGTGTTGCGATGACATAGTTGACATCACTGAGTTTCTTCTCCACGAAATAAGGACCACTAAACTTGGCTTGAAGAGGTTGCCCATGCACTGGTAGCAGAATCAAAACCTGATCTGGCTGAAAGTGGCGTAACCTGGACTTCTTATCATACCAAGTCTTCATCTTCTCCTGAGCAGCTCCTAAATTCTATCTCGCCAGATTTAAAGCATTGGACAGCCGTTCTTTGAACTTCATCACATACTCCAGCAGGTTGACGTCATCTTCCTCCGACAGCCAGAATTCCTTGAGTAACTTAAGGGGTCCTCTTACTTCATGGCCAAACAGTAGTTCAAAAGGTGAGAAGCCCAGTGATTCATTTGGAGATTCTCTTGCGGCAAATACAACAAATGGAAGACCTTTATCCCAGTCTTTCTGATGTTCCAAACAGTATTTCTTGAGCATCGATTTCAGTGTTTGATGATATCTCTCCAACACTCCTTGGGTCTGGGGATGGTAAGCTGAAGACGTGATCTGGGTGATGCCCAACTCTTTCAGAGACTGCTTGAAAACATTTGACATGAAATTACTTCCCCGGTCGGACTGTACCTCCTTTGGCAGACCAAATTTTGTGAAGAACTGTAGCATTTCCTTAACCACGTTCTTTGCTGAGATATTTCTAAGTGGAATGACTTCAGGATAACGAGTAGCCATATCAATCAGGGTCAACACATAAGAAAATCCTGAAGAAGTCTTAGGAAGAGGGCCCACAATATCCACCAACACACGGGTGAAAGGCGCCTCAAAAGGAGGAATGGGAACTAGAGGTGCAACCTTTTCGGTCTGATTACACTTCCCCACAACTTGACAAGACTTACAATACCAGGAAACATCCCTGAGATACCTGGCCAGTAGAAGTGTTTCAAAATGTGTGCTACAGTCTTCCTCACTCCAAGGTGTTCTGCCAAACTGGAATCATGAGCCACTCTAATGATATCCTGCCTACAAACACGAGGGATGACAACTTGATGTACAACCTCCCATTCACAGTTGGCTGATGCTGTTGGGGGTCTCCACTTCCTCATAAGTACTCCTGACTTTATATAATAACAAGTAGAAGCACCAGCTGACTCTTCCTCACTGCAAGCAGAGTTAGCTAGACCTTTCAACTCAGGGTCAGCAACCTGCAACTCAACCAACTCTTGACGAGACAAATTATCAACACTACGGGGTACTGCCTCATCTGGTGAGTGGTCCAAAGTAGCAAGAAAAGTGTCAGCTAGGATAACATCATCATCATCATTATCCTCTAAGTCACCAGTAACTTTAGACTTAGCCCTAGTGACAGCACATGCAGGGAACACATCAGGAACATCACAATCCTGGGCCGCAGCCACTGGCTCACTAGACAACTGAGGAACTGGACACACTTGACTTCCACCAATATCATTTCCGAGTAAGAAAGTTACACCTGACATTGGGAGTGTCTCAACCAACCCAACCATAACGGAACCATTAACAAAACCAGACTCTAAATTCACTCTGCACAGAGGGACAGAGAAGTAATTATTCCCTACACCCTGCAAGATTACAGTTTCATCAGAGGAATTAACATTAGAGCCTAGAACACTGGTCAGCATAAGGGATTGGCAAGCACCTGTATCACGATACATTTTAACTGATTTCCTGTCATTACTGTCCAGAGGACTGACAAAACCATCAGACAGGAAATTAGCACATGAACTCTTGAGAGTGTCACCCACGTTACTGCCCAAAAGAGGAGCTCCATCATGAGAATTTAATTTACCCCTCAAAGCAGGTTCAGTTAACTCAGTTAAGAAATTCTGGGAACTCTCAAGATCGGACACTATACCAATTGACTGAATATTTAAAGACTCCTTTTTGTTCACATCACGCTGTCTCCTGAAACATTTCTCCATAGTATGACCAAGCTTACTACAATAAGTACATTTACTTTTCTGAAATCTAGAGGTGAAGCTGGTATTTACTTCCTGAGAAACATCATCTTTATTCTCTTTCCTGTTACCTGTACTCTGAGTAGAGGCAACATACTTACTCTCATCTTTCCTTTTTTCTCTAGAATATCTCTTGTGAGTGAGAACATATTCATCAGCTAAAACTGCAGCATCAGACAAATTATCTATTCTTCTCTCATCAAGATATAGGCTTACATCTTTATAAATACACTTTTTGAAGTCCTCCAGCAAAATCATCTGCTTAAATTTGTCAAAATCAGAATCCACATTCTTAGAATTTAACCACTGCTCTAACAAATCTTCTTTGATTTTTGCATACTCAGCATGGGATTGCATATCTTGCTTATAAGTTGTCCTAAATTTTACTCTATAGGCTTCAGGAACAAGCTCATAGGCCTTAAGAATCAAGCTGTTAACTACATCATAATTATCAGATTGATCCTGAGGCAAAGATGCATAAGTTACTTGAGCTTTACCGGTGAGAACAGTTTGAAGGAGTACTGGCCAATACTTTTTGGGCCAATTAAAACCTGTAGCTACCCTCTCAAACAACTGAAAATACTTAGTTAAATCAGATTCATTAAAAGGAGGGACAAGTTTAACATTTTTAGCCACATCAAAATCATCAGAGCTAGATGATCCAGTTCCACCTTGTTTCATGCGATACTCATGGTCTGCCTGAATCCTAGCAATTTCAATTTGTGCCTCCTGAATACAAGCCTAAGACTCAGCCTCCTTAGCACGTGCCTGAAACTCAGCCTCCTTAACACGAGCCTCCTGCAGGGCTAGCTGTAACTTAGCTAATTCAATCTGCGTTTGCTCATTTGGAGGAGTTACATTAAACAAGCTTTCATTAATCATGTCAACAATTTGATCTTTAGAATGATGAGAGCGAACGGGAATTCCCAATTGTTGAGCAACAAGCTTAAGTTCATTCTTTGTTCTGTTTTCTACATCACACACTGTTTGCACATTTGACAAAAAATCTTTGGCTTCATCAAGCGTAGTAATAGTAGACATCATGAATAAATCAGTCACAAAATATCAAGCAATATCCTTATGATAATATCCTGAATATCCTGATAAGAGGTCGCCAAATTTATGTTACGGAACAGAGAAAGATAATGTACACTTTAAGTGAGAATACTAAAAATCACTACTGTCCCGTAAAGTTCCAGGTTCAAAACAAAAGAGTTAGGTAAAATTACAAGTTAAAGTTTAATGCTCAAACTAACAACAAAGCATTCAGGACTCATAAGGATAATGTAATGGCAAAAAACAGGTTAAATATATAGTTAACTGCAATAGCCTCTATTAACACGAAATTAGCATGAGTAAATTTATCTAAGTCAGCCCTGATAAAATGAAAATACCAGATAATACTCAGTGAATGCAAGATATATTATTACAGATACAAAATATTATTAATAATGACTGACATAAAAACACATGAATCACAAAAACCTCACTAGGCCTAAGAATTAACACCTTTTGCTACACAGTACAAGCAAAAATGCAACAACAGTCATACTCAAATTACACAGCTGCTAGATGGTTTGAGACTTCCTGAGCACTCACAATAATAACAACTGTACAGGGGAGGACAGAGATGTGAGCAAAATGAGGAGTAGATCTAAGTGGCAATTAATGTAGAGACTGAGCTCATTATATAGGGGCCAGCAGAGCTTGATACAACTTGTAAGAAGGACGTGCAAATGAAGCCATGGGGACAAAGAGTTGACAATCCTGCTCTGAACAACAGAAAGAACGACTTACTCTACTATAACGGTAGAAGGGGGGACTGAGGTAGAACACGCTCGTGATCAAACATGCAGCATACTGTACGTTAGAATTACACAAAGGATGATGAAATCATAGGCTATGTAATATATATATATATATATATATATATATATATATATATATATATATATATATATATATATGTGTGTGTGTGTGCGTGTGTGTGTGTGTGAATACATGTAAGTTTATATGTATTTTTATTTGTACACAGATATGTATATATGTCATCTCATCTCATCAGCTGTTTGAGTGTCCACTGCAGGACAGGCCTATTCTAACTGAAGTGGGGACGATGCAGCCAATGTATCTCTACCAAGTGGCTTAGGCTGTTTAGTATAGACTGTATGTAGGGTGAGAAGTGCTTGTAAATGTACTATAATTGTAGTGTTGGAGTGGCTTGGGATGTGTGTGTACAGTAGTCTGTGAACCAAGAGTAATCGGCCCATGCAAGCCTACTGGGTTGCAAGCACACTTTATAGTATGCGACACTGGTTCAACCACAGCACCCCTTGTGTCTGCCAATGCAGTACATGCCCTGAAGAACTCTCCCAATGTTTATTACCCTGGCAGGACGCGAACCCTCGTTCTTCAGTGTACAAAAACGCACACTTTACCACTGTACCACAGAGGCTCCATGTATATATATATATATATATTGTTACGGAACAGAGAAAGATAATGTACACATTAAGTGAGAATACTAAGAGTCACTACTGTCCCGTAAAGTTCCAGGTTCAAAACAAAAGAGTTAGGTAAAATTACAAGTTAAAGTTTAATGCTCAAACTAACAACAAAACATTCAGGACTCATAAGGATAATGTAATGGCAAATAAACAGGTTAAATATATGGTTAACTGCAATAGCCTCTATTAACACGAAATTAGCAAGAATAAATTTATCTAAGTCAGCCCTGATAAAATGAGATACCAGATAATACTCAGTGAATGCAAGATAAATTATTACAGATACAAAATAATATTAAAACTGATGGACACAAAGATCCCTACATGAATCACAAAAACTTCACTAGGCCTACAAATTAACCTTATGCTACACAGTACAAGAAAAAATGCAACAACAGTTATACTCAAATTACACACAGCTGCTAGATGGTTGGAGATTTCTTGAGCACTCACAATAATAATATCTGTACAGGGGAGGACAGAGATGTGAACAAAATGAGGAGCAGATCTAAGTGGCAATGATGCAGAGACTGAGTTCATTATATAGGGGCCAGCAGAGCCTGATACAACTTGTAAGAAGGACGCGCAAATGAAGCCACAGGGACAAAGAGAGGAAAATCCTGCAAAGTATAACAGAGAGAACGACTTACTCTACTATAACGGTAGAAGGGGGGGACTGAGGCAGAACACGCTCGTGATCAAACATGCAGTAACTGTGCGTTAAAATTACACAAAGGATGATGAAATCATAGGCTATGTAACACCTCCCCACAAAGAAAAAAGAAATTTACAAAGGAAATTTCTTATTATTCTAAAACAATCTGTATATGGCATTACAGACCATGCAAAGGTCTTTCCTAGTGTTACAAAACATGAGATCTCCCTCACACGTTCAGTCATAGGTACTTGCCAGTATCCCTTTAACAAATCAAACTTACTTATGTACCTAGCCTTTCCGATCATGTCTATGCAATCTTCCACACGAGGGAGAGGGTAAGTGTCTGTTTTGGTTATCTGATTAACACGTCTGTAGTCAATGCAAAGCCGCTGTGACCCACCTGGCTTAGGGACCGGAGTGACAGGAGAACTCCACTCGCTCTGACAGGGCTCAATCATCTTGTGGTCCAACAGGTAGCCAAGCTCCTTCTGGATGAGAGGAACTCACTGGGTTCACACGGTAAGGAGGCAATTTAATTGGCTTTGCGTCTCCAACATCGACATCATGCATCAACACAGTGGTTCTTCCTGGAGTAGCACGGAACACTTGCGGGTACTCCTGCAGTAATGCCGAAAACTCCTGCCTTTCCTTGGGAGGTAGATGAGAAAGCTTAGTCTGGAGATCATTCATGATATCAGGATTCTTCCCCAAACTATCACTCAGGCTCATACTGCATGGGAGAGCTTCACTTGCAGACTCGGGTGGAACAGCTACAGTGCAGACTGGATTATTTTCGTCCCGCCTGTGATATAACTTTAGCATGTTGATGTGACATAGTTGCTTGCTCTTTCTACGATCTGGCGTGGCGATGACATAGTTGACATCACTGAGTTTCTTCTCCACGAAATAAGGGCCACTAAACTTGGCTTGAAGAGGTTGCCCATGAACTGGTAGCAGAATCAAAACCTGATCTCCTGGCTGAAAGTGGCGTAACCTGGACTTCTTATCATACCAAGTCTTCATCTTCTCCTGAGCAGCTCCTAAATTCTCTCTCGCTAGCTGTAAAACATTGGACAGCCGTTCTTTGAACTTCATCACATACTCCAGCAGGTTGACGTCATCTTCCTCCGACAGCCAGCATTCCTTGAGTAACTTAAGGGGTCCTCTTACTTCATGGCCAAACAGTAGTTCAAAAGGTGAGAAGCCCAGTGATTCATTTGGAGATTCTCTTGCGGCAAATACAACAAATGGAAGACCTTTATCCCAGTCTTTCTGATGTTCCAAACAGTATTTCTTGAGCATCGATTTGAGTGTTTGATGATATCTCTCCAACGCTCCTTGGGTCTGGGGATGGTAAGCTGAAGACGTGATCTGGGTGATGCCCAACTCTTTCAGAGACTGCTTGAAAACATTTGACATGAAATTACTTCCCCGGTCTGACTGTACCTCCTTGGGCAGACCAAACTTTGTGAAGAACCCTAGCATTTCCTTAACCACGTTCTTTGCTGAGATGTTTCTAAGTGGAATGGCTTCAGGATAACGAGTAGCCATATCAATCATGGTCAACACATAAGAAAATCCTGAAGAAGTCTTAGGAAGAGGGCCCACAATATCCACCAACACACGGGTGAAAGGCGCCTCAAAAGGAGGAATGGGAACTAGAGGTGCAACCTTTTCGGTCTGATTACACTTCCCCACAACTTGACAGGTGTGACAAGACTTACAATACCAGGAAACATCCCTGAAGATACCTGGCCAGTAGAAGTGTTTCAAAATGCGTGCCACAGTCTTCCTCACTCCAAGGTGTCCTGCCAAACTGGAATCATGAGCCACTCTAATGATATCCTGCCTACAAACACGAGGGATGACAACTTGATGTACAACCTCCCATTCACAGTCGGCTGATGCTGTTGGGGGTCTCCACTTCCTCATAAGTACTCCTGACTTTACATAATAACAAGTAGAAGCACCGGCTGACTCTTCTTCACTGTAAGCAGAGTTAGCTAGACCTTTCAACTCAGGGTCAGCAACCTGCAACTCAACCAACTCTTGACGAGACAAATTATCAACACTACGGGGTACTGCCTCATCTGGTGAGTGGTCCAAAGTAGCAAGAAAAGTGTCAGCTAGGATAACATCATCATCATCATTATCCTCTAAATCACCAGTAACTTTAGACTTAGCCCTAGTGACAGCACATGCAGGGAACACATCAGGGACATCACAATCCTGGGTCGCAGCCACTGGCTCACTAGACAACTGAGGAGCTGGACACACTTGACTTCCACCAATATCATTTCCAAGTAAGAAAGTTACACCTGACATTGGGAGTGTCTCAACCAACCCAACCATAACGGAACCATTAACAAAACCAGACTCTAAATTCACTCTGCACAGAGGGACAGAGAAGTAATTATTCCCTACACCTTGTAAGATCACAGTTTCATCAGAGGAATTAACATTAGAGCCTAGAACACTGGTCAGCATAAGGGATTGGCAAGCACCTGTATCACGATATATTTGAACTGATTTCCTGTCATTACTGTCCAGAGGACTGACAAAACCATCAGACAGGAAATTAGCACATGAACTCTTGAGAGTGTCACCCACGTTACTGCTCAAAAGAGGAGCTCCATCATGAGAATTTAAGTTACCCCTCAAAGCAGGTTCAGTTAACTCAGTTAAAGAATTCTGGGAACTCTCAAGAGTGGACACTAGACCAATTGACTGAATATTTAAAGACTCCTTTTTGTTCACATCACGCTGTCTCCTGAAACATCTCTCCGTAGTATGACCAAGCTTACTACAATAAGTACATTTACTTTTCTGAAATCTAGAGGTGAAGCTGGTATTTACTTCCTGAGAAACATCATCCTTATTCTCTTTCCTGTTACCTGTACTCTGAGTAGAGGCAACGTACTTACTCTCAGCTTTCCCTTTTTCTTTAGAATATCTCTTGTGAGTGAGAACATACTCATCAGCTAAAACTGCAGCATCAGACAAATTATCTATTCTTTTCTCATCAAGATATAGGCTTACATCTTTACTAATACACCTTTTGAAATCCTCCAGCAAAATCATCTGCTTAAATTTACCAAAATCAGAATCCACATTCTTAGAATTTAACCACTGCTCTAACAGATCTTCTTTGATTTTTGCATACTCAACATGGGATTGCTTATCTTGCTTGTAAGTTGTCCTAAATTTTACTCTATAGGCTTCAGGAACAAGCTCATACGCCTTAAGAATCAAGCTCTTAACTACATCATAATTATCAGACTGATCCTGAGGCAAAGATGCATAAGTTACTTGAGCTTTACCGGTGAGAACAGTTTGAAGGAGTACTGGCCAATACTCCTTGGGCCAACTAAAACCTGTAGCTACCCTCTCAAACAACTGAAAATACTTTGTTAAATCAGATTCATTAAAAGGAGGGACAAGTTTAACATTTTTAGCCACATCAAAATCATCAGAGCTAGATGATCCAGTTCCACCTTGTTTCATGCGATACTCATGGTCTGCCTGAATCCTGGCAAGTTCAATTTGTGCCTGAGCCTGTACCTCTGCCTCTTGAATACGAGCATTTGCCTCATTAACACGAGCCTCCTGCAGGGCTAGCTGTAACTTAGCTAATTCAATCTGCGTTTGCTCATTTGGAGGAGTTACATTAAACAAGCTTTCATTAATCATGTCAACAATCTGATCTTTAGAATGATGAGAGCGAACAACAATTCCCAATTGTTGAGCAACAAGCTTAAGTTCATTCTTTGTTCTGTTTTCTATATCACACACTGTTTGCACATTTGACAAAAAGTCCTTGGCTTCATCAAGTGTAGTAATAGTAGACATAATTAATAAGAAACAGTCACAAAATATCAAGCAATATCCTTATGATAATATCCTGAATATCCTGATAAGAGGTCGCCAAATTTATGTTACGGAACAGAGAAAGATAATGTACACATTAAGTGAGAATACTAAGAGTCACTACTGTCCCGTAAAGTTCCAGGTTCAAAACAAAAGAGTTAGGTAAAATTACAAGTTAAAGTTTAATGCTCAAACTAACAACAAAACATTCAGGACTCATAAGGATAATGTAATGGCAAATAAACAGGTTAAATATATGGTTAACTGCAATAGCCTCTATTAACACGAAATTAGCAAGAATAAATTTATCTAAGTCAGCCCTGATAAAATGAGATACCAGATAATACTCAGTGAATGCAAGATAAATTATTACAGATACAAAATAATATTAAAACTGATGGACACAAAGATCCCTACATGAATCACAAAAACTTCACTAGGCCTACAAATTAACCTTATGCTACACAGTACAAGAAAAAATGCAACAACAGTTATACTCAAATTACACACAGCTGCTAGATGGTTGGAGATTTCTTGAGCACTCACAATAATAATATCTGTACAGGGGAGGACAGAGATGTGAACAAAATGAGGAGCAGATCTAAGTGGCAATGATGCAGAGACTGAGCTCATTATATAGGGGCCAGCAGAGCCTGATACAACTTGTAAGAAGGACGCGCAAATGAAGCCACAGGGACAAAGAGATGAAAATCCTGCAAAGTATAACAGAGAGAACGACTTACTCTACTATAACGGTAGAAGGGGGGGACTGAGGCAGAACACGCTCGTGATCAAACATGCAGCAACTGTGCGTTAAAATTACACAAAGGATGATGAAATCATAGGCTATGTAACAATATATATATATATATATATATATATATATATATATATATATATATATATATATATATATATATATATATACAACTTAGTGTAGTGGTACCCTCTGTTTAGGGTAGCTCTATATCGAGTGGCAAGCCAAATTATTTCCTGTATACCAGGAAATCATTTACAGTGCTGGATGGTAACTTTATAACCAGCAACACTTGTTCCCTACGTGACACAAGTGGGTTGGCAGAGGGTTAGTGCCCCTCCCCGGAAAACAACTACCTAAAAATACGAACAAGGAGCCTTGGACCAGGACTGACCAAAAGATGACGACAAAGGACCGTACAAAGGACATGATACGGTTGGCAACCTGGAATGTAAGAGGTGCAAATGATGAGTTGAAAGAGAGAGAGATTGTCTAGGTTCTTGAGGGAGCGAAAGTCGATGTATATGGATTAACTGAAACTAAATGGAGAGGTGAGAGTGTGAGAGAATGTAAGTATGGACGGGGTATATGTGCAGGAGTATGTGAGAATGAGAGGGCAAAAGAATGTGTGTGTATTGTTGTGAGTAACAGATGGAATGAGAGTATAAAAGAATATGGATCAGTTGATTCAAGGATTGTGTGTGTAAAACTGAAAGTTGGACTACAAATGTGGGCGATTGGGTGCATGTATGCGCCAACGCAAAATCGTGCAAGGAGAGTGAGAGAAGAGTTCTGGACAGATGTGGAAATTTGCGTGGAAAAGTTTGAAAGGGATGAGAGAGTGTTTTTGACTGATGAAATGAATGGTAAAGTAGGTAATGTGAAGATGGATGGAGTAGTTGGTGAGTGGGATGTGCCTGCTGAGATAGATGAGAATGGCAGTGCTTTAGTGGACATTTGTGCCGGGAGGGGGTTGGTGATAGCCAATACCCTTTTCAGGCACAAAATGATCCACAGGTATACATGGCGAATGATGAGAAGGATGGATGGTGAACTGAATGAAAGGAACGCAATGATTGATTATGTGTGTGTGTGGATGAAAGGACGCAAAGATGTGTAACGGATGCAAGAGCATATAGAGGTTGGGGGAGTCGACTTTCTGACTCTCTGACCACCACTTGATAGTGGTCAGAATCAAGGTCCAAGAAAAATGGAGAAACGGGAGAAGGGAAGGACGGGAGGATAGAGTAAATGTAAGGAGAGTGGAAACATTACAAGAGGATTTGAAAAAGGCAGATTATAAGAGAGAAGTGGAGGAACGATTGGGTATATATGAACTGGAGCAGAAACGGGACGTGCAAGATATTCACGGAGGAAATATGTGCAGCATGTGAGGTGGTGTGTGGGGTGAAGAGAAAACGAAAGGGGGTGCAAGGAACAACATGGTGGAATGAAGAGGTGAGACAGGCTGTGGCAGAATAGAAAAAAGCGTTTAATGAATGGATGAGAAATAGGGGTGTGGAAGAAGTTGAGTGATAGAAGAGAGAGTTATATGAAGAGAAGAAAAGAGAGGTGAAATGATTAGTAAGAGAGAGTAAGAAGATAGTGGATAAGGAATTTGGAAGGAATTTGAGTGTCAAGTGGAGGGAATGTAAGAAAATACTCTGGAAGGAGGTCAAGAGAACCAGACAGGGTGGCAATGAAGTTAGTAGGGGAGTGAAGGATAAAAATGGCAGATGACTAGTTGAGAAGGGAGAAACAGTGAACAGATGGAGAGAACACTTTAAGGAATTGTTGAACATAGAGAATGAAAGTTAGGCGAGTATAACTGGCTGGGGAATGGCTGGGAGAAGGAGGGAGGTGAGAAGACAGGAAGAAATCAGTAGGACGGAAGTTGTGGAAGCAATGAAGAAAGTCAAAATGGGGAAGGCCCTAGGAATTGATGGAGTGTGTGGTGAAATGCTGAAGCATGGGGGAGAGGTAGTGGTAGAATGGATGTGGAAGATGTGCAGATTGGCCTGGGAGGAAAGTAAAGTCCCGGAGGATTGGAAGTCAGGTATAATTATTCCCTTGTACAAATGGAAAGGGGAAAAAGAAGTGTGTGGTAATCCTAGGGGCATTTGTCTTGTTAGTGCAATAGGAATAGTATACGGTGGGATACTTATTAACAGAGTTAGGGAAATAACAATGGAATTAGTTGGAGAAGAACAGGGAGGCTTTAGGAAGGGAAGAGGTTGTGTAGATCAGATATTCATTCTTAGATCTTTAATGGAAAAGTTTCTAGAGAAGGGTAAGAAGTTGTATGCAGCATTCATGGATTTGGAGAAAGCATATGACAGGGTGGATAGACAAGGATTGTGGAAAGTGTTAAGAATATATGGAGTAGATGGGAAGTTGTTGAATGCTGTGAAGAGTATGTATGATGGTGCTAAGGTTGCAGTGCGTGTGGATGGTGAACTAAGTGAATTTTTCTATTTGAAGGTTGGGTTGAAACGGGGATGTGTCATGTCTCCAAAGTTGTTCAATTTGTATATGGATGGGGTTATAAAAGAGATACAAGGTAGGGCAGTGGATGTTGGAGTGGCTCTGATGAAAGAGGGCAGTGTTTGGAAGCTCCCTGTAATATTGTTTGGTGATGATACCGTGTTGTTAAGTGAAGACGAAGGGGAGTTGCAAGCCTCGATGGATGAGTTTGGGAGAGTGTGTAAGAAACGGAATTTAAAGGTGAATGTAGGGAAGAGTAAAGTTATGGTCTTTGAGAGAGGTGAAGGCAGTGAATGTGCAGTCAGTTTGGATGATGAGAAATTGGAAAATGTGAGTACTTTTAAGTACTTGAGTAGTGTGATGAGTAAGGATGGATGTTTGGAGGGTGAAATGCTTGAAAGGGTACAGCAGGGAAGAAAGGTTGCTGGTTCCTTGAAGACAGTGATAAGAAACAGGGAAGTGAGAATGGAAGTGAAAAAGTTTCTACATGACAGTATTGTGATACCAACTCTAACGTATGGAAGTGAAGCTTGGACGTTGCTTGAGGGACACAAGAGTGAGAGTAGTGGAAACGAGTTATTTAAGAGGAGCCTGTGGAGTCACATGGAGAGACAAACTGACAAATGAGGATGTGAAGGAGCTTCGTGGTGTGGATATGAATGTGATAGGAAGCATTAGGAGAGACACACTGAGGTGGTTTGGCCATGTAGAGAGGATGGAGAGTGAGGAACTGACGAGGAGAGTGTATGTGAGTGAGGTGGAGGGGGAGAGAGGGAGGGGAAGGCCAAGGATGAGATGGAGGGATGGGGTGGGGAGGTATATGAGAGGGAGGGGGGTGAATTGGGAGCGGGTCGGTGAAATGGCGGGGGACAGGGTGACGTGGAGGCGATTTGTTTGTGGCCACCCCGTAGAAGGGATTAAGGCGTCTGGCAATGTATCTATATATGTATCTCTATCTATCTATCTATATATTTATATATATATCTATATCTGTCAATCTGTGTCTATCTATTCATCAATATCTATCTATCTATCTATCTATATGTAAGGTATATAAATGTAGCCTACATACATATATGTAATATATATCTATAAATATATACATATTTATCTACCTGACAGCCTAAGCCACTTCGTTCAGGTACATAGGCTGTATCGTCCCCACTTCCGTCGGGGTAGGCCGTATATATATATATATATATATATATATATATATATATATATATATATATATATATATATATATATATATATATATATATATATATATATATATACATAGAGAGAGAGAGAGAGAGAGAGAGAGAGAGAGCGAGCATCCAATCCTCTGTCGCCCCATGAGGAGCGTTGGAACATAGGGCTAGACAAGTTGATCACGAGAAGATGAGAGTGACCAGCCTTACTCATTCTTGAGTGGCATTACGTGAGCAATAATCCCCAACCATCCCTTGGATATAAACCAAAGGCTCACTCCAACTAAAGAACCTTAATTACTCACTAGTCACCTAGAGCCAACTAAAGAACCTTAATTACTCACTAGTCACCCGGAGCCAACTAAAGAACCTTAATTACTCACTGGTCACCAGGAGCCAATTAAAGAACCTTAATTGCTCACTAGTCACCCGGAGCCAACTAAAGAACCTTAATTACTCACTAGTCACCTAGAGCCAACTAAAGAACCTTAATTACTCACTAGTCACCCGGAGCCAACTAAAGAACCTTAATTACTCACTGGTCACCAGGAGCCAATTAAAGAACCTTAATTGCTCACTAGTCACCCGGAGCCAACTAAAGAACCTTAATTACTCACTAGTCACCTAGAGCCAACTAAAGAACCTTAATTACTCACTAGTCACCCGGAGCCAACTAAAGAACCTTAATTACTCACTAGTCACCCGGAGCCAACTAAAGAACCTTAATTACTCACTGGTCACCAGGAGCCAATTAAAGAACCTTAATTGCTCACTAGTCACCCGGAGCCAACTAAAGAACCTTAATTACTCACTAGTCACCCGGAGCCAACTAAAGAACCTTAATTACTCACTGGTCACCAGGAGCCAATTAAAGAACCTTAATTGCTCACTAGTCACCCGGAGCCAACTAAAGAACCTTAATTACTCACTAGTCACCTAGAGCCAACTAAAGAACCTTAATTACTCACTAGTCACCCGGAGCCAACTAAAGAACATTAATTACTCACTGGTCACCAGGAGCCAATTAAAGAACATTAATTGCTCACTAGTCACCCGGAGCCAACTAATGAACCTTAATTACTCACTGGTCACCAGGAGCCAACTAAAGAACTTTAATTACTCACTGGTCACCAGGAGCCAACTAAAGAACCTTAATTACTCACTAGTCACCAGGAGCCAACTAAAGAACCTTAATTACTCACTAGTCACCAGGAGCCAACTAAAGAACCTTAATTACTCACTAGTCACCAGGAGCTATACTTTGGATTATCCAAAGTTATCACCCAGCATATATATATATATATATATATATATATATATATATATATATATATATATATATATATATATATATATATATATATATATATATATATATATATACAAATCTCTCTCTCTCTTTCTACATATATATATTGCGAATGTACAGCATATATGGTGCTGGTAGGTGCCGTAAACAGTTTTTATGATGGTAGTGTGGCTTGTGTAAAGGCAACCTGGGTAGGCGGTGGCTCATTTGGCAGAGAGGTGGCCTGCAGCTCTACCAGTCCCAGGTTTAAATCCCCGCTGGGGCAGGGAACAATCTAAGGTTTTGAATTTCATGAAATCAGATTTTACGGATCTACCAGAAGACCCACCGACATGTCATAAAAAATACCTTACCTTATCGAAGTGCCGGTCATGTGACGTTAGCGGCCATGGAGCGCCATCTTCCTCTATCCTCAGCTATCCTGATTAACTCCACATTGCTGCTTCTGTCTTGTAAATCGCTTCTTATACAATCCATATACTTTAATCGTTGTCTTCCTCTTGGTCTCCTTCCCTCTATTCGTCCAAGTAAACAATCATTTTCAAGTTTTTTCACTCCTGTAACATGTCCGAAAAATTCCATGTCTTTTCCTTATAGTCTTCATCATTTCTCTTTCCACTCCTGCCCTTCTCAGAACTTCTTCATTTGTTACTCTTTCTATCCATGATATTCGCACCATTATTCTCACAAACCATACCTCAGCTGCTTGTAATCTCTCTCTCATATTCTTCTTTACTGTCCACGTTTCGCACCTATATAATAGCGTTGACCAGACAAAACATTTCAACACTCTTATTCGTGTCCTCATATCCATAGTTACGTTAGTTAAAAATGTTCTCATTCGTCCGAAAGCTCCTTTAGCAATACCAATTCTTCTTTCAATTTCCTTCTCACTTCCTCCGTCATCTGATATAATAGCACCAAAGTATTCGAAACTTCTCACCTGCTCTGTATACTGTAGCTTCCGTGGATATTCAGTTGGATATTTATCGCTTCTCTCCGTCTTGTTAGAATCATTGCTTTTGTTTTCCTGATGTTAATCTTCATCCCTTTCTGCTGACATGCTTCCACTAATGTATCCACAAGTTCTTGCAGTTTCTCATTCGAATCCGCTACCAGTACCATGTCATCAGCATACTTCAGATAATTAATATTCTTACCACCAACCTTGACCCCTTCCAATTCCTTCAGTTCGTCCATTACAACTTGTCAGTATAAAGAAAACAAGTCTGGCGACAGAACACATCCCTGTCTTACTCCTCTTTTTATAGTCACCCACTCGGTCTTCTCCTCTCCGACTCTAACAGCAGCTTTTTTATTCCAGTACAGGTTTACAATGATTCTTGCATCCTTATTATCTACCCCAACCATTCGCAACATTCTCACCATCTCTTCATGCCTCACGTTGTCAAAGGCCTTATCAAAATCCACAAAACACAAGTATAAATTCTTCTGTACTTCCAGAGATCTTTCTATCAACACTGGCAATGCAAAAATAGCATTCCTAGTGCCTTTGCTCCTTCGAAATCCATAATGCTCCTTTGCCACATAGCTGTTTATGTTTCGTCTTATTCTTTCCCCTGTCACTCTTAACAATACTTTCCCCATTTGACTCATTACACTTACTGTTCTGTGTTTATCACATTCCAATGCTCCATTTTTCTTTGGTATGGCCACAAAGACACTTTCTCTCATTGGTTCTGGGTTGTATCCAGCATCATAAATTCTGTTTGCCAAAGCGGTTATTTTTTCTACTCCAAATTCTCCGACTGCCTCTATCATCTCAACCACCACTCCATCCTCTCCTTACCCATATTTCTCATAATTTTCTGAATTTCCTCTTTTAAAATGACTAGTCCGCTCATTTCCCCGTCAATCTCGGGTTTGACTTCTCTCTCATCATCATAAATCTCATGAATATATTCCTCCCATCTCTTTAATAATCCTTGTTTATCCATTAAAATGTTTCCATTTTTATCTTTTATTACTGAACGTCTAGCATTTCTTTTTCTTCTGCTTATCTCTTCAATAACTTTGTACATCTTCCTAGTGTTAGTTCTCTGTAATTTTTCTACATGTTGGCATTTTTCATTCAACCATTCCTCTTTCTTCTCTTTGCATTTTCTTTTTATTTCAACATCCAATTCTCTATATCTACTTTCATTATGTTTTTCTTTTTTTTCCCTCCATCACTGCTAAAATATCATCAGTAATTCCACTGTTGTCTTCTGTTCCTTTTCTGGTACGGTTTCCTCCACTGCCTGCAAAATAGCAGTCTGCAAGTGCTTCCACACCTGTTCAATCCCACCTTCATTCAGCTCTTCTTCGCTCAGTATATCATACCTATTTCTTAACTCGAGATGAAACTCATTTCTTCTCTCCTCCATTTGAAAATAACTCCACTCTCTTCTTTCGCTCCTCGTTTTTGTTCTGACTTTCTTGAGTTTAACTTTAAAGGTTGCTACCACAGGAACATGATTACATCCAATACCACAATCTGCTCCCGGGTAGGTCTGAACATTTGTAACTGAATTCCTGAACCTTTTATTTACTGTAATATAGTCTATCTGGTTTTTGTAGATGTTGCCAGGGCTTCTCCACGTCCAAAGGTTTCTAAGATGATGTCAACCATATATTCATTATCACAAAGTTCTGCAAATTACACCATTCTCTCCACCTTTCTCCTCTTTCATTCACGTCACCCAATCCAAACATTCCCACCACGTCTTCATATTTTTCTCTTCCAACTTTTGCATCAGATCTCCCATTATAACGTTAATCTCATGTTCCATACATTGTGCTGCTGCCTTTTCAACATCTTAATAAAACAAATCCATTTACTCTTCATCATATTCTGTTGTCGGAGCATATACCTGTATAATATTCAGTTTCATAGGTTTAGTACAAATTTTCACTAACAGTACTCTATCTGATAACGCCCCAAATCCCTCAACACTCTTCGCCACCCACGCCGTCATGATCACTCCGACACCTCTCTGATGTTCGTCTCCTCCAGAGAATACCATCTGTACCTCTGAATCATTTTTCACTCCTGACGCCAACCATCAAACCTCTGAAAGTCCCATTATATCAATTTCCATTCTCTTCATCTCTCACTTTACATTTTCGAATTTTCCAGTCTGATTCATTGTATTTTCATTCCAAGTAGCAATTCTCATCTTGTTGGCAATAAGGATAGTCGCCTGATGACGGTCGAGTGCTACCTGTCGCACATAGTCCTCCCGACCGAGCGAGGCAGCACCTGCATCTACAGGGCTCCCACTCATGCTGTTCCGATTTCTTTCTTCATTGTTTGACTCCATGGTTATACTAGGGTAGATAAGTGGTAAGGGCCCCACTCCTCTTCCACTAGTTTTATATCAGAGTTTTCCTTCTCCTAGCCTTTGTCTATAAAGACTTATCCTGCAAGGCAGCAGGAGGCAGTTGGTCCACGACAGTTTATGCACCAGGAGTGTGTTCATCCCCCCAGGTTTATTCGTTTCTGGCCTGTATATCTACAGGCCGTTCGGCTATCCTGCACTTGCCAACGCGCCCTACAGCAGATGCCAGCTGCCCACCTTTCATTCTAGGTGGCCCGAGCTTCCCCGGGAAGGTCGTAAAAATACCCCCCCCCCAAATAACAATACAGCAGTCCTGTATGAGACGGCGGTAGCATGCATTAAATGTGGACGGTAGGTGTTAGCGCCGAAGTGGTGACATGTCGAGATGTTTGGTATGTAGGAAGACTACTGGGCCTTGGGAGCAGGCTGTGAACTCTATGCCCCGAGTCGGACACATAAAAAAAAAAAAAATGTTAGGTTCACGATCAATGCGTGTGTGTGACAAGGTTGTGTAATGTCCCCATGGTTGTTCAATATGTATATGGAGGGGGTAATTAAAGAAGTAAAAGCACGAGTAATTGAGAGAGGGATGGCGTTGGTAATGAATGGTGATTGATGGAATATCTCAAATTTGTTGTATGCTGATGATACAGTGCTACTTGCAAATACTGGACAACAGCTTGGTAGACTAGTGCAGAGTTTTGTAGATTTCTGTGAGCGTCGTGCATTGAGAGTAGCCTAAATGTAGAAAAGAGTAAAGTGATGGTCACTGAGAGAGAAGTTGACTCCCAGTTTGATGTTACAGTGAATGGAGAGAGACTGGAATTGGTGAGAGTTCAAATACCTGGGTACAGTGAGAGATAAGAGAGGAAAATGTGCAAAAGAAGTGGAACGTAAAATGACACAATGAAGAAAAGTAGCTGGTGCAATGAAGGCTGAAATAAAAAAAAAAAATCAGAGGCCTGAGTGTTGCAGCTGCACGACGTTTACATGAAGGAGTGTTAGTGCTAGCTTTAACATACGGATGAGTGACTATGGTGCGGCATGAAAATGAGAAGTCAAGAGTAAGAGCAGTGGAGATGGGACTACTAAGGAATATATGTGGAGTACAGAGAGTGGATAAGATACAGAATAATATGATTCTTGAAAAATGCGGAGTGATGAAGTCTGTGGACACCAGAATCGAAGACAGTGTACTTAGATGGTTTGGTCATGTGGAGAGAATGGATGACAATAGTGGTGAAAATTGTATATCTGAGCGAATTTGAAGACGGGGGGAGGCGAGGTAGGCCAAGAAGAAGAGGGTGGAGGGATATGGTGGATGAGTGTGTGACGAAAGAGAGGTATGGAAGTTTGTGAGGATAAGAGACTAATAAGAGACCAAGTTGGCTGCATGAATTATGTGCAGAGAATTGCATAATTAGGGATTTGGCACCCCTTTTTAATATGACAGAGTTCAGATAGGCATTATCAGATAGTTATACATGAAGCTACAGAACGTGGTGAAAGTTTTTTTTGGCCTTTCTGATGAAGCCAGGATTTCGTGGGCTTGAATCATAAGTGAATGGAAGCGTGGCCCATTTAGTTCGGCAAACTTAGGCTGTCAGGACGTTGCTACTACTCACTCTGCCCTAGGGTGGGAAAGGAGATCCTGATGATAATTATAATGTAAATTTTCAATTATCTGTCGTTGCAAAACCTGGTACAATGAAATATCCAGCACTGCTGGCTCAGCTTTATTATCGCAATGTCCGATGAAACTGTGAACAACCAGCGCCAAAACGGGATGTAACCTGCGGTTCAGTCCAACATCTAGTGTTGGGACGTATCAACTGGTTCGAAAGTGGTATCCAACTGAAGCTTTATTAGTGTATTGCTATATTGAATCAGTATTTTTTCCTTGTATTTTATGATTAATTTTCATCTTTACCTTATCGTAAAGTTTTTTATGATAGAGGGTCTAGATGAAGCATTACACAATATTCGTCTTGACGCCAAATTTTGAGCCAATGGGGTTACTGTGCAATATCCGACATTTAAAGTTATTTAGTGTAAGGGGTGGCTGAACTGCAATGGATAGTTGAGGGTTTGAAGTATATATATATATATATATATATATATATATATATATATATATATATATATATATATATATATATGTATGTGTGTGTGTGTGTGTGTGTGTGTGTGTGTGACTTTCAGAATTTTTGTTTAATCGATTTTTTCGGATAAAAGACACTGTAATAATATGTATGATTCAAGGGAACAGTATTGTACTCACCCATCACCCATTTCTGGCAACGTCTAGACCACCACCACCACCAGCATCCCAAAAGCCACTCAACCATCACCAAAACACTTAATACACTGTAGTAACTACGTATAGAACTGCACTTTTGTAAGTGTAAGAGAAACCGTCAACTTAAATAAATCTTCACACATATAAACTTGAATAAACCTTCACCAATACATTTACTAATTCACTGTAAACAATTAGAACAAATAAAGTGTTAAACCTAATTGTTTTTTTCATATTTTCTGTTTCCTTATTCGATCATTTCCATATCATCCACATCATCTCCCTCATCATCCAAATCTTCCGAGGTGGTGGATGGGGGCTGGCGGAACCAACGCTTGCTCTAGTGACTAGCGGAGCAACCATAAATTAACGCTTGTGGCGGAAAACCAGTCCGCCGTGTTTGAATTGTCGGATAGGTTTCAGATGTTTGCGCTTAATCGAAATAAGACCGTTTTAGCAAAACTTACAATTAATGGCATAATACAATTAAAAGAATTTCGGATAAGAGACTCCACTGTATATATATATATATATATATATATATATATATATATATATATATATATATATATATATATATATATATATATATATAATCATGCGGACCTCCTTTCCCACCCTATGGCAGGGTGAGGAGTAGCAATGTCCAGACAGTTCAAACTTTTTTTTTTATTCCTTTATTTTTCCTTCCTCCATTCATTATGAAAAAAAAAAAAACTTGCCTAGTTCAATGGGCCACGCTTCGATTCACTCATCATTCAAGCCCTCGGAATCCTGGCTCTATCGGACACGCCAAAAACATTCACCACATTCTGTACCTTCACACAAATGTGTGTGTGTGTGTGTGTGTGTGTATATATATATATATATATATATATATATATATATATATATATATATATATATATATATATATATATATATATTGTTACGTTGTCCGCCTTTCCGTTCCCACGGATGCAGCCGTTACAGCTGGGCTAGGGGGATTATGCAGTATGTATCCGCGTCATTCGCGGAGTCTATATTAGCGAGTGCTACAAATTCTTTTGTTTCTTTCGTTCCCGCCACTGAGGGCAATTTTATTTTATACCATGCTGAGTATGCATTTGATTATTTTGATTGTCTTGTGTGAGCTACCAGTATATTTAATGATGTTTTGCTTGCATTAGAAGTACCAATTCATTGTATAGAGAGAGAGAGGGGCACGAATATAAGTTCTTATTAATTAATTTGATTATGCGTTCGCGCTTGGCCGTGCACGAGCCTTGATCAGAGTCAGTCTCTTCCCAGCCAGCTTTAGTATCGGGTGTTTGTACACTCTCTCTCTCCCCAGTCATTTTTATGCCGAGCTGGCGTTTTCATTTAAGTTTATTTTTATTCTTTTTGTTGCTGACTGAGGAAAGTAGTTATTTTATTTTGTTTTGTGACCTTGTTGTCTTTGGAGGGCCAGTCTGGCTCACCGTAGTTTCTCGCTGCCTTAATTAACGTTCCCCCAACACACGTACATACACACACACCCCTAACCCCTACACTGTTTAATCCCATCTCTTTGCACAAGGCTAGTGAGAACTATCGTGAGCCATTAACTGCGTTCCCCCTTGGACACGGGTTAAGTAGAAAGTCGTCACCACCGGAAGTAAGTGGGAGGTGTTCCTGTATACTGTCTCGGGCGGTATTACTTCCGGTAGTGACGATAGTAGGCTAGATCTATAGGTAGGCTGTTCCGTTTTATTATCAAAGTACAGAGTGTTGCGTTCTTAAGTAAGTACTTCCGTTGTGCAGTTTTTCTCTAGTTTGCGGAGTGTCAGTGCCGGGGTCTGCGTTATTTTGCAACGCAGTGGAGGCCGATCATCTAAGGCTGACTTGTTGTCCTTTTGTAATAGCCCCGGGCTGGCGCCACCGTAACAGTGGCGACCTCGCATCAGGATATCCTAACAGTGCCTTTTTCTTGCTAGGATATCGTTACCTTGGCGTTCTCTGTGCTTTGAGGTGAAGTTGATGTGTTTGTAGTTTCTCAGTCAGCATCAGTATTTCATTATTGAGTACTGCCATTGATTTGTCGCCATGGAGTCACGCGTGTCTACACCAGATCGCGTACGTGCTGAGTCACCTGTGGATATGGAACAACGAGAGGCACATAGCAAAGGTACTCCCCGTGTGAGCCCTGAGTTTGACTATGGTGCTGAGTTGCCTTGTTTCGCTACCCCACTATTACCATCTATGATGCCGCCGAGCCAGTTTAGAGCAGTTCCCCCAGGTATGTCTGGTGCTTTCCCTGGAGTTGTTCATTCCACTCCCATATACCCTGGAGTCTTGTCACCGGAGGCTCAGTTGCAGTTGGAGTTGAAAAAGATGGAGATCCAGCGTGCAAAAGAAGAGAGGGAGATGAAGATGCAGCGTGCAAGAGAGGAGATGGAGTTGCAGCGTGAAAAAATGCGATTTGAGCTGGAGAAGACTCGCTTGGAGGTGACTGCTAATAGACCAACTTCAGATACCCAAACCTCAGGCCGTGCAGAGGATAGGGAGAGTTGGTTCTCAAGGAGTCTAAAATTAGTGCCAGCATTTGATGAGTTGAAGGTGACAGAATGGTTTGTTAGATTTGAGAAGAAGGCTAGGGAGTTTGAGTGGCCAAGGCAGCGCTGGGTGGGGTTGGTATCTAATGTGCTGAAGGGAAAAGCCTTGGAAGTGTATAATAGGTTGAGCCCTGAGGATGTAGATGATTATGATGAATTTAAAACAGCCATCCTGAAGGCATATGAACTTAGACCAGAGGCTTATTGGTTGTTGTTCCGTGGTGCTCGGAAAAGGCCTGCTGACACCTATATGGCCTACGCCAGGTATCTGGAGGAGAGGTTAGACGAGTGGTTGCTGAGTGAGAGCGCCACTTCGTATAACGAGGTGCGTTAACTGCTTTTGATGGAACATTTTACCAACATGGCTGACAAAGAAATTGGTGTTAAAATTAGGGAGAAGAGATTCAAGACCGTGAAGGAAGCAGCGACGTGGGCTGATGACCGGGTGTTTGCCTTGCGGAGTTTTCAGTATTCCAGGGAGAGGACTGTGAGTGGCCCTGCCTGGGATAAATCTCCCGTGAATCAGTCCAAGGGAAGTACAGAGGAGAAAAGGAATTCTGGGAGAAAGAGCCCTGTATCCAGTTCGAAGCTAGTTTGTTACTTTTGCAAACAGAGTGGGCACATCAAGCCTAACTGCCCTAAGTGGAAGGCCTCCCAAAATGCCAAACCAGTGGCACTAATTGTAGGTTCGAGTCAGGTGAACGAGAGGAGTTGGGAGAGTGGTAACGGTGAGGGAGAAGTCTGTGGAAAGCTGGAGTGCAGCCGGCTGTGCTCGCTGCCAGCTCAGGCTGAAAAGGTTACCCAACATGCTACGCCACCTCCGGATGAACTGCCTCAGAAATCGTCCCTAGACTGGTGTAAACCTTTTATATGTCACGGCACAGTGAAAATTCATGGGATCAGTTATCCAGTTACTGTGGCTCGTGATACCTGTGCACAACAGTCTGTGTGCAGAAACGTGACTGGAGGGCCTGTAAACTCAGGGAAGTATGTGCTGTGTAGAGGCATGAACTCAGATGAATACTATGATTATGTTCATGTGGAACTCGATTGCCCCATTGTTCAGGCTGTAGCTCAAGTAGCTGTTGCTGATGTAATGCCACTAGAGGGGGTTGATTTTCTGCTGGGGAACGACCTGGCTGGGGAGAAAGTATTTCCATCTCTTCCCCCACCAGTTGTTGTGGCAGAGAAGTGTTTTGACGCCCCAGAAATTGGTATTGAAGTTGATGCAGAAGTGGAAGCCATGTTCCCGGTCTGAGCAATTACACGATCTATGGCACAGGTTGCAGCCCGGGAGGAAGAACTGGTGAAGTCACAGGTTCTTGGGGTCGACTGTGGTGAGGCAGGGCCACCAATGGAGGAACCTAGTGAGCAGAGTGTTGCTGTAGTGGGTGAGGAGAGTGGGAATGCGTGCATGGGTGCCGCCCCACTTCCCACTCAGGACACTAGAGGTGGTGCTGAGTGTGTCTGTGTGGAGACTGAACCCAGCCCACCGACTGAATTAGAAGAATTTCAGGACGCTGGGGTCGACTGCAGGGATGCAGGACCACCGTCAAACGCGCCTGAGGAACAGAGTGTCACTGTTGAGGGTAGAGGTGATGATGATGTCAGTGTGGAGTCTGACATTCCTCCCCCTGTCGAGTGTACTAGAGGTGACGCTGAGATTGATCGCCCTTCGCAATCCAGTGTCCCGACCAGTCCCTTATCTCAGTCCTCAGTAGAGCTGGCGGGTGTTGGGCCAGCAGAATTGAGGGTGAAGCAACAGGAGGATGTAACATTAAAGCCCTTGTTTGCTCGAGTAGGGGAAGAAAGAAGTATGGAGTGTGGTAAGGAGGAGTTCCTGATTAAAGACAATGTTTTATATCGCCGATGGACGCCCACTGGCGCCACGGTGGATGGAGGAGTGGGTGAGTTAGTGCAGGTGGTGGTTCCTGTGCAGTATAGGGTGCCGTTAATACAGTTAGCACATGAGGGACCTTTAGCGGGTCACTTGGGAAACAGAAAGACCGTGCAGCGCTTAAGATATAATTTTTGGTGGCCAAGTATGCCGGGACAAGTTGCTGCGTACATCAAGAGCTGTCACACGTGTCAGATAGTGGGCAAGCCTAATCAAGTTCTTCCTGTGGCCCCTTTGATTCCCATTCCTGCAGTTGAACCTCCGTTTACCCGGGTAATCATTGATATTGTGGGCCCTTTACCTCCTACTTCTGCTGGAAACAAGTATTTGTTAACCATAATGGATGTTACAACGCGATACCCAGAGGCTATACCAATCAGAAGCATGCAGGCGAAGTCAGTAGTCAAGCAACTTATCCTGTTTTTTACTCATTTTGGCCTGCCCAAGGAGTTGCAGTCAGACCGTGGAGTGAATTTTACATCTAATTTGTTTAAGCAGACAATGACAGAGTTGAGCATCAAACACATTTTGTCCAGTGCCTACCATCCGCAGTCACAAGGTGCCCTGGAGAGGCATCATCAGACCTTAAAGACCATGCTGCGCAGCTTCTGCTATGATAGTGGAAAGGATTGGGACCTAGCGGTACCCTTTGTTATGTTTGCAGTGAGAGAGGTACCAACTGAGTCGTTAGGGTTTTCACCCAATGAGTTAGTGTTTGGGCACAGAGTTCGTGGTCCCTTGGATGTGGTGCGAGAGGCCTGGAGTAACAACAAATCTGGCAACCAGGAATCCCTGCTTGACTATGTCTGCAGCACTCGGGAGAGACTGCATTGCGCTTTAGAGCTTGCCCGTGACAATCTAATCGGGGCTCAAGCGAAAATGAAGGCTCATTACGATAAGAAGGTCAGAAGTCGTGAGTTTAAGCAAGGAGATGAAGTTTTGGCACTGCTGCCCATGCAAGGAAAACCTCTGGCGGCTAGATTCAGTGGTCCTTATATTGTGAAGAAGAGAGTTGGGGAACTTGACTATCTAATTGTTACCCCAGATAGGCGGAAGAGTACTCAGTTGTGCCACATTAATATGTTGAAGCCATAATACCGCCCAGTTGATTCTCATTGTGGGATGACTGCTGATGTCTCTCACCTGGGATGTGAAGGACGGGGAAAGGAGGACGTGGCACCAAAGGAACGTGCTGTGGAGGGAGCTGTTGGTGCCGGTGATGTGAGTAGTGGACCAGGGTTACAGCCACAGTCCCTGGAAGGTGACTTTGGAGTGGACGTTGAGGGAACCAGGGATAAGAGCGCTCCTGTAGTTTTGGCGGTTGGTAGTGAGTTGGAGGAGCAGGAGGAAGTGCTTAGTCGTGGTGAGATGTTACCAGCTGACCTATGGGAGGGCAATGGTTATGCAGCTCTGGTGGAGAAATTGCGACACCTTGAGCCAGTAAAGCGAGAAGAGCTGTGCAACAGATTATGGAAACATCCGAAAGTTTTTGGAGATTCACCGGGATTGACAACTTGGGCTACTCATGACATTGACGTTGGGGATAGTAAGCCTGTAAAATTAGCTCCTTACCGCATCAACCCTATCAGACAGAAAGCTCTCGATAATGAGATCAAGTATATGTTGGACCATGGATTGATCAAGAGGAGTTTCAGTGAGTGGAGTTCACCAGTTACCTTGCAGCCGAAGCCAGATGGGAAGGTTAGGTTGTGTGTGGACTTCCGGAAAGTTAACTCACTGTCTAAGACCGATGCTTATCCTTTACCTCGGGTCGATGACTCCGTGGACAAGGTGGGAAATGCCACTTATATCACCAAACTTGACTTAGTAAAAGGATACTGGCAGGTCCCGCTGACGGAACGGGCTAAACAAGTGGCTAGCTTTGTTGTCAGTGGTGCAGTATATCAGTGCCAGGTGATGCCTTATGGATTGAAGAATGCTCCAGCCACTTTCCAGAGGCTTATGGATAAAGTGGTGGATGGCATACCCAATTGTGTCGTTTACATCGATGATGTCATTGTGTATGACACCAAGTGGGAGGAGCACCTTGATCATGTGGAAATGCTCATTAAGCGGTTGGAGGAAGCTGGCTTAGTAGTCAACTTAGACAAGTGCGAGTTCGTACGTGCTAAGGTCCAGTACCTTGGATTTGTTGTGGGACATGGGCAAGTGGCTCCACCTCGGGCTAAGGTGGATGCCATTTCCAACTTTGCAGCACCCCAGTGTCGCCGTGCCCTCCAGCGATTTTTGGGCATGATCGGCTATTACCGAAGATTCATTGGGAATTACTCCACAGTGCTTGCCCCTCTTACTGACTTATTGCGCAAGGATAAGAAGTGGCAGTGGACAGCCGAGTGTGAGCAAGCTTTTATTACGGTTAAGTCTCTGCTGTGCCACCACCCTATATTGCGTGCACCAGATTTTGACAAACCTTTTGTGCTGGCAGTTGATGCTAGCCGAGTAGGGGTAGGAGCAGTGTTGATGCAGCCAGATGAGGGCCAGGTTGAACATCCCATATCATACTTCTCAAAGAAGTTTAATAGAGCCCAGAAGAACTATTCCGTCATAGAGCAGGAGTTATTAGCGATTATCCTGGCCCTGCAACACTTTGCTGTCTACCTGCCCCCTTTTGGCCCTGTGATCAAGATTTATTCAGACCATCATCCCCTGCAGTTTTTGAACAAGTTTAAATTTAAGAACCAGCGTTTGACCCGCTGGAGTTTGCTTTTGCAAGAGTACAATTTAGAAGTTAAGCATATTAAGGGGATTGATAACGTAATTGCTGATTGTTTATCCAGGGAGGGGTCAGGGTCTTGATTCGAAAATTTTGATCCAGGGCTCAAAATTTTCCCTTGGGGAAGGGCGTGTTACGTTGTCCGCCTTTCCGTTCCCACGGATGCAGCCGTTACAGCTGGACTAGGGGGATTATGCAGTATGTATCCGCGTCATTCGCGGAGTCTATATTAGCGAGTGCTACAAATTCTTTTGTTTCTTTCGTTCCCGCCACTGAGGGCAATTTTATTTTATACCATGCTGAGTATGCATTTGATTATTTTGATTGTCTTGTGTGAGCTACCAGTATATTTAATGATGTTTTGCTTGCATTAGAAGTACCAATTCATTGTATAGAGAGAGAGAGGGGCACGAATATAAGTTCTTATTAATTAATTTGATTATGCGTTCGCGCTTGGCCGTGCACGAGCCTTGATCAGAGTCAGTCTCTTCCCAGCCAGCTTTAGTATCGGGTGTTTGTACACTCTCTCTCTCTCCCCAGTCATTTTTATGCCGAGCTGGCGTTTTCATTTAAGTTTATTTTTATTCTTTTTGTTGCTGACTGAGGAAAGTCGTTATTTTATTTTGTTTTGTGACCTTGTTGTCTTTGGAGGGCCAGTCTGGCTCACCGTAGTTTCTCGCTGCCTTAATTAACGTTCCCCCAACACACGTACATACACACACACCCCTAACCCCTACACTGTTTAATCCCATCTCTTTGCACAAGGCTAGTGAGAACTATCGTGAGCCATTAACTGCGTTCCCCCTTGGACACGGGTTAAGTAGAAAGTCGTCACCACCGGAAGTAAGTGGGAGGTGTTCCTGTATACTGTCTCGGGCGGTATTCCGGTAGTGACGATAGTAGGCTAGATCTATAGGTAGGCTGTTCCGTTTTATTATCAAAGTACAGAGTGTTGCGTTCTTAAGTAAGTACTTCCGTTGTGCAGTTTTTCTCTAGTTTGCGGAGTGTCAGTGCCGCGGTCTGCGTTATTTTGCAACGCAGTGGAGGCCGATCATCTAAGGCTGACTTGTTGTCCTTTTGTAATAGCCCCGGGCTGGCGCCACCGTAACAATATATATATATATATATATATATATATATATATATATATATATATATATTGTTACATAGCCTATGATTTCATCATCCTTTTGTGTAATTTTAACGCACAGTATGCTGCATGTTTGATCACGAGCGTGTTCTGCCTCAGTCCCCCCTTCTACCGTTATAGTAGAGTAAGTCGTCCTTTCTGTTGTTCAGAGCAGGATTGTCAGCTCTTTGTCCCCTATGGCTTCATTTGCGCGTCCATCTTACAAGTTGTATCAAGCTCTGCTGGCCCCTATATAATGAGCTTAGTCTCTGCATTATGGCCACTTAGATCTGCTCCTCATTTTGTTCACATCTCTGTCCTCCCCTGTACAGTTATTATTGTGAGTGCTCAGGAAGTCTCCAACCATCTAGCAGCTGTGTGTAATTTGAATATAACTGTTGTTGCATTTTTTCTTGTACTGTGTAGCATAAGGTTAATTCTTAGGCCTAGTAAGGTTTTTGTAATTTATGTAAGGTTCTTATTGTCAGCCATCATTAATAATATTTTGTATCTGTAATAATATATCTGGCATTCACTGAGTATTATCTGGTATCTCATTTTAACAGGGCTGACTTAGATAAATTTACTCATGCTAATTTCGTGTTAATAGAGGCTATTGCAGTTAACCATATATTTAACCTGTTTTTTGCATTACATTATCCTTATGAGTCCTGAATGTTTTGTTGTTAGTTTGAGCATTAAACTTTAACTTGTAATTTTACCTAACTCTTTTATTTTGAACCTGGACCTTTACGGGACAGTAGTGATTATTAGTATTCTCACTTAAAGTGTACAGTATCTTTCTCTGTTCTGTAACAATATATATATATATATATATATATATATATATATATATATATATATATTGGGGAAGGCGGTGGGTGAATCGGTAGAGAGGCGGCCTGCAGTCCTAATGGACCCAGGATCGAATCCCGGCTGGGGCGGGGAACAGTTTAAGGATTTGAATTTCCTAAAAAGCAGACTTTCCTGATCTACCAGATAACCTGCCGACATGTCGTAAAAGTACCCCCGCTAATACCAGTACACCAGTCCTGTATGAGACAGCCCTAGCATGTATTCAATATGGACGATGGGTGTTAGCGCCGAAGTGGTGACATGTGGAGGTGTAGGAGGACTACTGGGCCTTGGGATAGGTGACTGCCCTCAAGAAATAGGCCCTGAGCCTTTGCCCAGAGTCGGACACGAAATATATATATATATATATATATATATATATATATATATATATATATATATATATTGGCAAATGCTCCATGGCGCCACCTCTCCATGCCTTCCCTTGTGCTACACAGGCATCTGGTAGCGCTCATGACTGGAATGTCACTCAGCCATATTGCAGAACTTCTGCTTATCAGAATTCTTTCATTCCCCGAACTGCATCTCTCTGGAACTCGCTTCCCCAGAGTTGTTTCCCTCCAAATTTCAACCTACACCTGTTCAAGTCTAACAGTTACAGATATTTTATGAACAGAGGACACCAGTAATCTGGTGAATGGATTATTTTTATTTTATTCATTTGTTTTTCCTTCCTCCGTTCTGTTATAAAAAAAAACATATAATTATACAATATATCTATATCTATCTATCTATCTATCTATATATATACGGAGAGAGAGAGAGAGAGAGAGAGAGAGAGAGAGAGAGAGAATATTTACAAGTGAAGAGTTCATGTGAATGGGAAGGCAAGGAAAAACATTGCAAGTACGAGAAATAAACTTAGAAAGATGTTTTGAGGACAGTGATACACTAAACTGTATTAACAAATCTGTAAGACATCCACAAGAAATATTAATAGTCCTGAGGGTAAACTATCTGGTACTTTGAGTAGTAATGAATAAATTCCGCATTGAATACTTTCACTCGCCACAAAATATTAGGAAACATGGTACATTTCCATAATATGACCACAGTGAGTGTAGAACATGGAATAAATGGGTGAGTCGGTGTGCAGATAAATCGAGATTTGGTCTGACACGAAGATTAAAAGTACAGACGCACAGGCACGTACAAACACACAGGCACGTACACACGGCAGTACACACATCGATCATGGGTTGAATCAAGGCTTGTTAACGCTATTTATGTTCGCACATCAGGCATTAGGTTAAAGCTGTCCTCGCGGTGAAGGTGCACTGGCTCAGCAGCACGCACATGAACACACATCTAGGAGTGTGATTCACCACCGGTCCTTTGTGTGAAGAAATGGTGGTGTCACGTTGCTAGGCAGTGTTGGGTGTGGCAGAGTTACGGTGGCTGGCGGAGGGTGAGGCAGACAGGCTAGCAGAGACGGATGCAGTAAGGGCGTGGTCACAGCTCCGTCACCTCATATATCACGAGGAGCTACTCCGACTGGTTGAAACTGATTGGGAGGGGTGCTGAAACGGCTTGTTAAATTGGCAACAGGAAAATGAAGGAAAATAGTCTGTAACAGCTCCGAAAAAAAAAAAATACTCCACAGGCCACATAATGTCAAGATATGTGATGACAAATCCCAGAAGAAAGTCCCAGAACAAAGACAGACACTGCAGGGCGTGACACTGGCGGCGGGGTTGCTGGAGTAGCAGAGTATGTTAGGATGTAATAAACTTGTCATACTGCACGAATGAATTAGGTTTCTTTCTCAACTGCCACCATATTGTAACAGGAATGGATAGATGCAGCAGGTGCAGTTGATAAAGCAAAACTTAACAGGCGGTAGTTTATTGATTTACTGAGTTGAATGATACAGGTGTGTGTGTGTCATGTTAGGTTCTGTCTGCTACTGCTTGAGAGAGGGGCAGCAGCTCAGTGCTGATCGCATTTCACTAAGGTTGCAAATACTCTGATCTAGACACAACAGAATTCCTAACAGCTACACTGTGCATTCCTACAAATTCATCATACAACCAGCAATACGTTAAGGCATATACATCACAGTCTTCTTACAGTCTTCGTATCATATATCTTTAACAAGACACTGCCTCAAGACTCCTAAGTGGAAAGAGGAAATGGTGTTTGGAGAATTGTATAAGGGTGCAACTATGGTCCCATTTCAGAAGAGGAAGAAGGTAATCTGAGCTTCCTAATGGACAATGATAATCCTACCTTCCTCTTACCTGGCCAAAGATCTCACATAAGCTGATGCCTCGCTTCTCCCTCAGTCTCTTCCTGTTCACCCATATTCATGGCCTAATCACTTCCATAAACTTCCCATTCGTTTGGCCCAGTACAATTCGTATTTACAACCTTCAGCAGACCATATTCATCCATTGTTCATTCAATATTATTTTACAACTATTAATGTTGTCTGGGAGGAATGCCTTCAGGCGCTGACACAAATACAGCCAGGCAGATGTGTTATTTAACTATATAAAAGTCCCTCATCTTCCTCTCTGTCCCCGAAAAGTGAATAGTAGACTGTCAGAGAAGAGTAACATCCGCCTGCAGTCCACAGGGTTCACATTTCAGATGAACCTGGGGATGCAACAGCAACAACAACAACAACAACAACAACAACAACAGGACCTGTAGCAGTGGCTTCTTCGTCGTGGGTCTACCCCCCAGAGGCTGTCGAAGAGAAGAGGAGGACAGAATGGGGGCTAAACCACCGCAAACCCCCCCGGCCCCTCACGGGGCTCAAGTACCTGCGAGTGGCTTCGGTCGCCCGGGCAAGTACCACATCTCCCAACACAACTCACACAACAACATCGTTTTTTCTACACCGAGAAATGACTCCCCGGCTGTCATTTCTCGACGACTTCTTCTAGCCGGGGACATTGAGAGCAATCCAGAACCCACCAACAAATACCTATGTCCAACATGCTCAAAACCTATCACGTCGAGCCGACAGACAAAGGGTTCAATTCAGTGCAATTCCTGCAAGAACTGGACCCATTACACTTGCACAACACTTGCATCCAGAAAACATTACACAAACACCTGGACCTGCTCCTTATGCTCCTTCCCCCCACCCACCAACCCCCCTACCAATCCTACTCCTACTTCCTTCACACCTCCACAGCCAAACCCAACGATCCTTTCCACACCATCCAGTCCCCCAACTCCTCCAGATCCAACCCATCCTAATCCACCTCAACCCTTACCTCCATCACAACCTCCTCCTACCCCTTCCCCTTCACCCACACCACCTCCCCCCCCCGTGCTGAAGCAGCCAACACACATCACACACACAACATAAACATCCTTCAGTTAAACATAGATGACATAAACATCAAAAACCAGGAACTCACACAATTCATCAAACAACAGAACATACACATTGCCATCTTACAAGACACAAAACTACGCAGAGCACAGAAAACACCGACATTTCATAACTTCACCACCATTCGACAAGACCGGGCCGACGGTGGTGGCGGTGGACTCATCACCCTGGTACACAAATCCATCAACTTTGCAGATATCAGTGCACACACAAAGTCACTTCTCCCCCCACATGACACCACAACAGAAATACAATTAGTTAAAATACGCACTGGTAACAAATCACACATAACAATCACTAACCCATACATTCCTTCCCAGTCGTCCCCCACAGTACCACACAATTACTCTCTAGAGATACACCACATCACTAACATACCCAACATCATCCTGGGTGAAGAGAGAACCTGTATTTTTTACACAGGAAAAATCATCAGAGAAATTACCGATATGCCGGGAATCGAACCCGAGACTCTCAGGTGAGAGCCAGGCAGCATACCACTACACCACGACCAGGTAAAAGTTAACTCACGTTGTCATAATCTTGTAACGTGAGTTAACTTTTACCTGGTCGTGGTGTAGTGGTATGCTGCCTGGCTCTCACCTGAGAGTCTCGGGTTCGATTCCCGGCATATTGGTAATTTCTCTGATGATTTTTCCTGTGTAAAAAATACAGGTTCTCTCTTCATTCTGACTTGCCGTAAGTGTTTGGGATAGATTAAAAGCATCTACTTGCCTGAGTGCCAGGGGGTTAACTCATCCTCTTCATGCCCACAGTGGGGGCGGAGGGACGTTGGTTACAAGATTGTGACAACGTGAGTTAACTTTTACCTGGTCGTGGTGTAGTGGTATGCTGCCTGGCTCTCACCTGAGAGTCTCGGGTTCGATTCCCGGCATATTGGTAATTTCTCTGATCATCCTGGGTGGTGATTTCAACGTCAAGTCGTCGGCCTGGCATGTCAACAACCCTGACACAGAAAGAGGGCCGGTACTACAATCCCAGACAGATCATCTTTTCATACTGAACAATCTAGATCAACATACTCATATCCCACACCAAACCCTCTTCCTCCCATCATCTCCAGACATCACCTTCTGCTTCCCAAACCTCGTCCCCACCACATCATGGAGAGTGGTAAAAACCCTAGGTTCTGATCACCTCCCAGTCATCATCACTACCAAAACCAGAATCACCCCAGACGTTCAGTGATGAATTAGGCAAGCCCTGTCTGGGCTTCTAACCTCACCAAAACACACTACAACACTCTGCAGACCATACACAACAAGACCCTAAAAATAATCACAGGCTGCACAGGTACTACACCCACAGACCACCTACATCAAGAAACCAAAGTCCTCAATGTCAAGGATCACCTAAACATGAGAGGCACACAGTTTCTTGCTGCATCCTCCACAAACCCACAACATCCACTATATTACATGGCAGCACATCCACCCACACCAAGGAACATCAAAACAAGACCCAGCACACGATACCATACACACACACACACACACTGGGCACCGAGGAGAGCAGATGCACGCCGCCACCGCTCCATACCTGGCCAACTTGGCCAGTGGCATTATCGAAATTAGTATCTTTATATGAGTCAAGCTCTGTACCAGGTTAGACTAAATGGAGTTCTAATATAAAAAAGAAGAAGTTTTAAGTAAGACTTGTTCAAACAGAAAAGAAAACAAAGTAGCCCAAGAATGCGCACAATCAGCTGATCGTTTGTTTAGTCTATGACTGCACCAGAGAATGTAAGTAGTATATGTGCTTTCAGTACTGCAAAATGACCACATACTTTAGTAAAGCAAATTTGCAAAAGAAAAGGGATAAAGGTAGAAAGCAGAAAGATGATTTCTACCAAGAACTGGTTGGAATGGAGACTCACAATAAACTGGTGGAACGAGTACACAGACTAGAAATGGCTTTTCAGAATGAGATTGATGAAATTGAGAAACAGATGCACTTGAAAAAGGAAGAAATAGAAAAATTAGGAAAGGAAGTCAACAAGAACGACACAGCCATAGATGAATTAACGGTAGAAGTGGGTACACTTAGGAGGAAAATTAGTGAAATGGCAAGTACAGTAGTCAACCACGAGAGTGTTATGGAAGAGTTCAAAAATGATACAGAGACAATTAGGCAAGTAAGCAGTCTGATAGACCAGAGCAGTGATATTGAGGAGAAGATAACACAGGTGAATGAAGCTGTGCAAAGCTATAAAAATGATGTGGAAACCACGTATGCTGAAATGGTGAAAGTAAAGAAAGACTCAGAAACAAGGGTGGAAGAAAAATGCATTAAAAAGGAAGTGAAAAGAATAATCCAAAACAATCCTAAGTTAGTCAGAGATTCAGTAGATATCAAGAAATCTACAGTAAGCACTGGTATTGAAGAGGAAGAAGTAAAAAACAAGATCTCAAGAGACAAAAAGGAGATGGTAAATATAATGAGCATATTGAAAGAAGTAACAGAGGAAATCTGTAGTAAAGACATAGAGGAACACAAAAGGTTAGGGAAATACGAGAGAACCAAGTCAAGACCCCTTAAGCTAACCTTCCAGAGTGTAAACACCGTGAAGGAGATACTTAAAAATGCAAAGAATCTTATGGAAAAAGAGGAGTTCAAAAATGTATGGCTAAAAAGATGCCTTACACAAGAGGAATTGGAATTACTGAAAGAGAAGAGGGAGAGAGCAAAAACAAAAAAATGAGGGAAGATCAGAGGAGGAGAAGAATACATTTTTTTTTTACAAAGTAATTGGATTGCAGGTACGAAAGCGGTACATAAACAGGAAGGAATGAAAAGGAGGAAGGTAGTAGAACCAAGTCATGACAAGTATATAAACTAGATGAAGTTGATGTACTCAAATGTGGATGGAATGGTAGCTAAATTATTAAAGATGAATGATTATGTCAGAGAAAATGAACCACATATAATATGCCTAACTGAAACAAAATTAACACCAAGGATATCAAATGACATCCTAAACTTCGAGGAATATAATATATGGAGAAGAGATAAGAACTTAAAAAAAGGAGGAGGAATATAATATTAACTAAGCAAAGCTAAAAGTCAAAGAAATAGAACTAGATATACTCTCACAAGTAGATCTGATTGCAGTAGAGATCAATACATCTGAAGGGAAAGTAATTGTAGCCAATTTGTACATGCCACCCAGATCAAACACATGGGAAAGAGACGAATATGAGGACCTGGCAGAGAGTACAATTCAGAGTTTAAGAGCATTACTACATAAAATGGAAGAGAAATCGGAGAGAATTATACTAATGGGAGATTTTAATTCAAATATAAATTGGAATACTCTAGATATAATAAGCCAAGAAAGCTATTGGGACCAAATGCTCCTGGAGCTCGCGCAAGAGTTTTTCCTAACGCAACATGTAAGGGAAAGCACCAGAAAAAGAGGACTCGATCTACCCTCAATGCTAGATCTCATATTTACTAGGCAAGAAAATGATATTGACATTTTAATATATCACCCTCCATTCGGCAAAAGCGACCATGCAGTACTAAATTGCAACTTCAGGATTGCATATGACATAGTTAACAGCAATGAAAGTTACAAAAAGAGCCCAAACTATAAAAAGGGAAAGTATCATGACCTAATGAAGTACTTGTTAGAAACTGATTGGGAAAAGGAGCTTAGAGGACAAGATTTAAATGCTATATATAAAAAATTCTGTTAACTTTATGAAATAGAAGTCCAGAAGTACATCCCACAACACAAAGAAGCAGAAAAGAAAATAAAGAAATGGTTCAATACAGAATGTAAAAAATTAAAAGAAAAAAGAGATTTGTTGTGGAATAGATACAGAAGACACAATAGTGAAAGGGCATATAATAATTACAAACAGGCAAGAAACGATTATACAAGAATAAGGAGGGAAGCCCCAAAACAGTTTGAGGAGGATATCATAAATAAAAGTAGTGATCAACCGAAGCTATTTTGCAGCTACATCAGAAGCAAAACCAAAGTAAAAGATAAATGCAATCCATTACAAACAAGGGAATCACCTATACACAAGAAAAAGATATTTGTGGAGCACTAAACATGAATTTCCAATCAGTTTTTACATAGGAAAAAAATTTTGAGAGGGATTGTGTGGAACATGCAAGCCCACACATAATACCAGATATACAAACATCAGAAAAAGTAATACAGGAGGAGCTAAGTATATTAGACAAAGGAAAAGCAAATGATCCTGATGAAATTTCATGTTGGGTGCTACGTGAATGTGCAAAGGAGTTAAGGAAATCATTATTTTTAATTTTCAAGAAATCCTTGAGTCAAGGTAAACTACCTGATATTTGGAAGAAAGCAAACATTGTTCCCTTACTCAAGAAAGGGAACAGACAAAATCCACTCGACTACCGACCAGTATCACTAACCAGTGTTGTAAGCAAGGTATTAGAAAAAATTATAAGAAAAGCTTGGGTAAATCATCTAGAAGAACACAATACGATAACAGAAAGACAGTTTGGTTTCAGAAAAGGAAAATCATGTGTTACTAATCTGTTGAGCAACTATGCCAGTTTAACAGATAAATTACAGGAAAGAGAAGGATGGGTGGACAGTATCTATTTAGATTTCAAGAAAGCATTTGAGTCTATGTTTGGAAGTGTGAATGGAAGATTGTCAAGTGTTGATAGAGGAAGGGCAAGAGAAGGTGTGGCCTTGTTAGTGAGTCCGGAAGTACAGCAGTGTGTGATTGAATGGCAGGAGGTGTCATCGAGACTGATGTGGGTGAAAACGAAATTTGAACGTGAGTTGTGGGTGTTTATGAGTGCATATGGGCCTGGTATTAAAGGGATGAAGAAGAGAGGGAGTCTTTCTGGAATGATGTTGATGAGTGTCTGCAGAGTTTTGGAGCGAATGCGAATGTGGTAATGATGGGAGATCTGAATGCTAGAGTGGGAAATGTAGCAGTTGAAGGTGTAGTTGGTATGCAAGGTGTGCCTGGAAGAAATGAAAATGGGGAACGAATGATAGTGATGTATGTTGAGCGAGAGATGGTGATTGGAAATATGCTGTTTGAGAAGAAAGTTATTTATAAGTATACATGGGTGAGACAGGAGGGTGGAATGGTTGTTGATAGAGCTTTGATGGACTATGTGGTTGTGTCTAGGAATGTAATAGAAAGATTGTTGGATGTGAGAGTTCTGAGAGGGGAGGGTGGAGGTATGTCTGACCACTACCTAGTGGAGGGAAAGTTAAGAGTAGGTAAGAGATGGATGAGAGCCAGGAGGGTTAGGTGTGGCAGGGAGGTTTTGAGTGAGTGAGTGAGTGAGTTGGATAAAAGAGAGAAAAAGATAGAGTATCAGGAGAAATTGAAAGATGGGTGGAACGCAGTGAAAGATCAGGAAAATGGCAGTGTGGAGGAGGAATGGCAGTTGTTTAAGAGTTCTGTGGTGGTGCATGCAGAAAAGGTGTGTGGTGTGAGACGTGTGGGTGGTGGTGTAAGAAAAGGAAGTGAATGGTGGTGCGAGGAAGTAAGTATGGCTGTGGCTGAGAAGAGACATGCATATGAAATGTGGCTGCAGATGAAGGATGAGATGTCATATGAAAGGTATATGGAAAAGAGGAATAGGGCGAGAAGGGCTGTGCGTGATGCTAAAGTGGCAGCAGATGAGAGGTGGGGTAGGCTGCTGACAGAGAATTTTCAAAAGAATAAGAAAATGTTTTGGAAGGAGGTGAAAAGGGTGCAAAAGGGAGAGTCTGGGAAGGAAGAACGAGTAAAAGCAGAGGATGGAAGGATGTTAATTGAGATGGATGCAGTAAGGAAGAGATGGGCAGAGTATTTTGAAAGATTGTTAAATGTAGAGGAGGAAAGGGTGGCTGAGATTGTGGCGGATGAAAGGGTGCAAGGAACAAATGTGTTGGGAGAGTTGAATGATTATTTGATCACGAAGGAGGAAGTGGAGAAGGCAGCAAAGGAGATGGAAACAGGGAAAGCTGCAGGTATGGATGGGTGTACTGTGGAATGCCTGAAGGGTGGTGGAGTGACAATTGTTGACTGGTTAGTAAGATTGTTGAATGTGTGCTTCGTGAAAGGTATGGTGCCAATTGACTGGGCAAGTGCTTGTGTGGTCCTGTTGTATAAAGGAAAGGGTGATAAGTATGAATGTACTAGCTTTAGGGGTATAAGTCTGTTGAGTGTTGTAGGTAAAGTTTATGGTACAGTGTTAATTATGAGAGTTAGAGAGGGTACAGAGGGACTGATTGGTGATGAGCAGTGTGGCTTTAGGAAAGGGAGGGTATGCGTGGATCAGGTGTTTGCTGTGAGACAAGTGTGTGAAAAGTATTTAGCGAAAGGCAAGGATGTGTTTTGGGCATTCATGGATTTAGAGAAAGCGTATGATAGAATTGATAGGGAGGCTTTGTGGACTGTTTTAAGATTGTATGGACTTGATGGTAGGTTACTAAAAGGGGTGAAAAGTTTTTATGTAAATCGTAGAGCGTGTGTAAGAGTGGGAAATGCTGTGAGTGATTGGTTTCCCGTGAGAGTGGGGCTGCGACAGGGATGTGTGATGTCCCCTTGGTTGTTTAATATTTACATGGATGGTGTTGTAAGGGAGGTGAATGCAAGAGTTTTAGGTGGAGGTCTGAGTCTGGTGAATGTTGAAGGTGGAGAGTGGAACCTGAAGCAGCTGCTGTTTGCAGATGATACTGCACTGGTGGCTGATTCAGAGGAGAGATTGAGACAGTTGGTAGAAGAGTTTGGAAGGGTGTGTGAAAGGAGGAAGTTGAAAGTAAATGAGAATAAGAGTAAAGTGATGAAGTGTACGAGGTTGGTAGATGGTAGGGGGATGAATATAGTTTTGAATGGTGAGTTGCTTGAGCAGTTAGAGTGTTTTCAATATCTAGGGTCACATGTTGCTGTGGATGGAAGAATAGATGCAGAAGTGAAGTTTAAAATAAATGAAGTAGGAAAGGTGCTGGGAGGAATGAAAAAAGTGTTTAGATGTCGTTCGCTTAGAATGGATGTAAAGAGAAGGCTGTATGAGGGTGTTGTGTTACCGACTGCATTATATGTGGTTGAAACATGGAATATGGGTGTAGCAGAGAGGAAAAGTTTGAATGTAATGGAGATGAGGTGTCTGAGGAGTATGTGTGGAGTGACGTGTATGGATAGAGTGCAAAATGATGAAGTGTGAAGGAGAACTGGAGTTGTTCGGAAGATGGCTGGTAGAGTTGAGCAGAGGGTGTTGCGTTGGTTTGGGCATATGGAGAGAATGAATAATGAGAAACTGGTGAAAAAGATAACTAGATCTGATGTGAGAGGTGTAAGGCTGAGAGGAAGACCACGAATAGGATGGATGGACAGTGTGAGGAGAGCACTGGATGCAAGAGGGATGTCTGTTGAGCAGGGAAAAGCGGCTGTGCATGACAGAAATAAATGGAGAGAAATTGTGAATGAATAAGTGATGACGCAGACCTGAGGGGATATTCGCCCGCATTTGGTCTGATCAGCTAGTCAGGTCAGGTGCGGGTAAGGGGATGGGTCTGTTATGATGTGGCAGGGGTAAACCAGCTCTGCTATCGGGCCCTGCTGCGGATGTCACTGATTGCATTGCGCAGTTGACCCTTGTGTGGTGTGATGCGGTGAGGATCTGTCCGTTCTCTCCTTTGGGGCTAAGATGCGAATGAATGTGTTTGAATGGATGGATAAATGGGGAGTGTGTCGTCCTGTCTCGGCTACCTCCCTTTCCTTGGGGGAAGCAGCCTAGGTATATAGATAGATAGATAGATTTGACACAGTACCACACCAAAGACTTTTATGGAAACAGTACCATCAAGGAGGAATTCGAGGCAAACTGTAATGTTGGATGCAAGATTTTCTCATAAAAAGAGAAATGAGAACAGTACTATGGGGAAATTACTCATCATTGAAAGAAGTGACTAGTGGTGTACCACAGGGCTCAGTGCTGGCACCAATCATGTTTTTAGTGTACATAAATGATACAGACAGTAACACTGGAAATGAAAACTATCTAAATATGTTTGCAGATGATGCAAAAATACAAAGGAGAATTACTAACACAGACTCTTCGTGAATGAAGTAATACGTGGCAAATGGAATTCAATGTGGACAAGTGTCATGTAATCAAGTTTGGTAAAAGTGGAAAAAGACCTGATTGGGATTATACGTTAGGAAATAAAACCCTTCACACATCAGAAAGAGAGAAGGACCTAGGTGTGATTATCAATAACAGATTATCTCCGGCTGACCACACCAGTGAGAAGGTATTGAACATGTATATACTGCTTGCAAATATGAGAATAGCATTCACATACATAAATGAAGACATGTTAAGAAAGATAATAACATCATTCATCAGACCAACCCTGGAGTATGCATCAGTAGTCTGGAGTCCTCATCTCAAAAAACACATAGACAAGATTGAAAAAGTTCAAAGGGCCGCTACAAGATGGGTACCAATCTTAAGGAATCTAAGCTACGAAGAAAGACTAGATAAACTGAATCTACAAACACTACAGGAGAGAAGGAAAAGAGTTGACATGATTATGCTATATAAATGCATATCAGGGAGGGAGAAAATAGGCATAAATGATTCCTTAAACTATGGGGATGCATCAGCAAGAGAACACTACAAAAAACTGCATAAGAAGAGAGGTGATAAAGACGTAAGGAAATTTAGTTTCCCAAATAGAGCAATTGGTCAGTGGAATACACTATCGAATGAAATAGTGTGTGCCAAAACAATTCACAAACATAAGGATATGTACGATAAATATGGTTTAAGACACTGGACAGTACGAGGTTGACTCATTCCTGTAAAGATACAATTAGGTAAGAACAAATACTGTCATCTCTTCCCCCTGCCCCACCTCAGACCTGCTTCCAGAAGCATATCCACACTCAGATCACTCGCCATTCCATTCAGTCACTTAAAGACAACACACAGCTGCATGCACGGCCTCCTGACATCCACCCTTCTGAATCCTATCTCCCTCATGAGGACAGGGTCCACCTGTCCAGACTGAGATGTGGGCACCATCCAGCCCTCTTAAGCTACCAGAATAGGCTGGATGACTCCGTTGCTGATGCTTGTCCAGGATGCAACACAGCACCCAATACTATTAAGCACATTATCGAAGACTGCATTGCACACAATCACCTACTCCAACAACACAACATACACTCTTTGAGAGCTCTGTGGGAAAGCCCGGTCTCGGTCATGGCCTTCCTACGGGACTCTCGGCTGTTCGGACTGACTGCCTAGGTACAACTATTGCTGCTACTACTACAACAACAACAACAACAGCTACTACTACTACTACTACTACTACTACTACTACTGCTGCTGCTGCTGCTGCTGCTGCTGCTACTACTACAATTACTACTACTACTACTACTGCTGCTGCTGCTACAATTACTACTACTACTACTACTACTACTACTGCAGTTACTACCTCAACACTATTACTACTTAAACTACTACTGCGTTTACTACCTCAACACTACTACTACTACAACTACTACTACTACTAATAGTAATAATAATAATAATAAAATAATAATAATAATAATAATAATAATATTAATAATAATAATATTACTACTACTATCACTCCTATTAAGGCAAGAATGTGTTAAGAGAAGTACTCGCACCTGCAAATGATCTGGTTGTGTGAGGAGAATAGAAACTGGGAGATTGACTAGAGGAGTGTAAATGAGATGAAAGGAAGACCAGCGATGAGACAGATGTTGGTACGACGGGAAAAGGACGGCCTAATAACTGAGGACAGGATGACAAAGAGGAGATTCATATGTGGCCACTCCTTCCGAGATAAAGGCATGTGACTTTAAACAAACATATACCCTTTACTCACTTCCTTTTTACAACTGCTCATTCTTAATCACTCCCTATTCTTTCCCAGGGATAGCTGGGTCACCGCTTGGGAGGGTGAATGGAAAAGTGGACGGAGTGACTGGTATTGGAAGAACGGGAACTATATTAATAATGGCTGAGTATATAAATAAATGCTGTGACATCCATTACCTTCGTCTTGTTTCCCATTAAAAATTCTTAAACAGCGGTGCCTTGTGTATTAGAGCGAGAAGAGTATACCTTGCAAAAACCAGCGACGTATGTTGGACTGTCTTCATGGCGGGATTGGGATTTTTCTTGGTATTCTTATGTGATGCAGAGGGTGAGTGGGAGGGATAGAAGTGGGTGGGATAGGTTGGAAGAAGGAGTAAGCGGGGTTATTTGGATGAATAGCTGTGTGTGGGATGGGTTGGGATGAATGTGGGTAACAGACTTTGGCAAGCACGCAAGCAGTAAACCTTGCGGGAATGGGTGTTGTTGGTCAATATAAGTTTTGTGAATGCTATCCAAAGCTTTCCCCAAGATCAAGAACAAGGAAAGGGGTACGAAAAGATACTACACCGGTGTCTCTGATGTTTTTTGAAGCAGCTAATAATTCCTGAGTATTTACAGAAAATTAAGTACGGCATATTAGTTCCAAAGGATCTGTGCCATGATGAGTTGATGGACTAGAGACAGACAGACAGACAGACAGACAGCGACACAGACAGACAGACAGACAGACAGAAGACAGAGAGAGAGAGAGAGAGAGAGAGAGACAGACAGACAGACAGACAGACAGAGACAGAGACAGAGACAGAGAGAGAGAAAGGTTAAATGTATTAAGCAGAAGTAAACTGCAAAAGAGTAATTTGACTGAAGATGAGAACTTGAAGGAACATGCAAACGCCATCATCACCACCTTCACCGCAGCCAAAACAAGCGCAATAGCAACGTCATGATTCAGAGCTGCATAAAGTGCAAATGAAGTTTTCCACAAAATTCGGACTTGAGAGAGCTTAGGGAGGGCTCCCAACGATCTAACCACCATCACATGAATTCTTATGAATGTCTGTCATATGCACAAGATGGAGAACTGGATGCCACAGAAGAGGAAGACTGATGAGAATTGAAACAGATGGGGAGTGGTTGTAAGGAATTCGGTGGGGAAAGGGAAGTAAGGAGTGGAGAAATGAGATAAGTAAAGATGAGTAAAGGATGTCATTTAGCCACTTAAATTCGATGACTCATTTTGTGTCATACAATATATAATTTTCCTTCCTTTTGCCTCTATCCAGTCACTTTTCCTTCATCCTCCTCTTATTCCCTTTTCCATTTTTTCCCTAGCTATTCCATTCAATCGTGTATTTCCTCTCTGCGACTGTGTTACGTAGCTGCTGTCCCTCTTTCCCATCCCCAGTCAAAACTCCACTGAGATTTTATTTAAATTCCCTTTGAGAGTTCTGGACTGTCTCAACTTATTTCGCTCCTCTGCTGCTGTTATATATATATATATATATATATATATATATATATATATATATATATATATATATATATATATATATATATATATATATATATATATATATATGTATACATATATATATATATACTATATACTGTATATATATATACATATAATACTGTAGATATATCATGCTCACTTTATTGGTTTAGTTTCTGATCCACCTTTTTTATATTTTTATGTTCTTTTCCTCTTTGAATATTCTGATCCAATTTCTTCTGTGTGTGTGTGTGTGTGTGTGTGTGTGTGTGTGTGTGTGTGTGTGTGTGTGTGTGTGTGTGTGTGTGTGTGTTTGGAGAGAGAGAGAGAGAGAGAGAGAGAGAGAGAGAGAGAGAGAGAGCCAGTGTGTGGGAGAGTAAAGATGAAGAAATCAACATCCTCGGTAGGTCGGCTTAACTCTTTCCTAAGTCACAACCTTCATTCCTTCAATTTTTTCCCTGGATCTCAAGCTTTCTTCTTACTTCTCCCTTGTTTTGTTTTTTTTCCTGGCGTCTGTGTTCGCATATTTTCTCATTACTTTATTCTAGTTAACGCCAGACGATAATATTTAGGTGAGAGTTTTGGGAGCCTGGGTGTAAAAACATTATTTATACCCCATTAAGGTGGAAACAAGCGTAGTATTCTATTGCAGCTAAAGCTAGACCTTCCCATTCAGCTTAGAATAAATCACAGGAACATACAAGTACGACTGTACATTCTTCGTTCATATCGTCATCCATTTTGATTATCGACTTTAAAAACAGCAATATTATTCATCCCTGCATCCCTGTCATACTACTGGCCCTGCAAGCGAAAACGATGAAATGAAAAATGTGGTTTAAATACAACATATTTGCTATCCACGACAGCTGGCGTGTACCCAGGTGACGGACTGTAAAATGTCGTTTAGGTGAGCACTGCCCTTCTCCCAGAGAGGACTCAGGCACATCGCGTAGATATATAGCACATCACAAATTATAATGAATAAACTGGAACCAAAATATATCTCGCCAGAAACTGTGTTGCATGGAGATGCAACCACCACAATCTCTCAAGCTGCCATGATTTTTCATATAATACCACGAGCACTAAATAACACATACCTCCACCTAGACGGCATCATTCCCTTTTTGACCTTTTCACCCCCAAATTAATTATATGTTCTTTTGGTGATCCAAAATAATTATTCCAGATTGACTGCAGTTCCACTTAAGAGTTTTTCTCGATAGTGGTGAAAGACAGAATAGCAAGCCGTGTAAAAAAAAAAAAAAAAAGTAAGAAACGGCCTCCTTCCAGAGGTTGAAAATAATAGTGTTTCTCCATGTTACAGATACTATCCTGAAAACGTGTAATGATATCATCACCGTCATTGTAAGTGCACCCAGATTACTACATTTTTTTTGGTTGCTGACAGTAAACTTGGTATTATAGCAGCTACTGGAGTGACATTACCAGGATAATCCTTGCCCCTAACTTAAAAAGTATGATTATGAAATTTTCCCATGTTCTGTTGAAGACATTTGGAGTTCATGGAAAGTATAAGTACATTTCCTTAAACAAATATCACATACAGAACTCAGTCACATCAACAATGTGCCATCTGTGACAATAATTCATGTATATGTTACCATTTCTTGTTCCATGTATTATGTTTACCCCCTGCTTTATTGAATAAACACAAACATCATGAATTTTGTCATTACTGTAAAATTATTAACGTTGGCTTGTTGTCTCAACATCTCCATTTTATTTCTAATTTCCTTGCATCAGTGCATCAAACTGTACTCCACAAAAGGACTGCTTATCACCAATGCACTGATTTTTGCTGCATCCGATGAACTGCTGCAGTGGCCTCAGAGCAGGAAGCTGGTTCATCAACGGTAATGAGATAATGGAACTCCAGTTGTTACATCCGGTTTCAGTGCATTACGCAAAATGAATGCTTGGTAATTGCTTCTGGCAACATGGTGCTTGAGGGCATCTTGAGTTGGAGGCAGATGGCACGTTCGGGCACTCTTACTGCAACAGACTTTGTATTGTTACCACTATGCTGTTGCGCCAGATACATGCATGGTAACTGTCCTTGTCAGCATGGTACATGAGTGCAACATTTTTTAGAGGTGGATGGCATATTTAGGCATCTTTCCTGTAGAAGAACTTTGTAATGAACTTTGTTGCTATCGGTGTCGGCATTTTTTTTCTTTTTTTTAATGCGAGGAAGAAGGAACCAAAGGCCATGAGCCCGCAGTAACAGTTCCCTCCAAGAGAAAAACGAAATACAATAGAGAGCCAAATTCAAGATCCGATCATTTTAAGATGCCTGGACACACTACGTTTGAAAGACTGCAGATCATAGGCAGCAGGAAATACAGACAGAGGGAGACAGTTTCAGAGCTGACCTGTTGCATAAATGAAAGACTGGGAGTAACGGTTAACTCTTGCATTAGAGAGTTGGACAGAAAAGGGATGAGAGTTTGCTGCCAGACGGGTGCTACGCGCCCGTCGTAGAGGTGAGGAATGCAAGCAGACAGTTCAGAGGAGCAGTGACCATTAAAGTAGCGATAGAAAAGAGATAAAGATGCAACAGTGCGGCGAAGAGACAGAGGTTGAAGGGAGTCAGTAAGAGGAGGAGAGTTAATGAGACGAAAAGCCTTTGACTCCACCCTATTGAGAAGAGCTGTATGTGGGGAGCCTCTCCACACATGAGAGTTGTACTCCACACAGGGGCGGATAAAACCCTTGTATAGAGTCAACAATTGTGCAGGGGTAAAGAAAGAGCGGAGTCGGCTTAGCACACCCAATCTCTTGGAAGCAGATTTTACAAGAGATGTAATATGATCTTTCCAAGATAAGTCCTGAGTAAATGAAACCCCAAGCATGTTCAAGGATGATGCAGGATTAAGCTGAATATTATTAAACATTAGTGGGTATACCTGTGGAAGATTTTGTCGGGTTGATAGGTGTAAGAACTGAGTCTTAGATGCATTAAAGACCACCATATTATTTTTACCCCAGTCAGAGATATGAGCCAAGTCAGACATTAGGTGTGCCATAGCCTCATCCCTTGTTTCTTGAAGTAACTGTTGAGATGGGCGTTGCGGGAACCGAATGGAAAGGTGAAGGATGGAGTCATCAGCGTATGAGTGGATAGGGTTAGATGTACAGCTTAGAAGATCATTGATGAATAAAAGGAAGAGAGTTGGTGATAGGACAGAGACCTGAGGAACACCACTGTTGATAGATCTAGGAGAAGAACGATGGCCGTCTACAACAGCGGCTATAGAACGACCAGAAAGGAAGCTAGCGATGAAGGCACAGATAGAAGGATAGAAACCATAGGAGGGCAGTTTGGAAATTAAAGATTTATGCCAGACTCGATCGAAAGCCTTTGAGATGTCAAGTGCAATGGCAAAGCTTTCGCCAAAGTCCCGAAAGGAGGATGACCAGGAGTCTGAAAGGTAGGTGAGAAGATCGCCAGTGGAGCGTCCCTGACGGAACCCATACTGACGATCGGAAAGGAGGTTGTGATAGGAAAGATGCCTTAAAATTTTTCTATCAAGAATTGACTCGAAAACTTTTGAAATACAGGACGTTAAAGCAATTGGACGACAGTTGGAGGGTTGGGAGTGGTCACCCTTCTTTGGGACTGGCTGAATGAGAGCAAACTTCCAGCAAGAAGGAAAGGTACAAGTTGACAGACAAAGGCGAAAGAGTTTGCCTAGGCAGGGTGTAAGCACAGAAGCACAGTTCTTGAGAACAACAGGAGGGACCCCATCAGGCCCATATGCCTTGTTAGTACTGAGGCCAGTGATGGCAGAAAATACATCAACTGAAGAAATTTTAATATCAGCCATGAGGAAGTCAGAGGGGGGAAGTGATGGAGGAACAGCACCGGAATCGTCTAAGGTGGAATTGGAGGAGAAAGTCTGTGCGAAGAGATCTGCTTTATCAGTAGAAGAAATAGCTACAGAACCATCAGAGCAGAAAAGAGGAGGGAAGAATGATGAGGTAAAGTTGTTAGAAAGATTTTTGGCAAGGTGCCAGAAGGAGTGGGAAGAATTCGAGTTGGAGAGTTGAGAGCATTTAGTATGGATGAAATTATTTTAGTAGAGCGAAGAACAGACTTAGCACGATTCCGGGCAGAAACGTAAAGATGATGTGATTCAGGGGTGGGTTGGCTCTGGTACCTTTTGTAGGCCTTCTCCTTGATGCGGACAGCATTAGAACAAGCGTGATTAAACCAAGGCTTTCTTGCGTTAGTCAAAGGATATGAGAAAGGAATGTATGCTTCCATGCCCGAGAGAATAACCTCCGTAATGCGCAAGGCACACTCAGATGGCTCACGGCCATGGAAGCAATAATCATTCCAGGGAAAATCAAAGAAGTACTGCCTGAGGGCCTCCCAGTCTGCTGCTCCTAAATGCCACAGACGACGTTTCCCTGGAGGGTCCACAGGCCGTACCGGAGTGATAGGACAGGTTAAGGTAATAAGGTTGTGATCAGAGGAGCCCAACGGAGAGAAAAGATTAACAGAGTAAGCAGAAGGATTAGTTGTGAGGAAGAGGTCAAGTATGTTGGAGCTCTCTCCAAGGCGGTCAGGGATACGGGTAGGGTGCTGTACAAGCTGCTCTAGGTCATTCAGGATAGAAAAGATGTGGGCTTGTTCACCAGGTGGATCCGTGAAAGGAGAGGAGAGCCAAAGGTGGTGGTGAACATTGAAATCTCCAAGAATGGAGATTTCAGAGAAAGGAGAAATGGACAGAATGTGTTCCATCGTAGAAGTAAGATAGTCGAAGAATTTTTGATAGTCAGTAGAATTAGGGGATAAGTAAACAGCACAGATATATTTAGTCAGAGAATGACAGGAAAGCCGAAGCCAGAGTATGGAGAATTCAGAAGAATCAAGTTCAGGAACACGAGAGCAAGATAAGTCATTGCGTATGTATACACAACAGCCACCTTTGGCTTTGAAATGAGTATAGAGAAAGTAGGAGGATACAGAAAAGGGTTTGCTGTCAGTTGCCTCAGACAGCTGAGTCTCCGTTAGAAAAAGAAGGTGAGGTTTAGAGGAGGAGAGGTGGTGCTCAACAGAGCGAAAGTTAGATGAAAGGCCGCGAATGTTGCAGAAATGAAGAAGAAGAGAGTCAGACAGTGGTTCCAGGCACCTCGAGTCATCACCGGGAGAGGGGCAGATGGCGGGGGCATTTATGGTCCCCCCCCCCCTGGGGACTCCGAGGCTGGGTGAATTGATGTCATTTTTGGTGAATTTTGAATAGGAAGTGTAGTGTGTACTGTGCATGTAGTTTGGTGCAGATAGTTAGAGAAATTTGTACTGGAGAGCTTGCTGGCCTACTCTCTGTGTAACTGAGACACTGTTACGATAAGCAAACAAATCTTCCACATATTTTTAGCAGTTCATCAATACCATCAAATGTGGCACCAGCCGTCTTAATGTCACCATACATGTTAGTATCAGAGATTACCATATGGATTCCTAGTTGCTTTCTTTTGTCAAGTAACTTGTGCTATTAGATCCTGTAAAAGCGTGCCATACTGGCATACTTTCCGTTCATCATCACCAAATGTCTGTGGCTGTCGTATCTGTGTACAGTACCTCTGTCTGCGTTTGGTTCCAGTACAAAACGGGTCTTTTGTAGTAACTCAGTAGATGAATCCGAAGGACTACTCTATAAGGAAATGTGATGATGCATTCCTGCCATTTAAATGCTGAATGGCGTATGTGGAAAAGAATCCAGTAACAAACTTTCTTGGTGATGCGTTTACCTGTGTTGCCGAAGATACTACAGATACGCCTGTACAGTATCTGTAAGAAGTAGACTTCAGCATCAGGTAAGCAGGGCCGTACTCCCAAAGTGGATGGAAACCTGATGACAGGGAGAGCTGGAGTTCCAGTTTCATCAGTCCTCGGGACTAGCTTCTGACCATCTCCCTTTGCTAAACTTTTTCAGTGTTTCAGTAGCACAGAGAGTAGGCCAGCATGCTCTCCAAAAACAAGTTCCTCCAACTGCCGACACCAAACTATATGCACATTACACACTACACTTTCTATTTAAAATTTAACTGAAAATGGCATCCTATTAACAAGCCTCGGGCTCTTTGGGGGGGGGGGCATCAAAGCCCGCACCATGCTCCCCTCTCCCGATGACAACCAAGCGAGATGTCTGGAACCATTGTCTGACTCACTTCTTTCCCATTTCTGCAAAATTCGCTGCCTTATCATACACTTTCTCTCTGCTGAGCACCACCTCTCCTCCTCTGAACCTCAGCTTCTAATCCTGACTGAAACTCAGCTGCCTCAGGTGACTGATAGAAAACCCGTTTCTGTATCCGCCTATTTTCTCTGTACCCATTTCAAAGCCAAAGCTGTCTGTTGTGTATATGTCCATAAAAACATATCATGCTCTCGTATTCCTGAACTTGAATCTTCTGAATTCTCTGCTCTCAGTCCCCGGCTTTCCTGTTATTCTCTGACTTAATGTATCTGTGCTGCTTACTTACCCCCTAATACAACTGACTATGAAAAATTCTTCAACTATCGTACTGAAAAGATGGGACACAACCTATCAATTTCTCCTTTCTCTGAAATCTCCATTCATGATTTGAATGTTCACCACCACCTTTGGGTCTCATCTCCATTCAGTGATCCACCTGATGAACAAGCCTTCATCTTTTCTATCCATAATGACCAGGAGAAGCTCATACAGCAACCTACCCGTATCTCTGACCACCTAATTGAGCTCTATCTTACAACTAATCCTTCTGCTTATGCTGTTAATCTTTCCTCTTCGTTGTGCTCCTCCAGTCACAACCTTCTAACCTTAACCTGTCCTCTCGCTCAATTAAGGCCTGTGGACCCTCCCAGGAAGTGGCAGTTGTGGCACTTTGGAGCCGCTGATTGGGAGGCCCTTAGGAAGTACTTCTTTGATTTTCTTTGGAATAATTATTGCTCCCATCATCGAGAGCCATCTGAGTGTACCTTGCGCTTTACGTGGATTATTCTCTCGGGCATGGAAGCATACATTCCTTTCTCATATCCAGTAACTAATGGAAAAAAAAATGGTTTCATCACACTTGTTCTAATGCTGTCTGCAACAAGAACAAGGCTTACAAAATGTACCTGGGCCAACAAACCCCTGAATCTCATCAGTTTTGTGTTTCTGCCCCGAATCATGCTAAGTCTGTTCTGTGCTCTGCTAAAAATAATTCCATTCATACTAATGCTCTGACCTTACCAACTCAGATTCTTCCCGCTTCTTCTGGCACCCTGCCAAAAATCTCTTTAACAAATTCACCACACCATCCTTCCCTCCTCTTTTCCACTCCACTGACTCTGTAACTATTTCTTCTACTGATACAGCAAAGCTTTTCGCTCAGTCTGTCTCCTCCTATTCTGCCTTAGATGATTCCAGTGCTGTTCCTCCATCACATCCGCCCCTCAGACTTTATCATGACTGTCATTAGAATTTCTTCAATTGGTGTATTTTCTGCGATCACTAGCCCCAGTACTAACAAGGCATATGGGCCTGATGGGGTCCCTCCTGTTGTCCTCAAGAATTGTGCTTCTGTGCTTACACGCTTACACCCTGCCTAGGCAAACTCTTTCTCCTTTGTCCATCAACTTGTACCTTTCCTTCTTGCTGGATGTTTACTCTAATTCAGCCTATCCCAAAGCTGGGTGACGTCACCATTCCTATCCCTCTAACTATCACTCAGTCGCTTTAACATCCTATCTCAATAGTTTTAGAGTCTATTCTTTAAAAAAAAAAAAAAATCTTTCTTATCACAAAGTCTTTCTGATAGTCTGTATGGGTTCCGCCAAGGATGCTTCACTGGTGATTTTCTCATCTACCTTTCAGACTCCTGGTCATCCTGCTTTCGGGACTTTGGTGAAAGTCTTGCCGTTGCACTTGACATCTTATAGGCTTTCAACTGAGTCTGGCATAAATCTTTAAATCCCAAACTGCCTTCTTACAGTTTCTATCTTTTTATCTGTGCCTTCATCTGTTGCTTCCTTTCTGGTCGTTCTATAGCTACTGTTGTAGACAGCCACCGTTCTTTTCCTAGAGTCATCAATAGAGGTATTCCTCAGGGCTCTGTCCTATCACTAACTCTCTTACTTTTATTCGTCAATGTCTTTCTTAGCTGTATGTCTAACCATATCCACATATACAATGATGTCTCCACCCTTCACCTTTCTACTCGCTTCCTGCAGCGTCCATTTCAGCAGTTACTTCAACAAACAAGAGATGAGGCTATGGTACACCAAGTGTCTGACTTGGCTCATAGATCAGATTGGGGAAAAAGTAGTCTTGATGTTTTAATGCATCAGAAACTCAGTTCTTACATCTATCGACCCGGTAAAATCTTCTATAGGAGCACCCTGTCATTTTTAACAATATTGAACTCACCATCGAATTATGTTTAAACATGCACAGGGTTTCATTCTCTCGGGATTTATCTTGGAATGATCAAACTACCTCCCTTGTAAAATCTGCTACCAAGAAAGTAGGTGTGCTAAGCCAACTCCGTGCCTTCCTTACCCATGCACAGTTGTTGACTTCATCTTTTTGTTTTATATGCACTTGTGTAGAGTATATTCTCTTATGTGGGGAGGCTTACCACATACAGCTCTTCTCAACAAGGTGGAGTCAAAGGCTTTTCGTCTCATTAACTCTCCTCCTCTTACTGGTTCCCTTCAACCTCTGTCTCTTCACTGCACTGTTGCATCTTTATCTCTTTTCTATCGCTACTTCAATGGTCGCTGCTCCTCTGAACTGTCTCTTTGCGTCCCTCCACCACTACGACGAGCGTGTAGCACCTGTTAGTAACGAACTCTCATCGATTTTCCGTCCAGCTCTCTAATGCAGGTGTTAACCGTTACTCCAAGTCATTCATGTATGCAACAGGTCAATCTGGAACCGTCTCCCTCTGTCTGTGTTTCCTACTGCCTATGATCTCCAGTTTTTCAAAAGTAGTGTGTCCAGGCATGGGGAAATGAACGGATCTTGAATTTCCCTCTCTGTGTTTTTTTTTTTTTTTTTTTTTTTTTTGATTTTTCATGGGGGACAATTTGTGTGCTCGTGGGCTTTGATTCCTTCTTCTTTGCATAAAGAACAAAAGAAAGAAAAATGTATAATAACACAAAAATATAATATATCAACACCGGAAAAAATGACAATTAGCAAATAAAAACAATTGCAAAAAACTTCTTAACACGTCCAGACTTGCATTACTTGCCATGCAAATGATTGTCAAGGTCATATCCCGGTACACACAGCAAAACATCCACTCATTGAAAGCTCGAAAGCAAGACTAGAAATACATATAAGGTATAAGAGGCTAGATTAGGCTGCCAACATCACCCGTCCTTCCTCTCAAACAAACTGGATTATGACACATAAAACCCGTAAGATAAAAATAACTTCATCCTCCACACCTCAAAGTACAGTATATACCACTTCTAGCATTCTCACAACATAGTCAACAGCAAACCTATCTTTCAGACGTTCCTAAACGTGGTCAGTCACAATTGTACTGGCAATCTATAAAAGCGCCACTGGTCAGTTCATTCAAAACAGATAATGGTTGCAGCAACAACGACAACCATCTCTCTTTCATTTTTATCTAATTTGATAGCCTCTCGGCCTAACTCCTTTTATTCAACTGACGATGTCCTCTCTGGCTCAGAGTGTTTCCCCTGCTATTCTTTTTCTACATTTAGTCACTCCTCTTCATTTTACCGTTGATTATATTTCTCTTTCAGTCACACTTTTTTCTACTTCGGCTGTTTCCCTCCCTCCCTCTTTTTATCCCTCTCTCCTTCCATCCACAGCCCATGTTCTATCATGCAGTCCTTATAGTTTTTCTTCCTCTCTTCTTGCCTCTCCAATTTCATCCCTCTTTCTATTTCCTCTCCAGTTTCCTCCCTCTCACTCTTTCCTCTCTGGTTTCTCTCCTCCAGCCTGGTCTCATTTTATTGTGGTCCACCTTGCCTCCCTCACCACATCCCAGCTTTTTGTTGATTAGGAGAAATATTTGTGTGTGATATCGGGCAGTGTTCTTGTTGGGAGAGGATACACATATACTTCGGATAAGATAATCTGGGACAAAACAGCAACGAATTTCCATGTTTTCTCCAATATTCGGATCATTACTATCCTTCTCACCTAAAGAGCATCATTACTATCCTTCTCACCTAAAGACTGAGTGAAATTTGATCCAAATACAAGGAATGAAAGGGCATATAAGTAGTGTAACTATCAAATGGGCCATGCAGTCATTCGCACATCAGTCAAGCTTTCTGTATTACAAATGACAGTCTAAAAGATACAAAGATTATATCTTTATGCTGCTGTGCTGTATATACGTTGTATTAGTAGCACTCCAGTACTGTTACGTGTTGGATCATCTTTGAACACAAATACATACTCAACGTCACCTTCACTGTACTCCATTGACACAAAAGGAGTCATGTCCTCATTTTCACCCCCCCCCCACCTCCCTAACACGCATATTTCCATATTCCATCGTTACTTACCAGTAGGTAATTTATGCACATTGTATTTAGTTATTGTTTTGTTTGTGTTTTATTGTGTGTTATGCTCCATAATTTTCCTAGACCTTCTCCCATATCTCTCCCCACCCTACCGATTCGAGTTTGATTCCCTTGTTCTTGTTCAACCAGCAGTTATATGGGGACTTGTATACTTGTATAACTTTGGCTTCTCGTCCTTAGGGTTGGAATAGACTACGTCTGATCAATTTAGTCCTAGTCGTTACAGTATGTTTTGTTAGGTTAGGTTATTTTTCGTAGCTAGGTAAGGTGAGGTTCTTCGTACTCTACTACACTCATGTCTCCGTGTTCTGCTCAGTTTAGTTTAAATTAGATTAGTTAACATTAGCTCAAGTTTGGTTTGTTAGGTAATTTGGAATATTTATGATTAGGCTAGGTTAGGTTAGAATAAGTTAGGTTAGATTAAATAAGACAAGGATAGGCTTTTCTTCGGCCTCTCATTTTCTCTCCTTCCTCCCTTCTATTGTTCACTCATGTCTGTGTGGCGCCTTCAAAGCAAATTTGTCTCGTGTGTCATCTCGTCCTCCTCGTAGCCTTTTTTTCTTTCCCGATGCTCATTCATGTGTGTTTCTTTTGAGGTTATATTTGCCTGTTGCAACTCTGATGTCTCTTTTGTGCAGAGAAATATATTATAGACCCTGTAGCTTGATTTCACTTCGTAATTTCATCTCTTTCTTTTTTTTTTCCCCCCGAGATTTTCACCCACTCAGTCCGAGGATGTACTTCACTTTACTCTTGCTACGTTAGATCCCTCATATTGAAGAACATTACCCCTTCACCTCAAAAGCGTCTTACTTTGGTTTATTCTTGCCACTTTCAGACTGTTGATTGTTTTGGGGGCCGATGTTTTATGACGAAGGGGTTAATAAAGGCTATATGGAGCCAATAGATATCGAAATGAGTTTCTTACTGTAAGTGAAATAAGAAGTACGTCATCAAAAAGAAGGGATTGATGAAGTTTACATTAATCATTCCAATAAAAAAAATAAAGTGTTAGCGAAATAAACATTTAGAAATTGCTATTAAAATATTCTATAAATAGTTTTAAATCAAATAAAATTACCACACTGACGCCTTGGATGAAAGAAATGTATTTGAAGTGTCAAGTGAGGTTTCGTGTCTGGAAAATTTTATAATATTAATTTATACAAATGACATATTTCATTGCTGTTAGCATTAAGTGATTTACCGAGGTGTCGTTTTAAGATTACTGCTGTCTTCTTTGTATCATCAGTTTAATGTAAAATTTTATGCAAGCCAGCGTCAACGTCACTGGCAAATCCATTACACAGTACTGAATCTTGTAAAGAAGGGAACGAGAAGCCGAATTGCGTAAAACAAGAAATATATAGTTCCAATGGGGAAAGAAAAATCATGTACAAACTCCGCAACACACACACACACACACACACACACACACACACTGCAATCACGTTATCTAAAAAGTGTGTCCGAATGTGAGTTCGTTCCGTAAGTGTGACTGCGTGACATAAATAGTACTGATGAGGTAGGTGGTCACATGCTCACCTCACTCATCTACGTAACTGAAATGCCGGTAATGAGTACACAAAATGACGCCATTACAAAGCCTTACTGATTTGCACAGCTCTTTAGTCTCGTCGTGGAATGGCTGCATTGTTTGCTATGATGTCATGTGCAGAAGTTTGACAGAGAGAGAGAGAGAGGGTGGGAGGGCAGTGCAAGTGAAGTTGTTGAGACGAAATAAAGATGTTGTATGCATCTGATCACCGTTACTCCTGTGCACGGCACAATACTTAGAATTTTTTTGCCGCTGGCACGACTCTACTTTCGAGACTTTACCGTATAATCTCCTAACAATGTTCACTGCACAACTCGTACTATACTTGTTGCATATACCTCATTATTGCCTCATACTTCCACATCCTAATGCGCTTGAAGCCAGGAAAATATTTTCACCTTTTTCAAACTCCAGTCTTATCGATATTAAATCTCCTAAAGAAATTTTGCGCCAGTACTGTGACCTCCATACAACTTTCCTCTTATTAGTGTTTATGATATTTCCGTATCTCGTCCAGTTTCCTTCATCGAGGTGCACCTTTACCTCAGTCAGAGGACTCTACGACAGGGATGAGATAATCACGTTATAGATGAATTTTATCACCTCTCCTGATAATGCAAGCCTAACCGGAGAGGAATCAATTTCAGAGAAGTCATTACTTACACGAAAAGAAAGGCCAATTTAACATCACCTAACCTAACCTTATCTTAACAAACTCGAAATATCACTCCAGTCTCTCTGGTAAAGACGGCCAGGAAGACTTATTTACTATGTACCATATTTCTTCAGTGTTTTCGTTTAGAGGGAATAGGAGATGGTAGTTAGAGGGAACTGTTGATATTTCTCGTGGTAAATTTTTCTTTCACTTTTGACTTTCTCGTTTTTATTTTCCCTTTGTGGCTCACTTCTGTGTCATCGCTCCCTTTCATCTCACAGGGTCACAAAGTCTCTGTCTCCCTTTGTTCGGTATCCCTATATCCATTTCTATATCTTACACTCTTTTCGTTTTTCCCAGCGAGTTCTTCTATTTTATTGCACGTTCTCCAAAATAATACCGCATTTTCAGAAAGCATTTAATTTTCTTATGAAATCTCGGTTGCATTGTCATTTACTATATTCCAGTTGCTTTAACTTGGCCTAATATTGCCATCTTTCCACCTTGAGTGCTGATATGTGATAGCAGATTGTCACTAGAATATGCTCGTACTCTTTAAGGAGTGCTGTTTGTTTTCCGCCCTCCACTGGTTTGAATTACGTTATATTTAACCCAGACAGATCGAAAATTCTACCCAAAACTCTGTAAAATAGTATGATGGCACAGAAAATATATAATACATCATCGTAGTGAAAAGATTAACTTCTTCAAAACAAGAAGACAGAGGGAGACAGCTCTAGAGCAAATAATGTATGAATATGAAACGCTGTCAGTTCCTCTTCAATTCTGCCCTAAAGAACAGGACAGAATACGACTGTGAGCACCTCTTCACTTCTTCCTTAAAGAGCGAGGAACAACACGGGTGAGGTTGTGCACAAAGACATATAAAGATTTTGACATTAACAGGCATTACAATACTTTACGTTCTTTTTTAACATTTCACTAGGATGGGAAAGTTAATTAAGGGTCTTACACCCTCCAAGGAATAGGCTTGTTTTGCAATGGACTTATTATGGACACACACACACACACACACACACACACACACACACACACACACACACACACACACACACACACACACACACACACAGGTACCATAATATTTTCATTTGTACTCGTAGTTACGTAAATTATTCGAGAATGCCAAGTGTCCCCTGCACCACTTGTTCTGTACGGTTCGCGCAAGGGTTTTTTGCTTACCCCACAGTGTCTGCTGTCTGTAGAATGTGTAAGCACTAGTGTCAGCTTAAGGTGAAGTTAGGTGAGGCCAATAACCAAATTTCATTTCATACACTTAGAAGTATTCCGGGCAACAAATTTTATTACTAGTAATGTAGGTCGGAGTAGGGAAGAAGGCAGCATCGTCCAGCCAAGTGTTCCAGTTCTGGCACCCCGCAGAGCCAGCCTGAACAATAGCTCTGTTGCCTTTTCTTCTTCCACTACTAACAATGCTTCACAGGAATCCCAACCAATCCGAAATAGAACGAGATAACTGAAGAAGTGGATAATCATACCACCAACAACTTCGATATATTTCAGATACTTGCATATTACGAAAAGCCTTATGAGCTGAGGTTAGTTAGGGACTCCATAATCCGAGGTCAACAGGAGGAAGTTTGCAGTAGGGCTCAGGGTAACAGAAAGTGGTTGTTTATAGAGTTGGTGAAGTAAATGGGGTCCTGGATGTAGTTACCAACGGATCAATTGATGATACTTCATTTTTCATCCATGCATATATGAATGAATTGATGAAGACTAGATCAGAAGAACTGTTGGAGTGATTTTAGACGATGACTAAAAACGTGTTGATTTCAGGGGTACACCTCAGGACTGCAGCTCAGGGCATATTGTACAGCAAGGTCTGTAGCTTAAATATTCGGTATAAGTCTTTGTGTACCGAAAGGTGTGGAATTTGTGAACACATGAAATGACTTTTGCCAGCAATCAGCCTTGTTTACAGGGGATAACCTCTGCTTGAGCGCAGTTGGTGCTGCATGCCCCTGCAGTGACCTATAGTTGCAGTGCAGTCATCATGAAGAAAAAACACAGCGCTTGGGGGAAGCGGGCAAGTCAACATACTTTGTGATAAAAGTAGGACAAACAGCCTAAACTCTGCATCAGAGAAACTGACATGTTAAGGCTCCATGTAAATGTACTTAGTTTAAATAACAGGCTTACTAAAACATGCAATAGGCGTCCACACTGAAATTGTGGAACGTGTTCGAGCAAGCGAGCGAGCAAGTCAGGCAGTGCTGAATATTGTCTCATGTGGCTCATCATCTTCCTCTGATTTCTTGACCTGAAAATACTAAAAAGAACTTATTAGATTACATCAAAAATATTCCCTCACACTTCCTAAAACCAATACTCCTCTTGTATTAAGTTTAGGTCTAGGGCTTGGGACCTAGCAGGTTAATAATGACTTTGGTTTTTGCTCACTTTCAAAAATTACTTTCACCAAATCTCTCGGTGCGCTCCGATTAGAATAAGAAATCATAAATTCAGAGTTTCTTTCGTCGATCAGGGTATTGTATTAGTTTGACTCGGATTCAGCCAAAAATTTCCAAAAGAAAAAAAAAAAACAAGCAGAAAGTGTTATTTGTTTTGAAAAGGCAAAACTTGGCTGTTCGTAGCAATCGTTGGAAAATTCTGCTGCGCTACTCACGCAACCTTAGACCGTTACTTCTTGCGCAACCAGCTGTTACGCTAATCTGTTTCATATAAAATCGTTTCCTCGATTTACGGAAAAAACTATTGGAAATTACGGGGTTATATATGAAATGAAAATAATTGAGGATTTTAATGCGATTTCCAAAGTGGTGTCTATCATTCTTGTAACTTCAAAATTGGCTGAGATATCCAAATAAGTTCACTACTGTACTACAGAGTTATCCTCCCGACCCGTGTCCCCATTTCTTGCTGATGCGATAAATCTTTCGCTCCGGTACGTATGTCGGAGGTCCAAACTGTGACTAAATTTGGTGTTCTCGCTCGTTTCGCTCACTCGAACAATTAGAAGCCCATGCTTCTTTTGACGACTTTGGTACAGTTGGAATTAACAAATCATGGCTTGATATGGAGGAAAGTAACATCATACAAGGAGATAATTTGCCTATTTACAGCATCTTCAGTAGTGACGAATATGAGAGAATGTGAAGTGGTGTATTGCTCTATACTCGTAAATGCAACGAATCTTCATTTTTTACTAATTACGGAACCACCCATGAACAATATTACCACGTATGTGTTGACAACAAAATGTATGAACAAACTGCAGAAGTATGTTGCACCCAGAATATTGTCATCTTATATTTTATCTGTTACAGAAGGGGGTGAATCTGTCCTCACACAAACACAGGACTAGACTTTTACAGTAACTTGCTGGAAAGTTCAGTGCATCAGTTTGCAGAGCAGCCAACATGTGGGAGAAATATCTCCCATATTGTATTGGCTACATCAGAAAAAATAGTTGCTAATAGTATAGGCAATGAATTAAGAACCGGTGACAATCGAATGTTCACATTTAATAATAATTTCAGAGACACTATAATTTATAGTTATGAGAAAGTTCAAGCCTAAAAAAGAACTGACATTCTTAAAAATATGACTGTTATAGATGGTGACGACTAGAACCCGATTATTCAGACAACGACTGTTCATTGTGCAGGGGAATTTCTCAAGAGTCTAAGTAAATCTGCGAAGGTATGTGTATTGATGTGCAAAATGGTGGAAAGGCGAAATTATGACATTTCTTTCAGCAAAGAATATAACTCAAAAGAATTACGTCACAGTGAATGATGAGAATGAGGATATATATCACAACCTTCATTGGAAGGCTAAATAATTAATAAAACAAAATAAGAAACATCCTGAATCGCATCTTATTAATAATTTCAGTAAATCAATCCCAAAAGTTCTTTTGTTGCATCAGCAATAAGACAATACGCCCGTTAGATCTGACAAATGAAAGACACAAATGACGAAGCTATGATGGGTAAAAATCTTAATGCTTTCTTTAATTTGGTATTTCCTGTAGAAAATCCATGCTCGATCTTTCCGCCTTCTTTTTTCACGTAAATGAAGCTAGCTTTAGTGACATCTAAGTCAATAAGAGAGAGGTAGTACAATAAACTTAAAGTAGGCTTAACAAAGCACCGGAGCCTGATAGAATATCTCCAAGAGTTTTAACCCTTGTTCAGCTGCAGACCTCATATGAGGCACAAAGAAGGTGTGCACAGGACACGCTGAAGGCTTCATATAAGGTATAATTTTCATTGGCTATAAAATAATGCACTGGGAAGATATAAATTTCTTTACAAAGAATCAGTGCAACAGGGGTAAAAGGAACAGATAAACAAAGTACCAAAACCATTACCTCAAATATTCAACTTTACTCAGGAGTGGTATTGTGACATGACTGGAAACTAGCATACGTAACTGGTATGTCCAGAAGCCGCCCAGTCCAGTTCATGCTGGTGGACAAGAATCAACTCATCCGTATCCTGGAAAGCGCTATCAACTGAAACACACTGGCAACTACTTCAGTATGATACAGAGGATGCAGATAAAGAACGATGTCCATCCAAGTGTCAGGATGGAGTGGCGTCGACTGAGGGATGCAGAGGCAACGGAGAAGTCTCGCCCGGAGAATGTCGGGTGCGTCCTTCACCTTGACACTCGAGAGCGTAAGTTGTACAGAGACGAGGTCGTCATCGATTGCTGGAACCCTAAGAGTCTTTAAATCCACCACAGCAAGTCAGTAACTTGAATTTAATATCGAGGAATATTAATAAATTATGCACAAAACAGGAAAAGTTAGATTCATTCCCCGGATACGTAAAGTTCAGAAATAAGATGCTTGGCTCTAGGGACGGTGGTGGTTGGCTCTGCAGAGCGAGAAGGACAATGGTCTATGTTAAGAACTGACCGTCCCATTTAGTTCATGTTACTGACACTGGCAAAGGACGTCACGTGTGGATGCAGTTTCATCATATACAGGGAATGCTGTTCGGCTTCTGTTACATTTCACCATGTTATTCCCAGTACTATTCCCATAATTTATTTGCATCAGTTCAGGAAAAATCTAGATATATACATAATGGATATATTATGAATGGCGTTATGATAGCGAGATTTAGTAAGAGTGTCAGAGAATTATTAGCACTGAGTTACCTAATTCTGATTATTTCTCGTTCCTAGAGATTCCTGATGATGTTAATATGCTTAATGATAACGAAGAATTATTGTCTACCCTAAGTATCGACAAGGTCTCTCTTAGTTGTTAATAATCTCAATTCTCATAAAAAAAAAAAAAAAGTTTCCTGGTAATAATACACATCGGAAGCGTGAGACAGGAGTCACGTCTCTAACGCTGATTACCTAGTTGGTTAACTTCTCTGTGTTACAGAGAGGTGTTCCGATCATGCCTCCATCACGGCAACTGTTGCCAAGACAGGCGTTCATTTAGATGGCCTCCTGGCCAGGGCGGAGCTGCTGGGAGATTACACCTCTCTCCATGGTAATGCTGGCAAGCCATGACTAGTCAGGGAATCATTTTGATATAATAACAAAACTAATAAGGAAATGTTTGTAAACAATGTAGGACAAATGGATCTAGCTGATGGGAACTCAGATATTGGTGATTTTGAGAGTAATATCACAGACGTCTTGTATGAGTTTGTAAAGTGCAGTATGTGTGTAAGTAAGTAGGAAGTGGAGAAGTGTCGTGTTAGTATGGGTAGATGTGAGAAGCAATTTGATGATGTGATGATGCTAGAATGTGGAGGGTCATTAACTGGAACAGTTAGTGTTGATAAGCATGGTGATTGTTCGAGCCACAGTAAGGAGGAATTCAGGGCATATTTTGAGGCTGTCCTGAATCATCCAGACGTGGCTGGGTTGATGTGAGTACACATGTCATCATCCATGTTCTGAACGAGCCCATCTCGCTCGTTCAAGTGTATCACCAAATGAGGAAGATGAAGCCTGATAAAGCGTGCGGCCCAGATGGGCTACCCCCCCGGCGTGGTTTCACTCCCGCCAGCACGGTGAATATTATTGATAACGACCCTTTTTCATAGTATTTTTTCGTCAGGTATGTTCCTGCGGTCATGATTAACGAATAAAGTTTTTTTTTTTTTAATCTTTAAAAGGGGCAATAGATCGAACACCAATAATTATAGAGGTATCAGTTTAATTAACTGTATTTCTGAGTTATATGACACAGTGCTTTGCGAGCTGTTGAGCCAGAAGTTTCGGCCATTTAGGAAGCAAGCAGCAGCACAAAAAACCAGACGTAGCTTAGAGCACATTGTTACACTGTTCCTTATTACATATCCGGCAAGGTGAAAAAAAGCTTAAACTATTGGCGACTTTTGCTTATTGTTCAAAAGGGTATAATTTAGTGTCTAGACACAAGTAATTCGTAATATTCAAGAAGTTGGGATGTGGGATGTTTAATTGTTTATTCTAGCAGTGACAGTGGCGATATACAGCCGCCAGCACAAATTCGCTGGAAACCTGCTCGTGCAATGTGGGTCATTTTGTCTGGCATCAGTGTATGGGAAATAGTTGCCACACAGGCTTTTATACACTTTAATGACGCGTTTGTAAGAATTAGTACTATAAATCGCCCAGAATGCAATATTCTTTATATCTGATAAGCATAAAAATGTGCAAAAGACGAGAGATGAATGTTGTCGAATGATGAAACTTTTGTTCTCTCCCTCGTATCCATCCCATCAGAACAATAGGGTATTTTCTACTCTATGGCGCTGCACCCCGTGCCCCTCCCCACCCTCTCCTCCCCTTTCCCCCTCCCGCTCTCCTCTCTCTCTGTCTCATAGCAGAAAACAATTAACACTGTAGACTGTAGCACCAGTCGCGCAGGGCAGTACTCCCGAGGTGGATGGAAAGCTGATGACAGGGAGTGCTGGAGCTCCCGTTTCATCAGCCCTCAGGAATAGTTCCTGACCATCCCCCTTTGCTGAACTTTTTCAGTCTCATTTACACAGAGAGTAGGCCAGCATGCTCTCCAGTACATATTTCTCTAACTATCTACACCAAACTACATGCACAGTACACACCACACTTCCTTTTCCAAAATTCAAAAAATTATGGCGTCTCATCACCCAGCCTCGGAGTCCCCAGGGGAGAGACCATAAATGCCCCCACCTTCCGCCCCTCTCCCGGTGACGACTCGAGGTGCCTGGAACCACTGTCTGACTCTCTTCTTCATTTCTGCAACATTCGCGGCCTTTCCTCTAACTTTCGCTCTGTTGAGCACCACCTCTCCTCCTCTAAACCTCACCTTCTTTTTCTAACTGAGACTCAGCTGTCTGAGGCAACTGACAACAAACCCTTTTCTGTATCATCATCTATCTATCTATCTATTGCCAGACGCCTCAATCCCGTTTGGGGTGGCCACAAACAAATCGCCTCCAAGTCGCCCTGTTCCCCGCCATTTTACTGCCCTGCTCCCAACTCACACCCCGCTCTCTCATATACCTCTCCACCCCATCCCTCCATCTCATCCTCGGCCTCCCCCTCCCTCTTCCCCCCTCCACCTCACTCACATACACTCTCTTCGTCAGTCTTTCACCCTCCATCCTCTCCACATGGCCAAACCACCTCAGTGTGTTCCTCATAACGCTTCCTATCACATCCACATCCACACCACAACGCTCCTTTATATCCTCATTCGTCAGCCTGTCTCTCCACGTGACTCCACAGGCTCCTCTTAAATAACTCATTTCCACTGCTCTCACTCTTGACTTGTGTCCTTCCCAACATGGTCCAAGCTTCACTTCCATACGTTAGAGTTGGTATCACAATACTGTCATGTAGTAACTTTTTCACTTCCATGCTCACTTCCCTGTTTCTTATCACTGCTTTCAAAGAACCAGCAACCTTTCTTCCCTGCTATACCCTTTCAAGCACTTCACCCTCCAAACCTCCATCCTTACTCATCACACTACCCAAGTACTTAAACGTACTCACATTTTCCAATTCCTCACCATCCAACCTTGTTGTACATTCACTAACTTCACCTCTCTCAAAGACCATCACTTTACTCTTCCCTGCATTCACCTTTAGATTCCGTTTCTTACATACTCTCTCAAACTCATCCACCAAGCCTTGCAGCTCCCCTTCGTCTTCAATCAACAACACAGTATCATCTGCAAACAACAGCACCGTACAGGGAGTTTCCAAACATTATCCTTTCTCACCAGGGCCACTCCAACATCCACTATCCTACCTTGTACCTCTTTTATTACCCCATCCATGTACAGATTGAACAACCATGGAGACATGACACATCCCTGTTTCAAACCAACTTTCAAAGAGAAAAATTCACTTAGTTCACCATCCACACGCACTGCAGCCTTCGCACCATCTTACATACTCTTCACAGCATTCAACAACTTCCCATCTACTCCATATATTCTTAACACTTTCCACAATCCTTGTCTATCCACCCCGTCATATGCTTTCTCCAAATCCATGAAAGCCGCATACAACTTCTTTCCCTTGTCTAGAAACTTTTCCACTAAAAATCTAAGAATGAATATCTGATCATCATACTTTCTCTATACTCATTTCAAAGCCAAAGGTGGCTGTTGTGTATATATACACAACGACTTATCTTGCTCTCATGTTCCTGAACTCGATTCTTCTGAATTCTCTACACTCTGGCTTCGGCTTTCCTGCCATTCTCTGACTAAATATGCCTGTGTTGTTTACTTATCCCCTAATTCTACTGACTATCAAAAATTCGTTGACTATCTTACTTCTATGATGGAACACATTCTATCAATTTCTCCTTTCTCTGAAATCTCCGTTCTAGGAGATTTCAATGTTCATCACCACCTTTGGGTCTCCTCTTCTTTCACTGATCCACCTGGTGAACAAGCCTACATCTTTTCTATCCTTAATGACCTAGAGCAGCTTGTACAGCACCCTACCCGTATCCCAGACCGCCTTGGAGAGAGCTCCAACATACTAGACCTCTTCCTTACAACTAATCCTTTTGCTTACACTGTTAATCTTTTCTCTCCGTTGGGCTCCTCCGATCACAACCTTATCACCTTAACCTGTCCTATCACTCTGGTACGACCTGTGGACCCTCCAGGGAAACGTCGTCTGTGGCATTTTGGAGCCATGGATTGGGAGGCCCTCAGGCAGTATTTCTTTGATTTTCCCTGGAATGATTATTGCTTCCAAGGCCAGGAGCCCTCTGAGTGTGCCCTGCACATTACGGAGGTTATTCTCTCGGGCAAGGAAGCATACATTCCTTTCTCATATCCTTTGACTAATGCAAGAAAGCCTTGGTTTAATCATGCTTGTTCTAATATTGTCCACAACAAGGAGAGGGCCTACAAAAGGTACCGGAGCCAACCCACCCCTGAATGACATCATCTTTACGTTTCTGCCCGGAATCGTGCTAAGTCTGTTCTTCGCTCTGCTAAAAATAATTTCATCCGTACTACTAAGGATTTCAGGGGCAGTGTCCAACTGTTTTTTTTAAATAACGTCTCAACAAAGCGTCGGACAAGGATTTAACTTTGGCAGTGCATGTTTGAGACCCCGACCTAATTTGTAAAATTATGCTTTTGTACCAAATGTGTATGATTAAGGCATTTATAAGAGTAAATGTAGGGTAAACTTAGCTAAAATCGTCAGAGGCATGTAGCGAGGCTAGCTTCGGTCACGATACAAGCCCCGCCCACAATTCGGAACGTGACGTCGGTGTGACGTAGTAGTAATCACCGACTCAAGTGGCAGTTCTGTCTTTATGTAAGCTGCTTCAGATTCAATGCCTCAGGGTTGCTCATATTTCTGAGCTGCGGCTGATTTTTAGAGTGACTGTACATCCCTCTAGACTCCCTATTAGTACATAGTATATGCATCACTCTCTTACACATATTGTGACATCATTATGACTTATTCACTTCTGAAGAGTAGTAATCACTGCCTGAGCAGGCACCGCTGGGCGAGGTGATGTGGCGGCCGCCGACAGGCGAGACGTTACCAAATCGAAACTTCAGCGATGGCGAGCATCTCTTATTGTCCTAGAGGTTGCAAGACTGCTTTTGTGCTGCGGCTTTTCGCGGTATACAACCGCGAAAGGGTCCGCATGAGGAATTTGATAAGTTTGAACAGGTAATTTGAAAACAAAAATTGATAAAAAATAAAATAATATGGCGAAATTCATTTGTTGACTGCCAAGGGGTGGTGAACCAGACTACTATAATGAAATATGTTCACCATTCACAGATCGAAATGTAATTGTTCTGCATGATACTGTGCTTTCCATGCCATAACAAGCACAATTATTACCTTGTACTTGTCAAAGGACCTGTCTGCTCAGAAGATGATGATAAAAACCTCTTTGCCTTACCACTGTGAATTAGTCTGACTTGGCAAGGCCATGCTTACAGAATGAAATGCATTTCTGTAATACATATACGAGTATATATATATATATATATATATATATATATATATATATATATATATATATATATATATATATATATATATATATATATATATATATATATATATATATATATACATACGTATATATATATATATATATATATATATATATATATATATACATACGTATATATATATATATATATATATATATATATATATATATATATATATATATATATATATATATATATATATATATATATATATATACTATATATATTTTTGCGTACATTTTCATCATCATGCGGCAAATGTTACATACATATTGGCCTTTCTCTACACAGACCTCACGAGCGTGTTGCGCACGTTGTGGGTATGACGGCGACGGCGGTGAGGAAGGTCGTGGATCGCGGAACCACGCTTCAGCCTAAGACACCGGCAGCACTTCCAGCACCGCCTGTCTTTAATAATTTTACTGTGGGCACCATTCGCCGCTTCATCCACGCCAAGTTCGCTGCCAAAAGAGTGTTTTCGGTTGGCAACCTGACGCAGGAATTGAAGACGGCTGGCATCATCCCAGATGTAACCTCGGAGACGTCGGTGTGGCGGCTCCTGCACGACATGGGATTCCGCTACAAGACATCACAGCGGAAGGTGTATGTTAGGAAAGAATCCCTGGACGTCGTGTGCCGCCGGATCGCCGCTCTCCAGGCTCTGCGGCACCACCGGGAAGAAGGGAGGCAGGTGGTGTACGTTGATGAAACATGGTTTACCACCAGGATGAATCACAGCAGGGAATGGGTGGACACAACTCAGGATAAAAGTAGCGATATGTACAGTCATCAGGTACCGCCTGGTGAAGGTGAACGTTTCGTGGTGGTCGCAGCTGGCACGGCCAATGGCTTCGTTGAGGGTTCGTTCCTCTGCTACACAGCCAAGAACACCAGCGGCGACTACCACGGAGAGATGACAGCCGAGGTCTTCATCCGATGGCTGACGTCGCAACTCCTGCCATCGCTTACCGAGCCGTCGGTCCTGGAGATGGACAACGCACCTTACCACAGCCAACTGACTGAGAATAGTCGCTGTCCCACCACAGCAACCAAGAAAGGTGACCTAATCACCTGGTTGGAGCAACACAGGCTCCCCATCCCACCTGGCGCCACACGACCTGAGCTGCTGCTCGTCTGCCAGCAGAACCAACCAACGCCCCAGTACAAGGTGGACAACATGATACGTGAGTGGGGCCATGAGGTTGTCCGCCTTCCACCCGCCCACCCAGAGCTCAATGCCATCGAGCAGGTGTGGGGTTGCATGAAGCGACACGTACGCTCCTCCCTGCAACGCTTCACCAGGGTCGACCTGCAGGCCAGACTGGCTGAAGCCAGACTGTGTGCCACCCAGGTGTGGGCAGCTGCTGTCCGACGATCTCGAGACTTCGAGGTCGGATACTGGACATCAGACAATGTCCACGATGCTGTGGGACCCATCATCATTGCCCTTGCCAGCGATGACAAAGACATAGAAGACCTCAGGCTGGATAGTGATGATGAATAAAGGTTGTGCTGAGCATGTTATTTACATCATTGTATGCCTTTGATGTCTCCACCTCTTATCGCCGACTACTATAATGCATGTCTCTGTCACTGATTTATAACCTGGGGTTTGGGTGATTTCCAGCCGGGAACTCAAGCTGCATTAGGAATTTAATATATTTCCTTTTAAATCATGCCAATCTATCACATTAAAAATGCTACTTTTCAGTTTTATTTTATTATAAAAAAATATATTCTTTTAAAGATGGTAGTGGACGTTCACAATGAACAAGTTTAATAAACCACTTATCTATGTTACATGCACCGAGCATGTAGCAATGGCCGTATTGTCCACGTAAATTATAAGTATTTTCCTCCAAGTAAACCTTTTTTTCGCAAACATTGTTCTCATATAAGGACCATACTGAATCTGTAGTAGGGGTGAAATATTACTTCGGTGTGTGTGTGTGTGTGTGTGTGTGTGTGTGTGTGTGTGTGTGTGTGTGTGTGTGTGTGTGAGAGAGAGAGAGAGAGAGAGAGAGAGAGAAAGTACAGTATGTGGGGGGGGGTTAGAAAGATAGAAATGCCACTTGCGTCGGTGATTACTACTACGTCACACCAACGTCACATTCCGAATTGTGGGCGGGGCTTGTATCGTGACCGAAGCTAGCCTCGCTACATGCCTCTGACGATTTTAGCTAAGTTTACCCTACATTTACTCTTATAAATGCCTTAATCATACACATTTGGTACAAAAGCATAATTTTACAAATTATGTCGGGGTCTCAAACATGCACTGCCAAAGTTAAATCTTTGTCCAACGCTTTGTTGAGACGTTATTTTAAAAAAAAAGTTGGACACTGCCCCTGAAATCCTTAGTAAATGCTCTCAACTCTCCAACTCGAATTCTTCCCGCTTCTTCTGGCACCTTGTCAAAAACCTTTCTAACAACTTTACCTCATCATCCTTTCCTCCTCTTTTCTACTCTGATGGTTCTGTAGCTATTTCTTCTACTGATAAAGCAGATCTCTTCACACAGACTTTCTTCTCCAATTCCACCTTAGACGATTCCGGTGCTGTTCCTCCATCACTTCCTCCCTCTGACTTCCTCATGGCTGACATTAAAACTTCTTCAGCTGATGTATTTTCTGCCATCACTGGCCTCAATACTAACAAGGCATATGGGCCTGATGGGGTCCCTCCTGTTGTTCTCAAGAACTGTGCCTCTGTGCTTACACCCTCCCTAAGCACTCTTTTGCCTTTGTCTGTCAAATTGTACCTTTCCTTCTTGCTGGAAGTTTGCTCTCATTCAGCCAGTCCCAAAGAAGGGTGACCACTCCCAACCCTCCAACTATCGTCCAATTGCTTTAAAGTCCTGTATTTCATAAGTTTTCGAGTCAATTCTCAACAGAAAAATTTTAAGGCATCTTTCCTCTCACAACCTTCTTTCTGATCATCACTGGCGATCTTCTCACCTACCTTTCAGACTCCTGGTCATCCTCCTTTCGGGACTTTGGCGAAAGCTTTGCCATTGCATTTGACATCTCAAAGTCTTTCGATCGAGTCTGGCATAAATCTTTAATTTCCAAACTGCTCCTTTACAGTTTCTATCCTTCTATCAGTGCCTTCATTGCTAGCTTCCTCTCTGCTTGTTCTACTGTATAGCCGCTGTTGTAGCTGGCCATCGTTCTTCTCCTAGATCTATCAACAGTGGTGTTCCTCAGGGCTCTGTCCTATCACCAACTCTCTTCCTTTTATTCATCAATGACCTTCTAAGCTGTACATCTAACCCTATCCACTCATACACTGATGAGTCCACCCCTCACCTTTCCATTCGGTTCCTACAACGCCCATCTCAGCAGTTACTTCAAAAAACAAGGGATGAGGCTATGGCACACCTAATGTCTGACTTGGCTCGTATCTCTGACTGGGGTAAATATAATCTGGTTGTTTTTAATGCATATAAGACTCAGTTCTTACACCTATCAACCCGACAAAATCTTCCACAGGTATACCCACTAATGTTTAATAATATTCAGCTTAATCCTGCATCATCCTTGAATATGCTTGGGGTTTCATTTACTGGGGAATTATCTTGGAAAGATCATATTACATCTCTTGTCAAATCTGCTTCCAAGAGATTGGGTGTGCTAAGCTGACTCCATTCTTTCTTTACCCCTGCACAATTGCTGACTCTATACAGGAGTTTTATCCGCCCCTGTGTGGAGTACAACTCTCATGTGTGGGGTGGCTCCCCACATACAACTCTTCTCAATAGGGTGGAGTCAAAGGCTTTTCGTCTCATTAACTCTCCTCCTCTTACTGACTGCCTTTAACCTCTGTCTCTTCACCGAACTGTTGCATCTTTATCTCTTTTCTATCGCTACTTTAATGGTCACTGCTCCTCTGAACTGTCTGCATGCATTCCTCCACCTCTAAGACGGGCACGTAGCACCCGTCTAGCAGCAAACTCTCATCCCTTTTCTGTCCAACTCTCTAATGCAAGAGTTAACCATTACTCCCAGTCTTTCGTTTATGCAACAGGTCAGCTCTGGAACTGTCTCCCTCTGTCTGTATTTCCTGCTGCCTATGATCTCCAGTCTTTCAAATGCAGTGTGTCCAAGCATCTCGAAATGATCGGATCTTGAATTTGGCTCTCTATTGTATTTGGTTTTTCTCTTGGAGGGAACTGATATTGCGGGCTCGTGGCCTTTGGTTCCTTCTTCCTGACATAAAAAAAACTCTACCCATAGATAAAGTTGATTTCTTTATTGATGGTGTGCGGGAATGGTATAGTGGCTATCATCCGAGCTGTGTAAACCACTTTTACGAAGACCTTGTGAAGGTTATTAACGAATTACTCGATTATAAAAGGTGCGTGAAGAAAAACTGCTCATACCATACAGACAAATACTATAACAATAAAGAACTAAAACAACTGTCGCAAATGATAAGACTGGCTCACAGAAAATGGGTGCAAATGGGTAGGGGTGACGAAAGCAAAGCCACAATGAAGGAAATGGCCCAGATTTGCAGTCAGGCCATAAGGTAAGTAAGGGGGGAATACTGGGAACGCTTCACTAAAAGGATAGGGAACAGTAAGAGCATAACCGAAATTTGGAAAGAAGTTAACAAAGTAAGAGTGAGAAAGGTGAAAAGCGTAGCACACCCACACCCAGAAAAATTAGCTGAAGACTTAATGGAGTTGTGGCATCTGCAGCGAGCAATGAATGCCTGCCACACAACGTGAGGGAGGCATTAGAGGAATGGCAGGACGATAGGAGAAGCTTCATTGTTAGTGCATTAAACACCAAAGACGTGACAGGCACAGACATAACCAGGGATGAGTTACTGCAGGCAGTTACAAATGGAAGGTCTACAGTTCCTGGTGAGGATGGAATTATGTATGAGATAATTAACTACCTGGCCAGCATGGAGGACGGCCCGCTGTTAGACTTGTACAATATGAGTCTCAGGGAGGGCAGAATACCGAGAGCATGGAATAAAGCAATTATCATCCCAATCCCCAAAGCGACTGGGGGAAACAGACCAGTCTCACTAACATCATCTATCTATCTATCTATCTATAGCCCGACGCCCTAATTCCGCAAAGGGTGGCCGCAGACAAAACGCCTCCAAGTCACTCTGTCACCCACCATTTGACTCCCCTCCCCCCAACTCACCCCCCTCCTCCCTCATATACCTCTCAACTCCATCCCTCCACCTCCTCCTCGGTCTACCCCTCCCTCTCCCTCCCTCCACCTCACCTACATACACCCTCTTAGTCAGTCTTTCATTCTCCATTCTCTCCACATGTCCAAACCACCTCAGTGTATTTCTCCTAATCTTTTCAACCACATCCACATCTACCCCACAACGTTCCTTCACTTCTTCATTCGTCAACCTGTCCCTCCACGTCACTCCACATGCTCCTCTCAAGTAACTCATTTCCACTGCTCTCACTCTTGACTTGTTCCCCTCTTGCAATGTCCACGCCTCGCTTCCATACGTCAGGGTAGGGATCACAATACCATCATGCAGTGACTTCTTAACTTCCATACTCACCTCCCTATTTCTCATCACTGCTTTCAGTGTACCAACAACCTTTCTTCCCTGCTGTACCCTTTCACGTACTTCATCCCCCAAAGTTCCATCCTTACTCATCACACTACCCAAGTACTTGAATGCACTCACATTCTCCATATCCTCACCATCCAACCTCACTGCACACTCTGTGACTTCATTCCTCTCAAACACCATAACTTTACTTTTGTTTACATTAACTTTCAGTTTCCTCCTCCTACACACTGTCCCAAATTCATTCACCAAACCTTGCAACTCCCATTCATCTTCACTCAACAATACTGTATCATCAGCAAACAACAACACCGGAAGCTTCCAAATCTCACCCTCATTCATTAGGGCCACCCCCACATCCACTGCCCTACCTTGTACCTCCTTTACAACCCCATCCATATATATATTAAACAGCCATGGAGACATTACACACCCCTGTTTCAGTCCCACATTGAGATCAAAGAACTCACTCAGCTCACCATCATGCTTTACAAAAATGATGGAAAGAATCATGTTAGAGAGAATATTATTCCTCATAGGTGACATGCTTAGTGTGAATCTGTACAGCTTCATGAAAGGTAAAGGGACAAAAGACGCCGTCAATAAGTGCCTTTCTAGCGATACTGACTACAGCAGGATATTCATTGACCTCAAGGGTGCCTTCGATAAGGCCAATGGAGAAGTAATTTTATATGAATTAGCTAGCATGGGGGTAAGGGGAAATTTGCTACACTGGGTGGGGGATTATCCCTTTGGGCGGCGGGCCCAGGTGTGGACCCAAGGGACACTCTCCCGGGAAAAGCGTCTAGAGCTTGGTACGCCACAGGGAGGATCCCTAAGTGCATTACTCAGCAATCTTTTGATGAACAAAGTGGCGCGTGAACAGCTGGGTTACGGGGTTAGTGCAGTAATTTATCCCGACATCATGATACAGTCCAAAACTTTTGATGTTATGCAAACTGCACTGAACAGGTTCGGCAACCTGATCAAAAGTCTGGGTCTTGTAATTAACGAGAGTAAGACAAAGTTCCAGTGTCGTGCGTTAGGGAAAAAGCATTTAGTAATTAATGGCAAAAACATCGAGAGGGTGAGAAGTTACAAGTACCTAAATATGTATGTTGGATACACAGCAGATTATAAAGATGCCGAGATGAACCACATAATAACGCAGTGCAAGGCATGATTCCAGCTCTTGAGGTCAATGGCCTATAGTGGTGCAGGGATGGGTGTACCAGTACTAAAAATGATGTACCTCACTACTGTCAGACCGGTATTAGAGTACGCAAGCCCAGTCCTCTCTTGCCTTGGTGAAGGAAGGCTGGAAACACTTGAAAAAATCCAGAATGCCGCAATGAGGATCATACTTAGCTGCCCAAGGAACACCATGATAGATGCCATGAGACTTGAGCTAATTTTGCAGAGTGTAAAAAATAGAATTCAGGAAGACAATGTGGCGGCTGCAATAAGACACACGCGGTCAGAAAGCGGACTGGGACTCCCTAACAGCATCAAAGATGTTGTTAATGGAACCAGAACCTTCTGGAGGCAAGGCAAGATTGGCTATGTGAAAGAGTTTGTGAGGAACGTACTCAAATACCAGGTACAAAACCCCTGTGAGGAGATACTGCAGGCACCCAAGCCTCCACCCTGGGAAGAGGAAGAGGTAAAGGTGAGCATATCTCCACTACAGAAAACGAAGGAATGTTATCCTGTCGGTGTGTTATGGACACATATACAAAACCAAGTAAATAAACTCTAACAACGAAAACACTGCTCACGTCTACTGCGATGGTTCGGTCAGAGAGGATGGCTGAGCAGAGTGTGGGATCGTAATATTAGATAAAGCAAACAGTGCATGTGCACAGAGTGAAATAAATTTTAAAATAAGCAACAACGTGTCTTCCATTCAGGCAGAGCTATATGCAATATTATACTGCCTCAGAGAGATCACAGGAGGTGAAGGAGAGGTGTGTTTTTTCGTAGACAGCCGAAGAGCACTGAGTCCCTTAATAACACAGCACCTGCACTGGCAGACGTAGTCTTCCAGTGTAGAGCTGTCCTGCATCAGCTCAAGCAATCTGGTAGAAGCATACCATTCACATGGATACCATCCCATGTTGAAATACCACGTAATGAAAGAGCTGATGAACTAGCCAAGAGTGCAGCAGAAAAAGAAGACATAGATGTAGTATCACAACTAACCTTAAAACAGATTAACCCTCTCATGCACGATAAGTTTTGGTAAGTTTTCTGGCGCATGATTTTATGTCTAGCCACCCGACCCGGCTGCTCATGTGCAGCAAATAACATGTATTCTCACCTTATTTTCGCCACCCAAACATCAATATACTGCCATGAAACCTATCTCATCTTATTCGTCGATGTTTATGCTAGCTGATAAGCACCACAAAAAAACAGGAAAACACGAATAAAACAACATTAGGCAGCCGTGAATAAACATTTTGCTACATCAATTTCGGTTTCCAACATCACCATTCGAATGCTTTCCATCATACAGGAAAATGTTATTAGAAGTTTTGATACAGAATTTCATCAGCTTTCTAATGAGAAAATCCGGTTGTGATATGATTTGTGGTTTTCGAGAAAATAGCCAAAAACTGAAAGCCGTTTTTTTTTTAATTCAGGTAGTTTCTAAGAACTTTTCTTGCACACCTTATGTTTTCATTGCATAATATTATGAAGAATTTCACGAGTATTCTCATGAACACTCCCTGGTTTCGATATGCCTCATACTTTTCGAGTAAATCGCCATATATGACTAGGTACTCACAGCCGTGTGTCACTTTCGTGATGCACTCACAATAATCATTGTAGTTCCGACTTTTCGTCAGAGATATTGTATTGTTATGTCCTGAACATATGTAGAATTCACGGATCTTTATCATGGTTCTTACGGGAAATCGTTAGGTACAATAATTTTGGAGTAATTGAACGACAAACGTAGAGTACTCCTCCTTTCCCACAGGCGAGATAAAAACATTCTTTCCCTGCCTCACCCACACCAACATATTTTTGCTGGTTAGGTTTTTATTATTTTCTTTCTTTTTACTCAAAGTATACATGAAAAATATCATAAGGTTTTTGATAGTGCTCTCGGAAACTTGACATGACCACTAGCCTTTTTGCTAGGTACTGATACTGAAGCTGAACTTTCTTCCATCTCATGTGTGTGTAGGTATAAAACAATACTTATTTGTGTAAAAAATATAGAACTATAGAAATAGGTCAATATACAAATAAACAAAATATGGATAACTCACTTCCTCCAGAGGTGTTGAGATGCTGGCAGGAGCTTGAAGGATTGCTGGAAGATGAAGAGTTATGTAATGTGTGAGCATGTGTGTGTGTGGGTAAGTGTGTGTGTGTGTGTGTGTGTGTGTATCTGTGTGTGTGAGTGTGTGTGTGTGTGTGCGTGTGTGTGTGTGTGTCTGTGGCGTATTTTCTTCTCTCCTTGCGATACGTTTGCCTAAAACACATGCGATGCACACAATAGATTTCTCCACGAACATTCAGTGCACGACATATGTATATATATATGTGGCTGTGGAATATTTCTTTTTTCTGGTACTTGAGCTATGTTTTCACTCAGTCAGTCAATGCATGCAATATTTCTCGGTGAACACTCGCTGCACTATTTTATACGTATGTTTCACACTAAATCATAATCAATATAGCACTGTCTGAGATTGGTACAATACCTTTTCACTGAAGTCTGTGACTGTGTGGCGTATTTGTTGTCTCTTATACTTGCGCAACGTTTGAGCTAAGTCAGTTAATGCATGCATTATTTCTCGGTGAACACTCGCTTCACTACTTTATACGTATGTTTCACACTAAACCATACGCAGTATCGCATGATTCCATCCCAACCATCCCAACCTCTTCTATTACTCCCTTCCTGACTCTATGGCATACGTGACTGCTTGTTTCCATAGCAACTATGGCATAACTTTTTGGCATACATAATGCCTGCTATGGTAGGTCAGTTATTTCACTAATCACAGGCACTATATGTTTCACAAAAGTATTGGCTTCGCTATAAAGGTAAAATACTCACATCATTTACGGGCAGGGTGAAGCAGAGTGGAAACTCTGTTAAACGAAACCAGACTCCTGCCTCTAGGCCTAACAGCTGATAACGGGCCCCAATGCTTTACAAACAATATATCTATATTCCATAGACACAATCACTTCACATTATACTCAAAAACACTGTACAATCACAATATTTCAATTTTTAAAGGGACGACTGACAGCTGCACTTCCCTCCAGCCCGGCTAGTCATGAGCTACTGAAGTTTTTCTGCTATGCATTGTCTCATCAGAGCAGTCACAGTGTTGTCAATGCCTTTCCTCGGGACAAACACATGTCCACTATAACACACCAAAATTTGACACAAATCGTCTGAAAACTTAATTTTTGGCGTTTTTTTTTGTGATTAAGAATGCGATTCGCGTGACTTTGCTTCTTCCTACAAAACCACATGGGATGCGATTTGCGTGACTGTGGCAGAGAGGGTTAAAACTGCATTAAGAATAAAACAAGGTCAAGAGGAAAAACAGAGAATGGAGCAGCAACATTCTAGTAGTGAAACTATGTCTCACTACACTAATGTTGCTCTGAGAACCCACTTTACATATGGAAAATATAGAAATAAGTGGACAGATTCCGTATGCACTAGACTAAGGTTAGGCTATAAGTATCTGTGGCAGCTTGGAATGGATACACCCGATTATAAAACGTGCTGCAGACTGTAATGAAACCAGAGCCCACACCCTGCAACACTATGTACTTCACTGCTCAAAATTAGTGCAGTTTAGAAATCCTGCTTTAGAGTCAGTGACCGAACAAGTCGTTTGGATGTTTAATAACGATAAAATAGGAAGTATACTGAATTGTAAAAACATCAAACACATACTTAAGTAGACATTAACATAACATAACAATGCCCTCAGCTGGACCTCTCATGTTAGATCACTTGCTAAAACTGCCTCAAAGAAACTTGGATTATTGTACAGAGTCTGTAACTTCTTCGCTGATGAGCAGTTTTATATATATATTATATATATATATATATATATATATATATATATATATATATATGTGTGTGTGTGTGTGTGTGTATGTATGTATACCTGTTTGTCTCAATAAACTGTCTAAAGTCTAAAGTCTCTCTGTCTCTGTCTGTCTGTCTGTCTGTCTCTGTCTCTGTCTGTCTCTGTCTGTCTGTGTGTCTGTGTGTCTGTTCTGTCTCTGTCTCTGTCTCTCTCTCTCTCTTTCTCTCTCTCTCCGCCCTGTCTACCTTATATTACCCACGGTGCTAATCTATGCAATAAACCGCACTCTCTATTTCTTGTCTATTCCTGTAACCCTTTTGGTCCTCAACATTCGAGAGTTTCTTGCCATGCAACAGTCTCTTTCTTCCACTCGTTACTCCAAACATGATGCAGTAGTTTGAAACATTAGTGGTTCTGATACTGCTTCATGATTCAGTGAACAGTATGAGGAAAATAGGAGAACGGGCGAGAAGTAGGAGGAGCGGGCACAACTGTTTGTTTAATTTGCCCTGCTAAAATAACAGCCACCGACTGCCAGGCTCACTCAAACAAATTCTAGTGAGGGATGCATCACAAGAACGAGACCTCAATGTTCCTATATCTCCCGGCTCTTGGCAATGACAAAGGGTGAAGAAAAGAAAGACGACTGGAGAGGATTAGGAAGGAGACGAGGGGGGGTGAGAATGAGACTAGAACAGGAAGGAATATTGATAACAAACCTTGGATATAGTCGGTAATGCTGCAAACAGTTGAGAAGGCAGACTGGGTTTAGTAAACAGTCAAGAGAGAATTGCAATGCGCTAATCAAGTTAGTGCCGTGGATAAATGAATGAAGGTAGAGAGGGTTGGGGAGAGGAGACGGTGGAGAGGCATAAAAGTGTGTGGGGGGATAGGAGGGAGGAGGAGGGATGGGAAGGACATCAGGAGGAGTAAGGGGGAGAGAGGAGAATGGAGCTTAGACACAGTTATAATGAAAAATATCATAGCTTTACGCTCAAACGTCGTTCCATAACACTGTTAACTCTTGCGCTTATTTTTATATTACCGTAATCAATTGAGCTATACAGAATATTGTACCCTAGGTAGTCTCTAGTGCCACTTTTTAAAAACACGCCGTTAAAGTGTATAAAAGTCTATTTGGCAACTCGTCCCCTTCCACTGTTGCCAAACAAAAGGACTCACATCACACGAGTAGACTTGCAGCAGCGAATTTATGTTGACGAATGTACCGTGTGACTGAAAGTACACTGGCTTGTCACGACGGCCACACTGGTAGTCAGACAAGGTTCACGAACTTCGTGTTTCTCATTTACATTAATTGCAAAAGAGTTAAAAGCAATGAAAAAACAGCAGCTTGGAAATTTTTTTAGAATGGTTTCAGAATTTTCTTAGTGTTGATGGACGAAGCTGGTTTTTTGTCGACCGGTAGACATGATATACTTTAAGATGCTGGGTTATTGCAACAGTTTTGTAGAGGTTATGGCATGGTAGTGAACAAGAATAAAACTAAATTCTTTGTGGTAAACAGCGGAGATGACGACACCGAGACGATCTGTGTGACCGACTTGGTGATGGAGCAAAGCACGAGTTATGTTTACCTAGGTTCACCGTTCACGAGCGATGTCTCTGTGTCCTTGGCAACCAGACTGCATGTAATGAATAAGTTGTGTTATCTGTTGAGGTTTGTATCGTTTGTCAAAAAGAACAACGATGTATCAATTATTGTGAAGAGACAGATGCGTCATGCGGCGCTGATGTCGTCCCTTAACGTACGGGTGTGAGTCTTAGGTAGGGGCTGATACCAAGCCGGGCATCAGACTGTATGGCTGGGCGTTAAATCGACTGTTAGGGGTACGAAGAACAACATAGTCTGGTGTATTATGCTGAGCCAGGCTACCCGTCGTTACCAGATTTAGTACATTTCAAGCAACATATTTTGCAAGATGAGGTCAGAAAGGTCTTTTATGCACGAAAATTCTTTGTCATTTGCTATTAACATTTCGACTAGTTATAATACACATACGGGGGAATTGGTGAAAGAGTTCATCACAAATGAAGTTCCACATAAGTTAGCGTAAATCAGAAATGTTCGAGACGCTATTGCAAACTCAAATTCATCAAGATGTCTTGTAAATATAAAGATTAACTCAAGTATCTCCGTTCATGACATTTTCAGGGAAAAAACACTTACTGAGTTCCACCGCATATCATGCACGCAGTTCCGTGAATCAGAACTTAGCCTCGTGGTGGAGACTGGGTGTTAGAATAGACGAGGAGTGGACGTCTCCTACTCGAGGAACGTTTGTGTATTTCAATTTGTTGCCTCATAGAAACCTAGAAGCATGCGGTTAACAGACTGGGAGATTTGTTTATTGATACTGTTCCCCATCATATAACTTTTAAGATAATTCACGAAGTACTGGAGTTGTTCAAACTGTGTTTTGCTTCTTTGTTATTCAGTTAAATTTTATTTGCTTTGTGCAATTAGCTGTAATATTTTGTGGACTACAGTTATCTTTGTATAAAATTCAGTGTACCATTTTATGTATTTTTTTTCACATGTCCGACTCTGGGCAAAGGCTTCAGGACCTATTCCCAAGTCCCAGTAGTCCTCCTTGGGGCCCAGTAGTCCTCCTACATATCCACTTGTCACCACTTCGGCGCTAACACCAACAATCCATATTGAATACTTGCTAGGGCTGTCTCATACAGGACTGGTGCATTGGTATTAGCGGGGGTATTTTTACATGTCAGCGGGTCTTCTGGCAGATCAGTAAAGTCTGCTTTTATGAAATACAAATCCCTAAACTGTTCACCGTCCCAGCGGGGATTTGAATATGGGTCTGGTAGGACTGCAAGCCACTTCTCTACCGATTGAGCCACCGCCTCCCCCTAATTGGCTGGCAGACGTGCCTGTTTCAGTTTCATGTCGACTGAAATTTTCTGAAGGGGTTCTTGACCCCCGTTGCTTCCATTGGTTTTACAGAGGAACGGTCCGATGGTGCCGTGAAGCACTTGCCCCTGCGTCAGTCCATAAATCGTTGATTTCGAGAAAAGTGAAATATGGTATTTCGGCAAGTGCTGGGAGGCCTAATGGGGAAGTTATGCGCTTGGTCTCTCTCTCTCTCTCCCTCTCTCTCTCTCTCTCTCTCTCTCTCTCTCTCTCTCTCTCTCTCTCTCTCACTAGAAGAAGAAGAAGAAGAAGAAAGCTCGAATGGACCGCTGTGCCTGTTCTTGCTTGGTTTCATTTTATAATCCATTGTATTGTCAGCCAAAAAAAATTGTGTCTTCGTTCCGAACCCCGAAAATATTCGAACAGATAAGTAGCAGTACGGGTGGCGGTGAGTAGTTTGAGGGTGGAGGTGGGGTAGTGGAAAATGTGTGCTGTAGTTATTGTTGGCAGTGTAGTCTAGCAATACACAACAGAGTAAAGATGCTAAATGAGATATTACACCTGATTTAACACCTGAAGATAGGGAAATGTATCGTCAACCTGAAATAATGCGTAGAACGTGTAGCCAACAAGTGTTAGCATAAATGACGAGGTGCCTCCCCGGCCACTCCCCACCTTCCTACCACACCTCCTGCGCCGGGTATCAACTAACCACATAACAACGGAATAAAGGACAGACAGCTGTGCTTGTATATACTGTATGTTTATTCCATCCTCTGAGGTATTATATCAAAGATGAATTAGACATGACAACCCATATAGCACAAACATCCTCCACTACACCACCTCAGTTCTCAATCAATTCACCCTCACCATCTTCTAGTCTGACATAGTTACCACACTTGTGAAGCTGTCCCTGCCACTTCGACTTATCCCTTGCGAATATTTCCGGGTTCGGAACGAAAACACAACATACGAGCACTCTCTCTCTCTCTCTCTCTCTCTCTCTCTCTCTCTCTCACACACACACACACACACACACACACACACACACACAAATCGCTCAGAACGACACCAGCATTCGCTCTGGCAGCCACGGTATAATAATAAAAAGTGAGAAAAATAAAGGAAGAGTGAAAGACCACAATGCATATTAAGAGTGTATCATAAAACATAAAGAAAGGAAAATACAAATAACAGTGATGTTAAAATGTGGAATTTGTGTCCCCTGTGCTGGGTTGGAAGGTGGTACTGACCCCGTCGCTGATATTTTGTTTCTCGTTTGGTCGTCGCCGGGAGTGGAGGGATGGTGGGGGCATTTGTGTCCCCCCCCCCGGGGGACTCGGAGACTTGATTATGAGACGCCATTTTGATTGACTTTTGAATAGGAAGTGTAAGCTGACTGTCTGTTGTATGTTCGTCAAGAAATTAATAGAGAAGTATTTATGAGGCTCCACGGGCATCTGACAGGGGTAACTTTTGATGAGGAAAACACTGGTGTGGTTTATAATTGATAAACAAGAGTCCCTGATAACCAAAATTAGAATTTGTCAGTTGAACTTGATGGAGCTTGGAAGCCCAGTACCTTAGAATTTTTTACATCCTCCTATACCCATATCAGTCTTATAACGAAAAATCAACATATTAAGTCAGCTTGGTGGAACTTGGCCATGTTGGTAAAATTGTGGATGGAAGAGTTGAATAGCTAGGTAGAAGGGTTGGCAGAGGAACGAGGTGAATGGTTAGGTGGGTGTAGTGTGGGGGGAGGGGCAGGGTATGTGGGTGAGTGGGTGGCTATGATGGATGGGTGAGTTTGGGTGAGTGGGTGGACGAGGTAGATTGGAGAGTGGGTGGGCAGATGAGTGGGATGGGCAGTGAGACGAGTTGGGTGGGTGGGTGGGAGTGGTGGGACAGCATGGATGGGTGAGTGTGGGTACTTGGAAAGTGGGAAAACAGGTCCATGTATTTGTCCACAGATATTCACCAAAATGGTGTTCTTGGAACTGTTATTATTCTACTTGTCCGTCAGTAAGGGCATCGATGCTTTTCCAACTTTTGTCTTGACTTTTTAAGGGCAATATACTCTTACTCTGCGCTTGTAATTGAACCTATACTCTTACCATTATATACTTGCATTCAGCCTCAAACAGTATAATCTCTTAATCTTTTCAACTCGAGATGTGCTTTTCATTTATGCTCCTTTCAAACATTTACTTTGGCCCAAAGAGATTTTCCCTCATTACAAAAGATCTTCCTTAATATTGGTAAAGATGTTGAGATTTGTCAGTTATTAACCAACAGGATAAATCACCTGTTTCAAGACAATAACAATATTTCCATCCTTCCCAATAGGCCGTAGTTTTTCTGTCTGTGCCAGCCCCGATATAGTCAAGAAAAAAGTCACGTCCCCTTCTATATTATTTCGTAATATAATTTATGGCCCATTAACGCCCTATGTTGACTCCTCGTTTGGGCAGTATTCTAGTTAGGCGATTGTGAATGGCTGTCAGTGGGGGGGGGAGGAGGGAACATTTATGACCTGTCGTCTGGCTGAATGCCGCGTATGTGAGGTTCATATTATCCATCTCTTAGTTATCAGCTCCAGTATGCCCAAGTGCTATCATACACTTCGTACAGCTGGATGCCCGAGTTTTATTCTCGGGCTAGTCAGACTGATGGACGAAGTTTGTTTTCCCACTGAACCTTGTTATCCCGAAGAACGAGTGCAAATTCGATTGTTGCGCCCCCTGTTCTAGGGGATTATTGTACATTAGCAAAACCTGACTGTCTTCAGCAGTGTCCCAGACTCATGCTCAGCTCTATAATTATAGCCATGACTGAAAAAAATAGAGATGTATGACAGGCTAGCACCAATGGTGTGTCTTTTCAATGAAGAGCAGGATGGCTTATTCTAGTGGCAGCTACGGCAACACAAGGTAGAGACACATAAACCCAGAAAATCTTGGCATGAAGTCATGCATTAATTAGGTTTAAAGACTGAAAACCCGCACATTTTGGATGCATAATGGATAGAGAATATAAACGCAATTTGGAGAGGGAAAAAGGGGTGGGTGGATTATCTGTTGCTGTTATTTCTGTTCACAGCAAACATAGCTAAACATTTTCCGGCATAAATGGTTGACATTTACTTGAACATTGTATTTCGATTTAATTGCCTTCTTCCTCTATTATCTGCTGACATTACAGGAAATTAATGATCGTTAAATAAACCCGCTGCCATGGTCATTATAGTAAAAGAGTGTGAATGTAATTGTAGTTTTTGTGCTGATACGTAACATTTAGAGAGAGAGAGAGAGAGAGAGAGAGAGAGAGATGAGGCCCCAAATGGAAAGATAGGTCATATGGGAAGGATGTCATTCATAAGAGTTAAACGAAAAGCTTCTGGGTAAACTGATGCCACAACATTAGTGTTATAACTCTTTAATGTCAAGAAGGACACCCCACAAGTTTCCGGCCTTATACAGAGAATGTTGCCGCACTGATTGATCTATACCATATGAAGAGAAAAAATATTAAAACCATTATTATTAATATTTCCTTAAATATTTCCTTAGATATTTTTATAAACATTGTTGATTATTACTGAAATTTCCCTAAATGTTTCCTTTGATATTATTACAAACATAGCTAATTATTAATGCAATTTCCTTTAATGTAATAGCGTCATTAGTATTATTAAAAGTAAAGGAACTAGACGAGTTAGGATTTCCTTACATTTCCAGTGCTCTCGCAGTGAAAAAAAATCCCTTCATCTCACTCTACTGTTATGAAGTAATGCTAAGAGCTTACATAATGCAACATGTTGATAGAATTTACTGAATTGTACTGATCCTCGTCAATTTATTCCTTAAGAAAAGAAAAAAATATACATAATTGTCAATTTTCATTAAATAAAATCAGCATGCTACTCTTCGATTTATACCAAAAAATATTGAACGTCTAATATTTCTGACAGCCTTTGTTTAATATTACAACTGAATTGTGGTTGTCTAGGTTGTTAAATAATAATTGAAAGGCAATTCTTATTCAGAAATGATGACAATATTTTGATCTGTTCAATTAAGAATAAGAAAAATTGATGTGGACTTTTAATGGCTGCACTGGACCAGACCTAACAAACAACTACTTGCTTTAACACAAAACCATGATATTACAGAAATACCAGGTATGGTAATTGCTTGCACTCGTATGCCATGAATGTGTGAAGTCTTTATTTAGAAAATGTCAAATGTCCACTAATTCTAATACCATCACCAGCGTGAGTAATCCTTAGAACTACAATGTCAGTAATCTTAGAATACAATATTTATTCATTTCCAGAGGCAGCTGTTCGGCTGTCAAACGAGAGGACCCAAAGTGCAGCAGCATAAGCCAATCCAGTCATCTCGTTGTGGGTAATCACTCTACTGAGAGGGAGAGAGAGAAGGAAAAGTATGAAACAAGATTTTAAGTAACATTTCACCCCTTTATTGAAGGTGAAGGAAAAGGTTCTTAACACCGTCGAAAATTCATTAACAATTGAATTTTTTTATATCTATGCAGCACATGCCTCTGAAGTCGTGTTTGAGAAAAACTAATTAATTTATGTAGAATTTAGAGGTAATGGCCTTTAGGCCTACTTTCTTCAGTGTAACGTTTCGCCTGTTTAACGGCTTCTTCAGGCACAGGTCATCTCTCTCAAAACCCTGATTCTGTTTACAGAACTCTCAGGCTTGGCTATGGAGAGGGGTAAAGGGGGAGACAGGGGATGTCTAGTAGTTGTGTGAAATAACAATAATAATAATAATAATAATAATAATCCATCCATCCATCATCCAATCCTACGTTGCTCCATGAGGAGCGTAGGAGCCCGGGGCTAGGCAAGTTGGTCCTGACATTTAAGATAAGTGACCAATCTCTCATCCCTGAGCGGCATTACGTGAGCAATAACCCCAACCATCCCCTGGATATAAACCTGCACCGGCTCAATCCGATTGGAGCGTCGTAATTAACCACTAAACCATCAGACGCCATAATTAGGCTACCGGTATATGGTTACCACCCAGCGTAGTAAATGGTTTCCCAGTGTACAGGAAACTATTTGGCTTGTCACTCAGTGTAGAGTCACCCGTAGACAGAAGGAACAGGAAAGAATGAAGGAAAGAAAAACAGAAGAGGGAGTGTAAAGTCACCTGTAGGCAGAAGGACAAGGAAATAATGAAGTAAAGAAAGACAGAAAGGGAAGGAAAGAAAGAAGGAAGGACAGCACTACATCAAGTGTGTGGATGGTGAGCGCCCCCACCTACTACACAATCATCATCATCATCATCATCATCATCATCATCATCATCATTATCATTTTCATCAGTATTATTACTACTACTGTAACACCAGTTGAGCAGGGCAGTACTCCCAAGGTGGAAGGAAAGCTGATGACAGGGAGAGCTGGAGCTCCCGTTTCATCAGCCCTCTGGACTAGGTCCCTACCATCCCCCTTTGCTGAACTTCTTCAGTGTCTCAGTAACACAGAGCATAGGCCAGCATGCTCTCCAATACCAGTTTCTCTAACTATCAACACCAGATTACATGCACAGTACACACTACACTTCCTTTTCAAAAAAAAAAAAAAAAAAATCATAGCATCTCAACACATGGCCTCGGAGTCCCCGGGGGGGGGGGAACCATAAATGCCCCCACCTTCTACCCCTATCCCGGTGACGACCTGAGCTGCCTGGAACCACTGTCTGACTCTCTTCTTCTTCATTTCTGCAACATTCGCGGCCTTTCCTCTAACTTTCGCTCTGTTGAGCACCACCTCTCCTTCTCTAAACCTCACTTTCTTTTTCTAACTGAGACTCAGCTGTCTGAGGCAACTGACAGCAAACCCTTTTCTGTATCCTTATACTTTCTCTATACTCATTTCAAAGCCAAATGTGGCTGTTGTGTATATACACGCAACGACTTATCTTATTTCTCATGTTCCTGAACTCGATTCTTCTGAATTCTCTACACTCTGGCTTCGGCTTTCCTATCATTCTCTGACTAAATATATCTGCGCTATTTACTTATCTCCTAATTCTACAGACTATCAAAAATTCTTTGACTGTCTTACTTCTACGATGGAACACATTCTATCCATTTCTCCTTTCTCTGAAATCTCCATTCTAGGAGATTTCAATGCTCACCACCACCTTTGGCTTTCCTCTCCTTTCACTGATCCCCTGGTAAACAAGCCTACACCTTTTCTATCCTTAATGACCTAGAGCAGCTCGTACAGCACTCTACCGTATCCCTGACTGCCTTGGAGAGAGCTCCAACATACTTGACCTTTTCCTTACAACTAATCCTTCTGCTTACATTGTTAATCTCTTCTCTCCGTTGGGCTCCTATGATCACAACCTTATCACCTTAACCTGTCCAATCACTCCAGTATGGTCTGTGGACCCTCCAAAGAAACATCGTCTGTGGCAATTTTGGAGCTGCAGATTGGGAGGCCCTCAGGCAGTACTTCTTTGATTTTCCCTGGAATGATTATTGCTTCCATGGCCGGGAGTCATCTGGGTGTGCCTTGCACATTACGGAGGTTATTCTCTCGGGCATGGAAGCATACATTCCTTTCTCATATCCTCTGACTAATGCAAGAAAGCCTTGGTTTAATCACGCTTGTTCTAATGCTGTCCGCAACAAGGAGAGGGCCTATAAAAGGTTTTGGAGCCAACCCACCCTTGAATCACATCTTTTATACGTTTCTGCCCGGAATCGTGCTAAGTCTGTTCTTCGTTCTGCTAAAAATAATTTCATCCATACTAAATGTTCTCAACCCTCCAACTCGAATTCTTCCCGCTCCTTCTGGCACCTTGCCAAAAACGTTTCTAACAACTTTACCTCATCATCCTTCCCTCCCCTTTTCTACCCTGATGGCTCTGTAGCTATTTCTTCTACTGATAAAGCAGATCTCTTCGCTCAGACTTTCTACTCCAATTCCACCTTAGATGATCCCAGTGCTCTTCCTCCATCACTTCCCCCATCTGACTTCCTCATGGCTGACATTAAAATTTCTTCAGCTGATGTATTTTCTGCCATCACAGGCCTCAATACTAACAAGGCATATGGGCCTGATGGAGTCCCTTCTGTTGTTCTCAAGAACTGTGCTTCTGTACTTACACCCTGCCTAGGCAAACTCTTTTGCCTTTGTCTATCAACTTGTACCTTTCCTTCATGCTTGAAGCTTGCTCTCATTCAGCCAATCCCAAAGAAGAGTGACCATTTCCAACCCTCTAACTATCGTCCAATTGCTTTAACATCCTGTATCTCAAAAGTTTTTGAGTCAATTCTTAAAAGAAAAATTTAAAAGCATCTTTCTTATCACAACCTTCTTTCTGATCGCCAGTATGGGTTCCGTCAGGGACGCTCCACTGGCGATCTTCTCACCTATCTTTCAGACTCCTGGTCATCCTCCTTTCGGGACTTTGGCGAAAGCTTTGCCATTGCATTTGACATTTCAAAGGCTTTCGATCGAGTCTGGCATAAATCTTTAATTTCCAAATTGCCCTCTTACGGTTTCTATCCTTGTATCAGTGCCTTCATCGCTAGCTTCCTTTCTGGTCGTTCTATAGCCGCTGTTGTAGACGGGCATCGTTCTTCTCCTAGATCCATCAACAGTGGTGTTCCTCAGGGCTCTCTCCTATCACCAACTCTCTTCCTTTTATTCATCAATGACCTTCTAAGCTGTAAATCTAACCTTATCCGCTCATATGCTGATGACTCCGCCCTTCACCTTTCCATTTGGTTCCCACAACGTCCATCTCAGCAGTTACTTCAACAAACAAGGGATGAGGCTATGGCACACCTATTGTCTGACTTGGCTCGTATCTCTGACTGGGGTAAAAAGAATCTGGTTGTTTTTAATGCATCAAAGACTCAGTTTTTACACCTATCAACCCGACAAAATCTTCCACAGGTATACCCACTAATGTATAATAATACTCATCTTAATCCTGCATCATCCTTGAACATGGTTGGGGTTTCATTTACTCAGGACTTATCTTGGAAAGATCATATTACATCTCTTGTCAAATCTGCTTCCAAGAGATTAGGTGTGCTAAGCCGACTCCGTTCCTTCTTTACCCCTGCACAATTGCTGACTCTATACAGGGGTTTTATCCGCCCCTGTTTAGAGTACAACTCTTATGTGTGGGGAGGCTCCCCACATACAGCTCTTCTCAATAGGGTGGAGTCAAAGGTTTTTCGTCTCAATAACTCTCCTCCTCTTACTGACGTCCTTTAATCTCTGTCTCTTCGTCGCACTATTGCATCTTTATCTCTTTTCTGTCGCTACTTCAATGGTCACTGCTCCTCTGAACTGTCTGCATGCATTCTTACTCCTCTATTAGGGGCGCGTACCACCTGTCTTGCAGCAAACTCTCATCCCTTTTCTGTCCAAGTCTCTGATGCAAGAGTTAACCATTACTCCCAGTCCTTCATTTATGCAACAGGTCAGCTCTGGAACTGTCTCTCTCTGTCTGTGTTCCCTGCTTCCTATGATCTCCAGTCTTTCTAACGCAGTGTGTCCAGGCATCTCGAAGTGATCGGATCTTGAATTTGGCTCTCTCTTGTATTTTTTCTCTTGGAAGGAACAATAATTGCGGGCTCCTGACCTTTGGTTCCTTGTTCCTCGCACAAAAAAACTATTATTATCATTACTATTATTATTATTATTATTATTATAACTATTATATTATTGTTATTGTTGTTAATGCAATCCCGGCCACAGTAAACACAATAAAAATGATAGTAGCAATGATAATTATGAAAAAATTGCAGTAGTAGTAGTGGTAGTAGTAGTAGTTGTAGTAGTAGTAGTAGTAGTAGTAGCAGTAGTAGTAGCAGTAGTAGTTGTGGTAATCATCATCATCATCATCATCATCATCATCATCATCTAATCTAACCATGTGTTGCTCCGTGAGGCGTGTAACAGCCCTGGGTTAGAAAGTTGGTCCTGACATTTAAGATGAGAGTGACATCTTCACTCACCCCTGAGTGGCATTACGCAAGCCGGAAACCTCAACCATCCCTTGGATATAAACCTGCACTAGCTCAATCCGATGGGAGCAGCTAAATTGCCAACTAAGCCACAAGGTGCCATAATATGGCTATATGGTTACCACACAGCGTAGTAAATGGTTTCCTGTACACAAGGAAACCATTTGGATTGTTACTCAGTGCAGAGTCACCCGTAGACAGAAGGAAGAGGAAAGAATGGAGGAAGGAAAGACAGACGAGGAAGGATGGAAAGAAAGACGGAAGAAAGGAAAGGGCTGGCACCCGACAGCAGCATTACATCCAGTGAGTGGATAGTGAGCGACCTATTATAATAATAATAATAACAACAACAACAACAACAACAACAATAATAATAATAATAATAATATAATAATAATAATAATAATAATAATAATAATAACAACAACAACAACAATAATAATAATAATTTTAATGATAATAATAATAATAATAATAATAATAATAATGATAATAATAATAAAACTAATAATAATTATGGTTAATAAAATTAGCAACAAGCGTGGTAGCAGAATCCCTTTCAGTAAAAAGTAAAACTCAGTGCTAAAAATAGTCTCAGTGATGGCAAGAACAATAATACCATTCTTATTACCAATCCCGGGAGGCAGGGTGGAGTAATTTTCGGTTACTCGACCTATACCGTTTTGTGATATTGAGCATGTGTGTGTGTGTGTGTGTGTGTGTGTGTGTGTGTGTGTGTGTGTGTGTGTGTGTGTGTGCCTTAACTCATAGTCTATGTGAAGGAGTTGAAAGAAAATCCCCAGATGAGTTTGTCTAGTCACTTCGAAGGGAGCCTGCTCCCCCCTCCCTCCAATAATTAATACTGGAGATGGATTGCGGGGGGGGGAGGTCAGCCTCCCTCTCAAAAATAAAAATGATCAGAAATAGGGGAAAGATGAGAATGAAACTTTACACATGAGTTCGTTTAGCTACTCCTAACATCTTCCTGTATACAATTCTCTAACCATGATTTTTGGTGGGTCTACCTCCTCATCAGATTTAAAATTCATAGGAAGTGTGAAAGGAATGCAGACATGGCTTTCATATCTTAGCACAGGATTTACAATGGACTCTAATCTGTAATGCGATATATGAGAAATGCGACCCGCAATGGTTCTGGGGGGGGGGGTAGTCCTTTCCCAAGAATAAAAACAATCAGTAATAAGGGAAAGTGAGCACATGGAATTGAATGATATAAACATACATATCGCAACCATATCGTCATACACATTGCAGGATTGGGTATACAGTTTCCATGTATTCTTTGAATGCACAGGAAGAAACTGAATGTTTAGTTAATAATTGTTATTATAATTATTATTATTATTATTATTATTATTATTATTATGGTAAGTGAGGGCGTTCACCATCCACCCACTCGATGTAGTGTTGATCTTGGGTGACTGCCCATTCCTCTCTTCCTCAATTCTTTCCTTCTTCCCTCTTCTGTCGATGTAGTGCTGCTCTTGGGTGGTGCCCATTCTTCTCTTCCATCCCTTTCATTCTTCCCTATCTGTCTTTCTATCCTTCATTCTTTCCTCTTCCTTCTGTCTACAAGTGACTCTGCACTGAGTGAAAAGCCAATTGATTTCCTGTACACCAGAAACCATTAATACACTGGGTGATCACTCTCATATTAACTCGTTGGGTGCCAGTGCCATTTTAAAATGGTCTAAAGTAAAAAAGTTCACTGTGACAGCATTTTTCAAGATTCACGGGTAAAAATTGGCAGGCATGTAAGGTAGCTGTTCCTCTACCATCTCCCAGGCTGTCAAGGCCATACACTCACTCGTTCGCCCTCCCTCATGCTCGTTCTGCCTCATTCTGCCTGTGTGCCTCACCCAGTGCTGTACATAAGTAAGGCATTTTTACAAATATTTTCATGTAAGTGTAAGTTGTAAATATTTTCTTGTAAGTGTAAGGAATATATAGTGAGGTCAAGTTGTAAATACTTTCTTGCAAGTGCCAGGACGGTACATAATGAAGTCAAGTAAGCGTAAGATAATGCGTTCACAGTGAGAAAGACACGCAAATTTTGATAGATGCTGAAGTAATAAATGATCAGAAAAGTGTATTGAACATTGCTATACCTTCTTCGCATAAATACCTGAGTATACCTTACATAGAAAACGGCTTTCTCACGTTAGTGGTGAGTGTGAGAGAGCGGCTATACCTGTGCATGAGTATGCTGGACTCAATAAAACTAATTTCTGAGCCTCGGTGAGCATTTTAATGGTGAAATTCATTGTTTCCACATCAAAATCTATCATTTTAGCCAAAAAAAAAAGGTCGAAAAATGGCCGGCACTGGGGTGACCCAAAGGACTAAAAATAGCCGGCACGCAGTGGGTTAAACGTTTGGACCAACTTGCCTAACCCCAGGCTCCCACACTCATGGGACAACACATATTAGATGATGATGATGATGATGATGATTATTATTATTATTGGTCATAACCCCATAGGGAATTTTCATGTTGTTTGTCAATATTACCATTTTTTTCTCTGTTCAAAAAGTAAATGGCCATTACTTGGAGGCTCTTTGGCTAGAACCCTCAAACACTGTCAGGTTAATCACCCAGCTGGCGGTTGTATCACGAGATATTAATAAGGAAGAAAAAAAAAATCTGGAACTTTAGCTCAAAAACAGCTTAACCTAGCAAGCTGAAATTTTACTTCAATATAGCCTTAATGAGGTCGCATTGTGGCAAGAAGTATGGTTCTAGTCGGTTGATTATTCTCAGAAATCTCTTTGGGTAATCACTTGGGACTCTTCCAGGTATTCTGGATGTCTCCTAAATTTTCAGGAAGGATTAAAGCTAGAATCGTCAAATTTTATGGACATATAGGTTGTGATGACCTAAGATGACATGCACAAGATCCGTGACCTTGACCATAAGGTCCCTTAATAGCTCGTCTTCTAGTTGGGAATGGCTGAGGAAGGGTTTCCTTTAGCAAAATTGTCCTTGGACAATTTTATGGTTTCATATTATTATTATTATCATTATTTTTATTATTATTATTATTATTATTATTATCATTATTACTAGTAATAGTAGTAGTAGTAGTAGCAGTAGCAGTAATATTATGATGTTTTTTACTATTACTATCTCCGGCCTAGTGATGCAATAGTGTATTTGTCTGCATCTGTGTATGTGTCTGTCTGTCTGATAATAACTTAAAACCAAGTGAGCAAGTTGTACCCAAACTTTGTGGTTAGTATCCCGGGATATAGTCCGTAGTTGTTATTAATTCTGGATAAGCCACGATGAGATACCTACGATTGCTAGTGGATTTTGTAAGAAAAAGTATCCCAAAATTTTTTGCTATAGTTTGCCATTAATCAACATTTTCTATTGTACCCTCAATGAGGAGAAGGGTGTCTAAACCCGCTGCATGCCGGATATTTTTATCCCTCTGGGTCACCCCAGTGCCGGCCATTTTTCGACCTTTCTTTTTTTTTTGGCTAAAATGATAGATTTTGATATGGAAATAACGAATTTCGCCATTAAAATGCTCACCGAGGCTCGGAAATCAGTTTTACTGAGTCCTCCATACTCATGTATAGGTATAGCTGCTCTCTTACGCTCACCACGTACGTGAGAGAAAGCCGTTTTCTATGTAAGGTTTACTCAGGTTTTTATGCTGAGAAGGTATAGCAATGTTCAGTACACTTTTCTGATCACTTATTACTTCAGCATGTATCACAATTTGCGTCTTTCTCACTGTGAATGCATTATCTTACATTTACTTGAAGATAGGTACAATCTGACTTCATTACCTATGGTCCTGGCACTTACAAGAAGGTATTTACAACTTGACCTCACTGTATAGTCCCTACACTTACAAGAAAATATTTACAACTTACACTTACATGAAAATATTTACAAAATGCCTTCACTATGTACAGCACTGGGTGAGGCACACAGGCAGAGTGAGGCAGAACGAGCATTAGGGGGGGGGAGCGAGTGAGTGTATGGCCTTGACAGCCTGGGGGATGGTAGAGGAACAGTTACCTTTCATGCCTGCCAATTTTTACTGGCGAATCTTGAAAAATGCAGTCACCGTGAACTTTTTTACTTTAGACTGTTTTAAAATGGCACTGGCACCGGCCGCGCAATTATGTCAAACCATTTTAAAACGGCACTGGCATGCGATGGGTTAAAATGACACCAACATGTATATGATTTTTTTTTTTTCAGAATAAGTATATACTGACATTACTGGTACACAACATAACCACTCAGACTGACTAACATTATCCAAACAGTATATAGTGTATTGCTATATCACAGATTTTTGTTAACCTTTCCTTGTACCTTTTTCTTATCCAAAGTAGCGGGAGTGCTGCTACATTTCGTATGAAGTAGCGAAACCAGTAACGCCACTACTTTTTCGAGCTAGTAACGGGAATGGGAGTGCCGCTACTTTTTATTACTAGCGTTCCCAGCATTGCTATCGCCAATATAATGCCTCTGACTTCAGGTTTCTGAATGCAAGCATATTTAACATAGTAGAGGTAGACAACAAAATCCAAAAACTTTTTCCTTTTTTGAGGCAGGGCAAAGCTGCGATATGTCTCTGATTATCAGTGAATTACTGATCTAGTTATTATTATTATTTTTTTTTGTCATGGTAGGCGATGCATATTCATGGACAAATGGTTTGCTTTTATTATCAGAACTTCCCACTTCCTTGTGATATTTTCTTTCACTATTATCATTAGTCTTTCCACTAAAAATAAGTAAATGACCATTGTTCAGAGGCTTTTTGGCCTAGAGCAATGTTCTCAACTTTTTCACTTTATTCCCTTAACATCCTTGTGGCCGCTCTTCAGTTTCCTTTTAAGCCCCTCACAAATAATGGTAAAAAAAATGTCTTGATACTCTTCACTTTTTTTTGTGCTTACATGTATCAGTCGGAATGCATATTTTATTACATATCAGTGGGATAGATGATACTGTTTGCTTTCAGGCAGTCGACTGATTCGAGATTGAGTCACTGATAACGCATATCTCATACCTGTGTCCACATTCAACTAGTTTCGGCTTTTACTTTTTGTGTGTATGATGGTGGAGAAACCAGATTCACATAAATATGTTTTGAAAAATGGCTAGAGAGTTCGAAGTGCTATTTCACTAACTTTTGGAAATGATTGATACATGGAACACCAGAACATAGTCCATCATAAAGGTCTCTGGCAGCAGAATCGTTAATGAGGTCAAGGAATTCGTCCTGAACATCATCGAAAATGGCACCAATATCAAGAGTGTCAGAGAAAGGGTTCCTCACCATGTCTCTTCTTTCTCCTTAAATTCTGAAAAGTATCTTTTGATCTCGCTTTCCAGTGATTTCAAGCAGTGAATTATTTCAATTTTGAGTGATGGGTCAAGTAGGTGATCCTCTTCAATCTCATCAAGAACAGCTGAAAGATTCTCAAACTTGGCAACATTTTCTGCACTCAGTTTCCTTTGCCAGTTCTGGAATTTAACAAGAAATGCACAAATGCAGTCCATGAGGTGAAATAAATGTCTTCCCTTGCCTTGTACCATGAGATTCAACCTGCTTAGCTGTTCATAGATGTTGGCCACGTATGCAAGCCATGACCCCTAAAATGCCTAGCTGAAGAGACTTAACTGATCAATCTTCCCTTTCATTTCCAGAAAATGTTTAAGCTCTCTTCGAAGCTCAAACACTCTCTGCACAGCATTACCCTTGGACAACCATTGCACTTTGGAGTAAAGCGGGGGAGATTCATGCTCTGAATACACAAAGGTTATGCCTCCAGGATCTTCCACAGGGCATGGAAGAGGGTTTTTCAAGCCTTTGCAAAACGATGGATCATAACAGTGAACTTCTTTCCCTTTCGGAGGTACTTCCTTGACATGCTTCCATAGCACCGATTTTGATCCCACCATCGCTGGAGCCCCATCAGTACAGACTCCACAACAGTTTTCCCAGGCTATTTGTTAGCTGTGAATAAAGAGTTCAACTTTTCCATCACATCCAAAGCTTTTGTGGTAGTTTCAGGCTGTGTACAGAACAGGTATTCTTGTACAGAAGGAGTAGGCTATTCATGCATGACATCTTTGATGACATGCATGAATACATACTAGTGATATATTGGATATCCGCCTCCGCCTCTGCTGAGCCTCCGCAGTGAAAATAATGTCCGCATTACTATCCGTGTCTGCATCATCAGACAACAAAAGCTCTGCATCATTATCCACCACCGCATTTTCAGATAATAAAAGCTCCACATAACAATCCGCCTCCGCATCAAAGAACCACAGAGGTTACTGATCTCCACCAATTCAATATGTCTCCTTTCCCTTGGTGTCATAATTCTTTTTCTCTCTCCTTTTCATCCACAACTCTCCTCTCCGTTCCTCTCACCTACCAGTCCCTTTTCCTCTTTCTGTTTTCTTCTCTATTAGCTCTCTTCTTCCTGCCGTCTCTCATTGTTCCTCTTCTCTCTCTCTCTCTCTCTCTCTCTCTCTCTCTCTCTCTCTCTCTCTATCTCTATCTCTATCTATCTATCAATCTATCTACCTATCTATGTCACAATAGTTACACGTGCTATGTTAATATATAGGCATGTCTGGACTAAAGCCAATACTATTTCATACTCTGGTAACACACTTAAGTGTACACTTAAGTGTAGCTGAAACTCGTCACTTTATACTGCAAAAATTTATATCTTAACCTCCGCAGTTTTATCCGCAACCGCATTTTATGAGAAATAGATATCCACCTCAGCCTCCGCTTCCGCGGAGCTTTAAAATTTGGTATGCGATACATCACTAATACATACCTAGCAAACACAGTAGCTGTGCACGAGAACTCACATCCGTTGACTAATCACACTGTACTGCGAACACTCCAGTTTGAGACAATTTAATCTCCTGTATCACTTGTTCCCTTATATCAGCTGACATTTCATTAATTCTCCATTTCAGTTTGTCGTTTGACAAGGAAATCTGCTGAATCTTATGTGCACTTGACTCTTCAAAAACCCGCCTGACCAGCTTTACACCACATGGCTTACTTAAAGTTTCACCAATTCTGTAGGTCTTTCTCTTCCTTGATATTTCAAGGGAAGCCTCATATGATGCCTATACTACAGGTAAGTTCTGTTGTTGCAAAGCACCCAGGGCTGGATTTCGTCATAAGCTAAACAAACTACAGCTAAGGGCCTCACAGTCTGAAGGGGCCCCTCAAAATAAATTTTTTTTTTCTATATTTGTTGCGGTTTTATTATAATTTCTATTTAAGTGGTAATTTATGCCAATTAACCCACTTTGAATGATCTGTTATACATCTTGGCGGCATTCTTGTTAAGTTTAGTTGTTACACAGGCATAATTTCTGTTAACAGTTGCCAAATAAGGCCATGTCATAATACGACCCTGAAAGTATCACTTCCATCCAGTCTCTTTTCCCAAGCTCTATTCATGGTGCTTGAAAAACCTGGGGTCTTTCTTTGCATACTGAGGGTGGATTGTCGTCAGATGTTTCAGCTTATGAAGCCTCGTAGAATCATTTCCTAGAACTCGGAAACACAGCACACACTGAGGTTCCTCGATGTCATCAGCGATGGACTGATGTAAATTTGTAGTTAATGTATCCATCATTTTACTTTGCATCATAGCAACACTGGCAGCCATCGCAAATCTGTATAAAAAAGGGCCAAACACATGGAAGCACACGAATTAAAAATTCTAAAATTATACTACCACTTCCACCAAAGTGAGTTGATTCACTTCACTGATTTAAAATCAGTAAAAAAAAAATCAACAGCATCAAACAACTTTCACCAAACCTGCCCTCTCAGGCACAGGTGGTTTGAGTTGTCAGATTGATTAACAACCTGTAAAACACATCATGACACGAATCGGGTGAAAAAAAAAATATGACACACATCAACTGGAAACTTGTGTCCTCCATTGTTTGATACGATGTGCATCATGGTGTGTTGTACAGGATGTTATTTAATGACTCCATTCGAGTCCATGCCTGAAAGGGCTAGCATGATTTAGGTTTAACTACACCCAAGTGAATTATATTTTATGCAGTACAAAAGTCACTGTTTTTCAGTATTTAATGTTTTTGCAAACAATAACTGAATTCATTTGTTTGTTATTTTTTGTTTCTCCTAAGTTAAAATAAGTTTCAGTAAATAAACTTTAGGTTTAAGTATTCGTGCAAGCGAAACGAGTACAAACATCAAATATTGTCAGTTTGGACCCCTGACATATGTACCTGAGCAAAAGATTTAGCGTGTCAGCAAGAAATGGGGGCAGGGGTAGGGAGGAAAACTCTGCAGTACAGTACCGAACTTTTTTGGATATCTCAGCCAATTTTGAAGTTAACATGTAATTGGCGTCCATACTGAAAGTAAAGAACGTGTTTGAGCAAGCAAGCAAGTAAGTCAGGCAGTGCTAATTAAATTGTCTCATGTGGTTCATCATCTTCCTCTGATTTCCTGACCTGAGAATACTAAAAAAAACTTATCAGATTACACCAAAAATATTCCTTCACACTTCCTAAAACCAATACTTCTTTTGTATTAATTTTAGGTCTAGGGCCAAACAGAAGGTATTATAGGAATTATATGTTTTGAAAAAGCAAAACTCTGGTTGCTCTCAGCAATCGCCAGAAAATACTACTGTGCTACTCACGCAACCTTAGACTGTTACTTCTTGCGCTGCCGACTGTTATGCTAGTCTGCCTTATACAAATTAATTTCCTAGATTTATGGAAAAACTATTGAAAATTACGGATTGTCCTTGAAATGAAATTAATTGAGGATTTTCATGTGATTTCCAAATTTGTGTCTATCTTTCTTGTAATTTCAAAATTGGCTGAGATATCCAAAAACGTTCACTACTGTAGTACAGAGTTTTCCGCCCGACTCCTGCCCCCATTTCTTGCTGATCCTCGCTCGAACAACAAGAAAGATAGACACCAGTTTGGAAATCGCATAAAAATCCTCAATTATTTTCATTTCATAGACAACCCCTAATTCCCAATATTTTTTTTTTTTTTTCGTAAACCGAGGAAACGATTTTTTACAAGGAAGATTAGCAAAACAGCCGGCTGTGCAAGAAGTAACGGTCTAAGGTTGCATGAGTAGCAGTATTTTCCGACGATTGCTGAGAGCAACCACGTTTTGCCTTTTCAAAACAAATAATACTCTGTGCTTGGCTTTTGTTTGGAAAATTTTGACTGAATCCGAGTTAAACTAATACAATACCCTGATAGACAAAATAAACTCTGAATTTCTTATTTCTGATTCAAATTGGAGTGCACCGAGAGATTTAGTGATAGTAATTTTTGTGAGCATGCAAAAAGCAAAGTCTTTATTAACCTATTAGGTCCCAAGCCCTAGACCTCAAATTCATACAAGAGGAGTATTGTTTTAGGAAGTGTAAGGGAATATTTTTGGTGTAATCTAATAAGTTCTTTTTAGTATTTTCAGGTCAGAAAATCAGAGGAAGATGATGAGACACACGAGACAATATTCAGTACTGCCTGACTTGCTCACTCGCTCGCTAGAATATGTTTCACACTTTCTATGTGGACGCCTATTATATGTTAATGTAAATATTACCACTAGGGCAATTGAGGCAAATTTCATCTGGCATCAGAGAAATTGTTAAACTCTCCGGATTCTCAGCGTGTGGTAGCCGGATTCCTTTGTCGCCTTTTCTTACGCAAAGATTATGTAAAATCATGATTACACTGAAAGATAATGTGAATTATATATATATATATATATATATATATATATATATATATATATATATATATATATATATATATATAAGTAGAACCTCTTTGGTCTGGGCCCGTTTGATCCGTATTCCTGTTAATTCGGACAAAATTTAAAAATAATAAGCTCCAAATATATGTTGAAAATAATTCTAAAGTCATTTTCAGTATCGGCGCGGAAAGCGATCGTCATTCGTTTAGTCTCGGATCATGCTAGGTCGCAACATGGGCGCCTGTTTAAACACACGCTAGCATTCGTTCCATCAACTAGTTCACCAACCATTTATATTTTTACTCTGTATTTCAAAAGTTGATCCTCCTTACCATGCTCCTTAATGCAAGTGTAGCTTCTGCAATGAATAAAGGTGTTAATAGGAAGCATGTAACACTAAGTATTGCAGATAAAGTGAAAATACTGGATAAACTAGAGGCTGGTGTTCCTCCAGGAAAATTCGTGAACGAGTTTGGTATCGCCAAACAAACTGTGTCGGACATCAAGAAAAACAAAGATAAAATTAGACAGTTTGCTTTATAATTTGATGTTACAAACAGTGACTGTGGTGAAAATAAAAGAAAAACTAAAAATGCCATTGGACAAGAATATAGAAGAGGCTGTTTATAAATGGTACGTACAGCAGCGATCATGCGGAGTAATTGAACTCCAATCTGCAGCAGAAAGGCTTGCCAAACATCTAGGTCATAACAATGTCAAAGCTAGCTGTGAATGGTTATGGGGATTTAGGAAACGACATAATATTAGAAACAAGAAGGTGTGTGGAGAATACCTGAGTGCTGATGCTGCAGCTGTGGAACCGTTACGGAAAAAACTGAATGGCATCATTGTTAGTTCAGATTTACGTCTGTGTCAGCTTTATAATGCAGACGAAACTGGTATATTCTGGAGATCCTTGCCAGAAAATACCGGGCATCAGTGAATGAAGCCAAAATCCCTGGAAGAAACTTAAGCAAGGAGAGAGTATCAGCACTCGTATGTGCAAATGCCGACGGCAGCCATATGCTCAAGCCTGTCCTTGTTGGCAAATCAAAACAACCTCGAGCTATCAAAGATACCATGCATGAGCTCCCAGTGCATTATTACAGCAGTGCAAATGCGTGGTATACTGGGGAGATAACATCAGACTGGTTTTACCATCATATTGATCCTGAGGTAAGAAAATATCAAACAGAGGTGCTTAAAATCCCGCAGAAAATGTTAAGGCTTTACTGCTTCTTGATAATGCCCCATCACACTCGAACATTGAAAAACTGTGTAGCAGAGATGGAAAAATTAGATGTCTTGCTCTGCCACTAATACAACCTCTCTTATTCAACCTATGGACCAAGGTATCATCGTGGCCTGTAAGAGACTTTACAAAAGAAAGTTTTTGGAGGAAGTAATGGTGGTGTTGGAATCGAGTGAGGACAGATTTGATGACACAAGGGGCAAGAGGACACTCGAAAATCTTAGAAATTACAACCTTAAGTCCATGATATTTAACTGGGCAAAGGCTTGCAGAGAACTGAAAACCACTATTCTATCGAATGCGTGGAAACAGTTGCTGTATTCAGACGATGTTGAATTTGACTTCGAAGGATTCCAGCCTCAGGATTATCATAAAACTCTGTTGGCTGCTGGAGAGACCTTAACCCTCGTGGATGTGGACGAATGGTTGGATGATGATGATGATGATCCTGGATGCCAAAACCTGACAGATAAAGAAATTGCAGACAGTGTTGTAGGAGCTGATAATGTTGATAGCCCTGATGATAACAGTGATGATGATGATCTCCCTGAAAAATTACCATTGTCACAAGCCCAGGAACACATGGATTGGCTAGTGAAATTCCTCGATCACTGCCCCTACAGTAACATGAAACCTTACTACGAGCATATAAGGACTCTACGAGATATAGTAATTAAGGAGCAGTGGAATAGGAAGACACAAACGAAGATTGATAACTTCTTCAACCCACGTCCTTCATCACGGTCTGCTTCTGCGAGCCTCAACCCTCCACTTAACACATAAGTAGTAAGTAACCAGTATCAATTAATTTGCATATCTGTTTATTTCTGAGTAATTTATTTTATATTATTTTTTATTATTTATAGCATCATGATTATAAAGGTCAACTGCACCTCACTTCCCACATTGAGGGACATTGTTGTCTTCGCAGATCCTGTACCGCATATTGTAGTCTGTTGCCCGATTTTATGTGAGTACAGTGCTGTTGTCATTTATAAATTATGGAGAGGTCAGTGCAGTCAACAGATGTTTGGCTTTGTGTAACGCATGGATGCTCCACAGTCTCACCACACTACACCACCAGCCACCCGATGCTACCACAGCACAGTTTTTTGTAATTTCTCATCACAAGACTTCATTAGGGATGATTACTCGACGTGACAAATATTGGTTTAAATAGAGTTTAACATACTGTATTTTGATGGGCATGCGGTATTTCTTGCTAGCAACATGAATGTAAAACATATATTGCAGAAACGTGTGAGCAACAGTACGAAGTCAGGCGTTTGCGTGGTTGTCATAGCAACCCCGCACTCAAGACAAAGGTGCAGCAGTGCACCGCAAATGGATGTCGTAATGCATTATTTTTTCATGACTGCCTAACAGTTCCTTGCTATGGATATGTCAAAAGGTAGCTATGATGGATGGTAACCCTGGCTCCGAACACTAGTTCTGTACGATCATAATTTATATAAACTGCTGAGGACAATTGTGAGCACAAGGCGACTGTGACTACCCGTAGTTGTTCCACACCACACTAAACACTTTTTATTTTTTTTAATCCACAGGAGTTTGCTTACACAAAAATGGGTCAGAATATTCTGCAGTGTTTAATTATTACTGTAGGTAATTTTTTGTACTTAAATGTGGTTTACTTGTACATCAAACATTAGCTTCTTGCCCATATGGGCGTTATCAATATGCCAAAGATGACAATGTATTTTTTGCCTACATAAGCTTTTTTTTATTCCAAATATTACAGTTAATTAATTAATTTATTTTTTTTGCCTACACGGGCCCTAGTCATTCATTCATTCATTGCCAGACGCCATGTATCCCAAACGGGGTGGCCAAGGGCTTAGAGTTAATTGTTTTACAGGGAGGGGCACTAATCCTCCACCAACCCCACTTGACACGTAGGGATGCCAACAGCATCTGGTGTTCCCAGGCGGTCACCCATCCGAGTACTAACCAGACCCAACGTTGCTTAACTTCGCTGATCGGACGGGAAGCGGTGTACTCAACGTGGTATGGCCGTTGGCACTTACTACAATTTAAAATGTAGGCTAGTTTCTTGTCATGGCCTTACCTGTAAATTATGCAATACAAAACTATCGTACATGATTAGTTTGGTTCTTTTAGTATCCTTTCATCTTTTGCAGTTACGTAGGGTTGACATATGACACATATGTTAATAATTAACAAACATACCATATGTAGATAGTTTTTGGTATGAACTGGAGATTACCCTGATGGTCTGGACAATCTGCTAATTCGGACAACCCTTCCCCCCATATAGTCCCAATGAGAGAGATTCTACTGTGTATATATATATATCTACTGTATATATAGATAAACATATATATATATATATATATATATATATATATATATATATATATATATATATATATATATATATATATATATATATATATATATATATATATATATATACCGTATATATCGTGTGAAATTTCTAAATGCTGCATTACACTTTAAATACTTTCAGATTTAATCATTATCATACCATTTTCACACTGTCCAAAAATTTGCCTGTAAACAATAAATACTGATGCAAAAAATAGACAAAAGGTGTAAAAAATATGCAACGAGAGAAATAGATTTTTTATTTTTTAATGAAAGGAAAAAGGAACCAAAGTCCGGGAGTCTGCAAAACGCTCCTCCCAAGAAAAGACAAAAGCAATACAACTGAAAGCCAAATTCAGGATCCTTTCGAGATGCCTGGACACACTGCGTTTGAAAGACTGGAGATCATGGGAAATAGGAAATACGGAGAGACAGACAGTTCCAGAGTTGACCTGTTGCATAATTGAAGGACAAGGAGTAACGGTTAACTCTTGCATTAGAGAGTTGGACAGAATAGGAATGAGAGTTTGTTATTAGAAGGGTGCTATGCACCCGTCATAGAGGTGGAGGGGTGTAAGCAGATAGTTCGGAGAAGCAGTGAACACTGAATTACTGATAGAAAAGAGATAAGATGCAACAATGCTGCGAAGAGACAGAAGTTGAAGGAGCCAGTAGAAGGAGAGTTAATGAGACGAAAAGCCTTTGACTTCACCTTGTTGAGAAGAGCTGTATGTGGACAGCCTCCCCACAAAGCCAACAACTTTGCAGGGGTAAAGAAAGTACGGCTTAGCACACCTAATCTCTTGGAATCAGATTTTACTAGAGATGTAATATGATCTTTCCAAGATAAATCGCGAGAGAATGAAACCACAAGTATGTTTAAAGATGATGCAGGACTAAGGTGCATATTATTAGATATTAGCAGGTACTCCTGTGTAAGATTTTGATAGGTTGGTAGGTGTAGGAGCTGTGTTTTTGATGCATTAAAAACAAGATTACTTTTACCCTAATCAGTGATATGTGCCACGTCAGACATTAGGTGTGCCATAGTCTCATCCCTTTTTTGTAGTAGTAGTAGCAGTAGTGTTCCCTAGGCAATCTGGCCGGACAGCCCCAAGTCCCTAAGGAAGGCCACGGCTGAGACCAGGCTTTCCCACAGAGCTCTCAAGGAGTGTATGTTGTGTTGTTGGTGCAGGTGATTGTGTGCAATGCAGTCTTCCGTAAAGTGCTTAATAGTATGGGGGGCTGTGTTGCATCCTGGACAGGCATCAGTGACGGAGTCATCCAGCCTCTCTGATAACTCAAGAGGGTTGGATTATGCCCACATTTCAGCCAGGCCAGGTGGACCCTGTCCTCACGAGGGAGATAGGATTCAGAAGGGTGGATATCAGGAGTCAGTGCATGCAGCTGTGTGTTGCCTTTAAGTGACTGAATGGAGCTGCTAGTGATTTGAATATGGATATGCTTCTGGAAGCTGGTCTGAGGCGGGCGAGAGGGGAGAGATGACAGTATTTGTGTATGATATCGTGTGCTGGGTGTTGTTTTGATGTTCCTTGGTGTGTGTGGATGTGCTGCCATGTAGTGTAGTGGATGGTGTGGATTTGTGGAGGATGCAGCGTGAATTTGGGTGCTTCTCATGTCTAGTTGATCAATGACTTGGAGGATTTTGGTTTCTTGGTGTAGGTGGTCTGTGCATCCTGTGATTATTTTTAGGTCCTTGTTCTGTATGGTCTGTAGAGTGTTGTAGTGTGTTTTAGTGAGGTTAGCAGCCCAAGCAGGGCTTGCATAATTCATCACTGAACGTATATATTGTTTGCATACTGTGGTGGTGGTTTCTTTTTTGTGTCCGAATGTTGTATATGCAGGTGACCTCAAGTCGTTAAGTCTTGGTGTTAATTTATCTTTAATGTTTGTGATGTGTAGTTTAAATGACATTGATGTATTTTATGTTACACCAAGGATTTTGTGTGTGTGTGTGTGTGTGTGTGTGTGTGTGTGTGTGTGTGTGTGTGTGTGTGTGTATGTTAGGGGAGTGTTGTTTATGGTGAGGTGTGGAATGTGACTGTGTTCTGCTGTCCAGTTTGTGAGAAGGGTCACTGTAGATTTGGCTGGGGATATTTTGAGCCTGTTTGTGGTGAACCATTCGTGTAGTGTGTTGAGGTAATGTTGGAGGATGTGGGCGGCTGTGTTTGCGTTTTGGTGTGTACATGTAAGCTATGTGTATTTGTGGTGTATGGAGTGTGGGTATGTCATGCATGTATTGGTTAAAGAGAATAGGGCACAAAACAGTTCCTTGGGGGATGCCATTTGTGAAGTTTCTGATGTTCGAAGACTAACCTGCAAATGTTACATGTGCACATCTGACTACTAAATAGTTTGCCAGCCATCTTTTTGTGTTATTGTGCATGTTTGTGTTGAATATTTTGCTTGTGAGGTTGTGGCGGGGGATGGCATCAAAAATTTTGCTAATGTCTAGTTTGACTAGAAGTGTTCTGTGTGATGGCCTAGCTGAATTCATGCCATCGAAAACTCTGTGTAAGGTCTGTAAGAAGAGTGATTGTTGAGTGTAGTGGCCTAAAGCCATGTTGTGATTGGGCTAGGTGGGTGTGAGGTGTAACTAGTTATAGTACCAGTCGTTCAATGACTTTGGAGGGGGTGCAGAGGAGTGTAATGGGGCGATGTGACGAAGGTAACGTGGGGTCTTTGTTGGGTTTGAGGATAGTGATGATAGTGTCATGCTTCAAGATACTGTGTATTATATTGTGTGAGTAGCTGTAGTTTGATATGTTGGTGAGTGCTTGTATGCCTTGTGGTCCAAGGTGTTTAAGGTGTATATTGCTTATGTTGTCTGGTCCACAGGCAGATGAGTGCTTAAGGTTGCTAATGATGTGCATTCTCTGGATAAGTGAAAGGTGTGACGTTTGGGTCTATGGGGAACTGTCTCTTGCATCTGATGACATATCGGTCGTCGCGATGGGGGTTTCAGTGTTGCCAAATGCTTGAGACAAAATTCGGCTAAATAAGCAACCAACTTCTGCCAAACTACTCAAAATCCACTAGATTTTCACCCCCCCCCCAAAAAAAAAACATTATTATTGCAACATTGTGTTATGCATGAACTCACCTTTAAACTACAGAAAATTAAGGATGTCGTCTATTTCTTCACTCCTAGCTGAGGAAGATGTGTTTTGTTGGTATGACTCTGAATATGCTTGCATAGTGCCAATCTTGCTATATACACCCCTTGGGAGTTCATAGCTGTAACAGCATTTCTCTATTTTTTTCAAGCCAGAACGAACACAAAGTATGGTATTTACAGTTTTTGTGTGCAGTCGGTTTCGAAGTTTGGTCTTTACTAAATTAAGCTGACTAAATAGACGTTCTACGTCACCATTAGAATGCGGGAGTGACAAAATATCCATCGCCACTTGTGAAAGTCCAGCAAATTTATGCTGGCCAGCAGCATCCTTGTAATTATATACGTCAATCCAAAGTTGCACTATTGATGATGTATTTTCCCATTTCTGGTAGCTCAGACTCCTCCACCGAGTATCGATTGCATGCAGTTTTTCTGCTGAGTAACCAAGCAATGCAGCTACATCAGTAATGGAAGGTTCCACTTGGCGAAGGCACTCAGACACTGAAAAATTTGCCACATTCTTCAAAACAGAAAGGGTTTCAGGCAGTTGACTGCGCAGTTCACAAACAAATTTCACCACAAATGACGTGCACCGTTCTCTTATAATTTTTCAGTTTTAGGGTGTAACTTTAGATCTTTGCATGTATTTTCAAATTTATAGCCAAGATATGCTCTCCGATCAACATAAGGCACTAGATCATCAGTTAGTAGATTAACTCGGCTTGTAGGAAGGACTACCTTATGGCCGACTGACTCAAGTAATTCAGTCAGATCACGAAGCAGTTTTGTGGGGTCTGTGTTGTCACTTTGGAATGCTTTAATTGCTCTTTGGGTCTCTTGCAGTACAGGTCTCAAGAACAACATGTACAGTTTATTAACAGGGTCTGAGTACATGTCAAAAAATAGTTCTGCAGCATAACATTTTTCTGTTTTCCTCATTATATCAAAATATGACCTGAGTGCATCCCACTGAGCCAAGACTTGTGTCATTGCAGGCTTAACAGATACCCAACGAGCGTAATAGACCCTTGTAATTTGCAGTGGCGTGTTCCTATCATTCACTGTTTCGTACAGTCTTTTGTAAGCAAGTTGACACCTGGACGAGTGACTAAACCAATTGTAGGTTTCTCGAATTATGTACTCAATATTTCTGGGAAGAGCTTCAGCACTAGCGTGTGACAGGGCTAACTGCAGTGAATGGCAAGTGCAGCGAACCATAACTAAGTTAGGTAGACTAAGTTCTTTTCTCAACAGTTCACAAACCCCATTATTAACACCTGTATTGACACTAGCATTATCAACTCCTTGACCTATTAGGTTTGTAGGGATAAGTCTTGCATCATTTAACAACTTCATAATGGTATTCACAATGGCTTCTGACGTGCCTGAATCGACTTCTACAAGTCCTAAGTGACATGACACTATTTTCGACAAAGATCGACTGAAGTAACGCACAATCACTCCCAATATTTTGGTAACTGCAATGTCTGTGGATTCGTCAATGAGAATACTGTATTTTGACTCTCCAATATCTTCACGTAGAGTTTGTGCAAAATGTGGTGCCAGTATATTCATTATAAATTCTCTACACTTTGTCCGGTGTAATTTCATATCTGGAATAACTTTACTGTCACTGAAAGCACTCTTACATGTTTCTGTTGCATGATCAGTGCTTGCTGAAGCCTGCATCACATGCAGTACGATAGCCCCCGTTCACAGTCGATCTTTTCAATAAAACTGAATTTTTTCCAAGTTGGCTAACATCATCTGTTTATCGTGTAAAAAGATCGCCTCGATTCGTCCTTCTCGAGGGGGTGTCGTAGGGGTCAGAAATTGTCAGCTGTGGTCGGCCAAAAAATAGTGCATGCACTATTTTTTGGTCGACAGTGCGACGAAAAAAACTTTATTTTTTGTCGTGTTACTATCATGTTGTTATCGAACTACGATCGTGTGGAAATCGCCGTTGTCGTCCTGTGATCGGCCAACTTTATCGACCCCGATCTGTGTTCGATCGACACGTCAATAGCACGACCACAACACGATCTTTATACGATCACAACACGACAACAACACAATAACAAGATAAGTATCTTCCCAAAATCGACATCTACAACCACTATACAACAACAGCCAGATCGCTACTTGACAACTGTAAGAGTCACTCGACTTCAGCACGATCAGCATCCGATCACAACACAATATCCACACAAGTAATCGCATGTGTGAAACCGGGTTATCGTGTGGCAGACACGATTGCCACTCGACCTACACGATAACTGCACAATAACAACTGGATTTCTACACGATATACAGCCATAGTCGTGTATGGCGCCAGATGGGCTACATGACAAAAACCCAATTTGCATATGGCCTACAGGATAGGCGCACGAGCTCCGTTGGATGTGCACACGACACACACAATATGCGCACAACACACTCAACAGTGGCGTGATGAATTGTGCGGCGTGGCAGTGGCCGCACTATATAAACACCCTCGGACAGTGTCAAAATTAGTATTACTCTCCTGCCCCCTCTCACCCACATCTGGACCTCAACACATTGTTCGAAGAAATGACAAGAGAGCATATGAATATCAAAAGAAGATAAAGTAAGGAAGTAGAAATGAAGAGTGGGCATGAAAAGAGAAGAGGAAAAAGAGCAAAAAGAGAAAGAAAACCTACGAAGTGATACAAAGCAACAGAGGTCACGAGAAGAAGTATGTGGGCATGAGAGACCTCATTATGGAGGTCTGCCCTACACACAACAAATGACCAAAATCGTATTAAGAGTAATGGGTATAAAAAAAAGATCGATTGTAAGAGTGAAATATTGAACAGTGGGGGATCGGATAGCAAGGGAGAACTGTATAGGATAAAACATACATTGAGTAATAATAATAATATTTATTGAAACATTGATATTATTATTGGAATATAAATGAGATTACAAAAGATACTGGAAAAAGTTACAATATTGTACAAGTAATAAAACTATTTATTGAAACATTAAAATTATATTTGAAGTATAAATGAGATTACAAAACAGATTGGAAAATGTTACAATATTAGAGAATACAAAATAAATTATTATGGAAACATTACAATATTATACAAGTAAATGAGAATACAGGTTAATATTTATGGATATAATGAACTTAAAAGAAGTCATTGAGACTTGAAAAGTGACAAGTATATACAAATAACAAAATACTTGAACAATATCTTAAAACTTGGTATTCAAATGATGTCTGACAGCACATAAATTTTGCAATCAGGAAAAAAAAAATAATAATAATTCTCAACGGACGTTAAAATGTTAAAGATATTGCATACAGGGTCATGGTTATTATCTATTAGATTATTTTTGCTTTGTGATTAGTCGACCGGCTCCTGCCATAGCAGCATGTTCTCTGGTCGTCTGTAGTAGTCCATGAGGTTGTCCCTCACAGCCTTGGCAGGTCCTGGTCCCGTTTGTTGATGGCATGGCTCGAGTCCATGTAGGGGGTCCTTCCTCCAGTCTCCATGCGTCTCGTCCACGTTGTGCACACCATCAGGTAATACGTTCGTTCTGGGGCGTCTTTCTATCAGCATGTTGTGGAGAATGCAGCTGATGAAGACCACCTTCTCTACAGTGGTAGGGTGTAGGTTCAGGGTCATAAAGAGGCACTGGAAGTGATTGGCCAGGATCCCAAAGGTGTTCTCGACAACCCTCCTGGCCCTCGACAGAAGGTAGTTGTAGTTACGCTGTTCTTCTGTAGTCCTCAGTTGGGGTATGGTTTCTGAAGCCACTCTCTCATTGGGAAGGCATCGTCACCCACAATGAAGTAGGGCACTGGCACATCACCCCTAGGTAGTGGCTTTCTGGGTGGCAATCCGGCAACGTCATCTTCAAATTCCTTCTTAAGGTCAGTCACCTGGAAAATTCCGGCATCCGAGGCTGACCCATTGGCTCCCATGTCGATGTACATGTACCTCTACTTCGAGTCCACCAGTGCTAGCAGAACGAAGGAATGGAACCCTTTATAGTTGTAGTAAAGGGATCCCATGTTGGCAGAGGCTTGCATTGCGTTGTGCTTGCCGTCGATGGCCCCCATGGTGTGATGAAAATTCCAGGTGTCCGAGAAACCTCTGACAACCTCCTTCCACCCCTCTGGTGTCGTTGGGCACACGTTGACCTCCTTCATGAACTCCTCGATGATGGCCTCACAGGTTTCTTGGACGACAAGTGACAAGGTGTTGGGGACCACTCTGAAGTTGAGGCACAGGCTCTTGTATGCCTCCTCTGTGGCCAGAAATTGGAGTGTCATGTCCAGACATAGACCGGGCTACAGGGCCTTCCTCCAGTTTGTGTCCTACTTGGCAATCCTCAGTGTGAGCCGCTCATGTATCTCTTTGAAGAGCTCCTCATCCATCCTCAGGTAGTACTTGTAGGTGGGCTTGTCGGTGTCCAGGAGGGTCTTCATCAAAGTATCATAGTGGCCATGCTGGGGTCTTTCGATGATCCAATCCCTTACAAAACAACTACGTGGCTTGCATGGCTTGCTTGGTCTTTTCTTGTCCCGTATCTTCTTGAGGAGGATGGTGCAACACAGCTGAAGTTTCAAGTTGCTTATCAGCATCTGGTTGTAGTTGAATTGGGCTTCAAAGGTTTCACCGTCTGTCATGTTGGTGGCAAGTTGGTCGAGGATGCCCATGTTGTCCTCCATGTTGTCTGTAGTAGCTCCGGTGGTAGAATGAAGTGGGTGAATGACCCTTCCCCTATATATATAGGGCTGATGTTGGTCGTATGGCAGTTATGAGTGTCGCACTATGGCCGTAGTGATCATTTCACAATCGTGTGTATGTCGTGTATGACCGTGGGCATGTCGTGAAGATGTTGTATGGCTAACGACTAAATACGGACTTATCGTGCTGTTATCGTGTCGAAAGCGTGCCAGAGTTGAGCGAGAATCCTGGCCGTTAAACGATTTATTGTCTCACGATCGTGTTAGTAATGTGTGAGTAGTGTGTGTGTCAAATGGGTGTTGTACAACTGTCGAGCGGTAATCGCATGCTGCGAGGCTCGTGCGGTGGTCAAATGATTCGTTTTGACTCAGGAAAAAAGTGCAAGTCATCGTGCAGCGGACATACTATGTATGACGCGGCCCTAAAGAACTGTGACTAGCAATGTACAAAGCAAGTTTACCTTCTGCAATATCAGTTTGTTCATTTTCTTTAGGTTTGAACTGTATTTTCATTTGACAAGGATTAGCCACAATATTTGCACATTTTTGGTGGCGGTGAGAAGTGGCATGCTTCCGCAGATCACAAAGCCCGCCTCACACGAGTGTAAGGTAGACACACTCTGATTTACAACTTACACTAGCCGGCCATTGCCACTCTAAAATCCTACCGTAACCCCTTGGAGGTCAAGGTTCCCAAGTTGAGAACCATTAGCCCAGAGCCTTTAAACCATGTCAGGTTAATTGTCCAGTTGGTGGCTTCTTCTGGGAATATATGATGGGAAAATATCGACAGGATCACCGGATATTGCTTAGAATGTTTAAAAAAAAAATGGATTCCAGGAAGCTATCTCAGAAACCAGTTAAGCTAGCACGATGATATATTATCGCACTATAGCCTTGAGGCAGCAGCATTGCAGAAAGGAGTAGGGTTCCAATCAGTTGATTATTCTCTGAGATCGCGTGGGGTCAAAAACTGGGACTTTTCCGGATATTTTTCTTCTTTAATAACAGAACAGAGGAAGGAAAAACAAATGAGTAAAAAAAATAATAATCCATACACCAGATTACTGGTGTCCTCTGTTCATGAAATATCTGTAACAGTTAGACTTGGACAGCTGTAGGTTGAAGTTTGGAGGGAAACAACTCTGGGGAAGGAAGTTCCAAAGAGATGCAGTACGGGGAATGAAAGAATTCTGATAGGCAGAAGTTCTGTCTGGACAGTGTGTAGGAGGAGGAAGCTGAAAGTTAATTTAAACAAAAGTAAAGTTATGGTGTTTGAGAGGAATGAAATCACAGAATGTACAGTGAGGTTGGATGGTGAGGATATGGAGAATGTGAGTGCATTCAAGTCTTTGGGTAGTGTGATGAGTAAGGATGGAACTTTGGGGGATGAAGTGCGTGAAAGGGTGCAGCAGGGAAGGAAGGTTGTTGGTTCACTGAGGGCAGAGATGAGAAATAGGGAGGTGAGTATGGAAGTTAAGATGTTACTGCATTATAGTATTGTGATCCCTACTCTGAGGTATGGAAGCGAGGCATGGACCTTGCAAGCGGGGAACAAGTCAAGAGTGAGAGCAGTGGAAATGAGTTACATGAGAGGAGCATGTGGAGTGACATGGAGGGACACGTTGACGAATGAAGAAGTGAAGAAACTTTGTGCGGTGGATGTGGATGTGGTTGAGAAGATTAGGAGAAATAGACTGAGGTGGTTTGGACATGTGGAGAGAATGGAGAATGAAAGACTGACTAAGAGGGTGTATGTAGGTGAGGTGGAGGGAGGGAGAGGGAGGGATAGACCGAGGATGAGGTGGAGGGATGGAGTTGAGAGGTATATGAGGGAGGGGGGGTGAGTTGGGGGGAGGGTAGTCAAATGGTGGGTGACAGAGCGACTTGGAGGAGTTTTGTCTGCGTCCACCCTTTGCGGGATTATGGCGTCGGGCTATAGATAGATAGAAGTTCTGGAATATGGCTGAGTGACATTACAGTCATGAGCGCTACCAGATGCCCGTGTAGCACGAGGGAAGACATGGAAAGGTTGCACCATGGACGCAACTTCGTCTGAGCATTTGCCATAAAAATATCTGTAAAATAATGCAAGGGGGGCAACATTCCTTCTTACTTGTAGGGGAGGTAGTTTATTTGTAATGGCAGGGTTGTTAATAATTCTAACAGCCTTGTTCTGAATTTTGTCTAATTGTTTTAATGCAACCTCTCCACATCCATTCCACAAGGCTGAGCAATATTCAAGCTCTTATAAATCACAGCTAACTGCTCGTCAGTGAAGAAGTTACGGACTCTGTACATTAGTTCAAGTTTCTTTGAGGTGGTTTTAGCAAGTGATCTAACATGAGAGGTCCAGCTGAAGGCATTGTTAAGTGAGACACCGAGAATTTCAATACTTTTGAAGATGGGAATATTAGTAGTACTGAAGGTAATATACGAATCTGGCAATATCTGTCTATTAATAAATTGCATATAGTTAGTTTTACTAGCATTAAATGAGACAAGGTTGTTTTGTCCCTATTCACTGATTGTAGATAGGTCTTGATTTATGGAGAGGGCTGTACTGAGTTGAAAGGTAGAGATATTAGACTTTGTAAATGGGTGTCTGAGTGTGAATGAACTATGTAGTGTTGAGTCATCTGCATATGAGTGGATGGGATTGTGAGTGACAGATAAGAGATCATTAATATCAACCAAGAACAGGGTTGGCCCCAGAACTGATCCCTGCGGCATGTCGGCATTAATTGAGTGGAAATTGGATTATACATCATCTACTTTTACTCTTGTTTTCTTGTCACTGAGATATGAGAAATCAAAGGACTAAAAGATGCTAGTCCATAGCAAGGGAGTTTGGACAGCAGGGAACGGTGCAATACTCTATTGAAAGCTTTAGAAATATCAAGGGTTACTGCATGAGTTTCTCCATGTAGGTCAATTGATTGATGGATTGTATGAGTTAGGAGATTGAGTATGTCAATGGTGGATCTTTTGTGGTGAAAACCATATTGTCTACCACTAAGATAGTTGTTGGATTCAAGATGTTTACCCCGCCGCATCCCATTGACGTATATATACGTCCAAATGTTTTGTTACTGTCAGTCCCATTGACGTATATAAACGCCCATCAATTGCAGGGTCCCTAATTTACACAATTTTCAATTTTCGCGCTTGATTTTTGGAACGAATACCCGGGACACCTTCCTCTACACGATGCCAGGCAGGGACAATGCCTTACCCTGCATGACCTCCCTCCCCCCACACGCCATTGTCTCGACAATTCACCTGTTACCAGTGACCTGGCCAGTAAAGACATGTCGTGCCACAGTATGAAATTCAGGGCCAAAGTGATTCCCCAATCGATGACAAAGTGGAGGACAAAGTTTACATAACATTAGAGGAAGAAACAGTAAGAAACGATGATCAGGTAATGTCGCCAAAAAAGGTCAGGTATGTTGATGTGTTTGGTGAGTGAAACAATGCTTATATTGCCTATATAACTGTGTGAAAACCAATATACACTTGTAGTACATATAAATTCGTACCAAATAAATAAATAAATACCGTTTATGAGTGGTGTGGAATAGTTACCCTCCCATAGAACTCGTTTTCTTTGGAGCCAGTCTGATAGAAAACCCAGTAAGGTAAGAGGTACTGCTAGCTGTATTGAGTATTTTAACCCGCCCCATCCCGACGTTTTTGGACCTTTTTTTTTTTTGGCTCAAACATCCGCTTTTGGTGAGAAACATCGAAAATTCATAGAGAAATCGCTCACCTAAGGTTTAAAATACCGGATTTAGGTACGAGTACTTCCTTACCTGACTTGGTTTTCTATTAGGCTGGCACCAAAGAAAACGAGTTCTATGGGAGGGGAACTATTTTATCCACTCATAAACAGTATTTATTTATTTGCTTGATACGAATTTATGTGTAGTACAAGAGTATATTGGTTTTCAAACAGTAATCTAGGCATTATAAGCATTGTTTCACTCACTAACTCATCACCGTTCATGACCTTTTTTTTCCCACATTACCTGATCATCATTTCTGACTGTTTCTTCCTCTAATGCTATGTAAACTTTGTCCTCCACATTGTCATCGATTGGGGAATCACTCTGGCCCTGAATGTCTTTATTGGCCAGGTCACTGGTAACAGGTGAATTGCCAAGACAATGGCGTGCAAGGGGGGGGAGAGGTTACACGGTGTAAGGCATTGTTCCTGCTTGGCACCTTGTAGAGGAATAGAGGAAGGTGTCCCGTGTATACGTGCCAAAAATCACTCGCGAAATCACTCACGAAAATTGAAAATTGTTCAAATTAGGGACCTTGCAATGTTGCAGCGTTAATTCACGTCGTCGGGACGGCGCAGGTTAAACCTTAGGTGAGCGATTTCTGTATGAATTTTCGATGTTTCTCACCAAAAGTAGAGGGAGTCAGTGGTGGAAAATCTGTCAGGATGGAGTGGGTTAACAGTGTGCTTATTAATTAATGTTTCAAATACCTTACCAAGAGATGTGACTGCTATTGGTCTGTAATCAGAGGGGTCAGAGGAATTTCCTTTCCTCGGAATTGAGTGGGTATTGGCTTCTTTCCATGAATTTGGGAATGAAGAAGTACCTATGCATAGTCTGAATAATATAGATAGAACAGAGGCAAGTTCAGGGGAACACATTTTGAAAACAATTGGCGGAATTCCATCTGGGCCTAGAGCTTTGTTTGTAGATAAATTGTCTAGGATGGATTTTACGTATTTTGTCTGTATTTTACTTGGAACAGTTTCGGGAGAATCAAGTTCTAGTACTGGGACGTTCTGGCTGGCATCGTCTATGGTAGAATTTTTGGCAAATGTACTGGCAAAAATATCTGCTTTCGCATGTGGGTTATTTGTAATGTTACCATCTGAAGATTGTAGTGGGGGAATGGATGATGACTTGTTAAAGTTATTATTGAAAGAATTACGAGTTGACCAAAATATTCTATTGTCATTAGGTTGTTGATGCTTGCTTTTGAAGAAAGTTAGATTTAGCTAGATTTATTACAGCTTTTGCATGATTTCTAGCAATTTTAAATTCAGATGTTTTTAATTCTAAGTAGGAGTTATATGCTAATGACTTTTGGGCTGTTGCTCTGGCACAGTTGCCATCAAACCATTTTGGAGAGTTCGATCTTTTAGTGAACTGTTGACTTGGTATGAATAAATCCATACCAGTTAGCATTAAGTCGCAAATGTGGGACTGGGTAGAACTGGGACCACTAGAGAAGAAAGACTGGGGAATGTCAGCAAGATAATTTCTAACTCCATCCCAGTCTGCCCTATCAAAGTGCCATCGGGTCATCCTGACAAGTTCAGAACGGGGAAGTGTGGGGGGGTTAACTAATGAGGCCTTGATGAGATTGTGGTCAGAGGATCCAAGTGGTGACAGTACCTCTAACCTGTATTGATCTGGATTATTGGTCAAGAGTAAATCCACGAGATGGGCATTATGGTCAGGATTATCAGGTATTCTGGTTGGTTGCTTAACCAGCTGGATGAGATTAAACTATTCTGCAAACAGCTCGCACTCTAGACCAGCGTCATCAGTCCTGGCAGAGTGCGATAACCATTCAACATTATGTATGTTAAAATCACCCAAAATAGTAATTTCAGTGCTAAGGGCATTGTTAAGGTTACTCAATTGTGTGGATATGGAATCAAATACACTGGGTTCCGAAGAAGCATTTGGGGAGTGACAGACTACACAAATATATTTGGTAATATTTTGACAATTTAGTTTATACAATGAGTAATCAAAACTGGATGAAGTGAAGTTTATAATTGTGTCAACTGCATATTGGGATTTGATATAACAACAGGTGCCGCCCTTGTTACGCTAGTCTGTGAGAAGCTGGTAACCGGGAAAACAAAATGGGGATATATCAGTAGAGGGTGAGATTTGTGGTTCTGTGAGGAAAAGGGCCAGAGGGGATATAGATTGAAGGAAAAAATGAACTGAGTTTAAATTTGTACTAAGGCCGCGGATGTTGGTGAAGAATAAGCCTGCACTTTCACTTCTTCGCTGATGAGCATCACTGGAAAGTGCAAGAGTCGCTGCTGGCACAGTCGCTTGATGGCGACTGGGAGGACCCTGTGCCGCCAGCCCTACCCTGCCGGTTGTGGCAATCCAGATGTCACCTAATTTTCCATGAAGTATTAGGGCAATAAGCACAAAACGTGGTTTACTTGAACAGTAGACTGTGATGACCTAAGGTGACATGCACAAGACCAGTGTCCCTGACCTCAAGGTCCCTTTATAGCTCGGCTTCTAATAGGCAATGGCTGTGGGATGTTTTTCTTAATCAAAATTGTCCTTGGATAAGTTCATGGTGTTCAAGTTACTATCTATCTAGATAAATAACTATTATTATTATTATTAATTTAATTATTATTATTATTATTATTATTATATTGTGGTAGGTGGGGATGCTATTATTATTATTATTATTATTATTATTTTGTGGTAGGTGGGGGCGCTCACCATCCACTCAGTGCAGTGCTGCTTTGAGTGTCTGCCCTTTTTTCTCTTCCATCCTTCCTCTTCTGTCTTTCTCTCCTTTATTCTTTCCTCTTCCTTCTGCCTACTGGTGACTTCACACTCCCTCTTCTGTCTTTCTTTCCTTCATTCTTTCCTCTTCCTTCTGCCTATGGGTGACTCTACTCTGAGTGAAAAGCCAAATGGTTTCTTGTACACCAGGAAACCATTTACTATGCTGGGTGGTAACCATATAACCAAATTATGGTGCCTGGCGGTTTAGTGGGAAATTTAGGCTCTCCAGTTGGACTGAGCCTGTGTAGCTTTATATCCAAGAGGTGATTGGGGTTTATTGCACACATAATGCCACTCAGGGATGAGTGAGGCTGGTCACTCATCTTATGGGGCGACATAGGATAGGATGATGGATGGATGGATTCTTCTTCTTCTTCTTCTTCTTCTTATTATTATTACCATTATTAGTATTATTATTATTGTTTTTGTTGTAGTTATTGTCAATACTCATTATGAATCACTGTTTGTTATTCTTTCTCTCACTCTCTCTCTCTCTCTCTCTCTCACACACACACACACACACACACACACACACACACACAGGGAGTCAATCGAGGCAGACGTGCGACATCGGCGCTCCGTACCGAACCAACACGGCCAGTGGCATTACCTAAATTAGTATCTTTGTATGAGTCAAGCTCTGTACCAGGTTAGACTAAATTATTTTTCATTATTAAAAGGAAAAAAATAATAAGTTTAAACAAAACTTGTTCAAACAGGAAAGAGAACCAAGACAAAAGGATGTGCTGAGTCAGCTGAGGTTTATTTAGACTATAGCAACACGGGGATTGTAAGTACATACTCTGTACTTTTAGTATTGCAAAATGGATACATACTTTAGTAAAGCAAATTTGGAAAAGAAAAGGGATAAAGATAAAAAGCAAAATGATGATTTCTACCAAGAACTGGTTGAAGTGGAGACTCACAATAGACTGGTTGAACGTGTAAACAAACTAGAAATGGCTTTCAAAAATGAAATTGATGAAATAAAGAAGCAGATGCACTTGCAAAAGGAAGAAATAGAAAAACTAGGAAGGGAGGCCAATAAGAAAGACACAACCATCAGTGAACTAACAGTGGAATTGAGTACACCTAGGAAGAAAATGAGTGAAATGGCAAGTACAGTAGTCAATCGCGAGAATGTTATGGAAGAGTTCAAAAATGACACAGAGACAATTAGGCAAGTAAGCAGTCTTATAGACCAGAGCAGTGATATTGAGAAGATAACACAGGTGAATGAAGCTGTGCAAAGCTACAAAAATGATGTGGAAACCACGTATTCTGAAATGGTGAAAGTAAAGAAAGACTTAGAAACAAGGGTGGAGGAAAAAAGCATTAAAAAGGAAGTGAAAAGAATAATCCAAAATAATCCAAAGTTAGTCAGTGATTCAGTAGATATAAACAAATCTATAGTAATCACTGGTATAGAAGAGGAAGAAGTAAAAAACAAGATCACAAGAGACAAAAAGGAGATGGCAAATGTAATGAGCTTACTGAAAGAAGTATCAGAGGAAATCTGTAGTAAAGACATAGAGGAACACAAAAGGTTAGGGAAATATGAGATAAGCAAGACAAGACCTCTAAAGGTGACTTTCCAGAGTGTAAACACTGTGGAAGAGATACTAAAAAATGCAAAGAATCTTATGGAAGAAGAGGAGTTCAAAAATGTATGGATAAAAAAGATGCCTAACACAAGAGGAACTGGAATCACTGAAAGAGAAAAGAGAGGAAGCAAAAACAGAAAATGAGGGAAGATCAGAAGAGGAGAACACATTTTTTTTACAAAGTAATAGGATTGCAGGTATGAAAGTGGTACACAAACAGGATGGAATAAAAAAGAGGAAGGTAGTAGAACCATGTCATGACAAATATATAAACAAGATGATAAAGTTGATGTACTCAAATGTGGATGGAATGGTATCTAAATTATTAGAGATGAATGATTATGTCAGAGAAAATGAACCACAAATAATATGCCTAACTGAAACAAAATTAACACCAAGGATATCCAATGACATACTAAACTTAGAGGGGTACAATATATGGAGAAGAGACAGAAATTTTAAAAAAGGAGGAGGAATTATAATATTAACTAAGAAAAATCTAAAAGTCAATGAAATAAAACTAGATATACCATCATAAGTGGAACTGATTGCAGTAGAGATCAACACATCCGAAGGTAAAGTAACTGTAGCCAATTTGTACATGCCACCCAGATCAAACACATGGGAAAGAGATGAATATGAGGACCTGGCAGAGAGTACAATTCAGAGTTTAAGATCATTACTACATAAAATGGAAGAGAAATCGGAAAGAATTATATTAACTGGGGATTGTAATACAAATATATATTGGAATATTCTAGATATAATTAGCCAAGAAACTGTTGGGACCAAAAGCTCCTGGATCTCGTACAAGAGTTTTTCCTAACGCAACATGTGAGGGAAACCACCAGAAAAAGAGGACTTGATGTACAGCTCCGGACAGATGAAACGGCTACACCCCATCCACCAGCGACTTGGTTTGGGTCTCAGTGGTTCTGGTAACAGTTGCAGGTGGAGGGAGGGGGGATGTGGGAGGGTGAGGAGGGGAGAAATGTGGGCGGAGTTATATAGGGGGTAGTGTGGGAGGGTGAAGAAGCAGCACAGTCTGGCTGGTGGGAGGGGGAGACGAATGGTTGGGTAGCGGAGACGAGAGTCTGCTGGGGGGTAAGACAGGTGAGTGTGATTAGATGACAAGAAATTACAAAAAATGATTTATTATAATATCTGCTGCATATATTGCATTTTATCTACTAAATAAAAACACTGTCTATTATTCACCACCGTATTTGGGTATCCTACTCATTATTATTATCCTTTGGATATTAGGCAATAAATAAAGATATTGGACGGTCTTTCGGACCCGAACCAATTTTTTCATAACTTTTTTCTTCAGCTATTTCCGTATTCCTATTATCCCTCGTGCTTGAAGTCCCCCTTTTTATCACTTTCTCCTACGCCCTACATTTTTTTTTAGGCATAAGGCAGTTTAACTTTCTCTTTAAATAACCATATTTGTCAACAAATAATCCTTTCATTAATCTATTTAATTACCTTTTTTCTTTCAATATGCATTTGTCTAATAATGGGTGTTACACCTTAATTGGCGCCGCTATTTGACGTTTTGAATAAATTTGGTCTAAATTTACGCATATATTGCAGTCTCTCTCAAGTAGGCTGGCAACCTCACACATCCTCCCCCCTGCTTTCTCCTTCTCTCGCTACCCATTCCCTCCTTTCCTTTTGTAGTACTGTTTATCTATTCTTTCTCATATTTTTAACCTCATTCCTTCTTACAAACTTTTAGTGCCATAGGAATTTCTCCCTTATCACCTACAGTCCTACTACATGAAAGTGGAAATAACTGCCATCGGGAAAAGAATAACTGGAAATTTCTGGCGAAGGTTACGATATTAGTTATTTAGAATGAAAGTGTTGGCAGATACGCATTCTTGACGTGATTATCACAGCCACAGCATTTCGCCTTCATAAAACAGAAGGACTATAGGTTTCATGCATTACCTCTTTACGTCCAGCATTACTGTGCAGAACGCCATGTATAACACATTAAGGACCACAAGGACAGTACTGGTAGTCATCGTGATTCTCATGAATCTCTCCATAGGCTATTGAAAACAGTGCTTTATGCTCAACTTCAGAATTATGTTCTCATCATGGCAATGATAGGCAAAGATAAAAAAAACAATATATACAACCAAATTATCATTTATTATACAACAAAGCTCAAACTGCCTCCCTGCTGCAGTCTCAAAGGTGTAACCAGGTGACACAATCACATGTAACCTGAAGAAATTAAATACATGATCCTATATATATATATATATATATATATATATATATATATATATATATATATATATATATTAATAACCATGAACAACACTGATCTAAAATTTATTGTGTTGGGTAAAGCAGAGGACACTAACTAGCATGGCAACCTACCACACGGAAACCACCATGTTGCACTACATGCCACAGAAACCGATGCACAGACCATGATATCAGCGAAAAGACTATGAGAAGAGTATTGCACGAAGCAGGGTTGCATCACAGGACCCTAGCAAACGTTATGTTTACAAGCCAGAGGATTTTTGGAAGTGTGTCACTGAAGGCGCAACTGCTGGAGAAGGAATAATACTCGGTGAGTAGTATTTCTGAGGTTTTCGCTTGTATAAACTAAACTATTCAGTCATACATGACGATAAAAATATATTTAATAATGACTGCAGGGGGACAACCAGTTTCGTTACAACGTCAGTCCATGCAGAGGAAATTACTTTGGGCATATAGGGTTACTCGATGTTAAATTTCATAAGTGTAGAGCCTGTATGATTTTATATATATATATATATATATATATATATATATATATATATATATATATATGATCAGGTATTTAATTTTTTTCAGGTAGCACGGAGGCAGTTTGAGCTTTGTTGTATAATAAATGATAATTTGGTTGTATATATTGTTTTTTTTATCTTTGCCTATCATTGCCATGATGAGAACATAATTCTGAAGTTGAGCATAAAGCACTGTTTTCAATAGCCTATGGAGAGATTCATGAGAATCACGATGACTACCAGTACTGTCCTTGTGGTCCTTAATGTGTTATACATGGCGTTCTGCACAGTAATGCTGGACGTAAAGAGGTAATGCATGAAACCTATAGTCCTTCTGTTTTATGAAGGCGAAATGCTGTGGCTGTGATAATCACGTCAAGAATGCGTATCTGCCAACACTTTCATTCTAAATAACTAATATCTTAACCTTCGCCAGAAATTTCCAGTTATTCTTTTCCCGATGGCAGTTATTTCCACTTTCATGTAGTAGGACTGTAGGTGATAAGGGAAAAATTCCTATGGCACTAAAAGTTTGTAAGAAGGAATGAGGTTAAAAATATGAGAAAGAATAGATAAACAGTACTACAAAAGGAAAGGAGGGAACGGGTAGCGAGAGAAGGAGAAAGCAGGGGGGAGGATGTGTGAGGTTGCCAGCCTACTTGAGAGAGACTGCAATATATGCGTAAATTTAGACCAAATTTATTCAAAACGTCAAATAGCGGCGCCAATTAAGGTGTAACACCCATTATTAGACAAATGCATATTGAAAGAAAAAAGGTAATTAAATAGATTAATGAAAGGATTATTTGTTGACAAATATGGTTATTTAACCCCTTAACCGCGGGGCGTCACTTTCGTGACGCTTGGGAGCAAGGGATCATACCGCGGGGCGTCGCTTTTGTGATTCTGTGTTATTTTGAATTCACCCGGGCTTTCAAGTGGGGGCTTGTATCATCTATCAGTACTGACAATGTCCAACACTAGTCAGCACTCCTAATCTCATCTGTACTCCCATCCATTGTTGACAATTTAGCCATTTCTCCCCGTTCTTGACTCCCCTCCCTACCCCCCCTCCATTACCCTATCCTCTCGCCTGCCCGGCCATGCTACGCTAAGTAAATCTTCCCTGGAATTTTTCACTGATTTCATCCATTGAAATAAGCCCTATGTCGTATTCTTATACCAAATAATATATACAAGAAAGAAATCAGGTAAGTGAGAGTGCCATACACCTGGAATTGGCTAATTATCACCTGACAACACCTCACGTGCACTCGTTCGCTAATTTTCGCTGTTTTTTTCCCCTTGAAATATGCCGTATAATCTATTTTCGTAATAAATGTACATGTAAGGAGAGAAGGGAGAAGCCTAAGTGATATTTACATTCACCTGGAACTACCTAATTTATAATGTATTGTCTAGATTTCCTGCCAATCATATCAGTGCTACACAAAGCTGTTTCAAGATTTAACATTGGTAGCTCTGATTATATATCTCCTAAGTAGGCCTCTAATCTATTTTCGTAATAAATATACATGTAAGAAGGGAAGGGAGAAGCCTAAATGATTTTTACATTCACCTGGAACTACCAAATTTATAATGTATTCTCTAGATTTCCTGCCAATCATATCAGTGCTAGACTTAGCTGTTTCAAGAAGTAATATTGGTAACTCTGAATAACCCCTAAAGCAGGCCTCTAGGCTGCCTGGCCTGGCCCCTGCGTTAGCAGTGTACTGTCATCTTCCGAAGTGAGAGGACGTATGTTTCATCTTGCTGACTTCAAGGCCTTTTTTCACCCCCATGCAAATGGCTCTGTGACCTTTACCCCCTACTAAACCTCGTGTGGAAAGAGGTAAAGGGCTGACAATTGATAAAAGAGTGACTACGATCTTTCTATTGAGTAAAACAGTGCAAGTGGAATTGTAAATAATGTGTAAATAATGTGTAAACAGCAAGTGAAAGTAATGAATGTAAATATACGTGAACAATGGAAAATAGTTTTATAAGTTATTTCAAGTGACAGTGCACAACACAGTGTAAATAAAATAGAAATGTAAATAACGTAAATAAAATAGAGAACTTAAATAGAAATGTAAATGAGTAGTATTATAAGAATACGAGTATATACCCTAGGAGTAATGAAAGTGAAAGTTTCACTCTAGCATGTCTGAATGCTATGAGTTATGACAGTGAAGATGAAAGTGACATTCACTCTCAATGCCAGTATACAGGACGAGAAAGTGAATGCTACGTATTTTACTGAAAGAAATTGAATCCCTACAGTGACAATAAACTAATACTACTGAAGGAAACTTATGGATAAAGACTGTAGATATATATAAGTGTTATATAGTAATAGAAATATAAAGTGTGAGGGGTTTTATGAATAATAAATGACAGACTACCATGAGCGAACTAGTGCCAGTGCGACGATCAGACGCGCTCGTAATTTCCATTGCTTTCACAGTGTTTTTTTTTTTTTTAGTATGGATCCCAAACTACTTGAAAATTGTAGAATAGTGTTTATAGTGTTTGTATCTGGCTGTGGTAATCATATTACGGGTTGTCGGGAAGTGTAAAGTGGAGACTTCTTACCCTACTTCAGAGGTCTCCACAAGTCCTACGGTAACCGACGAAGGCTCAACAATCATTCCAGGAGAAAGCTGAAGGTATGTACCATAAGCATATGTAATTTTATTATTCTAGGACTAATAACTGATTTTTGGCAAATATTTTTTGAGAGTCTGTCGGAGCCCAAATAACCCCGCGGCACACGCAAGTTATTGGTAAACAAGCCCGCGGTGTAGGGGTTAAAGAGAAAGTTAAACTGCCTTATGCCTAAAAAAAAATGTAGGGCGTAGGAGAAAGTGATAAAAAGGGGGACTTCAAGCACGAGGGATAATAGGAATACGGAAATAGCTGAAGAAAAAAGTGATGAAAAAATTGGTTCGGGTCCGAAAGACCGTCCAATATCTTTATTTATTCCCTAATATCCAAAGGATAATAATAATGAGTAGGATACCCAAATACAGTGGTGAATAATAGACAGTGTTTTTATTTAGTAGATAAAATGCAATATATGCAGCAGATATTATAATAAATCATTTTTTGTAATTTCTTGTCATCTAATCATACTCACCTGTCTTACCCTCCAGCAGACTCTCGTCTCCGCTACCCAACCATTCGTCTCCCCCTCCCACCAGCCAGACTGTGCTGCTTCTTCACCCTCCCACACTACCCCCTATATAACTCCGCCCACATTTCTCCCCTCCTCACCCTCCCACATCCCCCCTCCCTCCACCTGCAACTGTTACCAGAACCACTGAGACCCAAACCAAGTCGCTGGTGGATGGGGTGTAGCCGTTTCATCTGTCCGGAGCTGTACCTTCAGTGCTAGATCTAATATTTACTAGGCAAGAAAATGTTATTGACAGTTTAATATATCACCCTCCACTCGGCAAAAGCAATCATGCAGTACTAAATTATAACTTCAGGATAGCATATGACATAGTAAACAGCAATGACAGTTACAAAAAGAGCCTAAACTATAAAAAGGGAAATTATCAAGACCTAAAGAAGTATTTCTTAGAAGTTGATTGGGAAAATGAGCTTAGAGGACAAGATTTAAATGCTGTATGTAAAAAATTCTGTGAATTTTATGAAATATGAGTCCAGAAGTACATCCCACAGCACAAAGAAGCAGATAAGAAAATACAGAAATGGTTCAATATAGAATGTAAAAAATCAAAAGAAAGAAGAGATTTGTTGTGGAATAGATACAGATACCACACAATAGTGAAAGGGCATATAATAATTACAAACAGGCAAGAAACGATTATACAAGAATAAGGAGGGAAGCCCAAAAACAGTTTGAGGAGGATATCATAAATAAAAGTAGTGATCAAGCAAAGCTGTTTTACAGCTATATCAGAAGCAAAACCAAAGTAAAAGATATAATACAATCAATTACGGACGAGGGAATCACTTATACACAAGAGAAAGATATTTGTGAAGCACTAAATAAGAATTTCCAATTAGTTTTTACAGAAGAAAAAATTTTTGAGAGGGACTATGTGGAACATGCATGTCCACACATACTACCAGATATACAAATAGCAGAAAAAGTAATACAGGAGGAGTTAAGTAAATTAGACAGAGGAAAAACAAGTGGTCCTGATGAAATTTCATGTTGGGTACTACGAGAATGTGCAAAGGAGTTCAGTAAACCATTATTTTTAATTTTCAAGAAATCCTTGAGTAAAGGTAAACTACCTGATATTTGGAAAAAAGTAAATATTGTCCCCTTATTCAAGAAAGGAAATAGACAAAATCCACTCAACTACCGATTAGTATCACTGACCAGTGTTGTAAGCAAGGTATTAGAAAAGCTTATAAGAAAAGCTTGGGTAAATCATCTAGAAGAACACAGTATCATAACAGAAAGACAGTTTGGTTTCAGAAAAGGAAAATCATGTGTTACTAATCTGTTGAGCTACAATGACAGAGTAAGAAACACAATACAGGAAAGGGAAGGATGGGTGGACAGTATCTATTTAGATTTCAAGAAAGCTTTTGACACGGTACCACACCAAAGACTTTTATGGAAATTGTACCATCAAGGAAGAATTCGAGGCAAACTGTTTTGTTGGATGCAAGACTTTCTCATAAAAAGAGAAATGAGAACAGTATTAAGAGGAAACTACTCATCATGGAAAGAAGTGACTAGTGGAGTACCACAGGATTCAGTGCTGGCACCAATCATGGTTTTAGTGTATATAAATGATATAAACAGTAACACTGGAAATGAGAGCTATCTGAATATGTTTGCAGATGATGCAAAAATACAAAGGAGAATTACTAACACAGACTCTTGTAAAGAGCTACAAGAAGAATTAAATAAACTTCATGAATGGAGTAGTACATGGCAAATGGAATTCAATGTGGACAAGTGTCATGAAATCAAGTTTGGTAAAAGTGGAAAAAGACCTGATTCGGATTATAAGTTAGGAAATAAAGCCCTATACACATCAGAAAGAGAGAAAGACCTAGGTGCGATTATCAATAACAGACTATCTCCAGCTCACCGCATCAGCGAGAAGGTACGGAACATGTATACACTGCTTGCAAATATAAGAATAGCATTCACATACATAAATGAAGACATGCTAAGAAGGATAATAACATCATTCATTAGACCAACCCTGGAATATTTTTTTTTTTTTTTTTTTTTTAATGCTAGGAAGAAGGAACCAAAGGCCATGGCCCGCAGTAACAGTTCCTTCCAAGAGAAAAACAAAATACAATAGAGAGCCAAATTCAAGATCCGATCATTTTGAGATGCCTGGACACACTGCGTTTGAAAGACTGGAGATCATAGGCAGCAGGAAATACAGACAGAGGGAGACAGTTCCAGAGCTGACCTGTTGCATAAATGAAAGACTGGGAGTAACGGTTAACTCTTGCATTAGAGAGTTGGGCAGAAAAGGGATGAGAGTTTGCTGCCAGACGGGTGCTACTCGCCCGTCGTAGAGGTGGAGGAATGCAAGCAGACAGTTCAGAGGAGCAGTGACCATTAAAGGAGCGATAGAAAAGAGATAAAGATGCAATAGTGCGGCGAAGAGACAGAGGTTGAAGGGAGTCAGTAAGAGGAGGAGAGTTAATGAGACGAAAAGCCTTTGACTCCACCCTATTGAGAAGAGCTGTATGTGGGGAGCCTTCCCACACATGAGAGTTGTACTCCACACAGGGGCGGATAAAACCTCTGTATAGAGTCAACAAATGTGCAGGGGTAAAGAAAGAGCGGAGTCGGCTTAGGACACCCAATCTCTTGGAAGCAGATTTTACAAGAGATGTAATATGATCTTTCCAAGATAAGTCCTGAGTAAATGAAACCCCAAGCATGTTCAAGGATGATGCAGGATTAAGCTGAATATTATTAAACATTAATGGGTATACCTGTGGAAGATTTTGTCGGGTTGATAGGTGTAAGAACTGAGTCTTAGATGCATTAAAGACAACCATATTATTTTTACCCCAGTCAGCGATACGAGCCAAGTCAGACATTAGGTGTGCCATAGCCTCATCCCTTGTTTCTTGAAGTAACTGTTGAGATGGGTGTTGCGGGAACCGAATGGAAAGGTGAAGGGTGGAGTCATCAGCGTATGAATGGATAGGGTTAGATGTACAGCTTAGAAGATCATTGATGAATAAAAGGAAGAGAGTTGGTGATAGGAGAGAGCCCTGAGGAACACCACTGTTGATAGATCCAGGAGAAGAACGATGGCCGTCTACAACAGTGGCTATAGAACGACCAGAAAGGAAGCTACAGATGAAGGCACAGATAGAAGGATAGAAACCGTAGGAGGGCAGTTTGGAAATTAAAGATTTATGCCAGACTCGATCGAAAGCCTTTGAGATGTCATGTGCAATGGCAAAGCTTTCGCCAAAGTCCCGAAAGGAGGATGACCAGGAGTCTGAAAGGTAGGTGAGAAGATCGCCAGTGGAGCGTCCCTGACGGAACCCATACTGACGATCGGAAAGAAGGTTGTGATAGGAAAGATGCCTTAAAATTTTTCTATTAAGAATTGACTCGAAAACTTTTGAAATACAGGACGTTAAAGCAATTGGATGATAGTTGGAGGGTTGGGAGTGGTCACCCTTCTTTGGGACTGGCTGAATGAGAGCAAACTTCCAGCAAGAAGGAAAGGTACAAGTTGACAGACAAAGGCGAAAGAGTTTGCCTAGGCAGGGTGTAAGCACAGAAGCACAGTTCTTGAGAACAACAGGAGGGACCCCATCAGGCCCATATGCCTTGTTAGTACTGAGGCCAGTGATGGCAGAAAATACATCAACTGAAGAAATTTTAATGTCAGCCATGAGGAAGTCAGAGGGGAGAAGTGATGGAGGAACAGCACCGGAATTGTCTAAGGTGGAATTGGAGGGGAAAGTCTGTGCGAAGAGATCTGCTTTATCAGAAGAAATAGCTACAGAACCATCAGAGTAGAAAAGAGGAGGGAAGGATGATGAGGTAAAGTTGTTAGAAAGATTTTTGGCAAGGTGCCAGAAGGAGCGGGAAGAATTCGAGTTGGAGAGTTGAGAGCATTTAGTATGGATGAAATTATTTTTAGTAGAGCGAAGAACAGACTTAGCACGATTCCGGGCAGAAACGTAAAGATGATGTGATTCAGGGGTGGGTTGGCTCCGGTACCTTTTGTAGGCCCTCTCCTTGTTGCGGACAGCATTAGAACAAGCGTGATTAAACCAAGGCTTTCTTGCGTTAGTCAAAGGATATGAGAAAGGAATGTATGCTTCCATGCCCGAGAGAATAACCTCCGTAATGCGCGAGGCACACTAAGATGGCTCCCGGCCATGGAAGCAATAATCATTCCAGGGAAAATCAAAGAAGTACTGCCTGAGGGCCTCCCAGTTCGCGGCTCCAAAATGCCACAGACGACGTTTCCCTGGAGGGTCCACAGGCCGTACCGGAGTGATAGGACAGGTTAAGGTAATAAGGTTGTGATCGGAGGAGCCCAACGGAGTGAAAAGATTAACAGAGTAAGCAGAAGGATTAGTTGTGAGGAAGAGGTCAAGTATGTTGGAGCTCTCTCCAAGGCGGTCAGGGATTCGGGTAGGGTGCTGTACAAGCTGCTCTAGGTCATTAAGGATAGAAAAGATGTAGGCTTGTTCACCAGGTGGATCCGTGAAAGGAGAGGAGAGCCAAAGGTGGTGGTGAACATTGAAATCTCCAAGAATGGAGATTTCAGAGAAAGGAGAAATGGACAGAATGTGTTCCATCGTAGAAGTAAGATAGTCGAAGAATTTTTGATAGTCAGTAGAATTAGGGGATAAGTAAACAGCACAGATATATTTAGTCAGATAATGACAGGAAAGCCGAAGCCAGAGTGTGGAGAATTCAGAAGAATCAAGGTCAGGAACACGAGAGCAAGATAAGTCGTTGCGTATGTATACACAACAGCCACCTTTGGCTTTGAAATGAGTATAGAGAAAGTAGGAGGATACAGAAAAGGGTTTGCTGTCGGTTGCCTCAGACAGCTGAGTCTCCGTCAGAAAAAGAAGGTGAGGTTTAGAGGAGGAGAGGTGGTGCTCAACAGAGCGAAAGTTAGATGAAAGGCCGCGAATGTTGCAGAAATGAAGTAGTCTGGAGTCCTTATCTCAAAAAGCACATAGTCAAGATTGAAAAAGTTCAAAGGGCCGGTACAAGATGGATACCAAGCTTAAGGGACCTAAGCTACGAAGAAAGACTAAATAAACTGAATCTACCAACACTACAGGAGAGAAGGAAAAGAGGTGACATGATAATGCTATATAAGTGCATATCAGAGAAGAAGAAAATAGACATAAATGATTACTTAACATATGGAGAAGCATCAGCAAGAGGACACTGCAAAAAACTGCATAAGAAGAGAGGTGATAAAGACGTAAGGAAATTCAGTTTCCCAAACAGAGCAATTGATCAATGGAATGCACTACCGAATGAAATAGTGTGTGCCAAAACAATTCACAAATTTAAGGATATGTACGATAAATATGGTTTAAGACGGGACAGTACGAGCTTGACTCATTCCTGTAAAGATACAATTAGGTAAGAACAATTAGGTAAGAACACACACACACAAACACACACACACACACACACACACACACACACACACACACACACACACACACCACCCGGTACATTATTGTCACCATAACTACATTATATTAGGCAAAGTTTCCACATTCCGCTTCAGCCCAACTGATTTCTCGATAATCCCTTTGGGTGGGAAGGAATGGCGGAAAAAGACAGAGAGCAAGTGATGAAAGAGGGAAATGAAGAAGAAAAGGGAGGAGCGAGAAGCGGGAGGGACGATGAAGCGGAATGGAAGGAGAAGCGTAGAGAAACAAAAGCGGGAGAGAAGAAGGTGAGGAAATTTAAAAGGTAATGAAGGGAGAAGGAGTAACTGTGAACAGACTGAGGGACGTGGAACTACAATGGTCCACAAGATCATCGTAGAACCAGACCTTCTTGGATGGAAGGTGACGAAGAGAATTAACTCTTCCCCATTGTAAAGTGCGAATGGAGAGAGGGTCCATGAGAAAGTGAAAGAATTATAATTTGCTTCTTTTTCAGTCTACATATGCCTTGGCTAGAAGCAAAAGGGATTTTGTATAAAAACATAAAAAAAATATCCCAGCATAACCAACACCCACTTCATTTTACGATAATTGCTTGGGTTATTGAGAGGTTTTTAGTCTGTTTTCTTCTTTCCATCTTCCTTTCATTGCTCTAATCACATCTTGCAATGAACCTTCTCGTTCTCAAGCGAACTTACGTCGTTTTTTAATTAATTAATTCATCGTATATATTCCGTTCTTTTCCAATTTCCCCCCTCCTCTCTTCCTTACTCTCTCTCTCTCTCTCTCTCTCTCTCTCCCAATTACCTCCCAGAAGGGCCCTGCAGCTGAGGTAAAGTTCAAGGAATTTCCCAAGTAATCTTGATTTGCACCGAAAGGGGAGGGAAGGAAACCAAAAAACAGAAGGAAAAAAATGGAGAATGGGGTAGAAAGGGTGAGAATGAGATTAGAAGAGAAAAGGAAACCGACACGTGAAAGTATTTAAAGGAAAAAAAAAAGTGAACATGCTAAATAGAAAGGGAAAGAAGGAAAAGAGAGAACGTGATAATACAGACTAGATAGAGAAGGAAAACTATATAAGATGTGAATGAGCACACCGAGAGAAAAGGAAACCTCATTAAAAAAAGAAAGTGGAAAGGGGACACTAGGAAAAGAATGAAAGATGAAAGAATTGTTAATAAATGAATGAGGTAACTGAGAGTAGGGGAGGAGGGGAAGTGAGTGGACAATGACAATGCTTGCACGTGTGAGTGCCTGGGCGCCCGCGCATGTGTGAGTATACTGTACATTGTGTGTGTGTGTGTGTGTGTGTGTGTGTGGTTTTCATTTTTTACAACTTAATTACTCGTCTTGATAAATCCTTTACTGGCATCAATGAACAGCATTAAATAATAAATGAACCTTGAACCAACAACAATAACTTTCTTATTTTTACATTGACGCACAGTACTAAATTGGATTTCAGTAGGAGAAAAGTAGGGGGGTTAAAAGAAAGTGATAAATTAATAAAGAGGCAGAAAGTTAACTAGGTACTAAATAAATAATGAGCCAGAATTATCGAAGGGAGAAGGGAAGGGTCAGAGGTAAGAGAAGTACAATGTTGTGGGATATTATCAGTTGTCAGCATTATTGTCTGTATTACGAACCTCTACACTTTTCAGCGGATATGGTAAAATAATAAACAATGAATAAATATAATACGACAAAAACAAAACACTAAAAATATAGTGAGAGTAAATACCAGCAAGAACGGATTACTTTGCACGACAAACAAGAGGTTCTTGGAGCAAACGAATACACAACCATATTTAATGGTAACTTTAAGATACTATTCTAAGATGAGAAGAGTCCACTTATGGTTTTATATTCTTCCAGTGATTCACAAAATGCGTTTATACTGGAGTAGGTAAAAACAGCTTCACAAAGAGGTCAAAGTAGGCCGTACAATACTGTACTTTATATTGTATGCTCCTTCTTTTTTATGCAAGGAAGAAGGAACCTAAGTCCAGGAGCCCGTCAAGTATTCCCTTCCAGAAAAAAAAAAAAAAAAAAAAAGCCAAACTCAAGATTCGTTCATTTCGAGATGGCAGGACACAGTGCGTTTGAAAGACTGGAGATCATATGAAGCAGGAAATACAGAGAGGGAGACAGATTCAGACTTGTATTGTTGCATACAAGTAGGACTGGGAATAACGATTAACTCCTGCATTAAAGAACTGGACAGAAAAGGGATGAGAGTTTGTTGCTAGACGGGTGCTACGCGCCCGTCGTAGTGGTGGAATGATGCAAGCAGTCAATTCAGAGGACCAGTGGCCATTGAGTAGCAAATGAAAAGAGGTAAAAATCCAACAGTGCAGCGAAAAAACAAAGTTGAAGGGAGCCAGAAAGACGAGGAGACTTAATGAGAAAAAGCTTCTGACTCCACCTTGTTGAGAAGAGCTATATATGGGGAGCCTCCCCACATATGAGAGTTGTACAGTATACAGGGGCGAACAAAACCCGTGTATAAAGTCAGCAGCTGTGCAGGGGCAAAGAAGATACGGAGTCGGCTTAGCACACCTAATCTCTTGGAAGCTGATTTTACAAGAGCTGAAATATTATCTTTCCAAGATACTTTAAATCCCGAAAGAATGAAACCCTAAGTATGTTTAAAGATGATGCTGGATTGAACTGAATATTAATAAATATTGACGGGTACTCTTGTGGAAGATTTGGTCGGGTTGATAGGTGTAAGAACTGGGTTTTCTGGTGCATTAAAAACAACTAGACTTCTTTTTCCCCATTCACAGATATAAGCCAAGTCAGACATTATGTGCGCCATAGCTCATCCCTTGTTTGTTAAAGTACCGGTAACTGTTGGGATGGATGCTGCTGGAAGAGAATGGAAAGGTGAAGCCTGGAGTCATCAACGTGTGAGTGGATCGTGTTAGATGTTCCACATAGAAGGTCATTGATGAATAAAAGGAAGATTGCTGGTGATACGACGGAGCCCTGAGGGACACAACTGTTGATAGATTTTGGGGAAGAACTGTGGCCGTCTACAACAGCAGTTATAAAACGACCAGGAAGGAAGCTAGTGATGAAGGCACAGATAGAAGGATAAAAACCGTAAGAGGGCAATTAAAGCCAGACTCGATCGAAAGCCTTTGAGATGTCAAATGCAATGGCAAAGCTTTCGCCAAAGTCCCGAACTGAGGATGACCACGAGTTTGAAAGGTAGGTGAAAAGATCGCCAGTGAAGCGTGCCTGACGGAACCCATACTGACGACCAAAAAGAAGACTGTGATAGGAAAGATGCTAAAAAAAAAAAAATGTTTTGTTGAGAATTTACTCGAAAACTTTTGAGACACAGGATGTTAAAGCAATTGGGCAATAGTTAGAGGGTTGGGAATGGTCACCCTTCTTTGGGACTGGCTGAATAAGAGCAAACTTCCAGCAAGAAGGAAAGGTACAAGGTGAAAGACAAAGGCAAAAGAGTTTACCTAGGCAGGGTGTAAGCACAGAAGCACAGTTGACAGTAGGAAAGCTGATGGAGAAGTAATATAATTTGCTCTTTGCCTGCGTATATAACTCTGTAATGCAAATACAGGGTTAAACAGAATATGCCGTCTTTCAAGGTAGCGTCGTCCTGATACCAACCTCATTCTATCACATATAAAAGGGAAAAAGTACGTCTCATTCAGGCTTTTCTTATACTTGTTACAAAACATAAGTTTCCAATTGCAGATGTTAACACCTCTTGCATATTGTTCCCTTCCCATTTTCTACCGTTAATAACTTCCGCCTCCTTCCAGTTCATCTCTCTCTCTCTCTCTCTCTATGCCGCTTTTTACCTGCCAATCCTCAAAAGCCTCTTTCCCTCCAAGCCCTCTCCCATTCATTTTCCTCCAGCACCACTTCTTATCGACAACCTCCCATTCCCTCTGTCATCCATATCCCACCAACTTCGTTTTTCGCCTTTTATCTCCTTTTCCACTTCCCTCCCTATGCACTTCCTTCCCCTCCCACTTCCCTCCCCTTCCACTTCCCTCCCTTCCCGCTTCTCTCCTCGTCCACTACCTACCCCCCTCTAATCTTACTCCCACTTCTCTCCCTATCCTTCCCCTCCCACTTCTCTCCCCTTCCACTTCCCTCCCTTCCCGCTTCTTTCCTCGTCCACTACCTACCCCTCCCTAATCCTTCTCCTACTTCCCTCCAGTCCCATTTCCATCCCGTCCCACTTTTCCCTCTCCCATTTCCCTCTCCTTACACAGTAACAGCTGTAACATAACTTTGTAGAAGTTGGGAGGCCTATGTGGCTTTATTCATATCCCAGTTAATTACAAGGATACACAGGAGGCGCCAAACACCTGCGGGAGGATGTAGCATAATGTAGGATATTATAAATCAGGGCACCCAGAGAGCGCAACACCTGCCCCCACCAACTGCAGCATAAGGGGTTAATATCTGACCCTGCCCTATGGCTTTTACCTCCAACAGATCAGGCACAACATCAAGTTACAGTATTTCATTCTTGCCTAAACCGTATCCCTTACATAAACATTGAAACAAATCAGATCAAAAGTGTTTGAGTTAATTTTGCTCAGTGATCTTAACCTTTGACCCTTCCATGTGATCAACATTTTTTATAAATTTTTCTCAAATTCGATTTTCTTTATCTTTCTTAAAGCCTAAATACTCCCACAAACTTTAGCATATCGTATATCAGAAAACAAAAGTTTAAGTTAACCTTGCCTTGCCTCTAACCTTTACAGTATTCTTCACAAAAACAATGGGTCATCCTCTTGGTACATCGTCAACTTATTCAATAATTTATCCAAATAAGATCATTACAGTTTCAGATTTATTGCTTGCTCACAAACGCAACGGTCCAAACTTGACCTTAATAGGTGGAGTTGACCTTCGACCTTTCTTAAAACTGAAATCTATCTATCTGTCTATTGCCAGACACATTAATATCGTACGGGGTGGCCATAAACAAATCGCCTCCACGTCGCCCTGTCCCAGCCATTTCACTGTCCCGCTCCCAGCTCACACCCCCTCTCTCATATACCTCTCCACTCCATCCCTCTATCTCATCCTCGGCTTCCCCCTCCCTCTCCCCCCCTCCACCTCACTCACATACACTCTCCTCGTCAGTCTCTCACCCTCCATCCTCTCCACATGGCCAAACTACTTCAGTGTGTTCCTCCTAACGCTTCCTATCAATCCACATCCACGCCACAACACTCCTTTATATCCTCATTTGTCAGCCTGTCTCTTCATGTGACTCCACAGGCTCCTCTTAAATATCTCATTTCCACTGCTCTCACTCTCGACTTGTGTCCTTCCAACAACGTCCAAGCTTCACTTCCCTACCTTAGAGTTGGTATCACAATACTGTCATGTAATAACTTTTCACTTCCATGCTCACTTCTCTGTTTCTTATCACTGTTTTCACGGAACTGGCAACCTTTCTTCCCTGCTGCACCCTTTCAAGCACTTCACCCTCCAAACCTCCATGCTTACTCATCACACTACCCAAGTACTTAAACGTACTCACATTTTCCAATTCCTCACCATCCAACCTCACTGTACATTCACTGACTTCACCTCTCTCAAAGACCATCACTTTACTCTTCCCTACATTCACCTTTAGTTTCCGTTTCTTACACACTCTTCCAAACTCATCCACCAAGCCTTGCAGCTCCCCTTCGTCTTCACTCAACAACACAGTATCATCTGCAAACAACAGTACAGGGAGTTTCCAAACACTATCCTCTCTCACCAGGGCCACTCCAACATCCACTACCCTACCTTGTACCTCTTTTATTACCCCATCCATGTACAGATTGAACAACCATGGAGACATGACACATCCCTGTTTCAACCCAACTTTCAAAGAGAAAAATTCACTTAGTTCACCATCCACACGCACTGCAGCCTTCGCACCATCGTACATACTCTTCACAGCATTCAACAACTTCCCATCTACTCCATATATTCTTAACACATTCCACAATCCTTGTCTATCCACCCTGTCATATGCTTTCCCCAAATCCAGGAAAGCCGCATACAACATCTTTCCCTTCTCTAGAAACTTTTCCACTAAAGATCTAAGAATGAATATCTGATCTACACAACCTCTTCCCTTCCTAAAGCCCCCTGTTCTTCTCCAACTAATTTCTGTTCTTTCTCTAACTCTGTCAATAAGTATCCTACCATACATTTTTCCTATTATACTAAGAAGACAAATGCCCCTATGATTACCACATACTTCTTTTTCCCCTTTTCCTTTGTACAAGGGAAGTAACCTGTGAAAATTACGCAACCAAAGGGCAGGGACCAAATGAAAAGGATTGGATGACAGAAAGAAAAAAAAAGAAAAGAAAAAGAGAAAGGGAAAGAGGAAAGATGTGAATGAGGAAGAGACATAGGTCAATGAGAGAGGAAGGGAGGGAAAGAAGTTGGGGGTGGAAGGGGAGAGAGTGAATGGCATGGAAAGGGAAAGAGGGAATGAACAAAGTGTAGGGAGTAAGGGAGTAAGAATGGCTATGGGTGAGAGTGACGGCGCTGGCTGCAGTGGAAGGGTGAAGAGGGTGGAATAATGGTTTGGGGAGAGAGAGGGAAGGCCTAAGAGTGATGGAGTAGGCGGCATAAAAGGAGGGCCTGGAGCGAGGGGCTGGGAGAGGTACTGATGGTTGAGAGTGAAGGGGTGTTAGGATTAATTGACCGACAAAAGAGAGGAGTGCTTGTCATAGATGTTTACGAATGAAAATTACTCCTGTATTATATCTGGAAATTAAAGGAAGCTAATATATATCCACAATTTTTATACACACAACAAAATCACATAATTATAATAGACACTTTAGCTGACTGAGATAACCTGATCTATCACAAATAGACGCGTCTCCTCCATCACGCGCTTCTCATCAAACATCAGTAAGTGTAAGATCCACCTGCTCAAACTAAACGAATTCAGGTACTGCATTACTGCGAGAGGGAGAAGGAAAAGTAGCGAGACGGGAAACGAGTGAGGGAGAGGCACCTCTGACGGAGGCCATTCCGGCTCTCTCTCTCTCTCTCTCTCCTTCCAAACTCCATTTCTGAGATACAGCTTTCTGCTTCATTGCTCTTAAATTCTTCCTGATTAAGCCCCATGTACTCAAAAATCTGATTCCCTTCTGTCTGTCAGCAGATTATATGATATAATTGCCATGACTGCAGGACAGCTGGTGACCGGGATTGCAGAAATAGTCAATCCCACCTCTTTTCCACATCACTTTACTTTGCTAATAATTCTGTGTTTCCCTGTTACTGTCATTATCCACGTTGTTCTCCAGATCATACTATAATATCATTACCGTTCCCCTCCACATTAATTAATGGAGTGAAAGGGATTGAAAAAAACAACAGTGGTATATAAAAAAGTCTGTACAATCAGGGAAACTATCCAGCAAGAGAGAAAGAGAGAGAGAGAGAGAGAGAGAGAGAGAGAGAGAGAGAGAGAAAGAGAGAGAGTGCTTACCTAATTGTATTAACTAACTGTATCTTTACAGGAATGAGTCAAGCTCGTACTGTCCCTTGTCTTAAACCATATTTATCGTACATATCTTTAAAATTGTGAATTGTTTTGGCACACACTATTTCATTCGGTAGTGCATTCTACTGATCAATTGCTCTATATGGGAAACTAAATTTCCTTACGTCTTTATCACCTATCTTCTTATGCAGTTTTTTGCAGTGTCCTCTTGGTGATGCTTCCCCATAGGTTAAGTAATCATTTATGTCTATTTTCTCCTTCCCTGATATGCATTTATATAGCATAATCATGTCACCTCTTTTCCTTCTTTCCTGTAGTGTTGGTAGATTCAGTTTATTTAGTCTTTCTTCGTAGCTTAGATCCCTTAAGCTTGGTATCCATCCTGTAGCGGCCCTTTGAACGTTTTCAAGCTTGTCTGTGTTTTTTGAGATGAGGACTCCAGACTACTGATGCATACTCCAGGGTTGGTCTGATGAATGATATTATCTTTCTTAGCATGTTTTCATTTATGTATGTGAATGCTATTCTCATATTTGCAAGCAGTGTATACATGTTCCGTACCTTCTCACTGATGTGGTCAGCCGGAGACAGTCTGTTATTGATAATCACACCTAGGTCCTCTCTTTCTGATGTGTGTAGGGTTTTATTTCCTAACGTATAATCCCAATCAGGTCTTTTTCCACTTTTAAGAAACTTGATTATATGACACTTGTCCACATTGAATTCCATTTGCCAGGTATTACTCCATTCATGAAGTTTATTTAATTCTTCTTGTTGCTCTTTACAAGAGTCTGTTTTAGTAATTCCCCCATAAAAAGAACTAAACAAGCGAATAAAACGCCTCGGACCAGGACGGACCATATGTTGACGACTAAGGAACGGACAAAAGACATTCTGAGGGTGGGAACTTGGAATGTGAGAGGAGTGAGTGATGAAATGAAAAAGAGAGAGATTGTTCAGGTGCTTCAGGATGCAAAAGTGGATATATGTGGATTGACTGAAACTAAATGGTAGGGTGAAAGGGTGAGAGAATGGGAATATGGTTTAGGTATATATGCGGGAGTCAATGAGAATGAGAGGGCAAGAGAGGGAGTATGTCTGATGATAAGCAAGAAGTGGAAGGAGAATATAAGAGGGTATGGAACAGTGGGTGCAAGGATTGTATGGGTGAGGATGAAAGTAAGTATACAAACGTGGGCGATTGTATGTGTGTATGCTCTGACAGAGGACCGAGTGCCAAGAGTGAAAGATGAGTTTGGTGCGAGAGTAGAAGCATGTGTGGACAAATATGAGAGGAGCAAGAGAGTGCTTTTGACTGGAGACATGAATGGCAAAGTTGGGAATGTACGAGTGAATGGAGTGGTTGGTCAGTGGGGTGTGCCAGTTGAAGTAGATGGGAATGGTAGTGCGTTGGTGAACATCTGTGCTGGTAAGGGGTTGGCAATAGCCAACACCTACTTTCGGCATAAGATGATCCACCAGTATACATGGAGAGTAATGAGAAGGATAGATGGTGAACTTGTTGAAAGAAAGGCATTGATAGAGTATGTGTGTGTGGATGAGCGAATAAGAAGACAAGTGTTGGATGCAAGAGTTTGGAGAGGGTGGGGAAATGGAGTCTCGGACCATCACTTAGTGATGGCCAAGGTAAAGCTGCAAAGAAAATGGTTGAGGAGACGAAGGGGAAGACCGGAGGAAACAGCTCCTGTGAGAAGAGTGGAGAATTTGCAAGATAGTGAGAGAATGTCAGAGTATAAGAGCATAGTGGAAGAAAGATTGGGAAGGTATGAGCTAGAGCAAATGGAAGGAGTGGAAGACTTATGTAAGATATTCACGGAAGAGATAGGGGCAGTATGTGAGGTGGTTTGTGGAGTGAGGAGGAGATGCAAGGGTATGCAAGGGACAGCATGGTGAAATGATGAGGTGAAACGAGCTGTAGAACAAAAGAAGAAGGCATATAGTGAATGGTTAGTGAGTAGAGGTAGGGGAGATGAGAGAGAGAAGAGAGAGGTATATGTGAGCATGAGAAGGGAGGTGAAGAGACTGGTGAAGGAGAGTAAGAAGAAAGTGGATGAAGAGTTTGGGAGGAATCTGAGTGTGAAATGGAGGGAGAGTAAGAAATTGTTTTGGAAGGAGGTAAAGAAAGTAAGGCAGTGTGAAAGGGGAAATAGTAGGGGAGTGAAAGATAGGAATAATGGATTGTTGGTGGAGAAAAGAGAGAAATTGAGGAGATGGAAGGAGCACTTTGAGGATTTGTTGAATGTAGAAAGTGAGAGCAGTTCGCGTATAAGTGGTTGGGGAATGGCTGGGAGAAGAAGAGATGAGAGGAGAGAGGAAGAGATCAGTAGGGCAGAAGTAGTGGAAGCAATGAAGAAGATCAAGTTGGGAAAGGCCCCAGGAATTGATGGAGTGTGTGGTGAAATGTTGTGGTATGGGGGTGAGATTGTTGTGGAATGGATATGGAAGTTGTGTAGACTGGCATTGGAAGAGGGAAGGGTTCCAGAGGACTGGAAATCTAATATAATTAATCCTTTATACAAAGGAAAGGGAGAGAGAGAAGTATGTGGTAACCATAGGGGTATTTGCCTTCTTAATGTGACTGGTAAAATATATGGTAGAATACTCATTGATAGGGTTAGGCATATGACAGAGGAGCTAGTTGGAGAAGAACAAGGGGGATTTAGGAAGGGAAAAGGGTGTGTAGATCAGATATTTGTTCTAAGATGTTTAGTGGAGAAGTATCTAGAGAAGGGAAAGAAAGTGTATGCTGCCTTCATGGACTTGGAGAAAGCTTATGACAGAATAGACAGGCAAGGTATGTGGAAGGTATTAAGAATATGTGGAGTGCATGGGAAATTGTTGAGTGCTGTGAAGAGTATGTACGAAGGAGCTAGGGCTACGGTGCGAGTGGATGGTGAGCTGAGTGAGTTCTTTGATCTCAATGTGGGACTGAAACAGGGTTGTGTGATGTTTCCATGGCTGTTTAATATATACATGGATCGGGTTGTAAAGAAGGTGCAAGGTAGGGCAGTGGATGTGGGGGTGGCTCTAATGAATGAGGGTGAGATTTGGAAGATTTCGGTGTTGCCGTTTGCTGATGATACAGTATTGTTGAGTGAAGATGAATGAGAGTTGCAAGGTTTGGTGAATGAATTTGGGACAGTGTTTAGGAGGAGGAAGCTGAAAGTTAATGTAAACAAAAGTAAAGTTATGGTGTTTGAGAGGAATGACGTCACAGAATGTACAGTAAGGTTGGATGGTGAGGATATGGAGAATGTGAGTGCATTCAAGTACTTGGGTAGTGTGATGAGCAAGGATGGAACTTTGGGGGATGAAGTGCGTGAAAGGGTACAGCAGGGAAGGAAGGTTGTTGGTTCACTGAAAGTAGTGATGAGGAATAGGGAGGTGAGTATGGAAGTTAAGAAGTCACTGCATGATAGTATTGTGATCCCTACCCTGACATATGGAAGTGAGGCGTGGACCCTGCAAGAGGGGAACAAATCAAGAGTGAGAACAGTAGAAATGAGTTACTTGAGAGGAGCATGTGGAGTGACATAGAGGGACAGGTTGACGAATAAAGACGTGAAGGAACTTTGTGGGGTGGATGTGGATGTGGTTGAGAAGATTAGGAGAAATACACTGAGGTGGTTCGGACATATGAAGAGAATGGAGAATGAAAGACTGACTAAGAGGGTGTATGTAGGTGAGGTGGAGGGAGGAAGGGGGAGGGGTAGACCGAGGATGAGGTGGAGGGATGGAGTTGAGAGGTATATGAGGGAGGGGGGGGTGAGTTAGGGGGAGGGTAGTCAAATGGTGGGTGACAGAGCGACTTGGAGGTGTTTTGTCTGCGGCCACCCTTTGCGGGATTAGGGCATCGGGATATAGATAGATAGATAGATTTTTGCATCATCTGGAAACATATTTAGATAGCTTTCATTTCCAGTGTTGTTGTCTATATCATTTATAAACACTAAAAACATGATTGGTGCCAACACTGAGCCCTGTGGTACTCTACTAGTCACTTCTTTCCATGATGAGTAATTTCCCCTTAGTACTGTTCTCATTTCTCTTCTTATGAGAAAATTTTGCATCCAACAATACAGTTCGCCTCGAATTCCTCCTTGATGGTACAGTTTCCATAAAAGTCTTTGGTGTGGTACTGTGTCAAATGCTTTCTTGAAATCTAAATAGATACTGTCCACCCAACCTTCTCTTTCCTGTAATGTGTCTGTTACTCTGTCATAGTAGCTCAACAGATTAGTAACACATGATTTTCCTTTTCTGAAACCAAACTGTCTTTCTGTTAGCATATTGTGTTCTTCTAGATGATTTACCCAAGCTTTTCTTATAAGCTTTTCTAATATCTTGCTTACAACACTGGTTAGTGATACTGGTCTGTAGTTGAGTGGATTTTGTCTATTCCCTTTCTTGAATAAGGGAACAATATTTGCTTTCTTCCAAATATCAGGTAGTTTACCTTGACTCAAGGATTTCTTGAAAATTAAAAAAAATGGTTTCCTTAACTCCTTTGCACATTCACAAGGTACCCAACATGAAATTTCATCAGGGCCATTTGCTTTTCCTTTGTCTAATTTACTTAGCTCCTCCTGTATTACTTTTTTTGATGTTTGTATATCTGGTAGTATGTGTGGGCTTGCATGTTCCACATAATCCTTCTCAAAATTTTTTTCCTCTGTAAAAACTGATTGAAATTTCTTGTTTAGTGTTTCACAAATATCCTTCTCTTGTGTATAGGTGATTCCCTCGTCCGTAATGGATTGTATTTTATCATTTACTTTGGTTTTGCTTCTGATGTAGCTGTAAAATAGCTTCGGTTGATCACTACTTTTATTTATAATATCCTCCTCAAACTGTTTTGGGCTTCCCTCCTGATTCTTGTATAATCGTTTCTTGCCTGTTTGTAATTATTATATGCCCTTTCACTATTGTGTCTTCTGTATCTATTCCACAACAAATCTCTTTTTTCTTTTGATTTTTTTACATTCTGTATTGAACCATTTCTTTACTTTCTTTTCTGCTTCTTTGTGCTTTGGGATGTACTTCTGGACTCCTATTTCATAAAGTTCACAGAATTTTATATATATAGCATTTAAATCTTGTCCTCTAAGCTCCTTTCCCCAATCAGTCTAAAAAGGACTTCTTTAGGTCATGATAGTTTCTCTTTTTATAGTTTAGGTTCTTTTTGTAAATTTCATTGCTGTGAACTATGTCATATGCTATCCTGAAGTTTCAATTTAGTACTGCATGGTCGCTTTTGCCGAATGGAGGGTGGTATTTTAAATTGTCAATATCGATTTCTTGCCTAGTAAATATGAGATCTAGCATTGAGGGTACACTGAGTCCTCTTTTTCTGGTGCTTTCCCTTACATGTTGCGTTAGGAAAAACTCTTGCACTAGATCCAGGAACTTTTGGTCCAAACAGCTTTCTTGGCTTATTATATCTAGAGTATTCCAATTTATATTTGTATTAAAATCCCCAGTTAGTATAATTCTTTCCGATTTCTCTTCCATTTTATGTAGTAATGATCTTAAACTCTGAATTGTATTCTCTGCCAGTTTGACTTGGGTGGCATGTACAAATTGGCTACAATTACTTTCCATTCAGATGCATTGATCTCTACTGCAATCATTTCTACTTTTGAGGGTATATCTAGTTCTACTTCTTTGAGTTTTAGATTTTTCTTAGTCAATATTATAACTCCTCCTCCTTTTTTTAATTTCCTATCTCTTTTCCATATATTATATTCTTCTAAATTTAGGATGTCATTTGATATCCTTGGTGTTAATTTTGGTTCAGTTAGGCATATTATATGTGGTTCATTTTCTCTGATATAATCATTCATGTCTAATAATTTAGATACCATTCCATCCACATATGAGTACATCAACTTAATCATCTTGTTTATATACTTGTCATGACTTGGTTCTACTTCATTCCTTCTTTTTATTCCCTCCTGTTTATGTACCACTTTCCTACCTGCAATCCTATTACTTTGTAAAAAAAAAAAAAATGTATTCTTCTCTTCCTCTGATCTTCTCTCATTTTTTGTTTTTGCTTCCTCCCTCTTCTCCTTCAGTAACTCCAGTTCCTCTTGTGTTAGGCATCTTTTTATCCATACATTTTTGAACTCCTCTTTCTCCATAAGATTCTTTGCATTTTCTAGTATCTCCTCCACGGTGTTTACACTCTGGAAGGTTACCTTTAGGGGTCTTGACTTGCTTCTCTCGTATTTCCCTAACCTTTTGTGTTCCTCTATGTCTTTACTACAGATTTCCTCTGATACTTCTTTCAATATGCTCATTACATTTGCCATCTCCTTTTTGTCTCTTGAGATCTTGTTTTTTACTTCTTCCTGTTCTATACCAGTGATTACTATAGATTTGTTGATATCTACTGAATCTCTGACTACCTTAGGATTGTTTTGGATTATTCTTTTCACTTCCTTTTTAATGCTTTTTTCTTCCACCCTTGTTTCTAAGTCTTTGTTTACTTTCACCATTTGAACATAAGTGGTTTCCACATCATTTTTGTAGCTTTGCACAGTTTCATTCACCTGTGTTATCTTCTCCTCAATATCACTGCTCTGGTCTATCAGACTGCTTACTTGCCTAATTTTCTCTGTATCATTTTTTAACTCTTCCATAATACTCTCGTTGTTGACTACTGTACTTACCATTTCACTAATTTTTCTCCTAAGTGAACCCAATTCTACTGTCAATTCATCTATGGTTTTGTCTTTCTTGTTGACTTCATTTCCTAATTTTTCTATTTCTTCCTTTTTCAAATGCATGTGCTTTTTAATTTCACCAATCTCATTTTGAAAAGCCATCTCTAGCCTGTGTACTCGTTCCGCTAGTTTATTGTGAGTCTCCATTTCAACCAGTTCTTGGTAGAAATCATCGTCCTGCTTTCTACCTTTATCCCTTTTCTTTTCCAAATTTGCTTTACTAAAGTATGTGGTCATTCTGCAGTACTTACATTCCCTGGGGCAGTTGTAGACAAAACAAACGATTAGCTGATTGTGCGCATTCTTACTCTAATTTGTTTTCTTTTCTGTTTGAACAAGTCTTGCTTAAAACTTCTTTATATATATATATATATATATATATATATATATATATATATATATATTTATATATATGTTAGAACACCATTTAGTCTAACATAGTACAAAGCTTGACTCATATAAAGATACTAATTTAGGTAATGCCACTGGCCAAGTTGGCCGTGTATGGAGCAGTGTCGGCTTGCATCTGGTCTCATCGGTGCCTCGTGTGTGTGTGTTCTTACCTTACCTAATTGTTCTTACCTAATTGTATCTTTACAGGAATGAGTCAAGCTCGTACTGTCCCGTGTCTTAAACCATATTTCTCGTACATATCCTTAAATTTGTGAATTGTTTTGGCACACACTATTTCATTCGGTAGTGCATTCCATAGATCAATTCCTCTGTTTGGGAAACTGAATTTCCTTACGTCTTTATCACCTCTGTTCTTATGCAGTTTTTTGCGGTGTCCTCTTGCTGATGCTTCTCCATATGTTAAGTAATCATTTATGTCTATTTTCTCCTTTCCTGATATGCACTTATAAAGCATTATCATGTCACCTCTTTTCCTTCTCTCCTGTAGTGTTGGTAGATTCAGTTTATTTAGTCTTTCTTCGTAGCTTAGGTCCCTTAAGCTTGGTATCCATCTTGTAGCGGCCCTTTGAACTTTTTCAATCTTGTCTATGTGCTTTTTGAGATGAGGACTCCAGACTACTGATGCATATTCCAGGGTTGGTCTAATGAATGATGTTATTATCCTTCTTAGCATGTCTTCATTTATGTATGTGAATGCTATTCTCATATTTGCAAGCAGTGTATACATGTTCCGTACCTTCTTGCTGATGTGGTCAGCCGGAGATAGTCTGTTATTGATAATCACACCTAGGTCTTTCTCTCTTTCTGATGTATATAGGGTTTTATTTCCTAACTTATAATCCCAATCAGGTCTTTTTCCACTTTTACCAAACTTGATTACATGACACTTGTCCACATTGAATTCCATTTGCCATGTGCTACTCCATTCATGAAGTTTATTTAATTCTTCTTGTAGCTCTTTACAAGAGTCTGTGTTAGTAATTCTCCTTTGTATTTTTGCATCATCTGCAAACATATTCAGATAGCTCTCATTTCCAGTGTTACTGTTTATATCATTTATATACACTAAAAACATGATTGGTGCCAGCACTGAACCCTGTGGTACTCCACTAGTCACTTCTTTCCATGATGAGTAGTTTCCTCTTAGTACTGTCCCCATTTCTCTTTTTATGAGAAAGTCTTGCATCCAACAAAACAGTTTGCCTCGAATTCCTCCTTCATGGTACAGTTTCCATAAAAGTCTTTGGTGTGGTACTGTGTCAAAAGCTTTCTTGAAATCTAAATAGATACTGTCCACCCATCCTTCCCTTTCCTGTATTGTGTTTCTTACTCTGTCATTTCTTGAAAATTAAAAATAAAGGTTTACATAACTCCTTTGCACATTCTCGTAATACCCAACATGAAATTTCATCAGGACCACTTGCTTTTCCTCTGTTTAATCTACTTAACTCCTCCTGTATTACTTTTTCTGCTATTTGTATATCTGGTAGTATGTGTGGACATGCGTGTTCCACATAGTCCCTCTCAAAAATTTTTTCTTCTGTAAAAACTAATTGGAAATTCTTATTTAGTGCTTCACAAATATCTTTCTCTTGTGTATAAGTGATTCCCTCGTCCGTAATGGATTGTATTATATCTTTTACCTTAGTTTTGCTTCTGATATAGCTGTAAAACAGCTTTGGTTGATCACTACTTTTATTTATTATATCCTCCTCAAACTGTTTTTGGACTTCCCTCCTTATTCTTGTATAGTCGTTTCTTGCCTGTTTGTAATTATTGTACGCCCTTTCACTATTGTGTCTTCTGTATCTATTCCACAACAAATCTCTTCTTTCTTTTGATTTTTTACATTCAGTATTGAACCATTTCTGTATTTTCTTATCTGCTTCTTTGTGCTGTGGGATGTACTTCTGGACTCCTATTTCATAAAATTCACAAAATTTTTTATATACATCATATAAATCTTGTCCTCTAAGCTCATTTTCCCAATCAACTTCTAAGAAATACTTCTTTAGGTCTTGATAATTTCCCTTTTTATAGTTTAGGCTCTTTTTGTAACTATCATTGCTGTTTACTATGTCATATGCTATCCTGAAGTTATAGTTTAGTACTGCATGATCGCTTTTGCCGAGTGGAGGGTGATATATTAAACTGTCAATATCATTTTCTTGCCTTGTAAATATAAGATCTAGCACTGAAGGTACATCAAGTCCTCTTTTTCTGGTGGTTTCCCTCACATGTTGCGTTAAGAAAAACTCTTGTACGAGATCCAGGAGCTTGTGGTCTCAACAGCTTTCTTGGCTATTTATATCTAGAGTATTCCAATTTATATTTGTATTGAAGTCCCCAGTTAGTATAATTCTTTCCGATTTCTCTTCCATTTTATGTAGCAATGATCTTACACTCTGAATTGTACTCTCTGCCAGGTCCTCATATTCGTCTCTTTCCCATGTGTTTGATCTGGGTGGCATGTACAAATTGGCTACAATTACTTTACCTTCAGATGTGTCGATCTCTACTGCAATCAGTTCTACTTGTGATGGTATATCTAGTTTTATTTCCTTGACTTTTAGATTTTTCTTAGTTAATATTATAATTCCTCCTCCTTTTTTTAAATATCTGTCTCTTCTCCATATATTGTATTCCTCTAAGTTTAGTATGTCATTTGATATCCTTGGTATTAATTTTGTTTCAGTTAGGCATATTATTTGTGGTTCATTTTCCCTGACATAATCATTCATCTCTAGTAATTTAGATACCATTCCATCCACATTTGAGTACATCAACTTTATCATCTTGTTTATATACTTGTCCTGACATGGTTCTACTACCTTCCTCCTTTTTCTTCCATCCTGTTTGTGTACCACTTTCGTACCTGCAATCCTATTACTTTGTAAAAAAAAAATGTGTTCTTCTCCTTCTCTGATCTTCCCTCATTTTTTGTTTTTGCTTCCTCCCTTTTCTCTTTCAGTAATTCCATTTCCTCTTGTGTTAGGCATCTTTTTATCCATACAGTTTTGAACTCTTCTTTTTCCTTAAGATTCTTTGCATTTTTTAGTATCTCTTCCACAGTGTTTACACTCTAGAAAGTCACCTTTAGAGGTCTTGTCTTGCTTTTCTCGTATTTCCCTAACCTTTTGTGTTCCTCTATGTCTTTACTACAGATTTCCTCTGATACTTCTTTCAGTAAGCTCATTACATTTGCCATCTCCTTTTTGTCTCTTGTGATCTTGTTTTTAACTTCATCCTCTTCTATACCAGTGATTACTATTGATTTGTTTATATCTACTGAATCTCTGACTAACTTTGGATTGTTTTGGATTATTCTTTTCACCTCCTTTTTAATGCTTTTTTCCTCCACCCTTGTTTCTAAGTCTTTCTTTACTTTCACCATTTCTGCATATGTGGTTTCTACATCATTTTTGTAGCTTTGCACAGCTTCATTTACTTGTGTTATCATCTCCTCAATATCACTGCTCTGGTCAATAAGACTGCTAACTTGCCTAATTGCCTCTGTGTCATTTTTGAACCCTTCCATAACACTCTCGTGATTGACTACTGTACTTGCCATTTCACTAATTTTCTTCCTAAGTGTACCTGGTACTCAATTCCACGGTTAGTTCACTGATGGTTGTGTCTTTCTTATTGGCCTCCCTTCCTAGTTTTTCTATTTCTTCCTTTTGCAAGTGCATCTGCTTCTTTATTTCATCAATTTCATTTTTGAAAGCCATTTCTAGTTTGTTTACACGTTCAACCAGTCTATTGTGGGTCTCTACTTCAACCAGTTCTTGGTAGAAATCATCATTTTGCTTTTTACCTTTATCCCTTTTCTTTTCCAAATTTGTTTTACTGAAGTATGTATCCATTTTGCAATACTTAAAGTGCAAAGCATATACTTACAATCTCCGTCTTGTTGTAAACAAACCTCAGAGATGACTCAGCGTATTCTTTCGTCTTGGTTCTATTTCCTGTTTTTACAAGACTTGTTGAAACTTATTATTTTTTTCCTCTTTATAATGAACAATCATTTAGTCTAACCTGGTACTGAGCTTGACTCATACAAGATACTATTTAGGTAATGCCACTGGCCGTGATGATTTGGTGCGGAGCGCCGGTGTCACACGTCCACCTAGCTTGAATCCCTGTGTGTGTGTGTGTGTGTGTGTGTGTGTGCGTGTGTGTGAAATAATGCCAGGGATATTGAGTGAAATATGGTATCATGTGTTAAAGATGATCAGAAACATAAGGTAAATACTAATAATTTTTTAGAAAGTCGACAAGAGCAGACATATAATCAGTAACAAAGGAAGCCTAGTATTTCAGTAATTTTGGCTCTCACTTTACTCTGGTTCATGATATTCCTAAGTTGTTATGCATGTCTAATCAGTGATGATCTTTGACATGATTTGTCAAGAATGAAAATGACTGACGTTCCCCAAATCTTATGTAAGAGTGGGATGGCGTGCGAACTTTTGTCCGCATCTCTATGGATGGGACGTGCAATGACTTTAAACACTCGGTAGGCATAGCTATGTGTAACCTGTTGTTGCCCTGGGTCCGTGAAAATAGAATAAATTGACCTTTTTGAAAAGTATATAGATGAAGGAATTCCATGAGCTTTTGTGACTATGAAGTGATTGGTGGAGAACAATACACTTAAGTATTCTTCCAGGCAAAATCCCACACACAGGTACCCTAGACACTAATGAGTAAAATATTCCAAATAAAAAGATTTCTCTAATGCTAGGACACTATGCAGCCTGATAAAACGAACTTTGAATCGGTGTGTGTAGGTGGGAGTCCTGCTAACACAAACTTGAGAATAGGAAGCTGCTAGTCACTCATATATCGCCATTCCTCCTGTGTAACCATTAGCACTGATACAAGTATATCGTAGTAACATAATCACTGTAGCACACAGACAATATATATATATATATATATATATATATATATATATATATATATATATATAATCATTCAGACCTTTCCCACCCTAGGACAGGGTGAGGAGATATATACAGTAATCCCTTTAATATCCGGACGCCTCAGTAACTGGACACCCCAATGTCCGGACATTATTGGCCCGGCCTTTGCAACCCCCAAATTGCCAAAAAACAAAAAGACAAAAACAAAATCCTTTTTTTTTTCAACCAAAATTTGAACTACAGTAGGTGCGGACCAGCTGTTTTTTTGCCATGTAGTTCCACTGATGTCTGGCAGGGTGACGCTGCCTCCTCCCCATTTCCCGCCTACCCATTGTCATTAGTGCATGCTCCTCACCATGGCTGCCCACATGCATGCTTTTGTGGTGGTGCCCTACCTCCTGCAGACCCTGTTGTTCCTCTCCTGCCTCTTCCTCGTGTGTGTGATGATAGCCCAGCTGCCCAAGAAGAGGACATGAGTGGTTTTGACTCTGTAGAATAAGAGGAAGATACTGGAGAAGGTGGACGCAGGATGGTTGATGTCGTGTATCCTCCATGAATTCAACCTGGTGCGCTCTACCTTGTTTGATATTAAGAAATCCTGAGACAAGTTTACCCAGTACACGGCTGCCTTCGCATTGAAGACCAGACACAATGTGGAGAGGAAGGTTATGTACACTCCTGGGTTTGCAGAAATCAACCGCTCCACGCTGATTTGATACCGACAACAACGTGCTGCTGGTGTGCTGGTGCGTGGTACAGGGCTGAAGGCTGCCGCTGAGAAGTTCACAAGGTTACATGACACCCCAGACTTCAAGGCATCCAAGGATTGATTCATCATTTTCAAGTTACGGCATGGCCTTACCAACCATGGCGAAGCTCTGGACCTCGACGAGGAGGGAGTAGAGGAGTTTCAGCAGAAGGTGAAGGGCTTGATGGACAGGGAGGGCCTCACTCTTGGTCAAGTCTACAATGCTGACGAAACTGGTCTATTCTATCGCTCATTGCCAACAAACACGCTAGCAGAGCAGACAGAGAAGCATGTACCTGGCCACAAACTCTTGAAGCAACGCATATCTGCTTTGTGTTGTGCCAATGCTAATGGCATGCACTGGCTCAAGCCCATTATTGTTGGCTGTGCAAAGCGGCCTCGGTGCCTTCGTGGGGTGATGGATGACCTTCCTGTCATGTGGTACCATCTGTGAAGGCTTGGTTCACAGCTAAGATCTTTGTAGACTGGTTTCACCAGCATTTCGTCAAGGAGGTCATCCATTACCAGACGAACACACTGGGAATCCCATGCAACCAGGAAAAGGTCCTCCTTCTTCTGGACAATGCACCTGCGCATCCGTCCAAAAAGGAGTTGGTGGCTGAGAATGGCCGCATTAGGTGCTTGTGTTTGCCACCTAATATGACTGCTCTCATCCAACCAATGGACCAAGGAGTGATCGTGGCAACAAAGAGACTGTACCGTCAGAAGTTCCTGGATGAGGTGATGGTTGTTCTTGGGGACGAGGATGAGCGCAGGGAGGGACAGGACATGCAAGGCCAGCAGACTGTGGAAAACCTTCGCTTCTACAACATCAAGTCAGCCATCTATAACTGGGCCAGTGCATGGAGGGAAGTTTCTGTCAAGACTCTGGAAAGTGGTTGGTCTCATCTGCTTCTCAGAGCCGATGTGGTGCACTACTTTCTAGGTTTTGACATGGATGACTTCAATGCACGTCTTTGTGTGGCTGGTGATGATGTTGATGCGGACGAAGTGCGTGAGTGGTTGGATGAAGACGAGGGTGATCCTGGGTATCAGATCATGACTGATATTGAGAGCACATCTTCAGTTGCTGGTGCAAGTACCCAGCTTGAAGACTCCGACAAGGAGAGCGACAATGATACGGACTCCTCTCAGCGCCCCACTACTCCAGCCATCCCTAAGCTGAGTGCACTCTGCAAGCACGTCGAGTTCGTTCTTGACCACCTAGAACACCCGGACTGTGACAGGGAGATGGGGCCCCTGGGACTTGTGGAGGAAGTGCGCACATTCAGGCAGCGCATCATCAATCACCAGAATCACCGTTCCTTACGTCAATCAACCATTGACGTTTCTTCAGGCCCATGACCCCCACCATGCCCAGCCCTGGCTCCACACCACTGCTTCCCCAAGATAGGCCTTCCACCTCTGAGTCACAGCCCAACACATCGACCACGGTGGAGTCGCCACTGGACGTGAGTTTGACCTGTCTGCAGAATCGTCTGCAGTGGGTAGTCCATCACCATGTCCCAGCGACGCACCCCTCGACCACCTGCAACAGCTACTTTCAGACTCTGACAGTGAATAAACAGCAAAAACTCGCCACTAGACCACATGGAAATTTACAGTGTTGTGCAGTGTAAAGAACGTAATGTACAATACAATGTTAAGAAATCAGAATTCAGAGTGCAAAGGCTTCAGTGCAGAGTGCAACAGTGATGAGTATCTAGTAGAGTGCAAGTAAGAAAAGAATGTGAAGTGTTAAGAAATTAAAATTCAGAATGCAAAGGCTTAAGTGCAGAGTAGCAACAGTGGTGAGTTTCAAGTAGAGCGCAAGTGAGAAAAGAATGCACAGTTAAGAAATTCGAATTCTGAGTGCAAAGGATTAAGTGCAGTGCAACACTGAATTACTGTAGGTGCTTCAGGTGCACGTTATTGCTGTTTGAGTACTTGTGTGAATAGGGTCTTAAATAGATATTATGAATGTCCAGTAGCGAGTTAGGTAGGGGGTTTTCTGAGTTAGGCTGGGTTAGGGTCCGTAAATACCAGTCCAGGAGTCAGGGTCCCAGTATCCAGATGATCCCACTTCCTAGACATGCCTTTGGCTGTGTTAGATCGGATATTGGAGGGATATATATATATATATATCTTAGGATTATGACAAAAAATTATTTTCCCTAATATTAAAAACTCTGCTATGCTGGGTGATGAACTTTAATGCATGAATCACAAATATGATGTTGGTTTTGCATTTACCTTGAAAAAGTCTCCCACACAAATTATTTTCCATTGGGCTAAATTTGTGCGTTTTTTACAATTTGTGCTGTCCAGTAAAGATCGATATATTTCTGCTATATTTGTGTTTGCAGGGTACCTAGTATTTATTGAGATGGTATTACCATGGCATACTTCAAAGCTAATGATTCTGTCATGAAGAACACGCAGAAAAATGGGGTGCAAACCTGCAAAGTCAAATTGTACCAAGCAGTGTAATCTGCCCAGGATAGGAAGTTTGACTGACTATGTCAGAATGCCTTCAAATTATGATATATTGGGAAAGTACCGTGTGTTGTTAGAAGAGGATAAACTGAAGAAAAGCAGGATTCAGCAAAAATATGGCGAACTAATCCAGTTATGGCAAAAGTTAAGTTTTCCTGCATTGAGTCAACAAGCGATTAAAGCAAACAAACTGATCAGTAAATATGAAAACTTACCAAAGAAGACCAAAAGAAATGTTTCAAAACGAGCTGAAAAATCTTTTTGACATAACCGAAGTTGATGGCGAGTGGCTTTGCCGGGAAGAAAGGGAAATGTATCATAAACAAGTAATATCTGGTGGAAAAGTCAATACGCTACACATAAACTTGCAGCATTATCCACAATCCATCCATCAAAGAGGCAAAAGCACTGTGAAACAAGTGATACTCCAATAACACGGCAATTGGTACATCATATGAGAATGAATCTGAAGATACTACTTCAAGTGTTTCCACAAGAGATACAGAGAACAATCACAATGAAGAAACCCCAAGTACAAGGAAGATGCCATCTTCAACAAACCATGCAACGAAACTGGTAACAGGTCATTCGTTGTCAACCAGTAAAGCATCTAGCGTGAGCTCAACTCTCGGTAATGAAGGAATCCCTGTTTCCACACCTAAACAATGGTGTATGGCATGGCGTTGTCAGGGCTGAAGAAAAACAGAAGGAAAAAATCAAATCGCTGTTACAAGAAGAGAAAAACTATTGTTTGCATTTTGATGGGAAAAAATATATATCTAATAGAGAGTACCAGGTAGTCTGCCTGCAAAGCAAAACTAGGAAGATCAGTTTGGGAATCATAAATTGTAGTAGTGGATCAGCTTATGATATTTTCAATGGCCTTTAGAAAGTTCTAGATGAATATGATGCCTGGTCAAGTATGAAAATGATCATTTGTGATACAACAGCTGTAAACACAGGACATATGAATGGTGTTGTTCTTGGGATACAGAAGAAAATGACTGAGAAGGGTTTGGACAAACCACAATATATTGGATGTCAGCATTATGTACTGGACAGGATCATGAAACATGTTTTGGACATCTTTGTGACAAAGGTTTACACTAAGCCAAATCTGTCCTATGAGTTTGATGGGGAACTAACTGAAAAGTATGTGGAACTACAAAGTTCTTTTGAAGCATGTAAGAAAATGGAAATGGGTGAAAAGCCGGGAGAGAGATGACTTCAGATTCCTGTATGAATTGTGCAAAGCATTCCAATTCTACAGGGAACAAGGGGCATTTCCAGAAATCAAATGGAGGAAACTTCCATCACTACATAGTGCCCACTGGAATTCAAGGGCACGTTACACCCTAATCACATATTTTCTGTTTCCAAACTGGAGAGGTACACTGGAGATACCAGGACACTTTATTCCCTATGGATGGCAAGAGGCGTGGTTTTCTGATCAGAAATTCAAAGAGATATCCTATGAAAACCTACTGACCAGCGATAAAAAACTCAAGTGCCCTAGTGCACTGAAGTGCCTTGAAACCCACTGGAGCAAGGAAAGATCTGTTCTTAACATACCATGGACCAAAATCATTGCTGACAGGGCAGTAAAACTGATGGGGGAGTTGAGTGGGAAAGCACAATAAGGACACCTACTTAGATATGAAGTTTGTGGTAAAAAATACACTGTAATTATATAGTGTGTATCCTACGTTTTACGATTTTTGTGTTTTATGCAAAACAGTTTGACTTGGTGTGGGGGTTCTTTTGATGGAATTAAGCAATATGACTAATACATTTGTATTATATACCAAAATGCTCATCGATTCCTGCTGCAGGCTAATTACTTATATATATATATATATATATATATATATATATATATATATATATCAGCAGATTACTTGATTCAGTAATTCGTAACCCGCGGCGTCCCGTCGACGTACTTCCACGTCCTCACGTTATGTCACAGCTAATCCCGTCGACGTACTTCAACGTCCTGCAATTGCAAGGTTCATAATTTCCACAATTTTCAAAATTCGTGCAAGATTTTCGATTCGCCCACGTACCCAAGCCTTCCCTACCTGCCACCAGGCGGGCAGCGTCCTACACCCCACATGACCCGCGCTCGCCCTTGTCTTGGTCACTCACCTGCTAGCAGTGACCCAGGTCAGACATGGCGCGGAAAGGTCTCTCAGACGAGGAAATTGCATCCGCCCTGGAAGCCTTCACTGGAGATAGTGATTCTCCACTCGACGATGATGTGGTAGATTGCGATTACATCCAGCCAGAGGAAGAAATAAGTAGCAGTGATGAGGAGGTCCCTTCGCCCCGAAAAACGCGGTATGTGACATACCGTAAGGCAAGGGAAGGCCAGCCTGCTCCCCAGCCACGTGCACGGGTATCTCTCCATCCCGAATCTGATGAGGACGAGGATGAGGACGATGAGGATGACGACGGCTTAGGATGTGATATCGCCGCGTGGTTGGGAAAAGAAAAAATATCACCACAAGGATCAGAAGGTGGGGCGAGACGACATATAAGGTATGGTGAAAGTACTTTGTCTGGGGAAGTGGCAAGTGGTGTGGTAGGATTGCTGGGGGAAAGGGAAAGTGTTGTGGCGGCAGCGCGGGGTGAAAGTGAGAGTGGTGTGGGGGTAGTGCGGGGTGAAGGGGCAAGTGGTGTGAGAGAGGCAGCACGAGCACGTGGTGCATGTAGGCCTAGGGGAGAGGAGGTGGAGTCACTCCCCAGCACTTCTTTCGCCCCAGAATATTCCCAAGCTTCCTCCCCACAGCCCCAGGATGTAGGGAAAGGAAAGAAAGGGAAGGGAAAGGGTAAAGGAAAAGGGAGAGGGAAGAGAAGTGCGAGTGATGAGAGGCGCCGCTCTCCACCTCCCCGACCTCCCCCACCACCCTCACCTCCCCACCCTGATGAAGGGGACGATGGGGACGTGGCTGGAGATGGTGGTGTCACATGGAACTGGGAAGATGGGAGTAATTTTACTCCCATCATTCACCCTTTCACTGAGGAGTGGCGGTCTGGTTGCACGGCTCCAGGTGTGAATGCAGGTTCGTCTAGGGTGGATTTTTTCCACTTGTTCTTTGGTGAGGCGTTTGTGGGGCGCATAGTTGAACAAACTAATATCTTTTCACAATCACAGCGCCATGAAAGTGAACGTTTGGGAACCACGAGCAGGCATTCCCAACAGTATGACTATCCTGTGACAATTTCAGAGATGTTCCTATTTTTGGCCCTGGTTCTCTTGATGGGTGTGGTAAGGAAAAACCAAATTCCTGCCTACTGGACAACTGACCCAATCATCCTCACACCTTTCTTTGGAAAGGTGATGAGTCGTAACCGATTTCAGTATATTCTCGGCCGCCTCCACTTTTTTGATGCAGAAGATCCAGCCAATGCAAATAACACCGATTAAATGAGGAGAATTAGGCTGGTATTTGATCATTTACGGGAAATGTTCCGCTCCTCATTTTATCCCTATAGAGACCTCGTCATAGACGAGAGTCTTGTGTTGTGGAGAGGCAATATTTCCTTTAGGCAGTACATACCCAGCAAGAGACACCGTTTCGGGTTCAAGATCTTTGTTATGTGTGACTGTAAGACTGGTTATGTGCAAGACATAGTCTTGTACACGGGCGCACAGACAGATATAACAGAAGATCGGAGTATAGGACTCTCTGGGGCCGTGGTGAAGACAATGATAGAAGAGTACCTTCATCGTAGTCATGTGTTGTACCTGGACAACTGGTACATTAACCCTCTTCTTGCTAGGTTCCTCCACCAACACGACACCGGAGTCTGTGGTACAGTCAAGAGAAACCGTCACCATATGGTCAAGATAGGGAGGAAATTTGACAAGAACGAGGTGGTTTTCTTCCAGGCCAATAACATCCTTGCCACCCTATGGAACCACAACAGGGAAGTTTGCCTCCTATCAACTGTTCACAGCCCCCTGATGCACCGCACAGACTCCGTGGATCACCGTAGCGAGAGGAGGCGCAACGTATGGAAACCCGAGTCTGTACTGGCCTATAATCTGAACATGAGGCAAGTTGATCAGTCAGACTCGATGATTTCAAGTGTTGACTGTGCCAGGACCACGATGAAGTGGTACAAGAAACTCTTTTTCCACTTGCTCGACATCACGGTCCTGAACGCCCACTACCTGCACGCAATGACCACCGGAGTATCCGAGACCTTTGAGGGGTTTGTGAGGGAGCTGGCACGTGAAATAATCGCCAAGCATGCCCAGGACAGACCCACACACCGCACCCGCACCCCCATGGCTGCTCAGACTCCCCTACATCTTGCAGGACGCCACTATCCCAGCGCAATCCCTTCCGACCCAAACCGTCGTAAACCCCAGCGTCGCTGCCATGTATGTAAGCACTCGACAGTCAGACCATCCACTCAGAGAAAAGACACAAGGTACGAGTGTGTCGAGTGCAATGTTGCGTTGTGCCTTCAGCCTTGTTTCAAGGAGTATCATAATTTCCTACACTACTGAAACTGTGTGGGAAGGCGAAATGACGCTCATTTTAATGGTAAGGCCAGTCAGTAGGTGCTAAGTCAAATATAAAGTTGAAACGGGTGTTATTTTTTCAGAAAAGTAATGTATAAGTTGAGAATTAGTGTAAGTTGAAAGAATTGATATCAAAACTACACCCACTGTGTAAATCTGGTCAGTAAATATGTGATAGCAAGGAAATAAAGTGGAAACTGGTGTAATGTTAGCATGAATAAAACGTATAAGTTGAACAATAGTGTAAGTTGTAATAATTGATGTCACGAGTACACCCACATTCTGGTCAGTAAGTATGTGATAGGAATTATATAAAGTGGAATTTGTTGTAATGTTAGTAGTAAGGTATTTTATAAGTTGAATACTAGTGTAAGATGAAACAAATGAAATCGCGATAACACTCCCTGTGTAAGTACGCGCAAATATGACGCTCAGTTCCATCGTAAGTTCTGAAATTATGTGATATCAATTATATCAAGTGTAAACATGTGCAATGTTAGTGGATTATTATTATATAAGTACAAAAATAGGTTGTAAGTTGAAATAGTTGTCATAGCGACTTCACCGTGTGTGTTATTATGCGCTATTATTACGCTATATATTTACGTAAGGCCTGAAATAATCTCAAAACAGTTCTATAAAGTTGAAAAGTGTATAATAATATTAGAAAAGTATTATGGAAGTATAAAAAACACAATACGAGTTGAAACAACAGTCACAGCGAGTTCACTCACTACGCAAATAAGCGCTAACATTACGCTAAATGTTATCAAAAGGCCTGTGAATACGTAAAAACAGTTCAATAAAATGTAAAATGGTATAATGTTATTGTAGAAGTATTATGTAAGTAAAAAAAATGATATGTATCATGATTTTAGAATGTTAGCGATTCATCGTGACCAAGTTGCCCGATTTTGCTCGTTTCGCACGATGGTACAATGCTTATTTCTGCTCTATTTTTGTATAAAATCCAATATACTCTTTTATCACATGTTTTTATGTTTGTAATAAATACATATCTACTTACTTTCATTGGTTTCCCAGACTTATAATACCATAGAAAACGTTAGAGGCTCAGACCGCCTACGGAGAACACGGGGCCAGGTGGGACCAAGGCATACCTGGTTAGGGTAATTAGGGACTCCGGGGACCAATTTCTTTGCCACTGACCATTGTTCCTGACCAAAAGCGAAAGGTTAAGCAAAAAAAAAAAGGGTCGAAAAATGGTCGGGATTGGGGGGTACCAGTGGTCAAAAAGTGGTCGGGATGGGGCGGGTTAAGAAATATGCGTAACTTTCAGATTTGTAGATTAGAAATCGGATATGTTGGTTGCTGAATTTGCGGTTCACCTCCTTCATTTAGAAAACATATTATTCGTCAATTTATGGGCATTGTTCTAGTTACCACAAAGACAGTGTTATCCATTTGAAGGAAAGATAATTATACTGTAGTTTAAGGGTGAAGGGGCTCAATCTCTTCTTATTCCTTGGAATACAATAATGTATCAACAATATATATTGTAACATTATCCCAAAAACTCTATCGTGTTGACTGATATGTTACTAAATGAATAAGTATACAACACGTCCAGAAGGTAGTCGTTTATTTCATGAATTAAATAATTGTGAATATACTAACCTCATCGCCTCAGTTGCCAAGTTATAAATGTCTCGAAATACTTTCCATGTTAGGAACCTCATTCACTGAGGTTACAGCACCTCGCCTACTTCTAAGTGCCAATTCCAAGTTAACATAAAATAATAATAATAATAATGATTTAAATTAAGAATAAATACTGAGGAAAAGGAGGTAAATGATGCTCCACGAAGAAAAATGAATGTAAATTACTCTGAAAATAGGAAGTTATTCTGGAAAGAGGTGCAGAAATGTAGAAGTGACAGCGGAAAGAAATGTGAATGGGTGTTGGGTTTAAGTGGTGAATTATTAATCCAAGGGGATAAAGCAAGGACAAGCTGGAAATAAAATTTTGAAAGCCTGATGAATGGGAATAGTGAGAGCAGAGCGGCTGTAAACATGTATGGTTTGGGGGGGGTGCAGAAAACGAATGCCGAGCTAGGAAACATGTCACTCGCATGGGTGAAGAATGCTATGAAGTGGCTGAACAATGGGAAAGCACATGGGGTTGATGAGGTGTATGCAGAGATGATTAAGTGTAATGGAGAGAGAGCAATGAGGTGCTTGTTGCAGATATGTAAGAAGGCATGGATGAGTAATATTTTGCCAAGAGAGTGGAAAAGGCTGTGATTGTACCTCTGTCCAAAAATAAAAGTAAGCTAAGTGAGTGCAAGAATTATCGTGGCATAAGTTTACTGAGTGCTGTAGGGATGGTATATGGAAGAACTGTTTTAGGGAAAGTAAGAGGGATAACAGAAGTATTAATGAGTGATGAACAGTGTGGTTTTAGGAGTGGCAGAGGATGTGTACCGTACATCAAATATTTGCAGTGAGACAGATAGGTGAGAGGGCTTGTGAGAAGGACTATATGGTGTTTATGGCATTTATGGATCTGGAAAAAGCATACGACAGTGTAGACAGAGAGGGATTGTGGAAGGTTATACGCATATACGGTGTAGAGGGTAAGCTGCTGGGTACTGGCAAGAGTTTTATGATTGCAGTGAGGCATGTGTAAGGGTAAATGAGCATCTAAGTGAATGCCTCACAATCAATGTTGGCGTGCGACAAGGTTGTGTGATGTCACCACGGTTGTTCAATATATTTATGGATGGGGTGATGAGAGAAGTGACAAAATGAGTAACGGAGAGAGGGATGGTGATGGATGGAATATCTGAAAATTGTTGTATGCTGATGATGCAGTGCTACTTGCAAATACCAGACAAGAACTTGGTAGACTAGTGTAGAATTTTGCTGACGTCTGTGAGCGCCATGCCTTAAGAGTAAATGTAAAAAAGAGTAAAGTGATGGTAATCAAGAGAAAAGGTGACTCCCAGTGTGATGTTACAGTGAATGGAGAGAAATTGGAATTGGTGAGAGTTCAAATGCCTGGGTACAATGGTAGAAAAGAGAGGAAAATGTGCAAAAGAGATGGAAAGTAGAGTGACACAAGGAAGGAAAGTAGCCAGTGCTATGAAGGCCTTGATAAAAAACAGAGGCTTGAGTGCTGAAGCTGCGCTAGGCTTACGTAAGGAGCTTAATTCAAACTTTATCATAATTTTGGATGTGAGACTAGGGTGTGGCATGAAAATGAAAAGTCAAGAGTGAGAGCAGTTGAGATGGGGCTGTTGAAGAATGTATGCTGAGTATACAGAGTGGACAGGATACGAAATAATGTGATTCATGGCAGATGCAGATTGTCGAAGTCTGTGGAATCGATGAGAATGTACTGAGATGGTACGGTCATGTGGAGGAAATGGATAACAATAGAGTGTTGAAAAAGGTATATCTGAGTGAATTTAAAGGAGGGAGGAAGCGAGGTAGGTCAAGGGGAGGCGGTGGTTCAATCGGTAGAGAGGTGGCCTGCAGTCCTACAAGACCCAGGTTCACATCCCCGCTGGGGCAGGGAATAGTTTAAGGATTTGAATTTCATTTAAAGCAGACTTTACCAATCTACCAGAAGACCCACCAACATGTCATATAAATACCCCCGCTAATACCAATACACCAGTCCTGTATGTAACAGTCCTAGCATGTATTCAATATGGATGGTGGGTGTTAGTGCCGAAGTTGTGACATGTAGAGGTGTATGATATGTAGGAGGACTAGTGGGCCTTGTGAGCAGGCTGAGAAGCCTATGCCCAGAGTCGAGCACATAAAAAAATAAAAATAAAAAAGGAGAAGGTGGAGGAATACAGCAGATGGGTGTCTGACGAAGAGAGATATGGAAGTCAGTGAGGCCAGGGGACTGGGAAGAGATGGAGCTGGCTGCATGAATTTTGTGAGAGGAAATGCATGATGAGGGACTTGGCAGTCCTTTTTAACATGACATCATTCAGATTGGCCCTATTTAATACATTTATGTGAAGCTACAGAATGTGGTAAAGTTATTGGCGTATCAGATAGAGCCAGGATTCTGGGGGCTTGAATGATGACTGAATGGACGCATGGCCTATTTGACTAGGTAAACTTTGGCTGTCTGGAGGTTGCTACTCCTCACCCTGCCCTAGGGTGGAAAAGCAGGTCCAGATGATGATGATGATTATTATAATACCGGTTGTAATACTATACTTTAAAAAAATAAATAAATAACAGAACAGGGGAGGAAATACAAATGAATTAAAAAAGATAATCCACACACCAGATTATTAGCATCCTCCATTCATAAACTTTAATATCTGTAAAAGTTGGCGATGAACAGCTGTACGTTGAAGTTTGGGGAGAAACAACTCTGGGGAAGTGAGTTTCAGAGAGATGCAGTTCTGGGAATAAAAGAATTTTGATTAGTAGAAGTTCTGCAAGATGGCTGTGTGACATTACAGTCATGAGCATTACCAGATGCCCGTGTAGCACAAGGGAAGGCATAAAGAGGGGGCACAATGGACGCAACTTCGTTTGAGCATTTGCCATAAAAATATCTGTAAAATAATGCAAGGGAGGCAACATTCCTTCTTACTTGTAGGGGATGTAGTTTATTTATAATAACAGGGTTATTAATATTTCCAATAGCTTTGTTCTGAATTTGGTCTAGTTGTTTTAATGCAACTTGACTGAAATACAGTTCCATATGGCTGCACTGTAATGTGGCATCACATGTTTCAGAAATAATTGTTGAGCACTACAAATGAATACAAGTGCACTTGGGTTGCAAGACATCAGGCATGCCAATCGTTCGGAGATGACATACGCCATTCTGCTTCTATCACATCCATACGATCCAGATGTCGGACAAATTTTCCGTAAGTGCCTACGGTATATATAGAACTAATAAATCATTAGGTTTAAAAAATTACAGGGGATGTAATGAAGGAAATGGACATAGGAAAGAATGTCTTAAAACACTAGAAGCAAAGATCAAGGGAGAGGGATAAGTTGTTTGAGAAATGCAGGAAACGTTAGAGAGAGGAATGGACGTAAATGAATCATCGATGTGCACCCTCCATTTGACTCCTGTTTTCTGCTTCTCTACATCCACTTTTCCCTCCATGCCACTGCTTTTAACCTCCCACCTGGAAATAATAAGCCACAAAAGCATGTAACGGTGCCTTCACATAAGTTCATTGTCAGTAGCAAGTGCTGGCGACCTTGTTAACACAGTTGTGAACAGGATATTTAAAAAGGTGCCAAGAACCTTGTTGGAAACAATATTATGAAGCATGCTGTATTTCTTCACATGATCACTGCAAGAAAGTTACATATAACGGCAGTGAACCTGGTAAGCTCTCTCTCTCTCTCTCTCTCTCTCACACACACACACACACACACACACACACACACACACACACACATGCACTCACGAGGGAGGGGTGTGGTTTTATGGAGTTGTGAATGCAATAGGAAGCCTTCATAATAACTGAAAGATATCCTGCTCAGCAAATACTGAGAGAAGCCACAGACAATCGACAGGTGAAAATCCCCAATGCTTTCACCCCTAACTCCAGACTCGTAAATTTATACGGTCTCTCTCTCTCTCTCTCTCTAAAATAGTGTTTTTCCTCGACATATTTCACTGTGACATCCAAGTCCATCACTAGGACCAATTTTAAGTGATGAGGAAAATTTGAGAAATTATCTGCTTCAGCTTGATCTCAAATCAACTGCAGTTTGCGTGGGAAAGCCTTAACCCGCTGACTCCTGTTGACGTATATATACGTCCACATGCTTTGTCACTGTGACTCCCGTTGACATATATAAACGCGTGGAAATTGCAAGGACCCTAATTTGCACATTTTTCAAATTTCACGTGATTTTTGGTACGTATACAAGGGACCTCTTCCTCTACAAGATGCTAGGCAAGGTCAGTGCCGTACCTCGCATGACCTCCCCCCCCTGCATGCCATTGTCTCGGCAATTCACCTGTTATCAGTGACCTGGCCAGTAAAGGCATGTCATGCCACTGTACGAAATTCAAGGCCAGAGTGATTCCCCAATCGATGACAATGTGGAGGACAAAGTTTACATAGCATTAGAGGAAGAAACAGTCAGAAATGATGATCAGGTAATGTCGCCAAAAAAGGTCAGGTATGTTGATGTGTTTGGGGAGTGAAACAATGCTTATATTGCCTATATTACTGTGTGAAAACCAATATACTCTCGTACTACATATAAATTCGTACCAAATAGATAAATAAATACCATTTAAGAGTGTTGTGGAATATTTACCCTCCCATAGAACTCGTTTTCTTTGGAGCCAGCCTGATAGAAAACACAGTAAGGTAAGGGGTACTGCTACCTGTATTCAGTATTTTAAACCTTAGGTGAGCAATTTCTCTACGAATTTTCAATGTTTTTCACCATAAGCGGAGGTTTGAGCCCCAAAAAATTTCTTTCCAGAATTGGTCAGGATTGGGGGGGGGGTCAGTGCTGGAAAATCGGTCGGGACGGGGCACGTTAACCGAGCACTGAAGGTCATAAACTAACTTGTCTCTTCTTTGAAGTCCTGTGTTGAACTTGTTAAGATGCTGAAATACATCTGTCAGAAATATCATGGTGATCACGGAAACGCTAGGCATTCCTATGAACATGCACTTCCATGAAATTTGCCATTTCGTTACGAAAAATGAAAACCTTCCCTAAGGCCTTCCCACGAGAAAGTCACTTGATAGCAGTGTACATAAGCAGTTCCCGGTGTTCACTGTTTTCTTCAGTGCACAGCAGCTTGAACAGGCGACAGTTCAGATCCCCAGCTTTAATGTAGCTAGTAACATTAACCACCATTTGCATCATATCGCTGAAACTCAGATGCCAAACTTGGTCTGTAGATGATACAGTGAGTTATTTTGATACGAGGATGCTTTGTGGATAAACATCCCCTCAAACCCACATTCTTTCCCATCTTTGATTGTGCACCATCCATGCAACATTCGGTAACTTTACTCCAGTCCAAGTTGTTTTCTGTAAAGAACTTGTCTATAGCATTCAATACATTCACACCTTTGGATGTAGTTTCGAGTGGATTGCAGGTTCATAATTCTTCAGCAACTGAACAGTCCTTAACCCGCCCCATCCCGACGTTTTTGGACCTTTTTTTTTTTTTGGCTCAAACATCCGCTTTTGGTGAAAAACATCGAAAATTCATAGAGAAATCGCTCACCTGAGGTTTAAAATACCGGATTTAGGTACGGGTACTTCCTTACCTGACTCGGTTTTCTAACAGGCTGGCACCAAAGAAAACGAGTTCTATGGGAGGGTAACTATTTCATCCACTCATAAACAGTATTTATTTATTTACTTGGCACGAATTTATATGTAGTGCAAGAGTATATTGGTTCTCAAACAGTAATATAGGCATTATAAGCATTGTTTCACTCACTAACTCATCACCATTCATGACCTTTTTTTCCCCACATTACCTGATCATCATTTCTGACTGTTTCTTCCTCTAATGCTATGTAAACTTTGTGCTCCACATTGTCATCGATTGGGGAATCACTCTGGCCCTAAATGTCTTTATTGGCCAGGTCACTGGTAACAGGTGAATTGCCAAGACAATGCCGTGCAGGGGGGGGGGGAGAGGTTATGCAGTGTAAGGCATTGTTCCTGCTTGGCATCTTGTAGAGGAATAGAGGAAGGTGTCCCGTGTATACGTGCCAAAAATCACTCGTGAAATCACTCGCAAAAATTGAAAATTGTGCAAATTAGGGACCTTGCAATGTTGCTGTGTTAATTCACGTCGCCGGGACGGCGCGGGTTAAGAAACCTTCCGTAGACCAAAACCTGTGGCTGTGATGTGACACCCGTTGACTCATCCACTCCCAAAGCTGTCCAAGAGGAATTCTGGTCTTCTGATATTTGCTCTTTCAGGTCCACTGCAATATTCTGGATGCGTTGTGTGATTGTTTTATTACTCAAAGGCGCCTATTGACAGCTTAAATTAACTTCTAGGGAAACGTTCTCCTTCAAATATTTCACAAAAGTTGTGCAAAGAAGGTTTTATGATATTTCCACCCTCTGTGAATGGACGTTTTTCCTTTGCAATGAGAAAAGCTGTCTTATATGAGAAGATATGTAACTATCTTTCTGAGTAAGAGCTTTAAAAAGCACAGGCTGAGATATTGTAAGTTTGCTGTAATGTCGTTGAAAACTCTGCATCGAGCCTTCTCTGATAGTACAGCAGTAAGAGCATGTATATCTAAATGTCTCTGAAGTTTATTTGGTTTCAAGGATTCCTCAGTGATTTCCTTTTAACACACGACACAAATTCCTCTCCCTTTGACATCAGCAACTCCATATTTGTCCAGTAATGAGGGATTTACACAGCGTTTTCGTTTCCAGTTAGGGCCAGACTGCTCTGATGCCTTTTGTAAATACTTGTCCACTACACCTGAAAGTTCACAAAGTTACAACGCTGTTAATAATATTCCCAGAAATGGCTACACTGAGGGTAACTCACTAAAGTCCCCCCTCATGGGACTATCAAACATAAATATAAGTCTGCTCGACACAAAAGAAAATGCAACACAATTATGAGTTCCCTAGCACCTCCTACCCGAGCCTCTCTTCACCCTCAGGGGCAGCTTAAAGTCAGTATAATATAGTATACCTGCCACAATCAGTCACTTAAGTCAGGATAACCCAAGAAAACAACAGGAAGTGAGACAAGCCAAACCACATCTGCTCCTGGCAGGAACCAAAGTATGTCTGTCGGCCGTATGCTTAAAGCTAATGTAGGGCCTTTCCTAAAGGCCCTATATCGAAAAGGTATGCTAAAATTTTAGGTAGGGAAAGGTTTCCATCAAATTGCAGGGATTGTCCCAATATTTTTTTAAGGGGAGGCATGCTATGGCATTCACAAACCCTATATTTAATTATTTCTAACAAAGTAACTCTGTATCTTCAGAAAGCATAATGTAAATTATTTATGTACAAATTATTTTAACCCTTCGTGGGCCAGGGGTTACCAAGTTACATGGAAGGCCAATGGGGTCCTAGTGGACCACAAACCTTAATAGTGTATTTCTGCCATATTCATAAAGTTGTATCTACTAAACTTTGTACATATGTTGCCCAGGACACGACACATGGAACCAACCCACCAGGTGTCCCTTTTTTTATTTTTTTATTTTTTTATCATTTTAACAAAAACTTTTCATTTTATCACAATTTTATTAACGTTTGAGTGTGGAAGTATTGATTCTACACTTATTTGAATGTCTGATTGTCAGTATTCTCGGAACAGGTTCTCAAAATAATAACAAGTTCATGTGAAAAGTAAATTAGGATGATCATAAAATAAAACTATCCCTATAATGTTCAAAATTGGTACAACAATTTCTTGTTTTATCCCTTTCCTTGGGGGAAGCAGCCTAGGTATATAGATAAATAGATAGATCCTCTTGATGAACATCTTCTGTATTACTACCACCACTTGCATTTTCAGAATCATCATCAGCACTCACAGGAGACTCAATACTACTCACACTAATTTCACTGTCCGATCGTTCAAGCACTTTATAATCATCAGCTTCGGATGCAGGTAAATCACCATCTGAATAATTTTCTTCTTGGCCACCTTCTTCCACTGCCATTGAGGCATAAAACTTTGCTATTGGTATTGACATTGTCCTAATGTTTATAATCTGAAATATCTGGAAAAAATATATTTAAAAAATTAGTCACACGAAAGGCCAGGTGGAGTCCTGGCAGACCCCACTGACATTTATTGCAATGTCACTCCTCAATCGTGTGAGATTTTTTGCTCAAATTTTATGGGGATATAAAATAACCAACTACAATAAAAGTCATCGGAGGCCAGGCTGTGAAAGTAAAAAATGGCTTAAGGGCAACATTTTAAAAACATACTGGGGTCCGCAGGGACCCCATTTGCCCACAAAGGGTTAACTTGCTAAAAACACAATGCAAACATACAATAGAACACTAGGTTATTAAAACCCGTGGGCTGTACCTTACCGAGCAGTTGTTCAAGCAGGCAAGCTCGGGCTCTTCTCTACCATAATGGTGACACTTTTTTTTTTTTTTTAGTAGTTAACAGTAGGCGGGATCCTAAAACTGACACGTGTAAACCACTTTTATACATTTAACCGAATACTGGAGGTTCAGTCCATGCTACAGATAATAATATACGTTAATATTATATAACGAGAAAGAAACCGTTCTTCACTCATACGTCAAACTATGAAACGTCGTGATAATATCAGATTATCTTTGCATTTTTATCTTAGGCACTGCAATATAAGTTTTTCTTTTTCTTTAAATACCATTTTTAATTACATATCACCAGCCTTCTATTCATAATTCTTGTAATCGGTAAGGACACAGAGGACCACCTTATTTTGCATTTTTTTTCTTTTCCCTGTGTTAGCCCTTCATGGACTTATTCAAGTAGGCTACTCTCAAAGTGCATTTTCAAGTTTCAGTGTTTTTTGTTTCTTATAAATGTGGCAAAAAGTGCATTAAAAAGCGGTATTTGTTCATAGACAGCCACTATCTTGCGGTGCACGAAGACAGGCGGACGCCATCTTAGAACGCAATTTATGAGGGAAATTACCCTCATCAGTGCCTACTTTTCACACCTAACCTAAATTTTCGTAAAAATCCAACCTTATTTATCGTTACCTTACATAACCTATTTTAAACTAAATTAACCAATTTATGCTAACCTAACCAAACTTATTCTAACCTGTGCCCGAAGACTGACGAATGCCATCCTAGAACTCCAATTTTTAGCGAAATTGCCCTTTATCAGTGCTCATTTACCCAAACCTAACAGATTTTCGTAATTCAACAAAACCTTACTTATCTTAATTTATTTTAAGCTAACCTAACCAATTTTAGGGAAACCTAACCAAATTTATCCTAACCTAACCTATCTCCAGCGCTTACAAAAGTATTGATTGAAAAGTTTATTACTATAAAACCATAAAAAGTATATGTACAAACAAGTGCTTATATATATAAAAAAAATGACGGGAAATTATTTTTTGTTGTTGATTGACATAGTTTGGACAAAGAATAGTCATGGCAACTCCCACGGGAGCACTTCCGACATACCAACTGGTCACGCAGGACTACCAACCGCCCCGTTTCCCTTAATTCTCTCCTAGCATACCCTGTACAAACTGAGGGCTTGCTTGTGCTTTCATTAGTGTGTAAAGTATGGACCAATGTAGGGCCTCTCCATCTGGGTTTAAGCATTCGGACGTGAGTCTCAGACTCTCAGTCTACTCTCGGGCCACGGTGCCTCCCCCTCTCCCCCGCACTAACCAAATGGCCACTGAGGTGCCAATTATTCAATAAGAAGACACTGCCCAATAGTCCACAAGGCCACTTAAAGCAAATTCAAACACAGGGCAGTGTCAAAGCAATAAGAAATATATGGGCTGGTTGTAAAAGTCAAGAAATATCTATGAGACAAGAGATATAATTAGATGAAATAATTCATGGCGGCGCCTGGCAACATCACACACACACACACACACACACACACACACACACACACACACACACACACACCGCTCCACGTGCCCACTGTTGCCAAACGTACGGTAATGATCGTATCTGTACGATAATATTGCATCTGGTACGATGTACGATATTATCGTACGGCTTGTACGATAATTTTGGGTTGAAAGCTAGCATGGCGGTAAATTTTGTGGCACACATAGCTAATCATGCACAGTTGTTCCGGTTTGACAGATCAGTGATCTTAAGGGCTAATTTAATGGTGATCACTGAAAACACTTCTTTTATGGTCTTGTTGAGGTATCATCTGCAAGAGGATGCTCATTTCTAAGAGTTATCTATTAAAATTCTATGGACTGCATTCTGCTGCTAATCAGGCTGATTTTCTAGAGTGGCACAAAGGGTATTTCTTGTAACATTAATTTTGTAATGAAGGATAATAATTATGATTGTTATTATTATTATTATTATTATTATTATTATTATTATTTATTTTATTATTATTATTATTATTATTATAAGGAGATTTTCATGGTATGCCCTAATTATGATATAATATAAAGTGATAAATATACATCAAAGTAAACATAACTGCCTTACAACTTACTGTACTGATGATAATTGTAATGGGTAAGTTTTCAGTAAATATACCAAGGTATCGGCGACAGTTTTAAGATACATCAGATTATTAAACACTATAAAAATGAATTTAATAGTGTATGGTAATTCCAACGAAAAAACTTTTTTTTTGAAGAGCCGGTACGATAATTCCCATATAAAAGTGTGGCAACACTGGCCGCCCCGCTCCTAACCTCCCACAAAAGATTGCATCAGCAAAATACCTCTAATACGGTGTATGAAGCTCACAGATCAAAACAAACAACACTAGTCAACAGGGAAGCCCTCCCCCATCAAAAAGACACCCAACAAGCCTAGGCACAGATCAAAGGGGATAAAACCACAATTTTACAACCTCTCACAACCCCACGCGCTGCTGCAACCCCGAGCAACTCCATGAGCCCTTTGCCACCCCTCATTAATTAGGGTGCGGAGGGTTGGGAACCCTTGGATTAGATAGTTGGACAAAAAAGGGATAAGAGTTTCTTGCTAGGGAAGTGCTATGCACCCACCATATTCGTGATGGGATGCAAGCAGACACTTGGAAGGAGCAGTGACCACTGAAGCTGCGACAGGAAAGAGATGAAGATGCAACAGTGCGGCGACTAGACAGAGGTTCAAGGGAGTCAGTAACAGGGGAAGTGTAAATGAGACGAAAAGCCTCTGACTCCACCTTGTTGAGGAGAGCTGAATGTGGGGAGCCTCCCCACACATGAGAGTTGTACTCTACACAGGGGCGAATAAAACCCGTGTACCGTGCAGGGGTAAAGAAAGCACGGAGTCGGATTAGCACACCTAATCTCTTGGAAGCAGATTTTACAAGAGAGGTAATGTTCTTTAAAGATAAATCCCAAGACAATGAAACCCCAAATATTTTTTGTAATGCTAGGTGAAATTAGGCTCGACTTCTCGTTCCTATTACACCTAACGGGGAGCGGGGTCCTCTTTCGAGACCGGAGCTTAGTGCAATAAAGAGAGGCAGGACACAAAAATGCTAGGCAACAACCTTTACACGTATATTACCACAATCAGACACAGGACAAATCAGCAGATATTACAGCACAATACATAGCAATATAAAACCTTATCTAGGATATGTATATCTCACAGGATACTTGCTTTTCTGATAGTAATGACAACACAATCAATCCTAGTGTATCAAGAGTGCAGTAAGTATAGGCGTGCGCGGGAGGCGCGGGGGGGGGTTGAGTCTCACGAGGAGGAGATAGGGGAGGTGCGGGGAGTGACTTGTGACGGCTACGGGAAAGTTATGGTATTACTGGAGAGCAGCAGATATTAGCCGTGAAGTTTATATGGTTTCCACTAGCCAAGGGACTTTGGTAATTGATTTTATTCTTGATTCACACCTACTCGGGATATTGGAGTGAGAGAGGGTGATAAACATGATTTATGGGTAACGTGGGGGAGGGAGAGAATACCATTAATACTCCCTTTCACAATATTCCTTCACAGTAATGGGTGTATGTCATTATAGGGGAATCTCGAGGCGGCACAGGCTTACTAATTGTATAAAAGGGATGTCACTCATAATCATAGTTCATCAGATCTTGTTCCACACACTCGTCCTTTTTAGCTTCTCACTGTGATCTTATTTACCCCGATATTCACTATATGAAATCACTGCACAATACTTATATTAGGGGAAATCACACTTAACCTAAATCACTTGTACTACAGTATCACACGTATTCATCAGGGGGATAGGCAGGAACATGTCATTGGCGATCCTGCCGGGCTAGGGGCACCGCCAATGCGAGGCGTGCTGAGAGGGCACGGGATAACTCGTAAGGGCGTCCTCTCGCGTCCTGGGCTACCCGTGACTTCCGGGCTGGGCTCAGGCGTGTGGCCCTCGGGACTGGGGCCGAATAGCTCCAGGAACCTCTGTGATAAGTCCCGGCCTGTCGTGAGGGCCTTACGGCGTCGTGGGGGCGTAGGGAGATCGCGCCCGGGTGTCCTGGGGAGAACCGAGAGAGACTGCGGGCTGCGGTCTCCAGCATCTAGGGGCGCCGACAGAAGAGGGCTGCGGCAGCAACTTCCACTGGGGTCCGTCAGGTGCGTCTGCTCTAGAGCCAGACGTAGGGAACAGAGACCAGGGGAGGCTGTGAGGCTTGTCTGGGTCACTCTGGGACAGGAAGCCTGGGCTCTAGTCTCCTGCCGTAGGGACATCTCTCTCCTTACCTCTCTCTGCACACCCTTGGAGCGACAATAGATCGTCTCACGAGGAAGGGAGCGACACTAGGTCATCTCTACCAAGACACTCTCGGAGCAACCATAGATCGTCTCACGAGGATGGGAGCGACCATAGATCGCCTCTACCGGAGCACTTTCGGAGCGACCATAGATCGTCTCACGAGGATGGGAGCGACCATAGATCGTCTCTACCGGAGCACTTTCGGAGCGACCGTAGATCGTCTCTACCGGAACACGTTCGGAGCGACCATAGATCGTCTCACAAGGATGGGAGTGACCATAGATCGTCTCTACCGAAACACTTTCGGAGCGACCATAGATCGTCTCTACCGAAACACTTTCGGAGCGACCATAGATCGTCTCATGAGGATGGAAGCGACCATAGATTGTCTCTACCAGAGGGGGCGCCGTCTGGAGTGTCTATTACAACTCCACCCCTAGCTGACTCGACAATTCCACTCCGTGAAGGTAGTGTCTTTCTCCTACGGCGGCAACGGCGTGGTGGCTGCGTGACACAGGGGCGCACGGCCTGGGCTGACATATGTCGCTGTTGCCGGGAGTGGTTGTGACTGGTGGCGGCTACCCCGTGGGGTCCGTGTGGAGGTGTCGGCGCATCCTCGGGCATACTGAGCTGTGTTTGGCTTGCCCTGTTGTCGGGGGTACTATGGTATATTTCGGGGGCACTGTTCTTTAAGTCACGCATTTTATTTTTAAAGATGATAACAATTGAGCTGAATATTATTAACAATTACAGGGTACTCCTATGGAAGATTTTGTCAGGTTGATAGATATAAGAACTGAGTTTTTGAAAGGTAGACGAGAAGATGGCCAGTGGGGCAGTCAGTCAATTAGATTAGTAAGTTTTTCCAGTCTAGACATCTAACGAAATACACTCTTATATTTGCCACATAAAGTATTCATTTACACAATATTTGGTTCTTACTTTAACACCACGAAAAGTAACCAGCGTTCTGTAGCTCTCCCTCCTCCCAATAAAAAGATAAATAAATAAACGAACAGTCACACATCTACAGCAACCAGCCAAAGGAAAAGAAATTGAAACACACTTCGTCTCACCGTGCTGGGGAGACGTAGACGTGATGATTGTCCTTGTGCAGCTCCTTCCCTATCTGTTGCATCTTGTACTTGCGATGATCCACCCAGTCTCCACAAGGATATGCTGTTTGGTAGAGATGGAAAACTCGATTCACTTTGGTGACTCGAGTTTTTGTGAGTCACTCACCGAAGAGAATCGGGTAGTTGAGTAACTCGATTCACCAAGTCAGTAGCCTGGCTGCAGCAACCGTTACTTCTGCCAGCCGACTAGCCGAGCAAGTCGGTGTTGGGTGAGAGAGCGTAGCTCGCTCGCTCAACACTCGGTTAATCATTGAATGTTGCCAACTCCCTCGTATTCATTACTGACTAGCATTTAACTATGGACCTGATGCAAGAAAATTTTAATTATCGGGGTAAAGAATGAAACACCTATATTACATAATTAAAAAAAAAAAAAAAACTTCACTATTCCGTTAAACAAATCGAATAAATGACATATTTAGAGCAAAAATAAACATAATCCATTAAACTGTGGCAGTTAAATTCTATCTTTCTATCTATTGGCCGACGCCATTATCCTCGATGGGGTTACCAAGACTGAATCGTCTCTAAACCAACCTTTCTCCCGCCAGACATGACCTTCCTCCCACTCAAACCCACTCGTCCTCATATTCCTCCTCACTCCATCCCTCCACCTCATTCTTGGTCTCCCCCTACCACTAATCCCTCACACCTCACTCTCAATCTTTCACTCTCCATACATTTCATAATATACTCTCTTTACAAATTAGCATTTAAAAAAACAAGTTCACGGACCTTTAATGCTACAATAAAACAAATGAAAAACACAGCGACCTGTTATTTAAAATCCTTCCCAATTCGTGAGTCACCAGTGACTCGGTGAGCTGGGCCTTGGCCGGGCCCCACCGCATCTGTCCGGGGTGGCCTGAGTCATGTAATTCGAGTTCTACGAAATCTTGTTCACACTCAATAATCGAGGCTGGAACACGCTGCCTGCAAGTGAACCTGTGCTATGAGTGGTGATGTGTGCTCACACTACTGTTCATACCAGGCAGTGGTGTGAACACTGAGCAATACTTATACCGCAACCGGGTATTTCAAACTCGTGAGGGGTGAGCCGGGTCGGGCCCCGCCACATTTGCCCGGAGCGGCCTGAGTCAGTCGAGTTCTAAAGTTATGTCACTCGTGACACTCGTGTCCATAACTCGAGGCTGAAACCCGCAGCCTGCCACGAGCTGAAGGTCTGGTCACTTGGTCAGTGAACAGCCAGTGATAGTGTGGTATGAGTGGTGGTGTGTCCTCATGCCAGGCAGTGATATGAGCAGTGCACATACCACTCTCGAGTCTCAAACGAAATATAATGTTAGAATATAAACTAATACTAAGTGAACGAGTTAATGAAAACAATGACTCGATACACCCGATTCAGCGAAAGGAATCGTTCGATTTGAACGATTGACTCGCGAGTCTTACATCACTACTGTTTGGTATGAACTGCGATTATTATTATTATTATTATCATTTTTTTTTTTTAGCCTATTTGCACATTCTCCATTCCGTCCTTTTGTGGTACCGGTACTTAAAGATGAAATTTGAAGTAAAACTCAAACGTCCACTTAAGTCCTCACAAAAGAGTTCACACATCCACAAATATGAAAGTAGTATCGTAACCATGATTAATCTCGACAGTACTTTCTCCTCAGTGAGACATTAGGCTAATCTACAAAACTAACGAGTGGGAATTCCACGTCTAATCTATTACGGTTAATAATTCATATATCTTCTTAAATTTTCATCATTTCAAGGAAAAGAACGTTGAAAGAACAGGACAGTGCTAAAACGACCAATGAGAAACTCTTGATGTCCTGGGTAAGCACTTGTTTGTTTCTTAATCAGCATGTAACATGTAATGTACTGTACATGCATATGTCCATATATCCATTTCGCACTTCCTGACATATATATATATATATATATATATATATATATATATATATATATATATATATATATATATATATATATATATATATATATATAAAACATGTTTTTTCTAATAATATCGAAGGAAACTCTGGCATTTGCTGTTTGTAGCCATTCAGTGATTCTCATTTTCAATATAATTTTATTCTCTCTTTTATATATGAGCGCGATAGCTGTATGTAAATAAATTTGCGAAAGATACTTTTGAATCCTGCGTGCTGCAGTTACAACATAATAATATCAATTAACTAATTCTAACATTGGAGTATTTAGTAGATTATAATCAGCGATTTTATATTATAAAGCTCGAAGATATATATATATATATATATATATATATATATATATATATATATAGATAGATATCTGCAGACGAACTTAGCGTAGAACATATTGTTGTAGAGAAAAGATTAACCCCCCCCATCCCGACGTTTTCTGGGCAGTGGTATGCCCCAGTCCCGACATTTTTGGACCTTTTTTCTTTTTTTTTTGCTCAAACATCCGCTTTTGGTGAGAAACATCGAAAATTCATAGAGAAATCGCTCACCTGAGGTTTAAAATACTCGATCTAGGTACGAGTACCTCCTGACCTGAGTGGGTTTTCTAACAGGCTGGCACCAAAGAAAACAAGTTCTATGGGAGGGTAACTATTTTATCCACTCATAAACAGTATTTATTTATTTACTTGGTATGAATTTATATGTAGTACAAGAGTATATTGGTTTTCAAACAGTAATAGAGGCATTATAAGCATTGTTTCACTCACTAACTCATCACCATTCATGACCTTTTTTTCCCACATTCCCTGATCATCATTTCTGACTGTTTCTTCCTCTAATGCTATGTAAACTTTGTCCTCCACATTGTCATCGATTGGGGAATCACTCTGGCCCTGAATGTCTTTATTGGCCAGGTCACTGGTAACATGTGAATTGCCGAGACAATGGCGTGCGGGGGGGGGGAGAGGTTATGCAGTGTAAGGCATTGTCCCTGCTTGGCATCTTGTAGAGGAATAGAGGAAGGTGTCCTGTGTATACGTGCCAAAAATCACTCGCGAAATCACTCGCGAAAATTGAAAATTGTGCAAATTAGGGACCTTGCAATGTTGCCGCGTGATGGATGGATGTCAATTAAGAAAAAAAAAAATGAATTGGTGTGGTAGATGAATACATGTGGAGACGAATAATCTTACGATAATATGTTGCTTGACGAAGTAGGCGAAATTGTGAGATGTGATGGTAATATATTTGGAAAAACGAATAAGCTTGCAAGAGAGAGAGAGAGAGAGAGAATTTGATAGGAGACCTGGGTGTAAGAATAAGAATATTACTAGCAAAAAAAGATGTCGATAATGTGGGTGAATGGGTCACAATACGAAAAGCTGACAAAAGATATAATGAAAAACATAACTGCAGAAAAGCAGAATGCGAAAAGAAGTCTTGAACAGACAGTATGCGGAAAAAAAAAAAAAAATTGATAGCTTTATTTGGTAGGTAAAAGCGTGGATAAAATGTGTCGGAATGCCAACAACTGGCGAAGAATACAATGAAATGATAAGACGGAAAGACAGAATGCGAAAACTACTGGCGACACGGTGGGATATGAAAAAATACCCCAAAAAACGCTTGATATGGAAGATGACTGTGTGAATGAATACAAAGAAAATGATGGAAAAATGCAAAAAAGTGAACAGTTAAATGCATTAACATGTATAAATGTGTTAGAATGTGGAAAAATGCGAAGAATACGTACCTCGACATTGCTGAGAAATGCGTGAAAACGAAGACTAACCTAACCAAATTTATCCTAACCTAACCCTAACTATCACCAGAGCTCTCATATTTACAAAAGTATTGATTTGATTGAAAAGTTTATTACTATAAAAGTACATAAAGTATACGTACAAACAAGTGCTAATGTGTATTAAGAAAATGACGGGAAATTATTTTTTGTTGTTGATTGACATACAGTAGTTTGGACAAAGAACAGTCACGGCAACTCCCACGGGAGCACTTCCGACATACCAACTGGTCACACAGGGCTACCAACCGCCCATTTTCCCTTCATGCTTTCTTAGTCTCAGCACACCCTGTAAAAATTGAGGGCTTGCTTGTGCTTTTATTAGTGTGTAAAGTAGGGACCAATGTAGGGCCTCTCCATCTGTGTTTAACCCGTCACGTCCCGAGCTATTTCGCACCTCCGACTCCCCTCAATCCCGAGGTATTTTCAAAAAATTTTTTTTGGCTAAAACCTCTGCTTTTGGTGAGAAACATCGAAAATTCATAGAGTAATCGCTCACCTGAGGTTTTAAATACTCGATCCAGGTAGCAGTACCTCCTTACCTTACTGGGTTTTCTAGCAGGCTGGCACCAAAGAAAACGAGTTCTATGGGAGGGTAACTATTTCACACCACTCATAAACGGTATTTATTTATTTACTTGGTGCGAATTTACATGTAGTACGAGAGTATATTGGTTTTCAAACAGTAATATTGGCATTATAAGCATTGTTTCACTCACTAACTCATCACCATATCTGACCTTTTTTTGCCACATTACCTGATCATCATTTCTGACTGTTTCTTCTTCTAATGCTATGTAAACTTTGTCCTCCACATTGTCATCGATTGGGGAATCACTCTGGCCCTGAATGTCTTTATTGGCCAGGTCACTGATAAAAGGTGAATTGCCGAGACAACGGCGTGCAGGGGGGGGGGAGGTTTATATGGTGTAAGACATTGTCCCTGCTTGGCATCTTGTAGAGGAATAGAGGAAGGTGTCCAGTGTATCAATACAAAAAATCACTCGCAAAAATTGAAAATTGTGCAAATTATGAACCTTACAATTATGCAACATACCAGTACGTCGTCGGGACTGGCAAATGCAAAATGTTGCAATGTATCCATACGTCGACGGGGCAGGGCGGGTTATGCATACGAGTGTAAGTCTCACTCTCAGTTTACTCTCGGGCGGCGGGCCTCGGCGCCTCCCCCCTCCCCCCCGCACTCACCAAACGGCCACTGAGGTGCCAATTATTCAATAAGAAGACACTGCCCAATAGTTCACAAGGCAACTTAGCGCGAATTCAATAGTGATGGGCAAACCGAGTACTTTCTGCAAACCGAGTAATTCGGTATTGATGACTCTTTAAAACCGAGTAAACCGAGTACTGAATGATTACTTTTCACTCAGGTGGAAAACAGAAATGAGAAAAGTGTAGGGATAGCAGGGCAGAGGGGGGTGGATGGCAATCTGATAAGCAGGAGGCTAGGGGAGCCAAAGGGTTACCAAAGATTAGAATATTTCAAATTTATTAATACATAAAATTCATATCGACTAAGAATGTAATGCCTTTAATCAGGAAAAGAAATCATGCAGTGATAATCGAATTCAATTTATTAAAACTATTCTGTGATGAAAATTTACTCTTTAATCAAAATTCTCATATCAAAATATTGTAAATATATATAGAATGGAACTTAGTTTTCTGAAGCTGAATAATGTTTTAAAATGTAGAAAATTCAAGCTCATGATATTCTAAAAATTTTAAACTTCTTTCATACAGGATATCTGGCTATCTGCCATTAAATCACTTCCATTCCTAAATCAACAAAGAAGAAATGTAAAAGGAAAACGATTATGATGCCACTTCAAAAACAATAAAACATTTCACTTCACAATAATATTCAGACCACGTTACATATTACTATGTAAGATTAATGGTTGTTTGTAAAAAAGAAAAAACACACACACACAAAAACACCTAGACACCCAGGCCGAGGCAGAATAACATACAACTAAGTGGGAAAACATAGGAGTGGCGTAGCTGAGAGTGATGAGAGCTTGAACAGAAATGTGTCGCATATGGTACGGGTACAGGTCATTGCGAAACCCGCTATCAATTCTGTAATTCCCAACACTTATCAAGTATTCATAAAATATAAAGTGAACATAGAAGAAAAAAAAAATGATTTAACATTATTGTAATATTATTGAATCTTTTGAAGGTCTATTTCGCATCTTTTTAGGGATTCAATCGATCAAGTAATTGAATTGCAAGAACCAAGTAAACCAAGGAGTACTCACTCAAACCCAAGAACCGAGTAAACCGAATACTACTCGGACCGAAATGCACATCCTTAGAATTGAAACACAGGGCAGTGTCAAAGCAATAAGAAATATATGGGCTGGTTGTAGAAGTAAAGAAATATCAATGAGGCAAGATATAATTAATTAGATGAAATAATTCATGGCGGCATCTGGCAACATCACACACACACACACACACACACACACACACACACACACACACACACACCGCTCCGCACCCAGTGTTGCCAAACGTACCATAATGATCGTATATGTACGATAATATTGCATCTGGTACATGTAGATATTATCATACGGTTTGTATGATAATTTTGGGTTGAAAGCTAGCATGGCAGTAAATGTTGTGGGACACATAGCTAATCATGCACAGTTGTTCCACAGTTTGACAGTTCAGTGATCTCAAGGGCTAATTTAATAGTGACCACTGAAAATTCTTCTTTTATGGTCTTCCTGAGTTATCATCCGCAAGAGGAAGCATATTTCTAAGAGTTATCTATTAAAATTCTATGGACTGCGTTCTCCTGCTAATCAGACTGATTTTCTAGAGTGGCACAAAGGGTATTTCTTGTAACATTATTCTTGTAATGAGGGATATGGTTATATTATTATTATTATTATTAGCCTATTATTATCATTATTATGAGATTTTCATGGTATGTCCTAATTCTGATAACAATACAAAGTGATAAATATACACCAAAGTAAACATCAGTACCTTACAAACTTACAGTACTGATGAAGATAATTGTAATGGATAAGTTTTCAGTAAGTACACCAAGGTATCGGCGACAGTTTTATAATACATCAGATTATTAACCCCTCCACCACGTGGATGTTGGAGCCGCTCCTTACATGTCCTGCGGGGATATTCCCACTCTGACTTTTTAAAAAATATTTGCCAAAAATCAGTTATTAAACCCTGAAATATTATAATTACATATGCATATGGCACATTCCTTCAGCTTTCTCCTGGGATGTTTGTTGAGCCTTCGTTGACAACCGTAGGACTTGTGGAGACTTCTGAAGTTGGGTAACATAGTCTCCACTTTACACTTCCTGACGCCCTGTAATATGAATACCACAGCCTGATATTAGCACTAGAAACACTATTCAATGATTTTCAAGTAGTTTGGAATCCATACTCCAAAAAAAAAAAAAAAAACGCTGTGAAAGCAATGTAAATTACGAGCGCTTACGAGCTTCCCACCCGTGATTGTTCCCCACTGGTATTCTGTCATTTATTATTATTCATAAACACATTCACACTTTATATTCCTATTACTTTATTACACTTATATATATCTACAGTATTTATCCATAAGTTTCCTCCAGTATTAGTATTTTATTTTCACTCCAGGCATTCATTTTCTCGTTCAGTAAACTACGTAATGTATTTTCAATATTTACATTTCTATTTTATTTACACTATGTTATGCACTGTTACTTGCAGTAACTTATATAACTATTTTCCACTGTTCAATCATATTTACATCCATTGCTTTCACTTACTGTTTACACATTATTTTCACATTATTTACATTTCCATTTGCACTGTTTTAGAGTCACCATAAAGATTGTAGTCACTGTCCATCATTATCATTGATATTAGCCAGTTCACGTTCCACAGCAGAGTCACTTAGCCCTTTACCCCTTCCCACATGAGGTTTAGTAGGGGAAGAGGTCACAAGGCCCTTTGCATGGGGCTAAAAAGCGGCGGAATTGAACAGGCAAGAATACGACGTGGATACACTTTGAAAGACGACAGTAAACTGAATGCTGTGGCCTAGGGGCAATGAAGGGTTGCCAGTGTCAGCGTGGTGACAGCTGCTAATTTGTACGCTATGAAATGATTGGCTGGAAATCTAGACAATATATAATAAATTAGGTAGTTCCAGATGAATGTAAATATCACTTAGGCTTCTCCCTTCCTTTCTTATAAATATTTTTATTATGAGAACAGGTCATACGGCATATTTCAAGGGTAAATAAACAGGGAAAATTAGCGAACGAGTGCATGTGGAGTGTTGCCAGGTGATAATTAGCCCATTCCACCTTTTCTCTTTCTTTCATACATTATTATGTATAAGAATAGGGCATAGGGTACATTTCAATGGATAAAATGAGTGGAAAAATCCATCCAGAATTTGTGTAGTGCAGTGCAGCTGGGCAGGCGGAAGGAGAGGGTAATGGAGGGGAGGTAAGGATGGGAGTCGAGGACAGGGGAAAAATGGGAAAATTGTCAACAGTGGATGGGAGTACAGATGACATTAGCAGAACTGAGTATAGCTGGACACTGGTAGTACTGATAGATGATACAAGCCACCACTTGAAAGCCCGGACGAATTCAAAATAACAAAATCACAAAAGTGACACCCCGCGGTATGATCCCTTGCTCCCGAGTGTCACAATAGTGACGTCCCGATGTTAAGGGGTTAAACACTCTAAAAATAAATTTGATAGTGTACGATAATTCCAATGGAAAAACTTTTTTTGAAGAGCTGGTACGATAATTCCCATAAAAAAGTGTGGCAACACTGACCGCCCTGCTCCTAACCTCCCACAAAAGATTGCATCAGCAAAATACCTCCAATACAGTGTATGAAGCTCACAGACCAAAACAAAGAACACTAGTCAACAGGGAAGCTCTCCCTCATCAAAATGACATCCAACATGCCTAGTCACAGATCAAGGGGAAAAAACTACAATTTTACAACCCCTCACAACCCTACGCACTGCTGCAACCCCGAGCAACCCCACGAGCCCTTTGCCACCCCTCATTAATAAAGCGTGTGGGGGGTTGGGAACCCTTGCATCAGAAAGCTGGACAGAAAAGGGATGAGAGTTTCTTGCTAGGCAAGTGCTATGCGCCCACCATAGTGGTGAAGGGATGCAAGCAGACACTTGGGAGGAGCAGTGTGAGCAGTGATCACTGAAGCTGTGACAGGAAAGAAATGAAGATGCAACAGTGCGACGTCTAGACAGAGGTTGAAGGGAGTCAGTAACAAGGGAAGTGTAAATGAGATGAAAAGCCTCTGACTCCACCTTGTTGAGGAGAGTTGAATGTGGAGAGCCTCCCCTCATATGAGAGTTGTACTCTACACAGGGGTGAATAAAACCCGTGTACCGTGCAGGGGTAAGGAAAACACGAAGTCGGATTAGCACACCGAATCTCTTAGAAGCAGATTTTACGAGAGGTAATGTTCTTTAAAGATAAATCCCGGTACAATGAAACCCAAATATTTTTAAAGATGTTAACAGAATTGAGCTGGATATTATTAAAAATTACAGGGTCCTCCTGTGGAAGATTTTTTCATGTTGATAGATATAAGAACTGAGTTGTTGATGCATTATAAACACTATTATTTTTACCTCAAACGAAGATATAAGGCAAGTCAGACATTTCATGTGTCGTAGCCTCATCCTTTGTTTGTTGAAGCAACTATTGAGATGGTCGCTGTAGGAAGCGAATGGAAAAGTGATGGGTAGAGTCATCAGCATATCAGTGGATAGGATTAGATGCACAGCTTAGAACAGTGTTTCTCAACTGGTGGTCCATAGGACGTTCACTATATTTGGCATTAAACTGGAGATTGGTGCATAACTTTTTAAATTTATTGATAATGCAGTACGAAAAACTTTATCAAAATAAATAATTGGCCATTCATTTTATTGTATCATTCCTATTTAAGAAATATTTCTGAAACCAAAATGTTTGTTGTCTATGTTTTATTTATCATTACTCAAAAATGAAATGGTCCACAATATTTTTTTTAATTGGCTGGTGGTCCTTGGCCTGAAACGAGTTGAGAACCACTGACTTAGAAGGTCATTGATGAACAAAAGGGAAGAAAGATGATGATAGGCCAGAGCCCTAAGAAGACCATTACTGATTGCTCTAGGAGCAGGATGTTGCAGTCTACAACAGCAGCTACAGAAAGACTAGAAAGGAAGCTAGAGATGTTGGCACAAATAGAAGGATAGAAACCGTAAGAGGGCAGTCTGATTATTATAGATTTATGCCAGACTTGATCGAAAGCCTTTGAGATGTCAAGTGCAATTGCAAAGCTTTCGCCAAAGTCCCGAAAGGAAAATGATTAGAAGCCTGAAAGTTAGACGAGATCGCCAGTGGGGCAGCGTCAGTCAATAGGGTGCTTCTGAAGAGCCTAGTATTCCGGTAGTTGTCACCACCATTGGGACAAACATATTCCCCACGCAGTTTAAAAAGCATATTTTCCTTTGTTAAATATTTACACTGTTGTGTGAAACTGTGAATCATGGTAATGTCATAAACCTTAATATCGTTTTCGTTTCGTTTTCGTTTTTAAAGGCTCCAACATGCTTGCATGTGTCGGCCTTGGTCACCTAATGGCGGCTCTCCATGCTGCACGATCCATTGCAGCCTCCCTGTTCAGTCCCTTAACCCTAAGGTCACACTTAATGACCTCGTCCCATGTCTTTCTCGGTCTACCCCTCATAACCCCACCCCCAATATTAACACTTCTCACCTTCCTCACCCAACTATCATCCCCCATCCTCTCCACATGTCCAAACCACCTCAATCTACCTCTCCTCATCACAACACCAATACACTCCAGTCCCATCCTACCTCTCAACTCTTCCATTGTAAACCCAGCCCCTCCAGGCCTTGGACGCAGGGACGCACTGCACATCCACCTAATCATTGTCATTTCTGTACGTCTGAGCCGGCGAATGTCTTCCTCCTTCACTGCCCAGGTCTCACTGCCATACAGCATTACACTCCTAACACACGCTGCATACAAAGACCCCTTAGCACGTAGGGAGAGCCCCCTCAATGTCAGGAGAGGCAAGAGCTCCCTGAACTTCTTCCAACCACTTCTCACCCTAGCCACAGAGCTAGCTCCAGCCCCACCTCCAGCACACAACATGTCTCCTAAATAACAAAACTCTTCCACACACTCAAGAGATTCACCAGCAAGTTCAATTCTTTCACGTCTGACGATCTCCACCTGCTCACCCCGGCACGCCGTACACATAAAATCAGCATTATCTCGCAGTCTACCTCTGATACCACTACATCTCTTATGCACCCATTTATCACACACACCGCACAAGATGGAATTACTTCCCACGCCCTTGTGGCAAACTGCACATGGCCACTCTCCCTCGTCTTTGACAGTACCGCCACCAACCCTAGATATCATCACTTTTGTTTTATCTGCATTTACCCTTAAACCATTTTGCCCCATACCATCTCTCCACTTCCTAAACCTTTCCTCCGCCTCCCTTTCATTCTCTGCAATCAACACCAAATCATCAGCATACAACAACTCCCACGGGAGTCCGTTTCTAAAGTCACGTGAAAGGGCTTCAAGTACCATGATAAACAACATGGGACTCAAGACTGACCCCTGATGCACACCAACATTCACGGAAAACTCATCACTCAAATCTCCATTCACTCTCACCTGGGTGTGAGCACCCACATACATGGCCATAACCACCCTAACCAGCCACTCCTCCAAGCCAAGCTTTCTCATTGCCCACTTCACCACCTCTCTAGGGACTCTGTCAAAGGCCTTTTCCAAATCAACAAAAACAAAATAAAGATCCCTTCTCCTACCAATATATTTTTCCTGAAGCTGTCGAACAATGAATATGGCATCAGTGGTCCCCCTACCTGGCATAAACCCAAACTGCATCTCATCAATATTCACTCTTTCTCTAATCATACCTTCTAAAACTCTCTCCATTACCTTCATTATCTGATCTAAAAGCTTTATACCTCTATAATTCCCTCTTTCCAGGGCATCACCCTTCCCTTTATACACATTTACAATTACACTCTTCAGCCAATCATCTGGGACAACACACTCATAAATAATCCTATTTATCAGGTCAGTGACTAAACTCACCCCTATATCGCCTGAGGCCTTCAACATTTCGGCAGTCAACCCAGACACACCTGCTGCCTTCCCCACCCTCATCCTGCCTATTGCCTCACTCACAGTAGCAGTATCAATCAAAGGCCAAGGGCCAGACACTGGATCTGCTGGCTCCAAACCTTCCCTGTCCCAGTCAAACTCCTCATTCAACAACCGGTTATAATGCTCTCTCCATGCATCTTTAATATCCTCACTGTTCACCACTACCCTTCCTTCATCATTCTTCACACACTGCTCACCTATGATATCCCGATTATCCCTCTTCACCTGACCTGCCACCCTAAATATATTTTTCCTTTCCCCATGATTTAGGTTATCAAGTAATTGTCTCTGTGACTCAGACTTTGCCCTGTATACCTCTCTCCTAGCCCTACGCTTGGCAGCCAAATATTCCTCTTTGCTACCACCCTTCTTCCATTCCCGGAAAAGCCTTCTTTTCTCCTTAATTGCAGCTTCTACACCCTCATCCCACCATGAAGTTACTTTATGTCTTGGTGGTCCTCTTGTCCAGCCGCATGTTACATCAGTAACTCTCAAGAAATTGTTCTTGAGGGCTCTGTACTGTTCATTAACGCCTCTGTCTACAGCTCCCTGTTCAGCCACCACTCTCCTCAACTCGCTATAGAAGGCATCCCTTACTACTTGGTTTTTCAGCTTCCATATTTTCCTCCTAGGTACATAAGTCCTCTTTTTCATCATTTGTTCTTTAAGCACCATATCACAAATCAGTAGTTTGTGCTGCTGCACACACTCCTCACTTCCTATAACTTTAACATCCCTCACTAACCTCCTATCGGCCCTCCTAACCAGAAAATAATCTATCTGACTGCTATTTCCCCCAGACTCATACGTAATTAACCTACTGTCTCTTTTCCTAAAATATGTGTTGCACACAATCATGTCCGTTGCCTCCCCAAACTCGAGTATCCTTTCCCCTTCTGCATTCCTTAGACCATATGCACAGCCCCCATGCACTCCTTCATAACCTTGGGCTGCTTCACCTACATGACCATTTAAGTCCCCTCCCAAAATCACTATCTCATCATCCCGCATACCACCCACTACACGTATTAAATCATCCCAAAATCTATCTTTCTCTGATTCATGAATTGTTTATATTTATCATAAACGGAAATTAAAATATCATTGATGGAATATGATGGCAACCCGCCATTTCAATGGTCTTATATTTTTTTAATTTCTGCGACATTTAGTGCTAGTTAGGTTCTTAATACATAGTTTGTTCAGACTGTAAATTACGCCTAGTAGGTATCTTGACTCATTTAGTCTCTATGTGGGCAGAAATTTAATGTTGAGTAAATACTGGGACTCAACATTTTGCTCAGTCCCTTCTCCCATGCACACCAAAAGACCCTTGTTGCCACGGTTTGAGAAGACCGTGGTGTTGCCCTCTCAGACCCTCCAAAGCAATTACAGTACTTTACTTTAACCTAACTAGACCACAAGTAGTCTAAAGCCTTGTACACACCGAGATACAAAGTCTAGAGACAGTCGAACTACTATGTATCTCGACTGTTGCAAGACAATCCAGATATAGACGGGCGACAGTCCAGAGACACACTGGGGACAAGGCGACTTTGTCTCTGGATTGTCTAGATACTGTTGCGAGACGGTCGCTAGACATTTCTGCTACTTTCTCGCTGTACTGTTGCTAGACAATCGAGAGACAGTCCAGCGACTTTGTAGCGCGTCCTTGATTGAACCATCCACCTCGTGAATTTTGATATATCAATTTACAACCAACATTTCATATTAAACTCAAGCAGTAATATTCCTGTCACAGGCAAAATGTACATATGAAGATATACATTTATGGACGAATATATATATATATATTGTTACATGGCCTGTGATTTCATCATCCTTTGTGTAATTTTGACGCACAGTATGCTGCATGTTTGATCACGAGCGTGTTCTGCCTCAGTCCCCCCCTTCTACCGTTATAGTAGAGTAAGTCGTCCTTTCTGTTATTCAGTGCGGGATTGTCGACCGTTTGTCCCCATCGCTTCATTTGCGCGTCCTTATTACAAGTTGTGTCGGGCTCTGCTGGCCCCTATATAATGAGCTCAGTCTCTGCATCATTGCCACTTAGATCTGCTCCTCATTTTGTTCACATCTCTGTCCTCCCCTGTACAGATATTATTCTTGTGAGTGCTCAAGAAATCTCCAAACATCTAGCAGCTGTGTGTAATTTGAGTATAACTGTTATTGCATTTTTTCTTGTACTGTATAGCATAAATTTAATTTGTAGGCTTAGTGAAGTTTTTGTAATTCGTGCAGGGATCTTTATGTCAGTCATTTTTGATAATAGTTTGTATCTGTAATAATTTATCTGGCATTCACTGAGTATTATCTGATATCTCATTTTATCAGGGCTGACTTAGATAAATTTATTCTTGCTAATTTCGTGTTAATAGAGGCTATTGCAGTTAACCATATATTTAACCTGTTTATTTGCCATTACATTATCCTTATGAGTTCTGAATGTTTTGTTGTTAGTTTGTGCATTAAACTTTAACTTGTAATTTTACCTAACTCTTTTGTTTTGAACCTGGAACTTTACGGGACAGTAGTGATTTTTAGCATTCTCACTTAAAGTGTACGTTATCTTTCTCTGTTCCGTAACATAAATTTGGCGACCTCATATCAGGATATTCAGGATATTATCATAAGGATATTGCTTGATATTTTGTGACTGTTACTTAATAATTATGTCTACTATTACTACACTTGATGAAGCCAAGGACTTTTTGTCAAATGTGCAAACAGTGTGTGATATAGAAAACAGAACAAAGAATGAACTTAAGCTTGTTTCTCAACAATTGGGAATTGCAGTTCACTCTCATCATTCTAAAGATCAAATTGTTGGCATGATTAATAAAAGCTTGTTTAATGTAACTCCTCCAAATGAGCAAACGCAGATTGAATTAGCTAAGTTACAGCTAGCTCTGCAGGAGGCTCGTGCTAAAGAAGCTGAATTTCAGGCAAATGCAAAGGAGGCGGAATCTCATGCTCGGATTCAGGAGGCACAGATACAGGCACAAGTTGAAATTGCTAGGATTCAGGCAGACCATGAGTATCGCATGAAACAAGGTGGAACTGGATCATCTAGCTCTGATGATTTTGATGTGGCTAAAAATGTTAAACTTGTCCCTCCTTTTAATGAATCTGATTTAACAAAGTATTTTCAGTTGTTTGAGAGGGTAGCTACAGGTTTTAATTGGCCTAAGGAGTATTGGCCAGTACTCCTTCAAACTGTTCTCACCGGTAAAGCTCAAGTAACTTATGCATTTTTGCCTCAGGATCAGTCTGATAATTATGATGTAGTTAAGAGCTTGATTCTTAAGGCCTATGAGCTTGTTCCTGAAGCCTATAGAGTAAAATTTAGGACAACTTACAAGCAAGATAAGCAATCCCATGTTGAGTATGCAAAAATCAAAGAAGATTTGTTAGAGCAGTGGTTAAATTCTAAGAATGTGGATTCTGATTTTGGTAAATTTAAGCAGATGATTTTGCTGGAGGACTTCAAAAGGTGTATTAGTAAAGATGTAAGCCTATATCTTGATGAGAAAAGAATAGATAATTTGTCTGATGCTGCAGTTTTAGCTGATGAGTATGTTCTCACTCACAAGAGATATTCTAGAGAAAAAGGGAAAGCTGAGAGTAAGTACGTTGCCTCTACTCAGAGTACAGGTAACAGGAAAGAGAATAAGGATGATGTTTCTCAGGAAGTAAATACCAGCTTCACCTCTAGATTTCAGAAAAGTAAATGTACTTATTGTAGTAAGCTTGGTCATACTACGGAGAGATGTTTCAGGAGACAGCGTGATGTGAACAAAAAGGAGTCTTTAAATATTCAGTCAATTGGTCTAGTGTCCACTCTTGAGAGTTCCCAGAATTCTTTAACTGAGTTAACTGAACCTGCTTTGAGGGGTAACTTAAATTCTCATGATGGAGCTCCTCTTTTGAGCAGTAACGTGGGTGACACTCTCAAGAGTTCATGTGCTAATTTCCTGTCTGATGGTTTTGTCAGTCCTCTGGACAGTAATGACAGGAAATCAGTTAAAATATATCGTGATACAGGTGCTTGCCAATCCCTTATGCTGACCAGTGTTCTAGGCTCTAATGTTAATTCCTCTGATGAAACTGTAATCTTACAAGGTGTAGGAAATAATTACTTCTCTGTCCCTCTGTGCAGAGTGAATTTAGAGTCTGGTTTTGTTAATGGTTCTGTTATGGTTGGGTTGGTTGAGACACTCCCAATGTCAGGTGTAACTTTCTTACTTGGAAATGATATTGGTGGAAGTCAAGTGTGTCCAGCTCCTCAGTTGTCTAGTGAGCCAGTGGCTGCGTCCCAGGATTGTGATGTCCCTGATGTGTTCCCTGCATGTGCTGTCACTAGGGCTAAGTCTAAAGTTACTGGTGATTTAGAGGATAATGATGATGATGATGTTATCCTAGCTGACACTTTTCTTGCTAATTTGGACCACTCACCAGATGAGGCAGTACCCCGTAGTGTTGATAATTTGTCTCGTCAAGAGTTGGTTGAGTTGCAGGTTGCTGACCCTGAGTTGAAAGGTCTAGCTAACTCTGCTTACAGTGAAGAAGAGTCAGCCGGTGCTTCTACTTGTTATTATGTAAAGTCAGGAGTACTTATGAGGAAGTGGAGACCCCCAACAGCAACAGCCGACTGTGAATGGGAGGTTGTACATCAAGTTGTCATCCCTCGTGTTTGTAGGCAGGATATCATTAGAGTGGCTCATGATTCCAGTTTGGCAGGACACCTTGGAGTGAGGAAGACTGTGGCACGCATTTTGAAACACTTCTACTGGCCAGGTATCTTCAGGGATGTTTCCTGGTATTGTAAGTCTTGTCACACCTGTCAAGTTGTGGGGAAGTGTAATCAGACCGAAAAGGTTGCACCTCTAGTTCCCATTCCTCCTTTTGAGGCGCCTTTCACCCGTGTGTTGGTGGATATTGTAGGCCCTCTTCCTAAGACTTCTTCAGGATTTTCTTATGTGTTGACCATGATTGATATGGCTACTCGTTATCCTGAAGCCATTCCACTTAGAAATATCTCAGCAAAGAACGTGGTTAAGGAAATGCTGGGGTTCTTCACAAAGTTTGGTCTGCCTAAGGAGGTACAGTCAGACCGGGGAAGTAATTTCATGTCAAATGTTTTCAAGCAGTCTCTGAAAGAGTTGGGCATCACCCAGCTCACGTCTTCAGCTTACCATCCCCAGACCCAAGGAGCGTTGGAGAGATATCATCAAACACTCAAATCGATGCTCAAGAAATACTGTTTGGAACATCAGAAAGACTGGGATAAAGGTCTTCCATTCGTTGTGTTTGCCGCAAGAGAATCTCCAAATGAATCACTGGGCTTCTCACCTTTTGAACTACTGTTTGGCCATGAAGTAAGAGGACCCCTTAAGTTACTCAAGGAATGCTGGCTGTCGGAGGAAGATGACGTCAACCTGCTGGAGTATGTGATGAAGTTCAAAGAACGGCTGTCCACTGCTTTACAGCTGGCGAGAGAGAATTTAGGAGCTGCTCAGGAGAAGATGAAGACTTGGTATGACAAGAAGTCCAGGTTACGCCACTTTCAGCCAGGAGATCAGGTTTTGATTCTGCTACCAGTTCATGGGCAACCTCTTCAAGCCAAGTTTAGTGGCCCTTATTTCGTGGAGAAGAAACTCAGTGATGTCAACTATGTCATCGCCACACCAGATCGTAGAAAGAGCAAGCAACTATGTCACATCAACATGCTAAAGTTATATCACAGGCGGGACGAAAATAATCCAGTCTGCACTGTAGCTGTTCCACCCGAGTCTACAAGTGAAGCTCTCCCATGCAGTATGAGCCTGAGTGATAGTTTGGGGAAGAATCCTGATATCATGAATGATCTCCAGACTAAGCTTTCTCATCTACCACCCAAGGAAAGGCAGGAGTTTTCGGCATTACTGCAGGAGTACCCGCAAGTGTTCCGTGCCACTCCAGGAAGAACCACTGTCTTGATGCATGATGTCGATGTTGGAGACGCAAAGCCAATTAAATTGCCTCCTTACCGTGTGAACCCAGTGAAAGTTCCTCTCATCGAGAAGGAGCTTGGCTACCTGTTGGACCACAAGATGATTGAGCCCTGTCAGAGCGAGTGGAGTTCTCCTGTCACTCTAGTCCCTAAGCCAGGTGGGTCACATAGGCTTTGCATCGACTACAGACGTGTTAATCAGATAACTAAAACAGACACTTACCCTCTCCCTCGTGTAGAAGATTGCATAGACAAGATCGGAAAGGCTAGGTACATAAGTAAGTTTGATTTGTTAAAGGGATACTGGCAAGTACCTATGACTGAACATGCTAGGGAGATCTCATGTTTTGTAACACTAGGAAAGGCTTTTGCATGTTCTGTAATGCCGTATGGTATGAAGAATGCACCAGCCACATTTCAGAAGGTCATGAATGTTGTAACAGAGGGTTTGGCAGGGTGTGTTGTTTATATTGATGATGTATTAATCTTCAGTGACAACTGGAAAGATCATCTATGCCATGTCAGTAAATTTCTTGACCGTTTAGTTCAGGCTAATCTTGTAGCTAATTTATCAAAGTGTGAGTTTGGTCAAGCTAAAGTTCAGTACCTTGGGTATGTAATTGGTGATGGACATGTTGCACCACCAGGAGCTAAGGTTCAGGTTATAAGTGATCTTCCCAGTCCTAAAAGTAGGAAAGAGCTACAAAGATTTTTGGGAATGGTAGGTTATTACAGGAGATTTGTTCTTAACTTTTCTATTCTTGTATCACCACTTACAGACCTACTGAAAAAGGGAGTTGAATTTGTCTGGACCGATAACTGTGAATCCTCTTTCAACAAACTTAAAGCTATTCTATTAAGTCAGCCAGTGCTCGCTACTCCAAATTTTGCTAAGCCTTTTAAGATGGCTGTTGATGCAAGTGATACAGGAGCTGGGGCTGTTTTGCTGCAAGAGGATGATCAGGGTATTGAACATCCTGTATCTTATTGCAGTAAGAAGTTCACTCCACCTCAAAAGAACTACTCAACTATTGAGAAGGAGCTTTTGGCCTTGATTTTGGGTTTACAGCATTTTTCATTTTGTTTGTGTTCTGGTTTTGACCCCATAGTCATTTGTACCGATCACAACCCACTGAAATTCCTTAGTGAGTTTAGAGATAAAAATCAGAGATTGACAAGATGGAGTCTACTTCTTCAGGAGTATTCATTAGACATACAACATGTCAAGGGGAAAGAGAATGTTATTGCAGATTGCTTGTCTGGACTTTGGACAGATTGTTTTAGAGTAATAAGAAATTTCCTTTGTAAATTTCTTTTTCTTTGTGGGGAGGTGTTACATGGCCTGTGATTTCATCATCCTTTGTGTAATTTTGACGCACAGTATGCTGCATGTTTGATCACGAGCGTGTTCTGCCTCAGTCCCCCCCTTCTACCGTTATAGTAGAGTAAGTCGTCCTTTCTGTTATTCAGTGCGGGATTGTCGACCGTTTGTCCCCATCGCTTCATTTGCGCGTCCTTATTACAAGTTGTGTCGGGCTCTGCTGGCCCCTATATAATGAGCTCAGTCTCTGCATCATTGCCACTTAGATCTGCTCCTCATTTTGTTCACATCTCTGTCCTCCCCTGTACAGATATTATTCTTGTGTGTGCTCAAGAAATCTCCAAACATCTAGCAGCTGTGTGTAATTTGAGTATAACTGTTATTGCATTTTTTCTTGTACTGTATAGCATAAATTTAATTTGTAGGCTTAGTGAAGTTTTTGTAATTCGTGCAGGGATCTTTATGTCAGTCATTTTTGATAATAGTTTGTATCTGTAATAATTTATCTGGCATTCACTGAGTATTATCTGGTATCTCATTTTATCAGGGCTGACTTAGATAAATTTATTCTTGCTAATTTCGTGTTAATAGAGGCTATTGCAGTTAACCATATATTTAACCTGTTTATTTGCCATTACATTATCCTTATGAGTTCTGAATGTTTTGTTGTTAGTTTGTGCATTAAACTTTAACTTGTAATTTTACCTAACTCTTTTGTTTTGAACCTGGAACTTTACGGGACAGTAGTGATTTTTAGCATTCTCACTTAAAGTGTACGTTATCTTTCTCTGTTCCGTAACAATATATATATATATATATATATATATATATATATATATATATATATATATATATATATATATATATATATATATATATATATATACCGGTATGTATACTTCATTTCATTCATTCATCACCCAATCCTACAGTGCCCCATGAGGAGCGTAGGAGCTCGGGGCTAGGCAAGTTGGTCCTGACATTCAAGATGAGAGTGACCAGTCTCATTCATCCCTGAGTGGCATTACGTGAGCAATAAACCCCAACCATTTCTTGGATATAAACCCTCACCGGGTCAATCCAATTAGAGCGCCATATTTACTCACTAAACCACCAGGCGCCAAAATGTGGTTATATGGTTACCACCCAGCGTAGTAAATGGTTTCCTGGTGTAAAGGAAACCTTTTGGCTTGTCACTCAGTGTAGAGTTACCCACAGACAGAAGGAAGAGGAAAAAGTGAAGAAATGAAAGACAGAAGACGGAGTGTAAAGTCACCCGTAGGCAGAAGGACGAGGAATGAATGAAGGAAACACAGAAGAGGAAGGGAGGAAAGAAGAATGGAGGAGAGGAAAGGGCAGACACCCGAGAGCAGCGCTACATCGAGTGAGTGGATGGTGAGCGCCCGCACCTAAATATATATATATATATATATATATATATATATATATATATATATATATATATATATATATATATATATATATATGTGTGTGTGTGTGTGTGTGTGTGTGTGTGTGTGTGTGTGTGAATAATTGCCAAATCCAACAGTGGAATCACCAAAGCTAATAGCTGTCATGACTGAACCATATACGTATCCAAAATTTTTCAACGATGTATGTAAAACGGGTAAATATACCATAATTATTATTAGGACAGACCGGTATAGATACAGTATAATCTTTGAACTATGATGTATAACTTTTATGCAAAATTAGAGTATATAAATATACTCTAAAATTTTTTAGGATAGAATCATATACATATAATTATTCAATGTATGGTACAACTGTTATGCATAAATAATGTTAAAATATGTGAATACTGACTCCTCATAGCAGGAGGCGTGCATTTTTAAATGCGAGCTTAAAAAAAAATAATAATAATAATCCGCCATCCGTTGCCAAACCCCTCTGCACCGAGCAACTTGTGTCTTGTCTCCCATATCTAGTGGGAGACAAGATACAGCCGAAATCTTGTCTCTGGACTGTCGCGCAACTGTCCAGCAACAGATTTAGACTTTCCTGAGACAGTCGCGCAAGTCTTTTTTTTTTTTAATTTTTTATGCGAGGAAGAAGGAACCAAAGGCCATGAGCCCGCAATAACAGTTCCCTCCAAGAGAAAAACAAAATACAATTGAGAGCCAAATTCAAGATCCGTTCATTTTGAGATGCCTGGACACACTGCGTTTAAAAGACTGGAGATCATAGGCAGCAGGAAATACAGACAGAGGTAGACAGTTCCAGACTTGACCTGTTGCAGAAATGAAGGACTGGGAGTAACGATTAACTCTTGCATTAGAGAGTTGGACAGAAAAGGGATGAGAGTTTGCTGCTAGACGGGTGCTATGCGCCCGTCGTAGAGGTGGAGGAATGCATGCAGACAGTTCAGAGGAGCAGTGACCATTAAAGTAGTGATAGAAAAGAGATAAATATGCAACAGTGCGGTGAAGAGACAGAGCTTGAAGGCAGTCGTAAGAGGAGGAGAGTTAATGAGACGAAAAGCCTTTGACTCCACCCTATCGAGAAGAGCTGTATGTGGGGAGCCTCCCCACACATGAGAGTTGTACTCCACACACGGGCGGATAAAACCCCTGTATAGAGTCAACAATTGTGCAGGGGTAAAGAAAGAGCGGAGTCGGCTTAGCACACCCAATCTCTTGGAAGCAGATTTTACAAGAGATGTAATATGATCTTTCCAAGATAAGTCCCGAGTAAATGAAACCCCAAGCATGTTCAAGGATAATGCAGGATTAAGCTGAATATTATTAAACATTAGTGGGTATACCTGTGGAAGATTTTGACGGGTTGATAGGTGTAAGAACTGAGTCTTAGATGAATTAAAAACAACAAGATTATTTTCACCCCAGTCAGAGATATGAGCCAAGTCAGACATTAGGTGTGCCATAGCCTCATCTCTTGTTTGTTGAAGTAACTGCTGAGATGGGCGTTGCGGGAACTGAATGGAAAGGTGAGGGGTGGAGTCATCAGTGTATGAGTGGATAGGGTTAGATGTACAACTTAGAAGGTCATTGATGAATAAAAGGAAGAGAGTTGGTGATAGGACAGAGCCCTGAGGAACACCACTGTTGATAGATCTAGGAGAAGAACGGTGGCCGTCTACAACAGTGGCTATAGAACGACCAGAAAGGAAGCTAGAGATGAAGGCACAGATAGAAGGATAGAAACCGTAAGAGGGCAGTTTGGAAATTAAAGATTTATGCCAGACTCGATCGAAAGCCTTTGAGATGTCAAGTGCAATGGCAAAGTTTTCGCCAAAGTCCCGAAAGGAGGATGACCAGGAGTCTGAAAGGTAGGTGAGAAGATCGCCTGTGGAGCGTCCCTGACGGAACCCCTACTGACGATCAGAAAGAAGGTTGTGATAGGAAAGATGCCTTAAAATTTTTCTATTGAGAATTGACTCGAAAACTTTTGAAATACAGGATGTTAAAGCAATTGGACGATAGTTGGAGGGTTGGGAGTGGTCACCCTTCTTCGGGACTGGCTGAATGAGAGCAAACTTCCAGCAAGAAGGAAAGGTACAAGTTGACAGACAAAGGCGAAAGAGTTTGCCTAGGCAGGGTGTAAGCACAGAAGCACAGTTCTTGAGAACAACAGGAGGGACTCCATCATGCCCATATGCCTTGTTAGTATTGAGGCCAGTGATGGCAGAAAATACATCAGCTGAAGAAATTTTAATGTCAGCCATGAGGGAGTCATAGGGGGGGATGTGATGGAGGAACAGCACCGGAATCGTCTAAGGTGGAATTGGAGTAGAAAGTCTGTGCGAAGAGATCTGCTTTATCAGTAGAAGAAATAGCTACAGAACCATCAGAGTAGAAAAGAGAAGGGAAGGATGATGAGGTAAAGTTGTTAGAAAGGTTTTTGGCAAGGTGCCAGAAGGAGCAGGAAGAATTCAAGTTGGAGAGTTGAGAGCATTTAGTACGGATGAAATTGTTTTTAGCAGAGCGAAGAACAGACTTAGCACGATTCCGGGCAGAAACGTAAAGATTATGTGATTCCGGGGTGGGTTGGTTCCGGTAACTTTTGTAGGCCCTCTCCTTGTTGTGGACAGCATGAGAACAAGCGTGATTAAACCAAAGCTTTCTTGCGTTTGTCAAAGGATACGAGAAAGGAATGTATGCTTCCATGCCCGAGAGAATAACCTCCGTAATGCACAAGGCACAACCAGATGGCTCCCGGCCATGGAAGCAATAATCATTCCAAGGGAAAATCAAAGAAGTACTGCCTGAGGGCCTCCCAATCCGTGGCTCCAAAATGCCACAGACGACGTTTCCCTGGAGGGTCCACAGGCCGTACTGGAGTGATAGGACAGGTTAAGGTGATAAGGTTGTGATCGGAGGAGCCCAACGGAGAGAAAAGATTAACAGTGTAAGCAGAAGGATTAGTTGCAAGGAAGAGGTCAAGTATGTTGGAGCTCTCTCCAAGGCGGTCTGGGATACGGGTAGGGTGCTGTACAAGCTGCTCTAGGTCATTAAGGATAGAAAAGATGTAGGCTTGTTCACCAGGTGGATCAGTGAAAAGAGAGGAGAGCCAAAGGTGGTGGTGAACATTGAAATCTCCTAGAATGGAGATTTCAGAGAAAGGAGAAATGGATAGAATGTGTTCCATCGCAGAAGTAAGATAGTCGAAGAATTTTTGAGAGTCAGTAGAATTAGGGGATAAGTAAACAGCACAGATATATTTAGTCAGAGAATGACAGGAAAGCCGAGGCCAGAGCGTAGAGAATTCAGAAGAATCGAGTTCAGGAACATGAGAGCAAGGTAAGTCGTTGCATATATATACACAACAGCCACCTTTGGCTTTGTAATGAGTATAGCAAAAGTAGGAGGATACAGAAAAGGGTTTGCTGTCAGTTGCCTCAGACAGCTGAGTCTCAATTAGAAAAAGAAGGTGAGGTTTAGAGGAGAGGTGGTGCTCAATAGAGAGAAAGTTAGAGGAAATGCCGCGAATGTTGCAGAAATGAAGAAGAAGAGAGTCAGACAGTGGTTCCAGGCACCTCAAGTCATCACCGGGAGAGGGGCGGAAGGTGGGGGCATTTATGGCCCCCCCCCCCCGGGTACTCTGAGGCTGGGTGATGAAACGCCATGATTCTTTTTTGAATTTTGGAAAAGGAAGTGTAGTGTGCACTGTGCATGTAGTTTGGTGTAGATAGTTAGAGAAATTTGTGTTGGAGAGCATGCTGGCCTACTCTCTGTGTAACTGAGACACTGAAAAAGTTCAGCAAAGGGGGATGGTCAGGAACTAGTCCTGAGGGCTGATGAAACGGGAGCTCCAGCACTCCCTATCATCAGCTTTCCATCCACCTCGGGAGTACTGCCCTGCTCGACTGGTGCTACAGTCAACTCCTCTAGTGACACTGTCGCGCAACTTTTGCTGGATAATGTATCTTGGTGTGTATGTGACCCAGAGACTGTCTAGCGACTGTTGCGAGACAAATTTATATTTTTGTGAGACAGCTGGGAGACAGTCCAGGGACCATGTTGCGCGACTTTGTATCTTGGTGTGTACGAGGCTTAAACTGTATTATTTTAAGCATTAGTCCTCGTGCATTTGTTTTGAAAAGAAATCCCTCGTGAAAAAACTTGAACATTGGAATGTCTTGTGCGCATGCGTGAAGGGAGTGAGCAAAATGTTGAGTCGCAGTATTTACTTAACATTAAATTTCTGCCCATATGCAGACTGAATGAGTCAAGATACCCACTTGGCGTAATTTGCAATCTGAACAAACTATGTATTAAGAACTTACTTGCACTAAATGTAGCAGAAATTAAATAATATAGGATCACTGAAATGGCGGGTTGCCATCACATGCCATGAAAGATCTTTTAATTTCCATTTATGATAAATATAAACAATTCACGCTACGTAATATATATATATATATATATATATATATATATATATATATATATATATATATATATATATATATATATATATATATTTTAGCCTATTTACACATTCTCCATGCTGTCCGTTTGTGGTACTTAGATCTGAAAATTGAAGTAGAACTCAAACCTCCACCTAAGTCCTCACAAAAGGGTTCACACGTCCACATATATGCAATGATGAGGAAAATAAGGAAGTAGTATCGTAACCATGACTAATCTCCACAACACTTCCTCCTCAGTGAGACATTAGGCTAGTCTACAAAACTAACGAGTGGGAATTCCACGTCTAATCTTATGGTTAATAATTCATTTATCTTCTACTTGAATTTTCAGCATTTCAAGGAATAGAACGTTGAAAGAACAAGACAGTGCTAAAACGACCAGTGCGAAACTCTTGATGCTCTGGGTAAGCACTAGTTTGTTTCTTATTCAGCATGTAACATGTAATGTACTGTACATGCATATGTCCATATATCCATTTCGCACTTCCTAAGAAACGGAATATATAATATATATATATATATATATATATATATATATATATAAACAAATATATGTTTTTTGTGTGATTATGATGAGGGAAACTCTGGCATTCACTGTTTGTAGCCATTCAGTTACTCTCCTTTTCAATATTATTTTATTCTCACTTTTATATAGGCTATGACCGCGATAGCTGTATGTAAATAAATTTGCAAAACATACTTTTGAATCCTGCGTGCTGCAGTTACAACATAATAATTTTAATTAACTCATTCTAACGCCGGAGTATTTAGTAGATTATATTCAGAGATTCTATATTATGAAGCTCGAAGACAATATATATATATATATATATATATATATATATATATATATAGAGAGAGAGAGAGAGAGAGAGAGAGAGAGAGAGAGAGAGAGAGAGAGAGAGAGATTATTCATATCTGCAGACGAACTAAATTAGAAAACCCTGTCGTAGAGAAAAGATTAATCAAGGCTGTATTTAACCTCCAGATTTCGAAAAATCTTTCGCACTGATTATAAAATAATCTGCTGGTAGCTGGAAAATAAAAGCCAGTTATTTTGACCATGATTTTTCTTCCAAGTATCCCACAGAGGTCGCGAGAGAAAATAGTTTTAAAATGTTATGCACCATAAGATATTTTATATTGGCCTTCGTTTTGGTAATCGGCGGAATGACTCATGGCTGCATACAGGGTGGCATATGAGGCTTTTTGTATCACACTTGAAATTCTCGTGGTATTTGTATCGAGCTGATGGATGGATGTGAACTAAGAAAAAAAAATGAATTGGTGTGGTAGATGAATGCATGTGGAGACGAATAAACTTATGATAATATGTAGCTTGACAGAGCAGGCGAATTTGTGAGATGTGATGGTTAAGTATTTGGGAAAACGAATAAACTTGCAAGAGAGAGAGAGAGAGAGAGAGAGAGAGAGAGAGAGAGAGTTTGATAGGAGACCTGGTTATAAGAATAAGAAAATTACTAGCAAAAAAAGATGTCGATAATGTGGGTGAATGGGTTACAATACGAAAAGTTGATAAAAGACATAATGAAAAACATAAAGGCGGAAAAGCAGAATGTGAAAACAAGTCTTGAACAGAAAGCATGCTGGAAAGAATAGATGGTTTGATTTGGTAGGTAAAAGCGTGGTTAAAATGTGTTGGAATGCCAACAATTGGCAAAGGATACAATGAAATGTATAGCGACGGAAAGACAGAATGCGAAAACAACTGGCGACACCATGGGATATGAAAAAAATACCCAAAAAGAGGCTTGATATGGAAAATGACTGTGTGAATGATTTGGAAGAAAGTGATGGAAAAGTGCGAAAAAGTGAACAATTAAATGCATTCATGTGTATAAATGTGTTGTGGAAAAATGCGAAGAATACATACCTCGATATTGCAGAGAAATGCTTGAAAATGAAGACTAACAATAAAAAATTAAAAGACGGTGCGACACGAGTAATGAATATAAGAACAGGAACAGAAAAAACAAAACAAAAACGCTTCTAATGGTTGACCAATGCGGCTGATTTCGAAAAAGAAAAAAAACGCACAAAAATTGGTTTCATATAATAAATGCTTTTGTGAGAATATAAAAAGAGGTAGCAATGTAAATGTCAATAATCTCAGTTTTCATACTCAAACTCGCCCAGCTGAGAGGGTGACCCAGCTTCGCCTCCGGCAGATAAAATACTCAGGAAATATTTACCCTGGATTCAGTGTTAAGATTTTTTTTCCGGGGGGGGGGGGGATTTGGACGGGGACAGAGAAGCTGCATTATATTAATGACTCGTTCTTACCTGTGATTACATTATTGGTTGACCTAAGGAAGGCCTTCAAATGGCCTGATTATATAAGTGCTATTTCTTGTCTGTGCGGAATAACGTTTTTTATGATGATTAAATGATTATCATCTTCTTCATCATCATCATCATCATCATCATCATCATCATCATCATCATCGCCATCATCATCTGTTTATGTTAATTATAGATTAATTTATTTTGATGCATATGTATAATTGTTTTTCTTATTTGTGGGGATTACACATTACTTTCATTAAACATTTCGCTATAAAAGATTTCCTTTGAAAAGAACAGTAAAAATGTGGAACAAGGAAAATAAAACATGAGATCAACAACCTGAAGTGATAAATTATTTCACCATTATTAATCTCTGATTAAATTCCTGGTTGCTTTTATGCTGAACGTTAACTGACTTAATTTTAGTAGCAAGATTACAGTCCAGTGGATTAGGGTCAGTTAGGATGAAGCATGTGTGTGTGTGTGTGTGTGTGTGTGTGTGTGTGTGTGTGTGTGTGTGTGATGCAAAGATATCTTGAAAAGTTATGGACGAATTTTCACCAAACTTTAAAAAAATAGCAACTATGTGCATGTGCACAGGCCTTCTACATTTGGTGAGGATATAGTCAAAGACGAGCGAAAGCCAGCCGCCATATAGTATATTTAATTTGAATTTTAACCAATATATCAGGAACGGATAGAAACTAGGGTGGAAATGACTGCAGAATTTATCACGATTTTCGTGCCTCATATCTCGTGATTAGCAAGGCGAGGCGATATAATTTTTGTCGGTGTGTGTGTGTGTGTGTGTGTGTGTGTGTGTGTGTGTGTGTGTGTGTGTGTGTGTGTGTGTGTTCTTACCTAATTGTTCTTACCTAATTGTATTTTTACAGGAATGAGTCAAGCTCGTACTGTCCCGTGTCTTAAACCATATTTATCGTACATATCCTTAAATTTGTGAATTGTTTTGGCACACACTATTTCATTCGGTAGTACATTCCATTGATCAATTGCTCTGTTTGGGAAACTGAATTTCCTTACGTCTTTATCACCTCTCTTCTTATGCAGTTTTTTGCAGTGTCCTCTTGCTGATGCTTCTCCATATGTTAAGTAATCATTTATGTCTATTTTCTCCTTTCCTGATATGCATTTATATAGCATTATCATGTCACCTCTTTTCCTTCTCTCCTGTAGTGTTGGTAGATTCAGTTTATTTAGTCTTTCTTCGTAGCTTAGGTCCCTTAAGCTTGGTATCCATCTTGTAGCGGCCCTTTGAACTTTTTCAATCTTGTCTATGTGCTTTTTGAGATGAGGACTCCAGACTACTGATGCATATTCCAGGGTTGGTCTAATGAATGATGTTATTATCCTTCTTAGCATGTCTTCATTTATGTATGTGAATGCTATTCTCATATTTGCAAGCAGTGTATACATGCTCCGTACCTTCTCGCTGATGTCGTCAGCCGGAGATAGTCTGTTATTGATAATCACACCTAGGTCTTTCTCTCTTTCTGATGTATATAGGGTTTTTTTTCCTAACTTATAATCCCAATCAGGTCTTTTTCCACTTTTACCAAACTTGATTACATGACACTTGTCCACATTGAATTTCCATTTGCTATGTACTACTCCATTCATGAAGTTTATTTAATTCTTCTTGTAGCTCTTTACAAGAGTCTGTGTTAGTAATTCTCCTTTGTATTTTTGCATCATCTGCAAACATATTCAGATAGCTCTCATTTCCAGTGTTACTGTTTATATCATTTATATACACTAAAAACATGATTAGTGCCAGCACTGAACCCTGTGGTACTCCACTAGTCACTTCTTTCCATGATGAGTAGTTTCCTCTTAGTACTGTCCTCATTTCTCTTTTTATGAGAAAGTCTTGCATCCAACAAAACAGTTTGCCTCGAATTCCTCCTTGATGGTACAGTTTCCATAAAAGTCTTTGATGTGGTACTGTGTCAAAAGCTTTCTTGAAATCTAAATAGATACTGTCCACCCATCCTTTCCTTTCCTGTATTGTGTTTGTTACTCTGTCATAGTAGCTCAACAGATTAGTAACACATGATTTTCCTTTTCTGAAACCAAACTGTCTTTCTGTTATCATACAGTGTTCTTCTAGATGATTTACCCAAGCTTTTCTTATAAGTTTTTCTAATACCTTGCTTACAACACTGGTCAGTGATACTGGTCGGTAGTTGAGTGGATTTTGTCTATTTCCTTTCTTGAATAAGGGGACAATATTTGCTTTTTTCCAAATATCTGGTAGTTTACCTTGACTCAAGGATTTCTTGAAAATTAAAAATAATGGTTTACATAACTCCTTTGCACATTCTCGTAATACCCAACATGAAATTTCATCAGGACCACTTGCTTTTCCTCTGTCTAATCTACTTAACTCCTCCTGTATTACTTTTTCTGCTATTTGTATATCTGGTAGTATGTGTGGACATGCGGTTTCCACATAGTCCCTCTCAAAATTTTTTTCTTCTGTAAAAACTAATTGGAAATTCTTATTTAGTGCTTCACAAATATCTTTCTCTTGTGTATAAGTGATTCCCTCCTCCGTAATGGATTGTATTATATCTTTTACTTTAGTTTTGCTTCTGATATAGCTGTAAAACAGCTTTGGTTGATCACTACTTTTATTTATTATATCCTCCTCAAACTGTTTTGGGCTTCCCTCCTTATTCTTGTATAGTCGTTTCTTGCCTGTTTGTAATTATTGTACGCCCTTTCACTATTGTGTCTTCTGTATCTATTCCACAACAAATCTCTTCTTTCTTTTGATTTTTTTCATTCAGTTTTGAACCATTTCTGTATTTTCTTATCTGCTTCTTTGTGCTGCGGGATGTACTTCTGGACTCCTATTTCATAAAATTCACAAAATTTTTTATATACAGCATTTAAATCTTGTTCTCTAAGCTCATTTTCCCAATCAACTTCTAAGAAATACTTCTTTAGGTCTTGATAATTTCCCTTTTTATAGTTTAGGCTATTTTTGTAACTCTCATTGCTGTTTACTATGTCATATGCTATCCTGAAGTTATAGTTTAGTACTGCATGATCGCTTTTGCCGAGTGGAGGGTGATATATTAAACTGTCAATATCATTTTCTTGCCTTGTAAATATTAGATCTAGCACTGAAGGTACATCAAGTCCTCTTTTTCTGGTGGTTTCCCTCACATGTTGCGTTAAGAAAAACTCTTGTACGAGATCCAGGAGCTTTTGGTCCCAACAGCTTTCTTGGCTATTTATATCTAGAGTATTCCAATTTATATTTGTATTGAAGTCCCCAGTTAGTATAATTCTTTCCGATTTCTCTTCCATTTTAGGTAGTAATGATCTTACACTCTGAATTGTACTCTCTGCCAGGTCCTCATATTCGTCTCTTTCCCATGTGTTTGATCTGGGTGGCATGTACAAATTGGCTACAATTACTTTACCTTCAGATGTGTCGATCTCTACTGCAATCAGTTCTACTTGTGATGGTATATCTAGTTTTATTTCCTTGACTTTTAGATTTTTCTTAGTTAATATTATAATTCCTCCTCCTTTTTTTAAATATCTGTCTCTTCTCCATATATCGTATTCCTCTAAGTTTAGTATGTCATTTGATATCCTTGGTATTAATTTTGTTTCAGTTAAGCATATTATTTGTGGTTCATTTTCTCTGACATAATCATTCATCTCTAGTAATTTAGATACCATTCCATCCACATTTGAGTACATCAACTTTATCATCTTGTTTATAAACTTGTCCTGACATGGTTCTACTACCTTCCTCCTTTTTCTCCCATCCTGTTTGTGTACCACTTTCGTACCTGCAATCCTATTACTTTGTAAAAAAATTTCTTCTTGTCCTCTTCTGATCTTCCCTCATTTTTTGTTTTTGCTTCCTCCCTTTTCTCTTTCAGTAATTCCATTTCCTCTTGTGTTAGGCATCTTTTTATCCATACATTTTTGAAATCTTCTTTTTCCTTAAGATTCTTTGCATTTTTTAGTATCTCTTCCACAGTGTTTACACTCTGGAAAGTCACCTTTAGAGGTCTTGTCTTGCTTTTCTCGTATTTCCCTAAACTTTTGTGTTCCTCTATGTCTTTACTACAGATATCCTCTGATACTTCTTTCAGTAAGCTCATTACATTTGCCATCTCCTTTTTGTCTCTTGTGATCTTGTTTTTAACTTCATCCTCTTCTATACCAGTGATTACTATTGATTTGTTTATCTCTACTGAATCTCTGACTAACTTTGGATTGTTTTGGATTATTCTTTTCACCTCCTTTTTAATGCTTTTTTCCTCCACCCTTGTTTCTAAGTCTTTCTTTACTTTCATCATTTCTGCATACATGGTTTCTACTTCATTTTTGTAGCTTTGCACAGCTTCATTTACTTGTGTTATCTTCTCCTCAATATCACTGCTCTGGTCAATAAGACTGCTAACTTGCCTAATTGTGTGTGTCATTTTTAAACTCTTCCATAACACTCTCGTGATTGACTACTGTACTTGCCATTTCACTAATTTTCTTCCTAAGTGTACTCAATTCCACGGTTAGTTCACTGATGGTTGTGTCTTTCTTATTGGCCTCCCTTCCTAGTTTTTCTATTTCTTCCTTTTGCAAGTGCATCTGCTTCTTTATTTCATCAATTTCATTTTTGAAAGCCATTTCTAGTTTGTTTACACGTTCAACCAGTCTATTGTGGGTCTCTACTTCAACCAGTTCTTGGTAGAAATCATCATTTTGCTTTTTACCTTTATCCCTTTTCTTTTCCAAATTTGTTTTGCTGAAGTATGTATCCATTTTGCAATACTTAAAGTGCAAAGCATATACTTACAGTCTCCGTCTTGTTGTCAACAAACCTCAGAGATGACTCAGCGTATTCTTTCGTCTTGGTTCTATTTCCTGTTTTTACAAGTCTTGTTGAAACTTATTATTTTTTTCCTTTTTATAATGAACAGTCATTTAGTCTAACCTGTACTGAGCTTGATTCATACAAGATACTATTTAGGTAATGCCACTGTGTGTGTGTGTGTGTGTGTGTGTGTGTGTGTGTGTGTGTGTGTGTGTTATGCGAGTAAGAAGGAACCAAAGGCTAGGAGCCTGCAAACTGTTCCTTCCAAGAAAAAAACAAAAACAATACAAAAGTGAGCCAAATTCAAGATCTGTTCATTTCGAGATGCCTGGACACACTGAGTTTGAAAGATTGGAGATCATAAGAAGTAGGAAATACAGACAGAAGGAGACAGTTCCAGAGTTGACCTGTTGTATAAATGAAGAACTGGGAGTAACGGTTAACTCTTGCATAAGAGAGTTGGACAGAAAAGGGATGAGAGTTTGTTGCTAGACAGGTGCTACGCGCCTGTCGTATAGGTGGAGGGATGCAAGCAGACAGTTCAGAGGAGCAGTGACCATGGAAGTAGCGAAAGAAAAGAGATAAAGAGGCAACAGTGCAGCGAAGAGACAGAGGTTGAAGGGAGCCAGTAAGAGGAGGAGAGCTGATGAGACCAAAAGCCTTTGACTCCACCCTATTGAGGAGAGCTGTATGTAGGGAGCCTTCCCACACATGAGAGTTGTACTCTACACGGGTGAATAAAACCCATGTATAAAGTCAACAACCATTCTGGGGTAAAGAAGGTATATACAGAGTAGGCTTAGCACACCTAATCTCTTGGAAGCTGATTTTACAAGAGATGTAATATAACATCTCCAAGATAAATCCCGAGTGAATGAAACCCCAAGCATGTTTAAGGATGATGCAGGCTTGAGTTGGATGTTATTAACCAGCCCCATCCCGACGTTTTCTGGGTAGTGGTACGCCCCAGTCCCGACATTTTTGGACCTCTTTTTTTTTTGGCTCAAACATCTGCTTTTGGTGAGAAACATCGAAAATTCATAGAGAAATCGCTCGCCTGAGGTTTAAAATACTCGATCCAGGTAGGAGTACCTCCTTACCTTACAGGGTTTTCTATCAGGCTGGCTGCAAAGAAATCGAGTTCTATGGGAGGATAACTATTCTACACCACTCATAAACGGTATTTATTTATTTATTTGGTACGAATTTATGTGTAGTACGAGAGTATATTGGTTTTCAAACAGTAATATAGGCATTATAAGCATTGTTTCACTCACTAACTCATCACCATTCCTGACCTTTTTTTGCCACATTACCTGATCATCATTTCTGACTGTTTCTTCCTCTAATGTTTGTCCTTCACATTGTCATCGATTGGGGAATCACTCTGGCCCTGAATTTCGTACCGTGGCGTGACATGGCTTTACTGGCCAGGTCACTGATAACAGGTGAATTGCTGAGAAAAGGTCATGCGTGGGGAGGAGGAGGTCATGCTGGGTAAGGCATTGTCCCTGCCTGGCATCTTGTAGAGGAAGGTGTCCCATGTATATGTGCCAAAAATCACTCGCGAAAATAGAAAACTCTGCAAATTAGGGACCTTGCAATGTCCTTGCAATGTTGCCGCGTTAATTTACGTCTCCGAGATATGAGTGCACATCATGTGAGGACGTGAATTCACATCTCCGGGACGGGGCGGGTTAAACGTTAGTGGGTACTCCTAAGGAAGATTCTGTCGGGTTGACGGGTGCAAAAACTGAGTCTTTGATGTATTAAAAACAAGATTACTTTTACCCCAGTCAGAGATAAGAACCAAGTCAGACATTAGGTTTGCCATAGGTTCATCCCTTGTTTATTGAAGTAACTGTTGGGATGGACATTGTGGGAACCGAATGGAAAGGTGAAGGGTGGAATCATCAGCGTACGAGTGGATAGGGTTAAATGTGCAGCTTAGAATATCATTGATCAATAAAAGGAAGAGAGCTGGTGATAGGACAGAGCCCTGAGGATCACCACTGTTGATAGATCTAGGAGAAGAACGATGGCCGTCTAGAATAGCGGCTATAGAACAACCAGACAGGAAGCCGTAGATGATGGTACAGATAGAAGGATAGAAACCATAAGAAGGCAGTTTGGAAATTAAAAATATTTGGCAGACTCGATCAAAAGCCTTTGAGATGTCAAATGCAATGTCAAAGCTTTTGCCAAAGTCCTGAAAGGAGGATGACAGGAGTCTGAAAGGTACGTGAGAAGATCGTCAGTGAAGCGTTCCTGATGGAACCCCTACTGACGGTCAGAAAGAAGGGTGTGATAGGAAAGATGCTTCAAAATTTTTCTGTTATGAATAAACTCAAAAACTTTTCAGACACAGAATGTTAAAGGAAATGGACTATAGTTAAAGGGTTGGGAATGGTCACCCTTCTTTGGGGCTGGCTGAATGAGGGCAAACTTCCAGCTAGAAGGAAAGGTACAAGTTGAGAGGCAAAGGCAGAAGAGTATACCTAGGCAATGTGTAAGCACAGAAGCACAGTTCTTGAGGACAACAGGAGGGACCCCATCAGGCCCATATGCCTTGTTAGTATTGAGGCCAGTGATGGCAGAAAATACATCAGCTGAAAAATTTTTTAACCCATACCATCCCATGCATTTTTGGAAGTTTATTCCCACCCAATCTCAGACCAAAAACGGAAAAATGTTTTATTGCATAAAAGAGTCCAAAAGAAAAGCAAAAAAAATGACTTCTTATAGGAGAAATAAGACCAGGATGGCCGTCCATCGTGTTTTTAGCTGTTTCCCAAGCTGTGAGCAATGTTTTTCCACCCAGCTGGGTGGGATGAGAGAGAACCGGGGGGGGGGGGTAGGAGAAAGGGGGATTCCCCTTTCTCAGTGTCCTTCAATGGCTCATATTCCTCCTCAGAATCACTAAATGAAGGGACAGAAGGGTCCATGTGACGATTTCAACAGTCTCCTCCAGCCCAATGAGGCAGAAAAATGGTGTGATTTTTGCAACATCCTGACACTCAGACAGACAGTGGCACACCGATGTTACCCACCTACGCAGAACCAAACTCAGTACTACAACTGCGTAGACACAGTGTCGACAATACATTAAGCTACTCTTTAGCAAAAAATAAGCTAGATTAAAGCAGTTTGAGACGTGCTACAGCTCTTGAATTTTGCTGTCGGCACCACCAATTCGCTGGGATTAATCGAGACATTTTGTACTGTCGGCATCATGCCGACAGTGGGATTGTATGGGTTAATGTCAGCCATGAGGAAGTCAGAGGGGGGAAGTGATGGAGGAACAGCACCGAAATCATCTAATGCGGAATTGGAAGAGAAAGTCTGTGCAAAGAAATCTGCTTTATCAGTAGAAGATATAGCTACAGAGCCATCAGAGTAGAAAAGAGAAGGCAAGGATGATGAGGAAAAGTTGTTAGCAAGGTTTTTGGCAAGGTGCCAGAAGGAACGGGAAGAATTAGAGCTGGAGAGTTGAAAGCATTTAGTATGGATGAAATTATTTTTAGCAGAACGAAGAACAGACTTAGCATGATTCCGGGCAGAAACATAAAAAAGATGTAATACAGGGATGAGTTTGCTCTGGTATCTTTTATAGGTCCTCTCCCTGTTGCAGACAGCATTAGAACAAGCATGATTAAACCAAGGCTTTCTTGCATTAGTCAAAGGATATGAGAAAGGAATGTATGCCTCCATGCCCGAGAGAATAACCTCCGTAATGCTCAAGGCACATTCAGATGGCTCACAGCCATGGAAGCAATAATCATTCCAGGGAATATGAAACAAGTACTGCCTGAGAGCCTCCCAATTCACAGCTCCAAAGTGCCACAGACGACGTTTCTTTGGAGGGTCCGCAGGCCGTACCAGAGTGACAGAACAAGTTAAGGTAATAAGGTTGTGATCAGAGGTGCCCAGAGGAGAGGAAAGATTAACTGCATAAGCAGAAGGATTAGTTGTAAGGAAGAGGTCAAATATGTTAGAGCTTTCTCCAAGATGGTTAGGGATATGGGTAGGGTGCTTTACAAGCTGCTCTAGGTCATTAAGGATAGAAAAGATGTAGGCTTGTTCACCAGATGGATCAGCGAAAGGAGAGGAGAATATGTGCTCATATGTGTATGTGTGTGTGTGTGTGTGTGTGTGTGTGTGTGTGTGATGTCAAGATATCTCGAAAAGTTGTGGACGAATTTTCACGAAACCTTTAGAAAACATCAGCTACATGTATGGCCAAAAGTGATTAACTTTTCGTGGAGATTTGATCAAAGACGATCGAATAACAGCCGCCATAAATCAAATTGCATTTTGGGCAATATCTTAGCAATAGAATATATTTCCTTCAAATCTGGTTTGTTGATAGCCTGCGGCAAGCAGTTACCATTCGGTCCCCAAATGCTTTTGTTCCTTCATACTGAGTATTGATTCACTTCTTGTGGAACTCAGTGACTTCAATCCATAGTTTTGCAAATAAAAAATTCATTTTATGTTTGTAGGTAACTTACTTTATCCAAGAGCATAATTTGCCTAGCAATTAGCATTTGCCCCCCCAATGCATTTCTTTCATTTATCCCCTTTGCGCGCAATGACACATTTGTCGTCATTTGAGGCGTGTCTGCGACTATACTCAATGACGCATTTGTTGTCATAAAAGCATAAAATCCTTTGTCAGAGAAAAAGTTTTCGGCCGATTGGCGTCATTTTTGGACGCATCATAGTTCCCGTGCCTCTCATAAAAAATAATGACTTGGCAACCTCGGGGCCCAAGATCCCCAGTAGCTCAGCCATGTTGATTAGTTCTGCATCAGCTGTTGAGGGAGAAGGTAGCGCATGGCTGGCATTTAAATCGTACTCTATGTATCCCGTCCCGTGACGCGCGTCATATTCCATTATACCAGTAGTGTTTACTTTTGGGGCAGTATTGTGATAAGATTTGGTGTTTGCAGTAGGGAATTAGGTAGGTGAATCATTCCTGGCCATTATCAGCCATAGGCCCAACGAAGATTGTGTTAGGCCTACCCTGTTTTTCGGCGTGTCCCAACAACTACACTCCCTCTACCCTGCACCCAATGTGAGTATTCAACTATTGAATAACAGTGACAGTGAATCAGGTGAATATAGTGTGCAATAGCCAGTAAGGAAGGACATGGTGAAACGTTTAGTAGGGGAAGGTGGGAAACCGCCTGATGACACGGCATTGTCTTGAATAGAGTATTTGCCAAGGTGTTGATGAAGTCCTTGGTTTATGCTGATATATGGTGGATAGTGTTATTGTGCAATAGATAGGAGTATAGTGCAACGAGTGTACATGATGAAATATTGGCTAGGGTAGGAGTCACATACAAGTTACAGCCAGGGCACACCGTTGTCAGGAGGGGATACAATAGAGGAGGTTTATAGGGTTATTTGATTTTATCATTTTGTTATAATTATTCTATATGTTTTCTGTGTGAAATAAAGCATGAGTGTTATTGATATGTTTATCGTATGCTTGTGTGGGTGAACAACGTAAACATTGCACCACGTGCTCACGGAAAATATCGTCTGCAATACCTTAGGTATCACAGATGTGACATACAGAGCACGTTCAGATACTGTTGTGGTGAAATATACTGTGTGTCTCATAAAATGATGGATTTGATTATGTGTATTGTGAAATATAATCGTAAACACTGCAGCATCTTCAGGTAAGGGAAACATCATCTGCTACACCTTAGCAGACAGGTAAGGGCTACATACTTGTACTTGTTGTTGTGTAATATACTGTTTATCTCACATATTGATAGATTTGGCTATGTTTTTTGTGAAAGACAGTAAATGACTGACCCAATTGCTCGTAGGGAAGAGTGCGTCTTGTACATCTGAGTTAGCACAAAGATAGCGGCATGCAACGTGAGGTTAGGAACAAGTGCATTTACATTTTATTGGTGAAATATACTGTGTATCTCATACAATGATATATTTTGTTATTTGTTTATGTGAAAAGAAAGTGCTACACCTTACTGGCCAGCTATAGGCCACGTAATTGACCTACATAGGACGTGCATTTACATTTTATTGGTGAAATATACAGTGTATCTCATATATTGATATACTGGGCTACGTATTATGTGGAAATAACATGAAAGACTGAGCCACATGCTCGTAATGAAGTGTGTGTGCCGTACACCTGAACTAGCACAAAGGTAGTGAAATGCAATGCGAGATACGTAATTGTAGATGGTGTGATATACTGTGTATCTCATACAGTGATATATTTTATTATTTTTTTATGTGAAAAGAAAGTAAGAGTGAACCACGTGCTCCTCTAGAAATCATTATCTGCTACATCTTACCGGCCAGGTATGGGCCAAGTAATTGACCTACGTAGGACATGCATTTACATTTTATTGGTGAAATATATTGTGTATCCCATGTATTCATATATTTGGCTATGTTTTATGTGAAAAGATAGTGAAAAACTGAGCCACGTGCTCGTAATGAAGAGTGTCTCATACACATGAAGTAGCACAAAGGTAGTGAAATGCAATGCGAGGTTAGGAACACGTGCATTTACATACTTTTTTTTTGTGAAATATACTGTGTATCCCATGTATTGATATATTTGGCTATGTTTTATGTGAAGACAGTGAAAAACGGACCCACGTGCTCGTAATGATGAGTGTGTGTCATCCTGAGCTAGCACAAAGGTAAGGAAACGCTGTGTATCCCATGTATTGACATATTTGGCTATGTTTTATGTGAAAAGACAGTGAAAAACAGAACCACGTGCTCGTAATCTCGTAAGGGAAACACCTTCTGCTACACCTTAGTGCACAAGTAACGGCATATGGAACACGTCCATTTACATGTTACTGGTGAAATGTACTGTGTATCTCAAAAAAATGATAGATTTGGTTATGTGAAATGTGCAAAGAAAATGAAAGGTAACCACGTGCTAATGGCCCCTACCTGTGCACTACGTCAGGTGTAGGAGACGATGTTTTTCAAGGACATACATGTATATCGTGAACCCTTGTGTTGTGCCAGTGTTGAGCCAAGTTCTTGGCTGGCTGTGAATATTGGCTCCTTTATTTCAGCTCACACTCCTACCACAGCATTGGATAGCCACAGGGTCCACAATCCCTCTGACAGCAATTTATTCTCCAATTGGGTTGCAACAACAGCAGTCTTGCAAAGATGAAATGCGGATTGGAACCACATGAGTGGCATAAGATCCTTGATGAGGTAGAGTCGGAGAGTGACATTGAGAGTAACCGTTCTGGGGTGGAGGAGGTTGAGCTGCCACCATCCGGTCAGCAAGTGGAGTTGCCCTACCACCTTCCACTGCAGGAAACCACACCACAATCATAGGCCGGCTTCACCGGAGAACCCTCCCCACCTCTAGGACCTGCCGGTCCCACTGCTCTCTTCGTCGTCTTACAATCTCCAGGCCCCTCTGCCCCCCTTGGCAAGCCAGTGTCACCGGAAGCCTGGCCATTGTTCCTTGTGATGGCCCCTCCACCTGCTTCTGCTTTGCAGGATGCTACGGTGACATCCTCACCGGCCAGGCTGGGGAGACTGGTGTCCCAAGAGCCCTCTGTCTCGTCCTCGTCCTCGTCCGAGGCGTCCCATCCCAGACAAGGGCGCCATGGTCCGCTGCCTGGACACGGGGGACGTTCATGGGGTCGGAGGTCAGGCCGAAGGGTGTCAACAGGCCGATCCGCTGCCACTGCCACTGAAGAGGATCCTGGGTGGAGCAGTGGCCCGTTCACACCGAACCACGGGCCGTTCACTGGCTCCCGAGGGATCCAGGTGGATATTCCAGCAACTCCCCTGCAGTTCTTCCAGCTCTTTTTCATGCGGGAGTTGTTGTCATACCTTACGGTGGAAACCAACCGGTACGCCACATTCCTGGGGACTCAGCTGGATGCCTGGTTCTCCTGCAATGAAGAGGAGGTGGCCAAGTCCTTAGGGTTATACCTTTTCATGGGGGTCATGCACATGCCGACCATCAGGCACTACTGGTGGAACTCCGAGTTGCACGACTACCCAGGGGTCCAGCAGGCAATGAGTGGAAGGCACTTCAGCACCATCCTGAAGCACTTCCACGCCTTCAACTCGCTCACCATTCCCCGGGACAACCAAGATTGGCTCATCTGCGTTCGCACGGTCATGGAGTACCTCCTTCAGCGGTTCCAGTCAGCTCACCTACCCGAGGAGCAGCTCAGCCTGGATGAGGGCTCTCTGGGGTGCAAGGGCCAGCTGTCCTTCCGCATCTACAACCCCCAGAAGCCCAACAAGTATTCCATCAAGATGTACATGCTGGCTGAGTTGTCCTCGGACTACATTTGGAACCTCGAGGTCTACACGAGCGTGCAGCATACCCTCCAGAAGACCATGTTGGGCCTCGTGGAACCATTGAAGGACCAGGGCTATAAGTTGTTCATGGACAACTATTACAATTCTGTAGCCCTGTGTGAACGACTCTTCACTGCAGGATTTTACGTGTGTGGGACCCTACGGCTGCCTAGACGAGTGCCACGCCAGCTGCAGGCCATCGCCAGGGCTAGAGCCTGCCCGAGGGGAGCATGGTGTACAGGCACAAGGACAATGTGCTAGTCCTACTGTGGAGGGACAAGTGCATTGTGAACATGGTGTCCACCTTCCACACTGCAGACACCATTCCGAAGAGGGTTCAAGGGAAGGCGCAGGGTAATGACAGGCGGACAACTACGTGGAGAAGGTCGTTCACAAGCCCGTCTTTGTAGAGGAGTACAACAGGTAAATGGGTGGGGTAGATCATTTCGATCAGATGGTCCGGTACTACCCCAGCCAACACCGAACTGTCAAGTGGACGAAGAAGATCACATTCTACTTCGTACAAATGGCACTGTTCAACGCATTTGCCTTATATAAGAAGTACAGATGTGCGCAAGTAACTCTCCTTGAATTTGTGGAGCAGATGATCTACGATCTTCTACATTTCCACGGAGAGGACTGGCCCGCATTTGGACACACACTCCACCACGTCCCAGACCTACCTACCCGGCGGCCAGCACCAGCATCACCTGGCACCCAGCTGGCACAACAACCAGTGCCAGGATGGGTCTAGCCACCACCAGCACCAGCACAGCCTGCAGGAGACCCCACACCAGCACCAGCAGAAGCAGGGCCATCACAGGTGCCACCATCAACACCAGCACCACCTGCAGGAGGCCCATCAAGGGTGCCAGAACCACCACCACCTTCAGTTGCTGGTCCGTCAGGAGAACCAGTGCCTGGGCCTGCAGTTCTCGCACGACAGGACCACAGAGCACGAGGGTATCCAAGCAAGTGTCGCAGGGTGATTGACGATGACGTGAGGTTGGATTGCACTATGGGCCACCACCGAGCGAGGATCCCTGACAAGAAGAGGCTTAGGTGTACCTTGTGCTTTAAGTTGGGAGTGAGGAAGGACACAAGGAACATGTGTCCTGTATGTGATGTGCTGTTTTGCATGGGTGATTGTTTCGACTAGTGCCAAACTGAGCGATACCTTCACTAGTGGAGCAAAACACACACACACACACACACACACACACACACACACACACACACACACACACACACACACACACACACACACACACACACACACACAGTACAAAACTCCTCACCTCCCAAAATCTGGTCCTGCAGGAAGATCATCGCCACTGGAGAAGTACGTGATATTCTTTTTTTATTTATCTATTTACCTCTATTTATGTCAGTATATTTACATATACATATATATTGTTATTAACCTCAACACAAATGACAGGGAAATAAGTACAGCTTCAGTTTCACTTGCTAGCAACGGGTTCCTAGCAAACAATATTACGTTGAAGCAACGTTACCACAACGTTGTGTTTTTGTTGCGACAACGTTATGGCACAACGTTGTGACAACGTAATCTTGTATGGTTTTCTTAAAGTTGCCACAACGTTGCAGGATAACGTTTTTTGCAACTTTCAGGCAACATTGCCACAACTTAATGTACCCAAGCAGCAACCTTAATATAACTCACCAAAACCAACTCATATTTGTGTATCTGTGAAAAGGAATAAGCAAAGACAGTTTTTTCTACATTAAATTTCTATTTTACAGAAATTTCTAAAAAAATATGAGTACACTCAGTGGTTACACAGTCTTGTCACGTCTTAATAATAATAATAATAATAATAATAATAATAATAATTTGATGGGATGAAGAGGTTAACAGAGCAGTGGAGGAAAAGAGGAAGAAGTGGCTAGAGTGGTTACAGGACAGGGGTTCATTTGAAATAAAAACTAAATATATTGAGTGCAAGAAGCACGTAATGAGACTAGTGAAGAGGAAAACGGAGGTAAATGGTGATCAAGAAAAATAAATGCAAACTACTCTGAAAATATGAAGTTATTCTGGAAAGAGGTGCAGGAAGGAAGAATTGAACACTGAAAGAGTTGTGAAGGATGTAATTAATTATTATTAACCCATGAGGATAAAGTAAGGACCAGGTGGAAAGAATATTCTGAAAGCCTGATGAATGGGAATAGAGAGAGCAGGACCGCTGTAAACATGATTGGTTTGGGGGGTATGGAGAGAAGGAATGCAGTGCCAGGAAACTTCTCATTCGCACAGGTGAAGATTGCTGTGAAGCGGCTGAAAAATGGAAAAGAAGCTGGGATGGATGAAGTGTATGCAGAGATGATTAAGTATCGTGGAGAGAGCGGAATGAAGTGCTTGTTGGAGATATGTAAGACTGCATGGATGAGTGAAACTGTGCTAGCAGTGAAAAAGGGCTGTGATCGTACCCCTGTAAAAAAATAAAGGTGGGCGAAGTGAGTGCAAGAATGATCGTAGCATAAGCTTATTAAGTGTGGTAGGGAAGGTATAGGGAAGAAATATTAGAGAAAGTAAGAGAGATATCAGAAGTCCTAGTGAGTGATGAACAGGGTGGCTTTAGGAGTGGCAAAGGATGTGTGGATCAAACATCTGCAATGAGACAAATAGTGGAGAAGGCTTGTGAGTAGGACTATATGTTTTTTATGGAATTCATGGATCTCGAAAAAACATACGACAAAGTATGCAGAGAAAGATTGTCGAAGGTTTTATGTATGTTCGGTGTAGATCGTAGGCTGCTAGGTGCCGTCAAAAGTTTTTATGATGGTAGTGAAGCATGTGTAAAGGTTAATGGGCATCTAAGTGAATGGTTCACGATCGGTGTGGACGTGCGACAAGGTTGTGTGATGTCCCCATGGTTGTTCAGTATATATATGAATGGGGTGACGAGAAGTAAAAACAAGAGTAATGGAGAGAGGGATGGCGTTGTTAATGAATGGTGATGGATGGGATATTTCATGCTTGTTGTATGCTGATGATGCAGTACTACTTGCAACTACTGGACAAGAACTTTGTATACTAGTGCAGAGTTTTGCTGATGTCTGTGAGCGTCGTGCCTTAAGACTAAATGTAGAAAAGAGTAAAGTGATGGTTATTAGGAGAGAAGGTGTCTCCCAATGTGATTTTAGAGAATGGAGAGAGACTGGAATTGGTGAGAGAGTTCAGATGCCTGAGTACAATGATAGAAGAGAGAGGAAAATGTGCAAAAGAAATGGAAAGTAGACACAAGAATGTAAAGTAGCTGGTGCAATGAAGGCCTTGATAAGAAACAGAGGCCTGAGTGTTGCAGCTGCACGAGGCTTACATGAAGGAGTGTTAGTGCCAGCTTTAACAGATGGATGTGAGACTATGGTGTGGCATGGAAATGAAAAGTCAAGATTGAGAGCTGAGGAGATGGGACTCCTGAGGAAAGTACAGTATGTGGAGTACAGAAAGTGGATAGGATACGAAATAATGTGATTCGCGAAAGATGTGGAGTGAGGAAGTCTCTGGACACCAGAATCGAAGAGAGTGTACTGAGATGGTATGGTCATATGAAGAGAATGGATAACAAGAGAGTGGTGAAGAAGGTATATCTGAGCGAATTTGATGAAGGGAGGAGGCGAGGTAGGCCAAGAAGGTGGAGGGATATGGTGGATGTGTGTGTGAGGAAGAGAGGTTTGGAAGTCGGTGAGCTTAGGGGACTGCCAAGAAACCGAGCTACTGGATGAATATTATGAGAAGAAGTGCATGATCAGGGATTTGGCACCCTTTTTCAACGTGACAGAGTCCGGACTTACTCTATCAGATACGTTTATGTGAAGCTACAAAATGTGGTGAATGTTACTGAATGCCAGGATTCCGGGGACTTTAATGGTGAGCGAATGGAAGTGTGGCTCATAGATTGGGCAAATCTGGGCTGTCTGGACATTGCTTCTCCTCACCTTCCCTAGGGTGAGAGGGTGGGAAGGAGGTCCGGATGAATAGTAATAATAATAATAATAATAATAATAATTATAATAATAAATGGTTTAGGATTTACACATAGTGGAACATTAAACATCGAACAAGTCTTTATAAGTACCAGTCACGCTTGAAACCAACCAAGGATAACTCAATAAGGCCCCTGTGTGTAATTCCAGTGGGGGTCCTTTTGGGATCAGGATTAGCTGGGGGCAAGGGGGAGCAGTTTGTGTTATTCTAGAGGTAATCTTAGCTTAAATTAAACTAATTTGCAAGCACATTTTTTTTTCCACTGTCCCCTTTTGTTGATAAGGGCTATGATGTTGGCCCTGGGTATAGCACTTAGGTTTGGAGTGTGTAGCACTTTATAAGCAGTTGCCCTTTCTGATGTCTACCAACGACCCTGGGTCGACCTGAGCCTCCGACCCTTCGGTTATAGTGGAGCACTTTATCCCACTGAGCCACGGTTGCTACAAAATATAATAAATAAAAAATATTAGTTTGTTGGTAACATACTTAAAACTAACACTGACTTTGATGTGTCTAGTATAATAATGATAACACATACATACATACATACAAGGAGGGCAGAAAGAGTGCAAGAGGATGGAAAAAAGGCAGAATACAGGAGAGAAGTGGAGAACGATTGGAAGAATGTGATTTGGAGCAGATAGGGGAAGTGGAAGGTGTCTGCAAGATATTCACAGGCTGTTGCATAGAACTTTGTGCTTCTCATGTCATGAGAATCAGTAACTGGTAGGACGTTAGTTTCAAAGTGTAGGTGAGCTATGGGGTGGTTTTGGTGTAACTAGTGGCAATTCGCAAGACACTGTTTTTTATGGTTTGTAATGTGTTGTAGTTGCTGGAGAGGATGGGAGTCCATGCTTTAGAGGCATAGGATATTACAGTACTGACCTGGACGCGTCCCACAGTATGGACCTGTCCAAAGTGTGTTTAAGAGACAAACAAAACAATAACATGGCCTACATTAATTAATATAACATTCTGAATTGGTAATTTCCAGATTGTTTTTCAAAGACAATGATATGGACCTTTCGCATACGTAACAAAAAGTACAATGATATGAAACAGAGCCTTTACTTATCTAATACAATTCACTCTATTGCCGTGTATGACACAGGAGTACTTCCATATTCCACATAACGTTCTGCATTGCTGCATAATTATGATACAGCATTTACCTACTAATTCCAAACCTCAAGTTGCACTAAGAATTGGTCTTCTCTTTACAGAATATTACAGTCCAAAGACAACAGATAACAAAATGAAACAACAACATGTAACACGCAGTATATATATATATATATATATATATGTGTGTGTGTGTGCCAAATTAAGTAGTGGCGATAAAATTTTTAAAAACTGTGGAAAAGTGTCCACTGCAGGATTTGAAGAGCTGGGCACTCTACTGGCTGACAGGAAACTGATGCAAGGAGTGGTTGTTTCTATGAATAAACAAGTGACTTTGTTATTGTCAGGTCAAGGGTCAGGATTCAGGTTCTGACTATGTACAAGGTCCTCCCAACACCCAAGATTATGTTTTTGTTGCAAAAGTCAGTGAGAAATACTAGTAACAAGAACAATACTGCATAAATAGTTGCGACTGTCCTCACTCCCTGATGTTTGTTTGGACAGGTATCGTCATACAGGTTTAGAACATCCACAATCTGTCCAAAAATAAAGAGCCTTTGTGAACAAAATACTACTAAATGAACATGATCACAATGATCCAGAATTCAAAAAGCACATTTCCTAATGAGTAAACAAATAAATATCACAGGCATGCATGACAGAACATACAACCAGTCTGTACTAACTTACTTTCATCCACGTAAGCTCTGCAGTCTCCCTCAGTAAACTTCCCCTCAGTTGAGGTAGCTACAGCCTGAGACTGAGGCCTTCCTGCCTCTAGGTCTAACCTATGAGCATCAGTCCTTGTGCATGGACTTCCAAGCAAGCTTCTGTCTTCTAAAAAAATAAAAAAAATGTGTCAAAATTGCAAAGCAGGCAAATTAGATATAAACTATGCAGAATTTCTCATAGTTCCTGGGTTTATCTAATTGAAAACACTTGTTTATTTTGAAGAAGAACTGGGTTACTTTAATTTTAAATTTGTAAAGCTTGGCTGAAAAGAAAGCTGGCAATGAAAATTGCATATGAGACATTTCTCAAATGAAGACTTCATTATTCAAAAGTAAAGTTTCCTTCCTCCACTATAACCCTTCGATAAATATACATACATCTTCAATTACCGGTTGGACCTTTGTGACTTACCATCATTATTGGCATAGGTTCTGCCTGCCTTTTCCCTCAGGAAAATTGCGGTACAGGAGAAATTTGGCTTGGACCTCAATTGTGGATGGCTGTGAGCTCCTCATTCCACGGAACTCCCAAGGGGCCTGTCAGTCAAGTCTCTCTCTTCTGTGAAAAAAGCAAATGATAAAAATTAGTGGATTGTTCGAAAAACAAAGAACCTAACTCTATATTGACTTGCCAACACAAAAGGCATGCAAGGAGTTTTCCTCTGCTGTAAGAGTTTGGTAATCTGGTCAGGCTAATGTAACAGTCTGCTAAAACATTCCACAATTCAGAACTCTTTCCAGCAACATTTTGGCTACTCAATCGTGCATTTATATTAATTAATAAATAGGGACATCATAAGGCACTTTGCCACACACAATGCTATGAGAAATGTCTTCAGTTTGGACTTATTAGATTCCTGTAACGACTTGGGAATAATGGCCTACACAGGGATACACTTTCAAGGAAATCCTTGAGTTTTCCCAGGACTTACATTAGGCAGTTGTTATGGTAATTGCTGTTATGACATACCCTTAGTTGAAGGCATAAACTTGATAGTTGAGGCCAAGACCTGGATGGTGTGGCTGATGACAAGTTGGTCCTGTATTCTCCAGGTTCATCCTCATCAGAAGAAGAGAATATTTATAAACAAGATGCTGAAAATGTTTGCATCTTATTAGTAGTGCAGAAGTCATGTTCCTCAGCAAGTTCAGTGTCACACTCGAAAAAAATTTAAAGTGAACAATACTATTTATGTTGGTGGACGAATAGTTAAATCACGAAATATTTACCTTGTTTTCTCTTTCAGAGAAAAGTAAAAATTAATGATTCATGAATCACCTACCATTTGTGTGATTTGCAGCGTTGATTTTTAGTGGATGTGGAAGGTTGATAGACACAGGCTTCTTACAGCCATAAAAACCATGTCTTCCTGGCTTGGATGATAAGTTTGCTGGAGGTTCTTCTCTTTTGCATTCTTTGTCTTCATCTGAAGCAAGTATCAAAGCTGAATAATTGAACTATATAACCAATCATGCATTCAAAATGTTTCACAGTTTATATGTCTAACTAAACACAGGTGTCTAAAATATGAGAGCAGCACTTTGACAACTGGGCAATACATTATGGATATAGCACCAACCAATATAATTTATACTAGGCCATGGTTAGGATTATGGCAGCCATAAGTATACACTCACAGATTACGATTACGGCAACCGTAACCTAAACTCACAAACTACGATTACGGCAGCCATAATCTAACCCAACGTAACCTAATTATTTCTAACCTCACCATACCACCAAACATAACAGCTAAATTCTAACGGTTTAAACTGAATTGTAGCGGTATTAACCTAACCTAAGAGCTCTATCATTCATTATATGTATACAAGCTCTGTAAGTGCCGTAATCATAATCCGTGAGTGTATGCGTATAATTACGGCTGCTGTATTCCTAACCACCTTGTTTATACTAACCATCACCACTGCAGAAGTCCTCTTGCTGATGCTTCTGGGGTTTCTTCCTCTTTCTTTGTGGAATGTTGTCATCCGTCTCAATGTTGGAAGTGTCCTGTGCATGTTTGGCATGGCAAAGAGCCTATTCATAGGTTTCTGGAACCAAAGTGTAAGGTTCATTTAGGTTGCACTGTCCATGAATTTTGGAGTAATTCAGACCTACATGGCTGATATGTAAATGATATTCCACTAACTCTGTAAGATGTACAACCAACATCTAAATAATAATGTACCTTACATTTGCTAAAACATCTGGTTAACATCATAAATTTTTTGGTGTCTTATGAGCCATAGAGTATAACAAAAATTTTTTTGCTCATGGCAGTTAAGGAATTGTACATCATATATAGTGGGGCATTCTTCCTTTTCCAGCGAATCAATGAGCAGCACATGGAGCCTAGTCATACATTTCAAAACTAACTGCTTGTAAAGTAGTTCCAGTTAGTTCTGAAAGAGAGAAAAAAATATAACTTCAAACATCAAGGAAGTTTTCAGAAGGGATTTGTAAATTTCAACACCCAGTACTTACAAACCCCTCTGGAAAATCCAATGCACATAGTCCAAGGAAGTAGAAGTTACCTGGATAGGATAATATAATGATTTCCCAGTGGGCACAGCTCGAGAATTCCACATCTTTTAGTCATGGATATTTGGTGAAATCTCTTGTACACCAGTATTCACCAGATTTCTACATCTTTTCCACGTGGAAACTTAGCTGAGATCTCGTGTAAAACTGGATGAAGAATTCATGTGAATTCTTTCAGAATAGTATGAGATACTGTATATATGTGGTGGTAGAATTCACATGAAATAGATTAGTTCCGATTGTGATTCTGTATAGAGCAGTGAGTTTATGCCTTTTTTGGTATATATGAAAGTAATTATGTAGCCTGCCTATTAGCACTTTATAATATTTATTGATTGGAAATTAAGATATATATATATATATATATATATATATATATATATATATATATATATATATATATATATATATATATATATATATGGATATTCCCAACATTGTCGTTTCTATCGCTCTTTGGGAATATCTTTGAGGGACAGAAAAACATCATCTTTGGTGAATTGATCGTCATCCCCGAGCTAGGCAACTATTGCTATATAGCCCCACTAAGTTACAGGAGCGCGCTACCACTCCCACCAACGGTTGCCCATGAGAGGCTCGAACTCGCAACCTCGCGATTGCGAGTCGGACGCTCTACCTCTGAGCCACCCCGCCCTCTTCATCTTTGGTCAGAGAGCAGACTAAATTAGTAAAAGATATTATAGAAGTTATAAAAGAACAGAAATGGAGGTGGGCAGGTCATGCTGCTGCTGCTGCTGCTGATATATATATCATCATCAGCCATTCAGTGTCCTGAACAACGGCCTTCCCAAACCTTCACCATGAATTCCATATTTGAGACAGACAGACAGACAGACAGACTGAAGTGGTTGTGGATAATTCGTTATCTAAAATGATCATCTCTCTTAATTAAGCGATATAAATGTTGGTACAGTAGATATTCATGATATTGAAAGTAATAATTTTTATGTGCTTATTAAACATTTTTTTATTATTATTATTATTATTATTATTATTATTATTAACGAATGCGAAATAATACTAGATCATCGACGTAAACAACACGCCTCAAACATAGTGTTGCCATGTTCGTACAGTCTAGCCAAACTTTCTCGCTAGATATAGAGGAATTGACTTTGATCATGTATAAATATTTACTTTTTACATTTAATGACATTCTATAAATGTTATAGTTATTTGAGCCATTTTAAATGATATTTGGATATCTGTGGCATTATTCTAGATATTTTGCCATTCCATCTTGCTACCTATAGCGAAGTTTGAGTATTTTCAGTTGTAACTTTGCACAAACATTCAAATCCCGCTTTTACCATACGTACAAAGGCACAAGCTTTGAGGGAAGGTAAGATTTTTGAAGTACTCTATCATCAAAAGTTAATTATATATAAGCTTTAGGTATCAAGACTAGTGTGTTGAAGAAATTTGCCTTTAAAAAACTATTCAACCACGCAGACTCGGTGTAAATAGCCTAGCCTATCCGCATGATGTATAGGGCCTAGGCTAGCTTATAGGCAAGGCATTAATTCTGTCAGGTGCCTGTATAGTGCTAATTTAGGTAGTATTACATTTCGTTTAGTCACACCCTAAGGGAATTCCAGCCTTTCCAATGATATTTACTCCTCAGCTTAGGGGGGGTTTCATATATGACATTTCTCTCGCAAATATGTCCTTTAGGTGTTTTTGTTCGTGCAGTATCAACTCACTGTATAGTCATGGCTTGGGGAGGGTGACGTTAGCCCCTCCCTGCCCTCAAATTTATGAGTTTTCACAGTTAATGTAGGTTAGGGTGAGGATTAAATTTGGTTGGATTAGGTTTGATTTGGTAGGTTAGGTTAGATTAAAAAGCACTTTGTTCGATTTTAATTCCTTTTTTTTTTTTTTTTTTTGTATATGTCTTCAACCACATACAGGGATTAGGCCAGGTTAGGTTAGGTAAGATGCTTTTGCAGTTAATGTAGGTTAGGTTGGGGGTTAAATTTTGTTGGATTAGGTCTGATTTGGTAGGTTAGGTTAGTTTAATTAACCTGATAGCCGCTACGTACATCATATGAAGAACAGCATGCGACTGCTGCGTACATCATATGCTCAAGCTCTTGTTAAAAAAAAAAAAAATGCACGCTACATTTTTCATCGAAATGTCCGCAAATAGCGTACCACTGCCAAACTAAGGTAAATAATGAACTCATATTTGGTTTCCTATTCTTTTCCATGCACTCTTTCATTTATAAGAGCAAGAATGATTTTTGAAGAAAAAAGAATCCCATTTTTTTGTGCATGGCGTGATTGACCATGAAACCTAATGCCACAGTTAATGGGTTAAAAAGCACTTTATTCAGTTTTATTTATTTTTTTTATTTTTTATTTCATATATAACTTCATCCACGCACAGGGATTAGGCCAGGTTAGGTTAGGTTAGATTAGGTTAGGTTAATACTAAAAGGTAAATAATTTGTTCGATTTTACAGTTTTCAACTCGTATTTGACTTCAACCCCTTAATGGGAGTTAGGACAGGTTTGGTTAAGTATGTGATCATATGTGGTTGAAAGTACTGTCAATTAAAATCAAAATATGGGTATATCCTCTCTCCAGAGAAAAAATTAAATTTGTATATATATATATATATATATATATATATATATATATATATATATATATATATATATATACACACACACACACACACACAAAATCACCTGAAGAGGAGGGGAAAGTTGTAAAGAGGGTAATACCTCTAGAAAGTGGGGGAAAGATAAAAGCAATCACTCCAAAGGTTTATCTTATATTTCTTGTGTGTGTCTTGGAGTACAAGAAAAAGAAAGTCACTTGAAGAGAGAGGAGGGCCATATTTTCAAGGAAAAAGAAGGACAAAAAAGAACAACCAGTCCGAAGGTATGCTAAATATATATTTTGTGTGTCTAGGAATACAAGACAGGAACACAAGGGTATAGTGTGAGGAGAACAGATTTCCAGACAATGAAAGGAAAATGAGGCATCTTGTAAGATTAGGAGGAATGACAAGAAAAAAAGATAACGAAGAAGAAAGACAACGTACAAAAAGCAATGCCTGAATGAGAAAGGAAGATATAAATGCAGAAGCTTACTGGGACGATAGGAAAGAAGAAAGCCAGAGGGAAAACCTAACAGTAATGACAGTGAGAAGTGTGTGTGAGAGATAGAGAGAGAGAGAATTTCAAATTAGATGAATATACTGTAGAACAAATCTAAAAAAAATTCTCGTCGTATATGGATTGCTCTGTGCTTACATATTATATTCCTCCTTTCTTATGATTAAAATGAGAGAGAATGAAGTATTCATTGGCTGCGACAGATATTAATTTATATTTTGAAAGTGGATTTAAGATGGCAGAAAATATATGGATCTTTCAAGAAAAGGAATCCTTTATGGGAAAATAGTGTCAGGGCGTGGGAAACTTCCAGAGAGAGAGAGAGAGAGCGTTTTCTGTGCAGGCCAATATTTACACACTGTGCAGGGCAAACTAGGGTGAGGGCGACTGAACCATTATTCGCGGCAGGCAAAAAGGGGAGGAAGCGAAGAGATGGAGGGACTGGAAGCAAGAAGGCAGAGAGGAGAAGACGAGACTGCTGAGGCAAGATCAATGAAGGGGGGGGGTGCTGCTGGTAAGAAAGAATTGCGATGATACCGCACGGAGAAAAACTGAAAAAGTTTAAGATGGAAGGGTGAAACTGTGACGAAACTTGGGTGTGGGACTGAGTGAGTTCCTTTCATTGTGTGAAAATCTCGTGAAAACACTAAATAATTATACCAAGCATTATTTTATGCAACTGATCAACACTTTAGAGAATACTTCTCATTCAAAATAAAACTCAATGCCGATGACTTCCTTCTTTCCTTTTTATGTGCCAAAATATCTGGAAACGAAGAGATTTTGATACTGGTTTTCTCCCTTTGGAAGGGAATAATTTTATAAGCCTTCAAGAATTGATCCAACCTTTTTACACAATGAAAACGATGTTTACAGTGAATGGAAAACAGGGAAGAGAGAAAGGAAACATTCTTCTCCAGAATCTTAGGGTACAATGAGTGTGCGTTGAGTAACGACCCGGGTTGTGAAAGAATGTGGAGATCAAAGGAAGAGCAGAGAAAAAGGTCGGTGAGCATCAGGCAGCAGGGAGAAGTGAAGGGGTTAGTGAAAGCCGTACTTAACCACTCCTGTCCAACAGGCCACCTTTAGGGTAAAAACACAGTAATCATCTGGTGGTAACAAGAACGAAACACGGATCCAGTCGTCGGAATGAAGGAGGTTAAAGAGGCGGGGGAGGAGGAGAGAGGAGAGGTCGTGAGTACGAGGAAATCGGGTGGAAGGAAGCCGTGGATTCTGGAAGAAAAGAAAAGCGAGGCGGAAGATCCGAACTAGGAAAGCTGCTTCGCTAATATGTACAGGAGAACTCGAAGCTTAGGACAGCGGTGTTTAAATGAATACTCGTATTCACAGCACCAAAGAGAGGGGAAAGATCAACAAGGTTTCAGTGGAGAGAACTAAAGAATCTATCTGTCTCTGTCTATTGCCAGACGCCATAATCCCGTAAGGGGTGGCCATTTGACTTTGAGTTATTTGTTTTACGAGGAGGGGCACTAACCCTCCACTTGTTGACACGTAGGGAGCACGTGCGATTTGGTTATATGGTTACCACCTAGCGTTGTAAATGGTTTCTTGGCTTACAGGAAACCATTTGGCTTGTCACTCAATGTAACGCCACCTGCAAAGGAAAGAAAAACAATAACAAATGACAGGAAATATGAGAGAAAAAGGAAGAGAGGAGGGCAGGCACAGAAAAAGAACGATAAAAGTTAAGGAAGAAGTAGGCAGCACTACATCAAGTGAGTGGATGATGGTAGCCACCACCTACCACCAAAGAAACAAAGAAAAATTACAGGAATCTCTTAAAGATAGGATATTGTAGCGACTGATCTCTCTCTCTCTCTCTCTCTCCCTCTCTCTCTCTCTCATTGGTCGTATAAAAGAAAAGTAAGGTGATTTACTGTCAGGTAAAGTTAGGTTCTTTTACATTATGTAAGAACTGTTCAGAGTAGAGGAATAACGCTTGCACAATGTCGGTCAGTTGTAGAGGTGTCAGATAGTTTGTGTTTGTTAGGTCCCTATGTGCCATTAGACCGTCAATAATCGATGTTATATCCAAGTCTTCAGTTATACTGCTGGGTGAACACTGAGAAGTGGCAAACAAACATTGCCTAAGAAGCTGACCAACTTCGAGTTCTTCCAGTTGCTAACAGGACATGCTTACCACTGCAGCACTGGCTCACCCAGCATAATTTAAAAAAATCATGATTAGATTAGCCCGAGACCCGAAACGTGAGATGAGGTGAGGTTAAGTCAGGTATATTTAGGTGAGACCAGTAAATAAAATGTATCTGGAAGGGAAATAGTTGTGTAGATCAGATTATCATCTTAATGTGTTTAATGAAAAATTTCTAGACTAGGGAAAGAAGTGGCATGCTGCCTTCATGGATTTGGAGGAAGCATATGACATCGTGAAGTGACAAGGATTGTAGAAAATATTGAGGATATATCGTCTAAATGAGATTTTCTTGAATGCCGGGGAAAGTACGAGTATGTATGACAGTGGCGAATATAGGGGGGGGGGGGAAACCACTCGGCCATGGCCCCCCCCTTTTGTCCCAGTAGGCCTACATATCTGCAGATCTAAATGCATATTCAAGTAATCAATGAATTCAGCCGTTAAAATAGGCTGCTTGATTTCAAATGATCAACTTTCACACGACTTTAGTAAGCTCTCTCTCTCTCTCTCTCTCTCTCTCTCAACTTCATTCATGCGAGTTATAGTTTAATTTTCTCAATGTTTCATACACAGTACTCTCTCTCTCTCTCTCTCTCTCTCTCTCTCTCTAAGTCATTAATGCGAGTTTTAGTTTAATTTTTTAAATGTTTCATATAAAAATGAACATTGCAGCTTCCAGGAATGTAGGAATCAACAATTGCATATGATCTACCAGTTCATATATATATATATATATATATATATATATATATATATATATATATATATATATATATATATATATATACCGGGTACTGTAGAATTCCCTATTTAAATATTTTTCAAACAGCTCATTTTTGTTTCAGCCAAGATACTTAAACTTCTTTATATTGTTTTGCCACTGACTATCAAATAAGTGCAATGTATCCCTCCTGAGGCCTCAAAATGCCCCTAATAATGCTTGATTTCCAAAAAATTTCCTGGGGCGGCTTACACCGCCCCCCCAGACTCCCCAGCTGTAGAGACTCGCTTCGCTCGCCCCCCCCCCCTTTAACAAAATTCTGGATTCACCCCTGTGGCCCCCCTTTTCCACGGACCTGTATCCGCCACTGATGTATGAGGACGCTAGGCCTGCAGAGCATGTGGATGGCGAACTAAGAGAATTTTTCCATTTGAATGTTGGATTGAAACAGGGATGTGTCATGTCTCCAAGGGTGTTCAAATTGTATAGTGAGGGAGTTATAAAAGGTATACCTGGTAATGCATTGGATGTTGGCGCGGCCCTAATGAGAAAGGACAGCGTTTGGAAACTTCCTGTTATGTTGTTTGCAGATGATACTTGATTATTAAGTGAAGACGAAGGGGAACTGTAAGGCTTGGTGAATGAGTTTAGGTGAGAATGTAAGAACCGGAATCTAAAGGTGAATGAAGGGATGAGTAAGATTGTGGTCCTCGAGAGAACTGAAATCTCTGAATGCATAGTAAGTATGGATGGTGAAGAAATGGAAAATGTGAGTGAAGTTAAGTGCTTGGGTTGTGTGATGAGTAAGGAGAGAAATCTGGAGAATAAAATGCTTCAGAAGGTAAAGCAGGAAAGAAAAGCTGGTGACTCATTGAAAACGATGTTTTAAAATACGGAAGTGAGCATTGAAGTAAAAAATTCGCTGCATGACAGTATCCTGATCCCCACTGTAGTGCATGGAAGCGATGATTCGATCTTGTTGGAAGGACACTAGCCAAGAGTGAGAGCAGTGGAAATGAGATCCGAGAAGAGCATGTGGAGTTACATGGAGAGGCAGACTGACAAATGAGGAAGTGAAGGAGGATTGTTATCTGAATGTTGATGCGATAGAATGTGTTTCGGGATATACACTGAGGTGGTTTAGTCATGTGGAGAGCGCGAGAGATTAACTGGAAGAATGCATGTGAGTGAGGAGATGGGGGGGAGAGGGAGGGGAAGAACGAGGATGAGATGGAGGGATCGAGTGGAGAGATACATGAAAGAGGGGGTGTAAATTGGGAGGAAGGCATGGGAGAAAAGCAGCGAATTGGCAAGGGACAGGGCGACATGGAGGCGATTTCTTTTTGACCACCCCTTACGGGATTACGGCGTATGGATATAGACAGATAGATAGTTACATCTGAATCATTTCCTTTACTCCATCATATAGTTTATTTCATCGGAGAGTCACCATACAGCCAGTGTGTGGACAGTTAGTGATGAAATGGAGCTATCAAGTAGACATTTTGTGACAGTGGTGGTTTATGTACAGGGATATTAAGACTCTCAGGATCTTATGTCTCACTCTCAGGTGAACAAAATTGGAGTTACTGTATATGGAACAGAACATTTAGTTGTCTCAATCTTGCAATCACGAGAAAATTGTTTGTGGTGATGATTTATAAGAGATATCATATCGGTGTGTGTGTGTGTGTGTGTGTGTGTGTGTGTGTGTGTGTGTGTGTGTACTGTAATTACTGTAGAGAGTGCACGAATATTATTACCAAACATATATTTCAGTGCCCAGTAGCTTCCTAATTCACTTTCTTCAGCATTTCTGAGTGCCACAATAGATTTCGTAGCACCTTGAGTTTAGTTATTTATTTTTTTATATTATTTCAGTATCGACGCAGTCTGCGTCTATTAAGTGGACATTGCTGTGTTATATGCACAAGTCCATTAAAAAAAAATGTGCTATAAATGTTCCATAACCACGTTGCATACGATCCTTTGCTTCCAGAAAGAAGAATACCCCAGTTCGTGGCCAACTAGGGCACAGGATCAGTTTAGCTGCATATCTCGTATGTTGGCGAGATTCAGAGCCCGGTAGCGTCTGAATACCTCCGCCAACGACGTTGGAGGAGTTTATGTAATCACCTATGTTAGTTGGTCTGTCTGTCTGTCTGTCTTATTGTCCAGACGATATCTCCAAAAGTTCTCAGTGAATTTCAATGAAATTTTGTCGAAAGGTGGCCCATGGGCCAAGGTAGAAGTGATTAAATTTTGCGGATTAAGTTTTGGGCATGTGGTGGGGCATGCAGAAGAGGTGTGTGGTGTGAGACGTGTGGGTGGTGGTGTAAGAAAAGGAAGTGAATGGTGGTGCGAGGAAGTAAGTATGGCCGTGGCTGAGAAGAGACGTGCATATGAAGTGTGGCTGCAGAGGAAGGATGAGATGTCATATGAAAGGTATAAGGAAAAGAGGAATAGAGCGAGAAGGGCTGTGCGTGATGCTAAAGTGGCAGCAGATGAGAGGTGGGGTAGGCAGCTGACAGAGAATTTTCAACAGAATAAGAAAATGTTTTGGAAGGAGGTGAAAAGGGTGCGAAAGGGAGAGTCTGGGAAGGAAGAACGAGTAAAAGCAGAGGATGGAAGGATGTTAATTGAGATGGATGCAGTAAGGAAGAGATGGGCAGAGTATTTTGAAAGATTGTTAAATGTAGAGGAGGAAAGGGTGGCTGAGATTGTGGCAGATAGAAGGGTGCAAGGAATCAATGTGTTGGGAGAGTTGAATGATTCTTTGATCACGAAGGAGGAAGTGGAGAAGGCAGTAAAGGAGATGAAAACAGGGAAAGCTGCAGGTATGGATGGGTGTGCTGTGGAATGCCTGAAGGGTGGTGGAGTGACTATTGTTGACTGGTTAGTAAGATTATTGAATGTGTGCTTTGAGAAAGGTATGGTGCCAATTGACTGGGCAAGTGCTTGTGTGGTCCCGTTGTATAAAGGCAAGGGTGATAAGTATGAATGTACTAGCTTTAGGGGTATAAGTCTGTTGAGTGTTGTAGGTAAAGTGTATGGTAGAGTGTTAATTATGAGAGTTAGAGAGGGTACAGAGGGAGTGATTAGTGATGAGCAGTGTGGCTTCAGGAGAGGGAGGGGATGCGTTGATCAGGTGTTTGCTGTGAGACAAGTGTGTGAAAAGTATTTAGCGAAGGGCAAGGATGTGTTTTGGGCATTTATGGACTTAGAGAAAGCGTATGATAGAATTGATAGGGAGACTTTGTGGACTGTTTTAAGACTGTATGGACTTGATGGTAGGTTGCTAAAAGGGGTGAAAAGTTTTTATGTAAATAGTAGAGCGTGTGTAAGAGTGGGAAATTCTGTGAGTGATTGGTTTCCCGTGAGAGTGGGGCTGCGACAGGGATGTGTGATGTCGCCTTGGTTGTTTAATATTTACATGGATGGTGTTGTAAGGGAGGTGAATGCAAGAGTTTTAGGTGGTCTGAGTCTGGTAAATGTTGATGGAGGAGAGTGGAATCTGAAGCAGCTGCTGTTTGCAGATGATACTGCACTGGTGACTGATTCAGAGGAGAGATTGAGACAGTTGGTAGAGGAGTTTGGAAGGGTGTGTGAAAGGAGGAAATTGAAAGTAAATGAGAATAAGAGTAAAGTGATGAAGTGTACGAGGTTGATAGATGGTAGGGGGATGAATATAGTTTTGAATGGTGAGATGCTTGAGGAGGTAGATTGTTTTAAATATCTAGGGTCACATGTTGCTGTGGATGGAAGAATAGATGCAGAAGTGAAGTTTAGAATAAATGAAGCAGGAAAGGTGCTGGGAGGAATGAAGAAAGTGTTTAAATGTCGTTCGCTTAGAATGGATGTAAAGAGAAGGCTGTATGAGGGTGTTGTGGTACCGACTGCGTTATATGGGGCTGAAACATGGAATATGGGTGTAGCAGAGAGGAAAAGTTTGAATGTAATGGAGATGAGATGTCTGAGGAGTATGTGTGGAGTGACGCGTATGGATCGAGTGCGAAATGATGAAGTGCGAAGGAGAACTGGAGTTGTTCGGGAGATGGCTGGTAGAGTTGAGCAGAGGGTGTTGCAATGGTTTGGGCATATGGAGAGAATGGATAATGAGCGATTGGTGAAAAAGATAACTAGATCTGATGTGAGAGGTGTAAGACTGAGAGGAAGACCACGAATAGGATGGATGGACAGTGTGAAGAGAGCGCTGGATGCGAGAGGGATGTCCGTTGAGCAAGGAAGAGTGGCTGTGCGTGACAGAAATAAATGGAGAGAAATTGTGAATGAATAAGTGATGACGCAGCCCTGAGGGGATATTCTCCCGCATTTGGTCTGATCAGCGAGTCAGGTCAGGTGCGGGTAAGGGGATGGGTCTGTTATGATGTGGCAGGGGTAAACCAGTTCAGCTGTCGGGCCCTGCTGTGGATGTCACTGCTTGCATTGCGCAGTTGACCCTTGTGCGGTGTGATGCGGTGAGGATCTGTCCGTTCTCCCCTTTGGGGCTAAGATGCGAATGAATGTGTTTGAATGGATGAGTAAATGGAGAGTGAGTCGTCCTGTCTCGGCTACCTCCCTTTCCTTGGGGGAAGCAGCCTAGGTATATAGATAGATAGATAGAAGTTTTGGGACGGATCCAGATCAGGATCTGGAGTATCCCGCACAATATCTCCAAAAGCTCTCAGTGAACTTCAATGAAATATTGTGGACAGGTGGGTTATCGGCCAAAAAAGAGAAGAGTAAGTTTAAGGGAGGATCCGGACCTGGATTTGGATCCTTTCTTCACGGGTCCGGATTAGGATCCATTTTCATGGCAGTGACATTGGCCGAGGTAGGAGCTGTGTGATTGTTTTCTAGTTCATATACTTCATTCTGAGGTAGATTTTGTGCCTATTGTAGGACACACCTGAGTATCTCAATGCAAGATAAATCTTTGTATAATTCCAAAGAAAATATCTGCTTCATGCTAGCGAATTCTGATGAATTGTCTCTACCTACAAAATAATACAGTGCTCTTTTTGAGCTAGTTTCGAACGGACCAGCACCACGTTTTAGCAATTTCTCTCTAATATAAAATCATAGGTGCAATCTCCGATATTCAGTTGCTAGAGCTGATGCAAAAAAAAAAAAAGAAGTTTTTCGACAGAAAACCTTTTTTTACTGTGATTTAGTAACTGAGGCGTTCAGTGATTAAAGCCGAACACTTCCATGGAGAACTTGAGATTCTAAGGAGTTCCTACACCTTATGGGTGAGTTTTTAGTTGATAACAAAGTTTACTGAATGAATGTATTAAATGCCGAAAAAAAATCAACTCTGCTCAACATAGGAGTAAAGTTATTAGCTTCTTTGCGTGACGATAGGACCGGGCCACTCATTTCCAAACTTAACCGAAAGCTAACATCGCTCGCTCGCTTCGCTCCCTCGCTCATAATAACCTAACCTCATAGCTTCAAATTGGCTCGTACTTGCAAATTCTCTCTTGAATACTGAGGTATAACATAAGAGCAACAGTGGAATATGGTGCTAGTTATGACGAGGAGCTACGTAAAGGATGAAGAGCCCCAGTATTGTCATAGTCTGCCACTGAGCTAAGTGAAATATGGTACAAATACTGTAGGACGAAAATATCTCCCAAGTTAAGGATATCGAAATATAATCATCACTGTATATATTCACATTGCTGATGGTTGGATAATGCAATGGTAGTACATCTAGCCTGTGTCATTCTGCCACTGGCAATAATCTTGGCCAGATTAGGACTGTGGATCTTCGTGTGTTTCTGGGTGACCAGATTGACCAACTTCCTGTTACCAGGATCGATGTAAGTGCTTAGGCCTTTGTTATAACTCAGTCTAGCTATGCATGTGGTTGTGGCTATGGCTATGACTATAGCTGGAGTTGTGACTGTGGCTCTGGATGTTTTGTGGCTATTGTTGAGGTTATGTTTTTTTTATGTGATTATGGTTGTGGCAGTGCCCGCGGCGATGGTTGTGTTTGTTATTGTGGCTGTGTTTGGTTGAGGGTGTGGATATGGTTGTGTGCTTGTAGCTATGGTATAACTGTGGTTGTGGCTATGGCTCTGGTTGTGGCAGTGATTGTGGTTGTGGCTGTGGCTGTGGTTTCAGGCAGAGGAAACTAGGGCAGACGGAGGGAGGGCGGGAGTAAGAAAGGATCAATCTAGTGCCGCCGAAAGCAGTAATCGGTATCCCCCCAGCAAACTAAACCATGGATCAGTGATCGTTACATTCAGTCAAAAGATAAAGCAGACCAAGCCTAAAAACAAGGAGAGACTGAGGGTGAGTTCAAAGCAAAATGATGGTTATGATAAGTAGAAAGTGATGGACGTGTCTGCCCCATGGCTTTTGTCTGCTGGGGTAAAATACAGGTAATTGCTTTCGCCTATGGAGTAAGGAGAGTCAGACAACAGTATATATATGTATATACTATGTATATAAATAGATAGATAGATAGATAGATAAACAGACAGATAGATAGATAGATAGACAGATAGATAGATATAGATATATAGATAGATAGACATATAGATATATAGATATATACAGTATGTATATGTATATATACCTGGGGTGTTTTTTTTTTTTTTAATGTTCAACTCTTGGCATAGGCTTCACAGCCTGCTTTCAAGGCCCAGTAATCCTCCTACATATCATACAACTCTACATGTCACCACTTCGGCGCTAACACCCACCGTCCATATTGAATACATGCTGGGGCAGTCTCATACAGGACTGATGTACTGGTATTAGCAGGAGTATGTTTACGACATGTCGGCGGGTCTTTTGGTAGATCGGTAAAGTCTGCTTTACATGAAATTCAAATCCCTAAACTGTTCCCTGCTCCAGCGGGGATTTGAACTTGGGTCCGGTAGAACCACAGGCCACCTCTCTATCGATTGAGCCACCGCCTACAGGTATATACCCCCAGAGTAAAGGATGTAGCCGAGACAGGATGACACACTCCCATTTTACTCATCCACACGAACACATTCATTCGCATCTTTGTGCAATCAGTGACATCCCCAGCAGGGCCCGACAGCAGAGCTGGTTAACCCCTGCCACATCATAAAGGACCCATCCCCTTATCCGCACCTGACCTGATTAGCTGATCAGACAAATGCAGGAAAATGTCACCTCAGGGCTGCATCATCATTTACTCATTAACAATTTCTCTTCAATCATTTCTGTCAAACAGAGACACTCTTCATGCTCAACAGACATCCCCCTTGCATCCAACGCTCTCTTCACAATGTCCATCTATCTTATTCGTGGTCTTCCTCTCAGCCTTACGGCACATCTCTCACATCCGATCCAGTAATCTTTTTCACTAATCGCTCATCATCTACTCTTTCCATGTGCCCAAACCATCGCAACACCCTCTGCTCAACTCGATCAGATATCTCCCACACAACACCAGTTCTCTTTCGCACTTCATCATTTCTCACTCAATCCATATGCGTCAGTCCACACATACTCCTCAGATACCTCATCTCCATTACATTCAAACTTTTCCTCTCTGCTACACCCATATTCCATGTTTCAGCCCCATATAATGCAGTCGGTACCATAACACCCTCATACAGCCTTCTCTTTACATCCATTTAAGCGAACGTCATCTAAACAATTTTTTCATTCCTCCTAGCACCATTCCTACTTCATTCATTCTAAACTTCACTTCTGCATCTATTCTTCCATCCACAGCAACATGTGACCCTAAGTACTTAAAACACTCTACCTCCTCAAGCAACTCACCATTCAAAACTATATACGTCCTTCTACCATCTACCAACCTCGTACACTTCATCACTTTACTATTATTCCCATTTACTCTCAGTTTCCTCCGATCACACACCCTTTCAAACTCTTCTGCCAACTGTCTCGATATCTCCTCTGAATCAGCCACCAGTGCAGTATCATCTGCAAACAACAGCTGATTCAGATTCCACTCTCTACCATCAGCATTCACCAGACTCAAACATTCACCTAACAGTTTTGCATTCACCTCCCTTACAACACCATCCACATAAATATTCAAATAACCAAGGCGACATCACACATCCCTGCCACCAGCCCCACTCTCACGGGAAACCAATCACTCACAGTATTACCCACTCTTACACACGCTGTACAATTTACATAAAAACTTCTCACTCCTTTTAGTAACCTACCTCAAGTCCATACAATCTTAAAACAGTCCACATAGCCACCCCTATCAATTCTATCATACGCTTTCTCTAAATCCATGAACGCCCAAAACACATCCATACCTTTCGCTAAATACTTTTCATAAACCGGTCTCACAGCATACACCTGATCCACGCATCTCCCCCCTCTCCTACAGCCACACTGCTCATCATCAATCATTCCCTCTGTACCTTCTCTAACTCTCTTAATTAACACTGTACCATACACCTTACCTACAACACTCAACAGACTTATACCCTTAAAGCTAGTTCATTCATACTTATCACCCTTGCCTTTATACAACAGGACCACACAAGCACTTGCCCTGTCAATTGGCACCATACCTCTCACAAAACACACATTCAACAATCTTACTAACCAATCAATAATAGTCGCACCACCACCTTTCAGGCATTCCACAGCACACCCATTCATACCTCCAGCTTTCCCTGATTTCATCACCTTTACTGCCTTCTGCAATATATATATATATATATATATATATATATATATATATATATATATATATATATATATATATATATATATATATATATATAGTATATATATATATATATATATATATATATATATATATATATATATATATATATATATATATATATATATATATATATATATATATATATATATATAATGTGAGGAAGAAGGAACCAAAGGCAATGAGCCCGCAAAACTGTTCCTTCCAAGAGAAAAACAAAAGGGAAGAGAGAGCCATATTCAAGATCCGATCATTTCGAGATGCCTGGACACACTGCATTTGAAAGACTGGAGATCATAGGAAGCAGGAAATACAGACAGAGGGAGACAGTTCCAGAGCTGACCTGTTGCATAAATGAAGGACTGGGAGTAACGGTTAACTTTTGCATTAGAGAATTGGACAGAAAAGGAATGAGAGTTTGCTGCTAGACGGGTGCTACTCGCCCCTCGTAGAGGTGGTGGAATGCATGCAGACAGTTCAGAGGAATAGTGACCATTGAATTAGCGATAGAAAAGAGAGAAAGATGCAACAGTGTGGTGAAGAGACAGAGGTTGAAGGGAGTCTGTAAGAGGAGGAAAGTTAGTGAGGCAAAGAGCCTTTGACTCCACCCTATTGAGAAGAGCTGTATGTGGGGTCTCCCCACACATGAGAGTTGAACTCCACACAGGGGTGGATAAAACCCCTGTATAGAGTCAACATTTGTGCAGGGGTAAAGAAAAGACGGAGTTGGCTTAGCACACCCAATCTCTTGGAAGCAGATTTTACAAGAGATGTAATATGATCTTTCCAAGATAAGTCCCGAGTAAATGAAACCCCAAGCCTGTTCAAGGATGATGCAGGATTAAGCTGAATATTATTAAACAATAGTGGATATACCCGTGGAAGATTTTGTCAGGTTGATAGGTGCAAAAACTGAGTCTTTGATGCATTAAAACAACCAGATTATTATTACCCCAGTTAGAAATACGAGCCAAGTCAGACAGTAGGTGTGCCATAGCCTCATCCCTTGTTTGTTAAAGTAACTGCTGAGAAGGACGTTGCGTGAATCGAATGGAAAGGTGAAGGTTGGCGTCATCAGTATATGAGTGGATAGGGTTAGATGTACAGCTTAGAAGGTCATTGATGAACAAAAGGAAGAGAGTTGGTGATAGGACAGAGCCCTGAGGAACACCACTGTTAATTGATCTAGGAGAAGAACGATGGCCGTCTAGAACAGCAGCTATAGAGCGACCAGAAAGGAAGCTAGAGATAAAGGCACAGATAGAAGGATAGAAACCGTAAGAGGGTAGTTTGGAAATTAAAGATTTATGCCAGATTCGAGCGAAAGCCTTAGAGATGTCAAGTGCAATGGCATATCTTTCGCCAAAGTCCCGAAAGGAGGATGACCAGGAGTCTGAAGAGTAGGTAACAAGATCGCCTGTGGAGCGTCCCTGACGGAACCCATACTGACGATCAGAAAGAAGGTTGTAGTAGGAAAGATGCTTTTAAATGTTTCTATTAAGAACAGACTCAAAAACTTTTGAGATACAGGATGTTAAAGCAATTGGACGATAGTTAGAGGGTTGGGAATGGTCACCCTTCTTTGGGACTGGCTGAATGAGAGCAAACTTCCAGCATGAAGGAAAGGTACAAGTTGACAGACAAAGGCGAAAGAGTTTGCCTAGGAAGGGTGTAAGCACAGAAGCACAGTTCTTGAGAACAACAGGAGGGACTCCATCAGGCCCATATGCCTTATTAGTATTGAGGCCTGTGATGGCAGAAAATACATCAGCTGAAGAAATTTTAATGTCAGCCATGAGTAAGTAAGAGGTTGGAAGATTTGGAGGAACAGCACTGGAATCGTCTAAGATGGAATTGGAGGAGAAAGTCTGAGTGAAGAGAACTGCTTTATCAGTAAAAGAAATTGCTACAGAGCCATCAGAGTAGAAAAGAGGAGGGAAGGATGATGAGGTAAAGTTGTTAGGAAGGTTTTTGGCAAGGTGCCAGAAGGAGTGGGAAGAATTCGAGTTGGAGAGTTGAGAGCATTTAGTATGGATGAAATTTTTTAGCAGAGCGAAGAACAGACTTAGCACGATTTCGGGCAGAAAAAATGTATAAAAGATGTGATTCAGGGGTGGGTTGGCTCCAGTACCTTTTATAGGCCCTCTCCTTGTTGCGGACAGCATTAGAACAAGCTTGATTAAACCAAGGCTTTCGTGCATTAGTCAAAGGATATGAGAAAGGAATGTAAGCTCCCATGCCCGAAAGAATAACCTCTGTAATGCACAAGGCACACCCAGATGGCTCCCGGCCATGGAAGCAATAATCAATCCAGGGAAAATCAAAGATGTACTGCCTGAGGGCCTCCCAATCTGCAGCTCCAAAGTGCCACAGACGACGTTTCTTTGGAGGGTCCGCAAGCTATACTGGAGCGATAGGACAGGTTATGATGATAAGGTTGTGATCAGAGGAGCCCAATAGAGAGAAAAGATTAACAGTGTAAGCAGAAGGATTGGTTGTAAGGAAGAGGTCAATTATGTTGGAGCTCTCTCCAAGGCGGTCAGGGATATGGGTAGGGTGCTGTACAAGCTGCTCTAGGTCATTAAGGATAGCAAAGATGTAGGCTTGTTCACCAGGTGGATCAGTGAAAGGAGAGGAGAGCCAAAGGTGGTGGTGAACATTGAAATCTCCTAGAATGGAGATTTCAGAGAAAGGAGAAATGGATAGAATGTGTTCCATCGTAGAAGTAAGATAGTCAAAGAATTTTTGATAGTTAGTAGAATTAGGAGATAAGTAAATAGCACAGATATATTTAGTCAGAGAATGACATGAAAGCCGAAGCCAGAGTGTAGAGAATTCAGAAGAATTGAGTTCAGGAACACGAGAGCAAGATAAGTTGTTGCGTATATATACACAACAGCCACCTTTGGCTTTTTAATGAGTACTGTATAGAGATAGTAGGAGGATACAGAAAAGGGTCTGCTGTCAGTTGCCTCAGACAGCTGACTCTCAGTTATAAAAAGACGGTGAGGTTTAGAGGAGAGGTGGTGCTCAACAGAGCGAAAGTTTGAGGAAAGTCCACGAATGTTGCAGAAATGAAGAAGAAGAGAGTCAGACAGTGGTTCCAGGCATCTTGAGTCATCACCGGGAGTGCGGCAGAAGGTGGGGGCATTTATGGTCCCCCCCCCCTGGGGACTCCGAGGCTATGTTATTCGACGCCATTTTTTTTTTTTTTTTTTTTAAGGAAGCGTGGTGTGTACTGTGCATGTAGTTTGGTGTTGATAGTTAGAGAAACTTGTATTGTAGAGCATGCTGGCCTACTCTCTGTGTTACTGAGGCACTGAAAAAGTTCAGAAAAGGGGGATGGTCGGGACCTAGTCCCGAGGGCTGATGAAACGGGAGCTCTAGCTCTCCCTGTCATCAGCTTTCCATCCACCTTGGGAGTACTGCTGTTGACATTTCCAGCTACCAGTTTTCTAACCCATTTACTTTTCCTCATTGTACCCATCCTTTTATAAACTCTCTAATGTTCAGTTGTGTTGGAAGCAGAGGAAAATGTCAGAAAGAATGCAGATGGGTGTTCTGTGTGTATTCTATTTCAACAGACCAAAGAAAGGTGAGAGAAGCCGAGGAAGTTTGAATAGTTGTAAAAGAATGCCCAGAAAGTATACCTCCGTTCAGCTGTCACACTACTACCTTCCCCCTATATCATCACTATTACCACCACACCACACTACACTACCAATCATACACCAAGTTTACGTCATCATACCACCAACATCACACCACCATCACACCTCACACTACCACTGCCAAACCTCAAGCCACCACCACCATACCACTTACCTCTCACCACTAACACCCCTCACACCAGCACGCGTCACAACACCACCCGCACACCACCATCCATCAAACTACCTCCGTCACACAGGTCCTCATCAGACCAGCAGCTGTTTCGTCTTCATCAAACTCTCTTGTTCGTTATTGATTCTCATTAGTAAACGTGGTGTCCATTATGCTTCCTCATCTCCACCAAACACTACACACTATTGTGAATCATAATCATAATTATTAGGGAAGAATATTAGTCCTGTTGCCGCCATTTAATCTCTCTCTCTCTCTCTCTCTCTCTCTCTCGAAAGGTTGGAAGAAGATGGATAAAAGATAGAAAATATGAGAAGTGGAGGGGCTATTGGGTAAATATAATCTGAGGCAGATGGGGACCGTGGAAGGTGTGTGCAAGGTATTCACAGAAGAAATTTCTGCAGCATATGAGGGTGTGTGGGGTGACAAGAAGACGAAAGGGAGTGCAAGGAACAGCATGGTGGAATGAAGACTTGAGACAGGCTGTGGCACAAAAGAAGAAAGCATAGGGAGTTGATGAGAACAGCGGTATGAAGTTGAGAGACAGAAGAGAGAGTTATATGTAGTGAGGAAGAGAGAGATGAAAAGATCAGTAAGAGAGTATGAAGAGAGTGAATGAGGAATTTGAAAGTAATTTGAGTGTAAAGTGGAAGGAATGTAAGAAAATGTTCTGGAATGAGGTAAGGAGAGCTAGACAGGGTGATTGATAAGTCGGGAAGTGAAAGATAGAAATGGTATTTTGCTAGTGGAGAAGGGAGAAACTGTGTGCAGATGGAGAGAACACTTTAAGAAATTATTAAACATACAGAATAAAACTGATGCGAGAATAAGTGGCTGGGGAATGGCTGAGACGAGGAGGGAGGTGAAAAGAGAGGAAAGAATCAGTAGGATGGTAGTGGAAGCAAAGAAGAAAATCAAAACGGGAAAAGCCACAGAAACTGATAGAGTGTGTGGTGAAATGCTGAAGCATGGGGGAGAGATAGTAGTAGAATGGATATGGAAAATGTGCAGATTTGCTTGGGAGGAAGGTAAAGTCCTGGAGAATTGGAAGTCAGGTATAATTGTTCCCCTGTACAGAGTTAAAGGGGAAAAAACAAGTGTGTGGTTATCACAGGGGTATTGGTCTTCTTCGTGTAATAGGATGGTTATATGGTAAAATACTTATTGACAGAATTAGGGAAATAACAGAGGAGTTAGTTGGAGAAAAACAGGGAAGTTTTAGGAAGGGAAGAAGTTGTGCAGAGCAAATATTCGTTATTAGGTCTTCAGTGGAAAAGTTTTTAGAGAGGAGAAAGAAGCTGTATGCGGCCTTGACGGAGTTGCAGAAAGCATATGACAGGGAGGATAGACAAGGAATGTGGAAAGTATTGAGGGTATATGCAATAAATGGGAAGTTGCTGAATGCCGTGAAGAGTATTTATGAGGGTGCTAAGGCAGCAGTACATGTGGATAGTGAACTGAGTGAATTTCTCTGTTTGAATGTTGGATTGAAAGAGGGATGATTCATGTCCCAATGGTTCTTCAATCTGTATATGGATAGCGTTATAAAAGAGATACAAGGTAGGGTAGTGGATGTTGGAGCGAATCTAATAGGAGGGGGCACTGTTTAGAAACTCCCTGCACTGCTGTTTGCAGATGATATTGTACTGTTAAATAAGGACGAAGGGGAACTGCAAGGCTTGATGAATGAGTTTGGGAGTGTGTGTAAGAAACGAAACCTTAAGGTGAATGCAGGGAGGAGTAATATTATGGTGTCTGAGAGAAGTGAAGTCACTGAATGTACAGTGAGGCTGGATGAGGTGGAAATGGAAAACGTGAGGAAATGGAAAAATGAGTACTTAGGTAGTGTGATGAGTAAGGATGGAAGTTTAGAGCGTGAAGTGCTTGAAAGAGTACAACAGGGAAAAAAGGCTGCTGGGTCTTTGAAAGCAGTGATACGAAGCATGAACGTAAAAAAAAGTCACTTCTTGACAGTATTGCGATACCAACTCTAACGTATGGAAGTGAAGCTTGGACCTTGTTGGAAGAACACCCCTGGATACGTATTTGTTTTGATACATTTGCAGTTCTTTACTTACATTATTTGTCACATTAAGTACTCGTACTTTCTTCCTTGCTGAACGTTTGCCTCCATGTCTGATAAATATTAAACTTCATTGCCCCAAATACTCAAGCTCATGCTATTACACTGAACTGAACATTGCGATAATCGCAAACTAACAGGAATACTGTCATATAAACTCATATAACGCCGGCTGCCATTATATTTGCAACAAATATGGAGTATTGTTTGCGAAGTTACATTTTATGATGGATATTATACGCCTGGCTATACTGTTTATTGTTTATGACCTCTTCAGCTCACATGATAATGCAGTATCATTTTTTTTTTTTTTTTTACTGTAAATGATGCACAGTTTTAAGAAAGACCTTATTACCCATATGGAGTTGCCATGTTATCTCACTGAAGGAATTTAGCCGCCGGCTGAGATCCACTGCTCTGGAATATAGCTTGAAGTAGTCGCTCGTCATCTACATGCTGAATTATACTCTGGGGTGAACATGGACTAGGAAAAAAACAAAAAACAAACCTAGTTGACTATTCCACCCAGTCATAAAATCTAAGCTAAGCGCTTCATATTGAGAGAATATGCCAAACAATTAAAAACTACCCTTATTTCCTAATAGATTATATATATATATATATATATATATATATATATATATATATATATATATATATATATACACACTAATATATATATATATATATATATATATATATATATATATATATATATATATATATATATATATATACTATATATATATATATATATATATATATATATATATATATATATATATATATATATATATATATATATATATATATATATATATATATATATATATATATATATATATATATATATATATATATATATATATATATATACACACTAGAAGGGGTACCCGGCATTCCTCCTCCCCCTACTCATTTCTCTTCCTCCTCCTGTCCCATCCCTCCATCTCTCTCTCTCTCTCTCTCTCTCTCCTTCAGCCTTCTCTCTTTCCCCCCCTTATTTTTCTGATTCCTACTACTCTGCCCCCCTCCCTCAAACCATCGGTCTTTTTGGTCTTAAAACCTTCCTTGGGTCATAAGGATTCTAAATATGTACTGGCGTTCCTCCTCCCACCCATTATTTAACGTCCTCCTCTTGTCCCTTCCCCCCATCTCTCTCTCTCTCTCTCTCTCTCTCTCTCTCTCTCTCTCTCTTTGTGCAGAGACTTGAAACTCAACGGCAAAGCCCCGCTACATTTACCGTGTACTATAAAATATGGATGTATGTTAACAGCATTTCTTACTACTCTGTTCCCCTCCCTCAAATTGTCGGTCTTTTCGATCTGAAAACCTTCCTTGGGTCACAAGGATTCCAAATATGAAGGTTAAGGCCAGGTGAAATGAAAATTGAGGGAGTAGTTAGTGAACAAACAGACAGGCAGAAAGTGCCATTTATATAGTAGACAGATAGATAGCTAGGTAGATAGATAGACAGATAGATGGATAGATAGATATGCACAATATATATATATATATATATATATATATATATATATATATATATATATATATATATATTTTGCCAGACGCCTTAATCCCGTAAGGGGTGGCCACAAACAAATAGCCTCCATGTCTCCCTGTCCCCTGCCATTTTTTGCCCTGCTCCCAGCTCACACCTCCCTCTCTCGTATACCTCCCCACCCCATCCCTCCATCTCATCCTTGGCCTCCCCATCCTTCTCCCACCCTCCACCTCACTCACATACACTCTCCTCGTCAGTCTCTCACTCTCCATCCTCTCCACATGTCCAAACCACCTCAGTGTGTTTCTCCTAACGCTTGCTATCACATCTACATCCACACCACAATGCTCCTTCACTTCCTCATTTGTCAGTCTGTCTCTCCATGTGACTCGACATGCTCCTCTCAAATAACTCAATCCCACTGCAATCACTCTTGACTTCTGTCCCTCCAACAAGGTCCAAGCTTCACTTCCGTATGTTAGAGTTGGTATCATAATATTGTCATGTAGCAGCATTTTCACTTCTGTGCTCACTTCCCCATTTCTTTTCACTGCATTCAAGAAACTAGCAACCTTTCTACCCTAATGCACCTTTTCAAGCACTTGACACTCTAAACTTCCATCTTTATTCATCACACTACCCAAATACTTAAACACACTCACATTTTCCATTTCTCCCTCATCCAACCTCACTGTACATTCACTGACTTCACCTCTCTCGAAGACCATAACTTTATTCTTCCCTACATTCACCTTTAGATTCCGTTTCTTACACACTCTCCCAAACTCATCCACCAAGCCTTGTAGCTGCCCCTTGTCTTCACGTAACAACACACTATCATCTGCAAAGAACAGTAAAGGGAGTTTCCAGACACTGCCCTCTCTCACTAGGGCCACTCCAATGTCCACTGCCCTACCTTGTGTCTCTATTATAACCCCATCCATATACAGACTGAACAATCATGGAGACATGACAAATCCTTGTTTCAATCCAATCTTCAAACAAAAAAATTCACCCAGTTCACTATCCACATGCACTGCAGCATTAGCACCCTCATACATACTCTTCACGGCATTCAACAACTTCCCATCTACTCCATATATTTTTTACCCCCTGAGGCACTTTGACGCAAATCGCGTTCTGTATGGTTTCGCATATCAACCCACATAGACGAGAATCGTGTTGGTAAGCAGAAAAAAATGCCATCAAAAGGAAAGTTTTTGTCTGATTTGCGTAAAATTTTGTTGCATTCTAATGGGTGCATCTCTCTTCCAAGGTAAACACTTGGCAACACTGTGACTGCTCTGATGAGACAATGTGCAACAGAAAAACCTAAGTATCTCACGATAAGCTGGGCTGAAGGGTAGCGCTGCTGTCAGTCGTCCCTTTAACCTGAGATGTCCCCTCAATGTATGGATACGTTGCAACATTTTGCATTTGCCAGTCCCGACGATTTTTCGTACGTATACACAGGACACCTTCCTCTATTCCTCTGCAAGATGCCAAGCAGGGACAATGCCTTACACCGCATAACCTCCCCCCCCCCTCATTGTCTCAGCAATTCACCTTTTACCAGTGACCTGGCCAATAAAGACATTCAGGGCCAGAGTGATTCCCCAATCAATGACAATGTGGAGGACAAAGTTTACATAGCATTAGAGGAAGAAACAGTCAGAAATGATGATCAGGTAATGTGGCAAAAGATGGTCAGGAATGGTGATGAGTTAATGAGTGAAACAATGCTTATGATGCCTATATTATTGTTTGAAAACCAATAAACTCTCGTACTACATATAAATTCGTACCAAGTAAATAAATACTGTTTATGAGTTGTGTGGAATAGTTATCCTCCCATAGAACTCGTTTTCTTTGCAGCCAGCCTGATAGAAAACTCTGTAAGGCAAGGAGGTACTCCTACCTGTATCGAGTATTTTAAACCTCAGGTGAGCGATTTCTCTATGAATTTTCGATGTTTCTCACTAAAAGTGGAGGTTTTAGCAAAAAAAAAAAAAAATTTCCAAAAATGGTCGGGACTGGGGGGTGTCGGAGGTGCGAAAGTGCTTGGGACGTGATTGGTTAAATCCACCATTTTCCCCCTCCCACCCGAGGTAGAAGCCATCATTGAAATATTATGACTGTACAGTGTTTTTGACTATAATGTGATGTGATTGTGTCTATGGAACATAGATATATTGTTTGTAAAGCACTGGGGCCCATTATCAGCTGTTAGGCCTAGAGGCAGGAGTCTGGTTTGTTATAACAGGGTTTCCACTCTGCTTCTCCGTGCCTGTAAATGATGTGAGTATTTTACCTTTATTATGAAGCCAATACTTATATTTTTTGAAACATATAGTGCCTGGATTAATGAAATAACTGAGCTACCATAGCAGGCGTTATGTACTCCATAGAGATATGCCATAGTCGCTAAGGAAACAAGAAGTCACATTCGCCATTGGGTAAGGAATGGAATAATAGAGGAGGTTGGGATGGAATCATGTGATAGAGTTTTATATTGCATATGGTTTAGTGTGAAATATACGTATAAAATAGTGCAGCGAGTGTTCATCAAGAAATATTGCATGTCTTGTAGAACTTCATAGCTTCTTGTAGTGTGTTTTGTAGATCGTTATGCAAAAGTTATACTCTTGGATGAGAGGCAGTTATACGTGAGTAGGTTTGTAAGTAGATAACCTTAGTTCCCTTTGTCATGCAATGACAGGAGAGGTAAAGATTACTATGGGACTATGTATAATTTTATTGTCTTGAAAAGATTAACTAAAGTCTCTCACACACAGGTGAATTATAAAGTAGAGTCCCACTGTTACCTCCCAAACTTGTCTCATTAGACCCCTTCTCTCTCTTCCTCTCTGTACAACCTTTCAGTTCTATAGCTAGCTGCCTTCTGACTCTAACTCTTACATCCACCTCTACGAGGGCTAGTGTCACATGTAATGGCTGTGTGTGAAGTTTCTAGAAGCCTGTATGTCTGTGTGTATGTAGCATTTCCGGTGCACTTCTAGCATTCCTTTACTAAAATCTTGCAAGCTCATTTCCTTTTCCCACACCTAGCTTGACTGGTGTTCCTATCTATTATGCTAATTATTATGAGATGTGTTATGATAATGTAAATTCCTATATCTTTCAATCGTGCTGTCTATTATGATGTGTATTATTATAATAAGGAGTCCTAACATCGCTCAGTCACACCAGCTGGCGATCCTCCGACAGCATTCATCAGTGACACACTCTAATCTATTAATACATAATATTGGTTATAATATTGTATAAACATAATATTCATGATAATATTGTACTGACCTAATAATATTCTAGAAACATAATACATTTTAAACAAATTGTGAACATAATTGAACAAATGCACTATAGTTAAACTGATTATAGAATATTGTATAACATATTGTAAAATGTGTATGTATAACAGACATACGCATATAATTGCACAATGGTAATACTGCTAGGCAGTGTGCCACATGTACGATAATTATCGTATACCTACGATAATATTGCCTCTGGTACGATGTACAATACCATTTTCCATTATCATACAGTTTGTATGATAATTTCAGGTTGAAAGCTAGCATGGCAGTAAATTTTGTGGCACACATAACTAATCATGCACAGTTGTTCCACAATTGGACAGATGAGGATCTTAAGGGCTAAAGTGATGGTCATCACTGAAAAAAAAAAAATAAAAAAAAAATATATATATATATATATATATATATATATATATATATATATATATATATATATATATATATATATATAATGGTTTTACTGAGTTATTACCTGCAATAGTAAGCACATTTCTATAATTATCCAAGTTCTATGGACTGCATTCTGTTGATAGAGTGATTTTCTAGAATGGCACTAAGGCTATTTCTTTTCCTTGAAGTATTCATGTAATAAAGGATATGATTATACTATCGTTAATATTATCATTATGATATTTTCATGATACTCTCTAATTCTAATACACAATAAAGTGATAAATATACACTTGAGTATAAGTCAGTACTTTAAAAAACGAGGTTTCATATGAAGATAATTGTAATAGGCAAGTTTTCAGTAAAAAAAAAAACAAGGCATCGGCGACAGTTTTAAAATAGACTACATCAGATTCTTAAACACTATTTTAATAAATAATGAGTACGATAATTCCAACGAAAAATCGATAATTTTGAGGGGCCAGTACGATAATTCCCATCTAAAAGCAACACTGCTGCTAGGTCACACACCACAAAGCCAGCCAGAAGACAGGGCGTGTGTGCTGGGTAATGCCCAGGCCCCGTCTTCCCCTTTACTGTGTTTAAAAGTCAGCCCAATCCCCTCTGACCGGGCTAATGTATGGCCCGGCCTACACTACACGTGCAGGAAATCTTTAAACGAACTAACGTCCTGCTAGGTCATTACATTATATATGGAGTTATCCCTTTAGTAATGTCTAATATTTCGCCTAACTTGTATGATGATTCTGGTACTATAGAATTGTAGTAACATTATATGAATTGTTACATAATTGTATTTTTATTTTACATAATTGTATTGTAATTGTTACTTATCATTTGTAGTTACATGATTGTAGCAACTGTAACATAGTGCAATTGTCTGTCATTACATAATTGTAGTAATTGCAGTAATATTGTAGTAACTGCAGTCCTAACATCGCTAATCTGGTCAAGCTGGGGTCGATGACAGTGATAATGTGCCTTGCCACTGGCTCGTGGAGAACAATAACTTGCTCTTTGTTTTGCATATAGAAGGAGTTTATGATGTACTGTGGCATTTGTAGTAACACTTGCACCTATTTTCGTTTGTTTGTTATATATGTGATCTTACTGTATCTTTTTATATATTGATATTCTATAGTTTGTTTTTCTTCGTTTGTCTGTGCTTTTTCGGTGTTGCCTGAGGTTGCATAATTACTGGTTAATCCTTAACCGCCGGCTGATGTGTATAGCAGTCACGATTTTAGGCACGGAGCAACGCCAGTTGACATGTATAGCCACATGCATCTTCCCACTGCCCTTTGAACTTTAACTTATCCCTACTCATTGACGGAGCACCTAGAGACGTGGGGATACTTTCTTTTGAAAGAAGAATAGTCGTTGATTCTTATGTAGCTTAAATTTTTTCTGTAGCTGTTATAGTTTGGCAAATATTAGGGTTTGAAGTAAGGGTATTTTTTTCCGTCACGGATATCCCCCGTAGGGAGAAGCGTAATCAGAAAACCCCCAGCGTGTAGGGGTTAATTCCCTTGGGACCCTTTTTTAAGGCTTAGATTATAATTATTGCACAGATATTATTGAAAATATTTTATAGCCCTATATTTGGTTAATTTATATCTATCTATCTATCTATTTATCTATCTATCTATCTATCTATCTATCTATACATATATATATATATATATATATATATATATATATATATATATATATATATATATATATATATACACAACATTAACTATATACTCTCACTTGTTCATTTGTACCTTTCGTGGGCATTATATGTGTCAGTACTGTGTGGAAATCTTTGTCTTCATGATTGTGTGGAAGATGTTCATTCTTGTTAACGTCATTTGTGTTGGCGGTTTTTTTCTTTCAGTGTTTTCCTTGTAACATAATTTGTCTGTTTCCACTAGGTAGCTTTAATTAATAAATGTTTAACAGAGTTCTTTTAATCGCTCACTGGGTAACTGTGATAGTATATTTTCTTAATTGCTTTGTAGATGTATTAATGGCTTGTTGTATGTATGAAACACGTATTTTATGTAGGTATAAATGGATTAGGGCATCGGACTATAGATAGATAGATAGAAAGATAAATGATAACACTCGTTGGTAGTAAATAAATGCTATAATAAATGAATGAATATATACAGTGTAGAATATTTGTTGTTGGTGTATTTAGTGATTGAATTATGCAGATAACTGAAATTGGTATGTGTACGTAAGTTGTAACTATACAGCATGTTTTATATGTTTGTGCAGAAGTTTTTGTCTACCACTGTGTAATGTATAAACGAAGTAACTATGTAACTCACTAATTTTTCCATGCTGAGAATGGTGTGAGCGGTGGTGCAAGTGGTGATAGCGTTGTCCTTCACAGGTGGTTTGACGTGTTGTGGGGTGTCCTCAGCTTCTTAGCAAAACGCTAACACAGCGACTTCTCACTTTGGAAGCTGTGGTGAGTAACGATGAGTAACTTGAATCTAGATGGATGAGTAAGATGAATGGTCAATGTGGGTTCTGGTATTTGCTGCTGTCGTCTTGACCTCGCCACTCAGTGCGTCAGCGTGATGATGTTGGTGGAGGTAGGGGGCAGTTGGAGAGAGGGGTGGTGGTCTGGTGGTTGTTGCTGTGTTCTTGCTTTTCGTTTGCTTGTTTTGTTTTTCTTTCTCAATGTATTCTCGGTCCTTTCTTCTTGTGATTTACTTGTTATGGGATGAAGAGTGCTGCTACTTGTAGGTGCATGTAGAAGATTATAAAGATGTCTCGTAGACTTGATATCTTTAGTTAATCGTAGAGCTTATTTTTCCTCACTTGTAACTCGTTCTTCTTCTGTATACTAGATTGTGGTTACTTGATCGTAGAATTTAGTTTCTTGATAATGTAGAATGAACTGTAGAACTGAAGATGATCTTGGTTACCATCTCGCCTACTTTTGTAGAAATTCACTGCAGATTTGAAGACGAGGTTGGTACTTCTGCTACCATCATATCTTGTAGAACTTCGTAGCTTCTTGTAGTGTGTTTTGTACATCAGTTATGCTTAACTTATACTCTTGGACGAGAGGTAGTGACACGTGAGTAGGTTCGTAAGTAGATAACCTTAGTTCCCTTTATCATGCAATGACGGGAGAAGCAAAAATTAGCATAGAACTATGTATAATTTTATTGTCTTGAAAAGATTAACTGAAGTCTCTCACACACGAGTGAATTATACAGTAGAGTCCTGCTGTTACCTCCCAGACTTGTCTCGTTAGACCCCTTCTCTCTCTTCCTCATTGTACAACCTTTTGGTTCTATAGCTAGCCCCTTTCTGACACTCTAACTCTTCCATCCTTCTCTACGAGAGCTAGCGTCATGTGTAATGGCCATGTGTGAAGTTTCTAGAAGCCTGTATGTCTGTGTGTATGTAGCGTTTCCGGTGCACTTCTACCATTCCTTCACTAAAATCTTCCAAGCTCATTTCCTTTTCCCACACCTAGCTTGACTGGTGTTCCTATCTATTATGCTATCTATTATGAGTTGTATTATGATAATGCAACTTCCTATATCTATCTATCATGCTATCTATTATTCATTCATTCATTCATTGCCAGACGCCATGTATCCCAGACAGGGTGGCCAAGGGCTTAGAGTTAATTGTTTTACAGGGAGGGGCACTAATCCTCCACCAACCCCACTTGACGTAGGGATGCCAACAGCATATGGTGTTCCCAGGCGGTCACCCATCCAAGTACTAACCAGACCCAATATTGAGTCCTGGCACATGCATTGCTTGACTTAGCTCAAACCTGCCTCAACTACCAGAGACAACAAATACGCCACACAGTCAGACTTCAGTGAAAAGGCATTGTACCCATCTTAGACAGTGCTATGTTGCGTATGGTTTAGTGTGAAACATACGTATAAAACAGTGCAGCGAGTGTTCTCCAAGAAATATCGCATGCATTGACTGACTTAACAAAAACCTAGTGCAAGTATCAGAGACAACAAATATGCCACACAATCACAGACTTCAGTGAAAAGGTATTGTACCAATCTCAGACAGTGCTATATTGCGTATGGTCTAGTGTGAAACATACGTATAAAATAGTGCAGCGAGTGTTCACTGAGAAGTATTGCGTGCATTGACTGACTTAGCAAAACCCTAGCACAAGGATCAGAGACAAGAAATATGTCACACATATATATGTATGTCGTGCAGCAAGTGTTCGTGGAGAAATCTATTGTGTGCATCGCATGTATAAGGCAAATGTCGTGCAAGGAGGAGAGAACAAAATATGCCACACACACACACACACACACACACACACACACACACACACACACACACACACACACACACACACACACACTTTATAACTCCTCATCTTCAAACCCTTCAAGGTCCTGCCAAAATCTCAACACCTCTGGAGGATGTGAGTTATCCGTATTTTGTTGATATGTATATTGACCTATTTCTATATTTCTGAATTTTTTGCATAAATAAGTATTGTTTTTTACATATACACATTTAAGATGGAAGAAAGTTCAGCTTCAGTATCACTATCTAGCAAAATGACTAGTGGTCATGTTGAGTTTCTGAGAGCACTATAGAAAAGCTTATGATATTTTACGTGTACACTTTGAGTAAAAAAAAAGAAAATAAAACCTAATGAGCAAAAATATGTAGGTGAGGATGAGGCAGGGAAAGAGAGTGTTTTTATCTCGCTTGCGCGCGAGGAGGAGTATTCTATGTTTCTCATCCATTTACTCAAAAACTGTTGGACGTATCAATTTGCTGTAAGAACCATGATAAAGATCAGTGAATTCTACATATGTACAGGAGATAACAATATAATATCTCTAATGAAAAGCCGTTACGTAGGCGGGAATATAAAGGTTATTGTGAGCATATGTTGAAAGTACAGCACGGCCGTGAGTATCCAGTAGTTTTTTGCAATTCACTTAGAAACTATGAGACCTATCAAAAATCGGCAGGTACCTTGAGAAAGCTCATGAAATTCTACACAAGATTATGAAATAAACCCATAAAGTGTGCAAGAAAACTTTTACAGTAGAGCTCCCTGAACAAAATCATCTTTTTTTCCCAAAACATGGCTTTCAGTTTTTGGCTCTTTTCTCAAAAACTACAAATCGTATCGCAACCGGACTTTCCCGTTAGAAAGCTGATGAAAATCTCTATCAAAACTTCTGATAACATTTTTCTTTATGATGGAAAACATTCGAACTAGGATGCTGGGAAAAGAGATTGACGTTCGGAAATGTTTATTCAAGGTGGCCGAATGTACTTTTATTCATATTTCTCTGCTTTTTTTTTTTTTTTTTCGCATATTGGCTAGAACAAACATAGGTGAATAAGATGATGTAGGTTTCATGGCAATATACAGAGGTTTGGGTGGCGAAAATAAGGCGAGAATATGTGGTTTCAGTGGTGCGCGGGCGGGCTGGCGGGGAGGGGAAGTGGAGTAATATCGTGGACAAGGGGCGAATGCTTCATTTTTTTTTTTTTTTTAAGTTATGAGCGTTTAAAGTTCAGGAATAGGTGGCAGACATAGAATATTATAGAATAGCATGTTATTATATATCATTAGAATCCTCTGGAAGAGGCAAATTTATACTGCAAGAAAAAATGAAACACACACACACACACACACACACACACACACACACACACACACACACACACACACACAGTAAAACATGCAATGGTGTTTTTTCAGCATATAGTAATTATTGTTCAATCAACTTGAAATTCATTCCTTTATTAGATATAAATGAAACTAAGATGCCGTGAAATTTTCAGCCAAAAATTCCTATAATTAATATTTTTCCTATAATTATTAAGTAAATATTTTCATCTCTTTATCGGCAACAGGTTGTGTTATTGTGTGTATGATAACCATTATATTGTTAATGACTGACACAGTGAAGTTATAATACTCACCAACTATTTACAACTCCAACCGGACACCAAGATGAAGAGGGGGGGGGGCCTGATGGTTAGTAGTTGAGGACGTCATCGGAGTGTAAAGAAAGCCAGACTTCACTCACGTGCTTGGCGGGATGACTAGCGGGGGTGCTAGCGCGCATCTGATAGGCTGAGAGGCGGCCCTTTAACTCTGACAGAGAGAGCCGCTCGCCCATTGGCTGGGCGCGTGCCGACTTTCGCTCCTACCGCTCCGAAATCACAGACCCTCCCCCCCTCCTCCTCCCCTCCACGTGTGCAAAACAAGGGAGATTGAACCTAGAATTCTGAACCCACATGGGTCGGAATCGGAAAACGCTCTTCACCACGAGATTTTCAGTGCTTCCATCTATCGGAAAACATGCATAACTCATTTTTGAGGGGGGTGGCGCATTCGCCCCTTGTCCACGAGACTCCTCATATGCTTCCTCCAAATCCATGAAGGCCGCAAACAACTTCATTCCCTTCTCTAGAAACTTTTCCACCAAAGATCTAAAAATGAATATCTGATCTACACCCCCTCTTCCCTTCCTAAAATCTCCCTGTTCTTCTCGAACTAATTCCTCAGTTATTTGCCTAACTCTGTCAATAAGCATCCTACCATATACTTTAACAATTACACTAAGAAAACAAATGCCCTTATGATTACCACAGACTTCTTATTCCCCTTTTCCTTTGTACAGAGGAATAATTATACCTGAATTCCAATCATCCAGAACTCTACCTTCCTCCCATGCCAGTCTGCACATCTTCCACATCCATTCTACTACACTCTCTCCCCCATGCTTCAGCATTTCACCACACACTCCATCAATTTCTGGGGTTTTCCCCAGTTTGACTTTTTTCATCGCTTCCACAACTTCCATCCTACTGATTTCTTCCTCTCTTCTCACATCCCTCCTTCTCCCAGCCATTCCCCAGCCACTTATACTCGCATTACTTTCATTTTCTATGTGCAATAAGTCCTTAACCCCTTAACCGCGGGGCGTCACTTTCGTGACGCTCGGCTACAATGGATCATACCGCGGGGCGTCACTTTTGTGATTCTGTGTTATTTTGAATTATCCCGGGCTCTCAAGTGGTGGCTTGTATCATATATCAGTACTGCCAATGTTCAACACTAGTCAGCACTCCAAATCTCATCTGTACTCCCATCCATTGTTGACATTTTAGCTATTTTAACCCCTTCCTGACTCCCCTCCCTACCTGCCCTCCATTACCCTCTCCTCTCACCTCCCACGCCGCGCTGCGCTACGGAAATTTCCCCCTTCTCTTTCCACAGATTTCATCCATTGAAATAAGGCCTATGCCCTATATTTTTACCCAATAATATATACCAAAAAAAAACAGGTAAGTGATAGTGTTATACTCCAGAAATTGCCTAATTATCACCTGACAACACCTCACGTGCATTCATTCGCTACATTACCACGGTAATTTCCCCTTTGATTTATGCCTTGTAATCGATGTCTGTAATAAAAATATATATCAGAAAGGAAGGGAGAATCCTAATTGACATTTACAGTCACCTGGAACTACCTATTTCTATATTTATTGCCGAGATTTTCTACCTATAAAAAATTAGCATGTAAGTTAGCAGCAGTAAGCCTAAAGTGTCATTGTCAACCCTTCCCTTCTCAGATAATTTACCCCTTCTTGACTCCCCTCCCTACTTGCCCTCCATTACCCTCTCCTCTCACCTCCCACGCGCGCTGCGCCACGGAAATTTCCTCTTCTTTTTCCACAGATTTCATCCATTGAAATAAGCCCTATGCCCAATATTTTTACCCAATAATATATACCAAAAAAAAACAGGTAAGTGATAGTGTTATACTCCTGAAATTGCCCAATTATCACCTGACAAAACCTCACGTGCATTCATTCGCTACATTACCACGGTAATTTCCCCTTTGATTTATGCCTTGTAATCGATGTCTGTAATAAAAATATATATCAGAAAGGAAGGAGAATCCTAATTGACATTTACATTCACCTGGAAGTACCTATTTCTTTATTTATTGCCGAGATTTTCTACCTATAAAAAATTAGCCTGTAAGTTAGCAGCAGTCAGCCTAAAGTGTCATTGTCAACCCTTCCCTTCTCAGATAAGCCGCGGCATTTAGTTCCTTGTCCTCCACTGCAGAGACAACATGTCGCACCAGCGCCCGCCATTCCTGCCGCTTCTGCGCCCATTGCAAAGGGCCCCGTGACCTCTACCCCCAAGAAAAGTGTTGAGGCAAGCAGGAAAGGCCTCAGTGACTCTGCAGTGGCACGAGAACTTGCTGAATTGTCGATGATAATAATGGACAGCGATTTTGACGATTCCGGTGAATCGTGTGATGAGCCGGGTGAACTTATCGCGCCAGAAACAGCGACAACAAGTGCTCCTACCAGTGAATCTGTGTGTAGCTCCAAGGGAAAGGAGCCTTTAGTGCAGGAAGGAAAAGAATTTGGGAAGGGAGTGAAAAGGCGGCGTGTTAGCCCCAGAACAATGCCCCCACGTGACCCAGCCCGCCATGAGTCACGAGATCATTCACCTCCCCGTTCCCCAAGCCCCGCTTTACTCATCTCGTCATCATCGTCGGCTGAGTTATCTCCGGAGTCTTCTGCCGTCGGAGTCACCACCAGCATCAACAGTGAAGGCCGGCCGTAGAGGTAGAGGTAGATCTAAGAGAGTGAGAAGTAGTGTAGCTAGTAGGGTAAGGGCTGCTAGTGCTGTACGGCAACCTAGGGTCAGTGCGAGTGACCTTGGCCGTGATAAGCCTCCCTCTCAGCCAACCTCCACCACCACCACCACCACCATCCCTCCACCACCACGCCAGGGAATCCTGGACGCCTTCGCGTGGACGGAAGGGTCAGATTTTGTCCCCGAAAACCTGGTTTTCGATGAGAGCTCGTCAGGAGTTCAGCCTGCCTTCACTATGGACGAAAATGCTGAGTGTGTCGACTACCTTTTGGCCTTCCTAGATGACGAAGTCATGCAGCACATATGTGATGAGACTAACAGGTTCGAATCACAACGTGCTGCTAGTGGTACAGGTGCAGCCAAGATGCAACAGTGGACCATGCTGGGAGTGCAGGAGCTGTATGTGTTCTTTGCCCTCATGCTTCTTATGCCACACTCCAAGAAGCATGAGTTCGAAGAATACTGGTCCATGGACCCCTTACTACCCTCACCGACCTTCAACAAGTACATGGCCAGAGATCGCTTCCGGAACATCATGGGAAACCTGCACTTTGCCGACAACGATGTACCTTCCCAAACCGACCCACTCTGGAAGATCCGGGAGATTCTGAACAGAATGAAGGATAAGTTCATGTCATTCTTCCACCCATTTCAGAAGGCTGTCATTGATGAGTCCTTGGTTCTGTTCAGAGGACGTCTTCGGTTTGTCCAGTACATTCCAAGCAAACGCCATCGCTTTGGAATTAAGTTCTTTGTACTGTGCGACTGTAAGACGGGGTACATCCTTGACTTCGTCATATATTCAGCCAGCACTGTCGATCTCGATAAAACACACCCCCTTGGCTTCTCAGGCTGTGTAGTGAAAGTGCTCCTAGAAAAGTATTTTGGTGGGAATCATGTGCTGTATACAGACAACTACTATACAGCACCGAAACTTGCCAAATACCTTTCTGAGCACGGCATTGGCTCCTGCGGCACTGTCAAAAGTAATCGTGCCAACTTCCCCAAATTCCCAGAGGCAGGAAACTCGCAGCGAGGAGACGTGCACCTACGCAAGTCTGAGAAGATGCTGGCAATACGGTGGCATGACAAGAGAGTCGTGCACATGCTCACCACCGTACATAAGGGGAGATGAGAGACAGTGGGAAGGTCGACCGTAGGACAGGCGAACCTGTGACGAAACCTGATGCTGTGTTGGACTATAATATAAACATGCGGCTGGTGGACAAGTCCGACATGATGATTGGTGAGATCGACTGCCTCAGGAAGAATACTAGGTGGTACAGGAAAGTTTTTCTGCATCTCATAGATATGACGATGCTGAACGCCTTCATCCTGTACAAGATGAAGGTAAAGCCACCCAAGTCCTTCTCCCTGAGGTTGTTCGCCAGGACTTGTGTCCAGCAGCTGCTGGAAAAATATGGTAAGGTGCAAGCAGCAACTCCAAGGCGCCATCCAGTTACACTTCCCGACCGACTTGAGCAGAGGGCGTATATGGAGCGGCACAGACTTGAGCTAATGCCTGCCACAGGGAAAAGGAAGGCTGCGATTCGCAGGTGTCAGGTATGTGCGCATACCACACGCCGCACACCTGAGCATAAACGCACCTCTTGGCAGTGCGCTGAATGCCAGGTTCCCCTCTGTGTAACCTGCTTCTTCGATTATCACAGCCAGAAGCAGTTCTAACAGTGCAAGTGTGGAAGCAGAATTATTTGGAAATAATGTGTAAATAATGTGTAAATAGCAGGTGAAAGCAATGGATGTTCAGTTCATATGATTGAACAGTGTACTATAGTTTCATCTTACTGAAAGTGACAGTGAATAACATATTGTAAGTAAAATAGAAGGGTAAATATTGAAAATAGAATAGAAAATGTAAATAGTAATGTAAGTAATTAGTAATATAAGAATATGAGTACAAATAATTTATGTTATAACAGTGAGAGTGAATCCGTGGCTCTCTACGTATTTTACTGACTGAAGAATAGAATGACTTCAGTGACAATAAAATAATACGACTGAATGAAACTTATGGAGAAAGACTCCAGATATATATAAGTGTGATATAGTAATAGAAATATAAAGTGTGAGGGTTTTTATGAATAATAAATGACAGAGTGCCTAGAGCGAACTAGCGCAAGTGCGGCGATCAGACGCGCTCGTAATTTCCATTGCTTTCACACTGTTTTTTTTTTTAGTATGGATCCCAAACTACTTGAAAATGGTAGAATAGTGTTTATAGTGTTTGTATCTGGCTGTGGTAATCATATAACGGGTTGTCGGGAAGTGTAAAGTGGAGACTTAGTTACCCTACTTCAGAGGTCTCCACAAGTCCTACGGAAACTGACGAAGGCTCAACAATCATTCCAGGAGAAAGCTGAAGGTATGTGCTATAAGCATATATAATTTTATTATTCTAGGACTAATAACTGATTTTTAGCAAATATTTTTTGAGAGTCTCTCGGAGCCCAAATAACCCCGCGGGACACGCAAGTAATTGGTAAACAAGCCCGCGGTGTAGGGGTTAAGTGTTCTCTCCATCTGCTCACTTTTTCTCCCTACTCCACTAGTAATCTACCATTTTTATCTTTCACTCCCTAGCTAACTTACTTGGTACCCTGTCTAACTTTCTTTACCTCTTTCCAGAAAATTTTCTTACATTCTTTCCAGTTTACACACAAGTTCCTTCCCAATTCCTCATCCACTCTCTTCTTACTCTCTCTTACTAATCTTTTCACCTCTTTCTTCCTCTCTACCTATAACTCTCTCTTCCGTCTCTAAACTTCTTTCATGCCCCTGTTTCTCATCCACTCACAATATGCTTTTTTTTTTTTTTTTTTCTACCACAGCCTGGCTCACCTCTTCATTCCCCCATGCTGTTCCTTGCACCCCTTTCGTCTTCTCTTCATCTCACACACCACCTCACATGCTGCACAGATTTCTTCTGTGAATATCTTGCACACATCTTCCACATCCCCCATCTGGTCCAATCTATATTTACTTAATGGCTCCTCCACTTTCCTCTTATATTCTGCGTTTTTGCCATCCTCTTTTAACTTTTCCACCCTCCTTGTATGTACTACTTCCTCCCGTCCTTCCTTTTTCTATTTCTCATTTTTTTTTTTTTCAATTTGGCCACCACCAAGTGGTGGTCCGAAAGTCCACTCCCCGAACCTCTATATACTATTGCATCCATTACACACGTTCTCATTCTTTTATCCACACACACATAACCAGTCACTGCTTTGCATTCATTCAGTTCACTGCCCACCCTTCTCATCACTTGCCAAGTATACCTGTGAAACATTTTGTGCCTGAAGAGGGGAGTGGCTATCACCAACCCCTTCCGGGCACAAATGTCCACTAAAGCACTGCCAAGCTCATCCATCTCTGCATGCACATCCCACTCACCAACTACTCCATTGATCTTCACATTCCCTACTTTTCCATTCATATCTCCAGGCAAAACCACTGTCTCATTCCTTTCAAACCTTTCCATGCACACTTCCACATTTGTCCAGGACTCTTCTCTCACTCAGCTTGCACGATCTTGCATTGGCGCATACACGGACACAATCACCCACATTTGTAGTCCAACTTTCAATCTTACCCAGATAATCATTTAGCCAACTCATCCATACTCTCTTATATTCTCCTTCCATCTGTTACTCACAACAATACACACGCCTTGCTTTGTCCTCTCATTCTCCCCTATTCCTGCGCATGTACCCCATCCATACTCCCATTCTCTCACACTCTCACCTCGCCATTTAGTTTCACTTCATCATTTGCACCCCTTACATTTCATGTGTACATATATATATATATATATATATATATATATATATATATATATATATATATATATATATATATTGTTATGGAACAGAGAGAGATAATGAACACTTCAAGTGAGAACACTAAAATCACTACTGTCCTGCAAAGTTCCAGATTCAAAACAAAAGAGTTAGGTAAAATTGCAGGTTAAAGTTTAATGCTCAAACTAACAACTAAACATTCAGGACTCATAAGGATAATGCAACGGCAAAAACAGGTTAAATATATGGTTAACTGCAATAGCCTCTATTAACACGAAATTAGCAAGAGTAAATTTATCTAAGTCAGCCCTGATAAAATGAGAAAATCGGATAATGCTCAGTTAATGCAAGATATATTATTACAGATACAAAATATTATTAATAATGGCTGACATCAAAAACTCCACATGAATCACAAAAACCTCACCAGGCCTACGAATCAACACCCCAGGCCACACAGCACAAGAAAAATGGTAACAACACTTATACTCAAATTATACAGCAGCTAGATGGTTGGAGACTTCCTGAGCACTCACAAAGATAATACACTATACAGGGGAGGACAGAGATATGAACCAAATGAGGAGTAGATCTAAGTGGCAACCAATGCAGAGACTGAGCTCATTATATAGGGCCCGGCAGAGCTTGATTCAACTTGTAATAAGGACGCGCAAATGAAGCCATAGGGGCCAAAGAGTTGACACTCCTGCTCTGAGCAACAGAAAGAATGACCTACTCTACTATAAGGGGGAGAAGGGGGGAGTGAGGTAGAACATGCAAGAATGGTTACTATGGAAGCCACGAGGCGAATCGTGATCAAACATGCAGCATACTGTACGTTAGAATTATACAAAGGATGATGAAATCATAGGCTATGTAACACCTCCCCACAAAGAAAAAGAAATTTACAAAGGAAATTTCTTATTACTCTAAAACAATGTGTCTAAAGTCTAGATAAGCAATCTGCAATAACATTTTCTTTCCCCTTGACATGTTCTATGTCTAATGAATACTCCTGAAGAAGTAGACTCCATCTTGTCAATCTCTGATTTTTATCTTTAAACTTACTAAGGAATTTCAGTGGGTTATCATCGGTATAAATGACTATGGGGTCAGAACCAGAACACAAATAAAATGAAAAATGCTGTAAACCCAAAATCAAGGCCAAAAGCTCTTTCTCAATAGTTGAGTAGTTCTTTTGAGGTGGAGTGAACTTCTTACTGTAATAAGATACAGGGTGTTCAATACCCTGATCATCCTCTTGCAGCAAAACAGCCCCAGCTCCTGTATCACTTGCGTCAACAGCCATCTTAAAAGGCTTAGCAAAATTTGGAATAGCGAGCACTGGCTGACTTAATTGGATAGCTTTAAGTTTACTAAAAGAGTATTCACAGTTATCAGTCCAGACAAATTTAACTCCCTTTTTCAGTAGGTCTGTAAGTGGTGATACAAGAATTGAAAAGTTAAGAACAAATCTCCTGTAATAACCTACCATTCCCAAAAATCTTTTAGCTCTTTCCTACTTTTAGGTCTGGGAAGATCACTTATAACCTGAACCTTAGCTCCTGGTGGTGCAACGTGTCCATCACCAATTACGTATCCAAGGTACTGAACTTTAGCTTGACCAAACTCACACTTTGACAAATTAGCTACAAGATTAGCCTGAACCAAATGCTCAAGAAATTTACTGACATGGCATAGGTGATCTTTCCAGTTGTCACTGAAGATTAATACATCATCAATATAAACAATACACCCTGCCAAACCCTCTGTTACAACATTCATGAGCTTCTGAAAAGTGGCTGGTGAATTCTTCATACCATATGGCATTACAGAACATGCAAAAGTCTTTCCTAGTGTTAGAAAACATGAGATCTCCCTAGCACGTTCAGTCATAGGTACTTGCCAGTATCCCTTTAACAAATCAAACTTACTTATGTACCTAGCCTTTCCGATCTTGTCTATGCAATATTCGACGCGAGGGAGAGGGTAAGTGTCTGTTTTGGTTATCTGATTAACACGTCTGTAGTCGATCCAAAGCCGCTGTGACCCACCTAGCTTAGGGACTAGAGTGACAGGAGAACTCCACTCGCTCTGACAGGGCTCAATCATCTCGTGGTCCAACAGGTAGCCAAGCTCCTTCTGGATGAGAGGAACTTTCACTGGGTTCACACGGTAAGGAGGCAGTTTAATTGGCTTTGCGTCTCCAACATCGACATCATGCATCAACTCAGTGGTTCTTCCTGGAGTGTCACGGAACACTTGCGGGTACTCCTGCAGTAATGCCAAAAACTCCTGCCTTTCCTCGGGAGCTAAATGAGAAAACTTAGTCTGGAGATCATTCATGATATCAGGATTCTTCCCTAAACTATCACTCAGGCTCATACTGCATGGGAGAGCTTCACATGCAGACTCGGATGGAACAGCTACAGTGCAGACTGGGTTATTTTCGTCCCGCCTGTGATATAACTTTAGCATGTTGATGTGACAAAGTTGCTTGTTCTTTCTACGATCTTGTGTGGCGATGACATAGTTGACATCACTGAGTTTCTTCTCCACGAAATAAGGACCACTAAACTTGGCTTGAAGAGGTTGCCCATGCACTGGTAGCAGAATCAAAACCTGATCTCCTGGCTGAAAGTGGCGTAACCTGGACTTCTTATCATACCAAGTCTTCATCTTCTCCTGAGCAGCTCCTAAATTCTCTCTCGCCAGCTGTAAAGCAGTGGACAGCCGTTCTTTGAACTTCATCACATACTCCAGCAGGTTGACGTCATCTTCCTCCGACAGCCAGCATTCCTTGAGTAGCTTAAGGGGTCCTCTTACTTCATGGCCAAACAGTAGTTCAAAGGGTGAGAAACCCAGTGATTCATTTGGAGATTCTCTTGCCGCGTATACAACGAATGGAAGACCTTTATCCCAGTCTTTCTGATGTTCCAAACAGTATTTCCTGAGCATCGATTTGAGTGTTTGATGATATCTCTCCAATGCTCCTTGGGTCTGCGGATGGTAAGCTGAAGACATGATCTGGGTGATGCCCAACTCTTTCAGAGACTGCTTGAAAACATTTGACATGAAATTACTTCCCCGGTCTGACTGTACCTCCTTGGGCAGACCAAACTTGGTGAAGAACCCTAGCATTTCCTTAACCACGTTCTTTGCTGAGATATTTCTAAGTGGAATGGCTTCAGGATAACGAGTAGCCATATCAATCAGGGTCAACACATAAGAAAATCCTGAAGACGTCTTAGGAAGAGGGCCCATAATATCCACCAACACACGGGTGAATGGCGCCTCAAAAGGAGGAATGGGAACTAGAGGTGCAACCTTTTTGGTCTGATTACACTTCCCCACAACTTGACAGGTGTGACAAGACTTACAATACCAGGAAACATCTCTGAAAATACCTGGCCAGTAGAAGTGTTTCAAAATGCGTGCCACAGTCTTCCTCACTTCAAGGTGTCCTGCCAAACTGGAATCATGAGCCACTCTAATGATATCCTGCCTACAAACACGAGAGATGACAACTTGATGTACAACCTCCCATTCACAGTCAGCTGATGCTGTTGGGGGTCTCCACTTCCTCATATGTACTCCTGACTTTATATTATAACAAGTAGAAACACCAGCTGACTCTTCCTCACTGCAAGCAGAGTTAGCTAGACCTTTCAACTCAGGGTCAACAACCTGCAACTCAATCAACTCTTGATGAGACAAATTATCAACATCACGGGGTACTGCCTCATCTGGTGAGTGGTCCAAATTAGCAAGAAAAGTGTTAGCTAGGATAACATCATCATCATCATTATCCTCTAAGTCACCAGTAACTTTAGACTTAGCCCTAGTGACAGCACATGCAGAGAACACATCAGGGATATCACAATCCTGGGTTGCAGTCACTGGCTTACTAGACAACTGAGAAGCTGGACACACTTGACCTCCACCAATACCATTTCCAAGCAAGAAAGTTACACCTGACATTGGGAGTGTCTCAACCAACCCAACCATAACGGAACCATTAACAAAACTAGACTCTAAATTCACTCTGCACAGAGGGACAGAGAAGTAATTATTCCCTACACATTGTAAGATTACAGTTTCATCAGAGGAATTAACATTAAAGCCTAGAACACTGGTCAGCATAAGGGATTGGCAAGCACCTGTATCACGATATATTTTAACTGATTTCCTGTCCGGTATATTTTAACTGATTTTCAGTCCAAGGACTGACAAAACCATCAGACAGGAAATTAGCACATGAACTCTTGAGAGTGTCACCCACGTTACTGATCAAAAGAGGAGCTTCATCATGAGAATTTAAGTTACCCCTCAAAGCAGGTTCAGTTAACTCGGTTAAAGAATTCTGGGAACTCTCAAGGGTGGACACTAGACCAATTGACTGAATATTTAAAGACTCCTTTTTGTTCACATCACGCTGTCTCCTGAAACATTTCTCCGTAGTATGACCAAGCTTACTACAATAAGTACATTTACTTTTCTAAAATCTAGAGGTGAAGCTGGTATTTACTTCCTGAGAAACATCATCTTTATTCTCTTTCTTGTTACCTGTACTCTGAGTAGAGGCAACGTACTTACTCTCAGCTTTCCTTTTTTCTTTAGAATATCTCTTGTGAGTGAGAACATATTCATCAGCTAAAACTGCAGCATCAGACAAATTATCTATTCTTTTCTCATCAAGATATAGGCTTACATCTTTATTAATACATCTTTTGAAGACCTCCAGCAAAATCATCTGCTTAAATTTATCAAAATCAGAATTTACATTCTTTGAATTTAACCACTGCTCTAAAAGATCTTCTTTGATTTTTGCATACTCAGCATGGGATTGTTTATCTTGCTTATAAGTTGTTCTAAGTTTTACTCTATAAGCTTCAGGAACAAGCTCATAGGCCCTAAGAATCAAGCTCTTAACTACATCATAATTATCACATTGATCCTGAGGCAAAGATGCATAAGTTACTGAGCTTTACCGGTGAGAACACTCTGAAGGAGTACTGACCAATACTTTTTGGGCCAATTAAAACCTGTAGCTACCCTCTCAAACAACTGAAAATACTTTGTTAAATTAGATTCATTAAAAGGAGGGACAAGTTTAACATTTTTAGCCACATCAAAATCATCAGAGCTAGATGATCAAGTTCCACCTTGTTTCATGCGATACTCATGGTCTGCCTGAATCCTAGCAAGTTCAATTTGTGCCTGCTGAATACGAGCCTGAGACTCAGCCTGTGCCTGTGCCTCCTGAATACGAGCCTGAGATTCAGCCTCCTTAGCACGTGCCTGAGATTCAGCCTCCTTAGCACGTGCCTGAAACTCAGCCTCCTTAGCACGAGCCTCCTGCAGGGCTAGCTGTAACTTAGCTATTTCAATCTGTGTTTGCTCATCTGGAGGAGTTACATCAAACAAGCTTTTATTAATCATGCCAACAATTTGATCTCTAGAATGATGAGAGTGAACAGCAATTCCCAATTGTTGAGCAACAAGCTTAAGTTCATTCTTTGTTCTGTTTTCTACATCACACACTGTTTGCACATTTGACAAAAAATCTTTGGCTTCATCAAGAGTAGTCATAGTAAACATCATGAATTAATCACAGTCACAAAATATCAAGCAATATCCTTATGATAATATCCTGAATATCCTGATAAGAGGTCGCCAAATTTATGTTACGGAACAGAGAGAGATAATGAACACTTCAAGTGAGAATACTAAAATCACTACTGTCCCGCAAAGTTCCAGGTTCAAAACAAAAGAGTTAGGTAAAATTACAAGTTAAAGTTTAATGCTCAAACTAACAACTAAACATTCAGGACTCATAAGGATAATGTAATGGCAAAAACAGGTTAAATATATGGTTAACTGCAATAGCCTCTATTAATATGAAATTAGCAAGAGTAAATTTATCTAAGTCAGCCCTGATAAAATGAGAAAACCGGATAATGCTCAGTTAATGCAAGATATATTATTACAGATACAAAATATTATTAATAATGGCTGACATCAAAAACTCCACATGAATCACAAAAACCTCACCAGGCCTACGAATCAACACCCCAGGCCACACAGCACAAGAAAAATGGTAACAACACTTACAGTATACTCAAATTATACAGCAGCTAGATGGCTGGAGACTTCCTGAGCACTCACAAAGATAATACACTATACAGGGGAGGACAGAGATGTGAACCAAATGAGGAGTAGACCTAAGTGGCAACTAATGCAGAGACTGAGCTCATTATATAGGGGCTGGCAGAGCTTGATTCAATTTGTAATAAGGACGCGCAAACGAAGCCATAGGGGCCAAAGAGTTGACACTTCTGCTCTGAACAACAGAAAGAACAACTTACTCTACTATAAGGGGGAGAAAGGGGGAGTGAGGTAGAACACGCAAGCCTGGTCACTATGGAAGCCACGAAGCGATTCATGATCAAACATGCAGCATACTGTACATTAGAATTATACAAAGGATGATTAAATCATGCGCTATGTAACAATATATATATATATATATATATATATATATATATATATATATATATATATATATATATATATATATATATATATATATATATTTGTATATATATTTATATACTATATATATATATATATATATATATATATATATATACTGTATATATATACACAGTAACCTCTTGATTATCTAGATGACCAATACCAGGACAATCCATTACCCGGATGCTGTAATCTGACTTTGAAAACAATTATTCGTACATTTTTTCCCATTATCCTGACAAAAGGTTGGCGTCAGTTTGGAAATTATGGTCACTCGAAAACTTCCTCCCAGACAAGTGGGAATAGCCCTTTGGCGCCTCCATGTCCGGCTGGTTAATTTACCCAGTGTCTGCCATAGCTCTCGCTTATTCTCAGTTCCCGCGCATCAATGTAAACAGTTGCTATAGCCAAAATCTAAAGAACACGGCAGGTTAAACCGCAGCCAGACGAAAACGCGTCTATCTTCACACATGCCATCATGCAGCCAGCATTGGTGTTCACTCACTCAGTTCTCCTTTGGTTACCATGCTTTTCACAACCATTCAATGCCCACTAATTTTGAAGTATTTGGGTGTTATGAAGACTCTAAAAAGAAGGTTAAGGGTGGGAACTTTTTTAGGTTCCCAAGAATTAAGGAATTCATCAAAAGTGGATAAATTTAGGTAAAAGAAAGATATCTTTAACCCACACATAGCGAGCCCAGATAACATGGTGATAATGGGCCAATATCAGCTCATTCCGGATTAGTATCGGTACCGCTAAGCTGTGGCAAATCGCATGTGACCCGCATTGGCTTAATACACAAAACACTCTTCCATCCCAGTTCTGGCAAACCAGAATTGAAATATAATATTATTGCCAATGATAACATGTACCTGAATTGGGTCTATATAGTCAAACCCATAGAGGTAGGAGTAGGTAGAGGCAGCATATGGGATTAACCAAGGGTAGGTCAGAGTGAAGCCGACAGACCTGACTCGACCAACATGGCGGTGACCTCTTTGACAGCTGTCTGACTTGGTTCCACTGACCAGGCGGGAGTGTTTTCTTAGTTGCAAACAGAAAAAAATATGTTTTATCTTTATTTATTTATTTATCTATTTTTGCATACTAACCTACAAACTATAATTCACTCTAAAGATACTCTCCAGTGAAATGTAATGGATGGGTCAGATTTCATATCTTCTCTTTCATTACACCCAAATGCGGCACAGGTGGTGGGCATTATTGGAGACTTAGGTTATTTGATGGTGAGTTACAACTTAGGACAGAACGTCTCACACCCACAGCTGAACTACAACTAAAACCAGAGGTAGAATGAAGTCTACTTTGTTTCTGGCATTCTCCCTGATGAATACCAGGTGGACACACAGCTGGAGGTATTAAAGGCTTAATAATCTCATGGCCACATCCACGGAGGTAGGATTGGGACTCTTACCTCTATGGGCACAACCATAGAGGTAGGAGTGCACAGCAATCTTCTTCAAGTCAGGTAGGTGTTGCCGTGACCTCTTGACTTGACCAATATGGCCGTTTGACAGTTCTCTGGCTTCACCGGAGCCTTCACACGCCGACTCTACCCTATTCCTACCTCTATGGTCAAACCCTCATCATGACGTTTTTAGCTGTTTGTTTAATGTTTTCCTATATATATATATATTTTACAGTTTTTAAATTAACTTAATTTTAGGTAGGGAACAGTGAAACAAAAATGGTTAGTCAATTGATGATCTTAAATATTCTATTTTTACTTGAAAATTAGAAAATTATGCATTGTATTATAACATTTCTGAATGACAATTGGTTATTTATTATTATTATTATTATTATCAGAAACAGAGAATTTGCACTAGATTTTCCCCTTATTTTTCCGACTTTTCTTCCACCGCCCACAGTACCACTGATGTCTATCTTCCCGTTATTTGCAGGGCAAATTACACTCTTTACATTAAATTTGGCTTGGCAAAACTCAGTGTTTTCATAGTAGTTCAATAGATGCTTCGTTATTACTGTGGTAAAATAAATATTGATTTTGTATAGTTTGTCCTTTTTTCGCCCTTCCTATGCTAAATCTGTTTATTATTATTATTATTATTATTATTATTATTATGATTATTATTATAATTATTATTTCAAACTATTTGTCTCCTATACAGGTCTGGCAGTCTGTCCAGTAGAATTATGTGTGCAATATGTACCAGACATGCTTTAACCCCTACACTGTGGGCATGTTTACCAATGTTCTGCGTGTCCCGCGGGGTTATTCGGGCTCCGACAGACTCTCAAAAAATATTTGCCAAAAATCAGTTATTAGTCCTAGAATATTAAAATTAAATATGCTTATGGCACATACCTTCAGCTTTCTCCAGGAATGTTTGTTGAGCCTTCGTCTGTTACCGTAGGACTTGTGGAGACCTCTGAAGTTGGGTAACGAAGTCTTCACTTTACACTTCCCGACAACCCGTAATATGATTACCACAGCCAGATATTAACACTATAAACACTACTCTATGATTTTCAAGTAGTTTGAGATCCATACTCCAAAAAAAAAAACATTGTGAAAGCAATGGAAATTACGAGCGCGTCTGACCGTCGCACTTGAGCTAGTTCGCTCTTGGTACTCTGTCATTTATTATTCATAAAACCCCTCACACTTTATATTTCTATTACTATATCACACTTATATATATCTGGAGTCTTTCTCCATAAGTTTCCTTCAGTAGTATTAGTTTATTGTCACTGAAGTCATTCAATTTTTCATTCAGTAAAATACGTAGAGAGCCACGGATTCACTTTCACTGTTATAACATAAAGTATTTTTACTCATATTCTTATATTACTAATTACTTACATTACTATTTACATTTTCTATTCTATTTTCAATATTTACCCTTCTATTTTACTTACACTATGTTATTCACTGTCACTTTCAGTAAGATAAAACTATAATACACTGTTCAATCATATGTACTGAACATCCATTGCTTTCACTTGCTATTTACGCATTATTTACACATTATTTCCACATTATTTCCACATTATTCTCCTTTCACACTTGCACTGTTAGAACTGCTTCTGGCTGTGGTAATCAAAGAAGCAGTAACACAGAGGGGAACCTGGCACTCAGTGCACTGCCAAGAGGTGCGTTTGTGCTCAGGTGTGCGGCGGGTGGTATGTGCACACACCTGACACCTGCGGATCACAGCCTTCCTTTTCCCTGTGGATGGCATTAGCTCCAGTCTGTGCCGATCCATATACGCTCTCTGCTCAAGTCGGTCGGGAAGTGTTACTGGATGGCGCCTTGGAGTTGCTACTGTCACCCTACCATATCTTTCCAGCAGCTGCTGGACACAAGTCCTGGTGAACAACCTCAGGGAGAAGGACTTGGGTGACTTGACCTTCATCTTGTACAGGATGAAGGCGTTCAGCATTGTCATATCTATGAGATGCAGAAAAACTTTCCTGTACCACCTAGTATTCTTCCTGAGGCAGTCGATCTCACCAATCATCATGTCGGACTTATCCACCAGCTGCATGTTGATATTGTAGTCCAACACAGCATCAGGTTTCATCACAGGTTCCCCTGTCCTACGGTCGACCTTCCCACTGTCTGTCATTTCCCCCTTATGTACGGTGGTGAGCATGTGCACGACCCTCTTGTCATGCCACCGTATTGCCAGCATCTTCTCAGACTTGCGTAGGTGCACGTCTCCTCGCTGCGAGGTTCCTGTCTCTGTGAATTTAGGGAAGTGGGCACGATTACTTTTGGTATATATTATTTTGTATAAGTATAGGGCATAGGGCTTATTTCAATGGATGAAATCTGTGGAAAAATCTGGGGGAAATTTGCTTAGAGCAGCACGGCGTAGGAGGTGAGAGGACAGGGTAATGGAGGGCAGGTAGGGAGGGGAGTCAGGAAGGGGGTAAAATCGCTAAAATGTCAACAATGGATGGGAGTACAGATGAGATTTGGAGTGCTGACTAGTGTTGGACATTGGCAGTACTGATAGATGATACAAGCCACCACTTGAGAGTCCAGGATAATTCAAAATAACACAGAATCACAAAAGTGACGCCCTGCAGTATGATCCATTGTGGCCGAGCGTCACGAAAGTGACGCCCCGCGGTTAGGGGGTTAACAAACATCCAAAAATTATAAACTGCAGATGTTTGAGAGCCGCAAGACGTAAACAGACTTATTACAAACTTTTTCCAAGCTGCAAAACCACCTTTAAATAACCTAGTATTGTGCTGAATATCACTATTCAACAATGACATGGATGATGTTCAGCTTAGTTCAAGGTAATTCATAGGTGGTCTCTAAACTTGTAAAAAGAGAAGAAAACTGGACATGCAGTTTTGCCTTTAATGGTCTGATACATAACCAGTGCTGGCTAACAGATGGTTCTGTAATGGTTATCAATAGGTCTGATACAGCATTACATATTTAAATGAATCGACACGTACCCAGCAAACACTGAAATGACAGGCCAGTACTGGCATGTAACGGAACTAAGGGAAAATGGCAACCATGCACTGGACGGATTCCTGGCCATAATATTCTGTTTATATCGGGCCAATTGATGTAAAACTTGTGTTGGGCCAATATATAAATAAAACTTTTTTTTCCGGCACTGGGCTGAAACGGCAACCATACATTGGACCGATTCCTGGAAGAAATGGTTTTATATATATATATATATATCATCAGCCGTTTGTGTGTCCACTGCAGAACCGGCCTATCGTGACTGAAGTGGGGACGAAACAGCCAATGTATCTCTACCAAAGGGCTTAGGCTACCTAATAGAGAGTGTATTAGGGTGAGAAGTGCTTGTAAGTGTAATTGTAGTGTTGGAGTGGGTTTGGATGTGTATGTAGTCTGTGAACTATGTGTAATCGGCCCATGCAAGCTGACTGGGTCCAAGCATGCTTTATAGTATGCGACACTGGTTCAGCCACAGCACCCCTTGTGTTCGCCAATGCAGTACGTGGCCTGAAGAACGTTCCCAAAGTTTATTTCCCTGGCAGGGCGCGAACCCTCGTTCTTCAGTGTATGAAAGCAAACACTTTACCACTGTGCCAAAGAAGATATACATATACTGTATATATATATATATATATATATATATATATATATATATATATGTTTATATTTATATAAAATTGGCCTATTGATGTAAAACACGTATTGGACGGCTATAAAAATATAACTTTTTCGAAAATTGGGTCAAGAATAGTAATAAAGTGTTGGCCTAATCAATATATTGCTGATCACGCCTATCAAGCAGCTAACAACTTAGTGATATGATTATTCATCAACCATCACAGATCATTTTCATATATTGGATAATTGAAATATAATTTAAAGGCCTATAATATAAAAATTTCGACAGAGATGGGAGGTTTCCACTGGCAACTGCCTTGTTATAAAGCGAAAGTCTTATTTTTGGTAATATTTTTGTGGAACTGAACTTGTTTTCAGCTTACTAGATAATAACTGATAATAATAATGTTATAGGGGCCTTGGTATATCCACAAATTACATACCACTGGGTCTATAAAATGGTTTGAGTTGCTGTATTGACTATGTTGGTCTTCCGTGGCTCAGTGGTAACATGCACATACCTGATGTGTTGGAGGCAAGGGTTTGAGTCCAACACCACACTCTTAATTTAATTTCAGACATTCCATCACTTGGCATCAATTCAGGACCGATGGAGATACTGAACTGGCAACATACTGTGTATTCATAGATGTATGTAACTTGGGTAAGAGAGACTCCACTCAGTAAAGCCCCTGTCACATATACGCGACTCAAGGCCCGACTGCGGCGGGACTCAAGGTCGTGTCATAGTTGGCTCCCACGCCTCCCAACTGGCCCTGAATCTAATCTGCTCATGACTGCCTCACGACTTGTCTTGACGTCCTCAAGAACGCGACCAGATCACTATGCGACCGCGAGGCAACCGCGAGGCGACAGAGCAACAAGTCTTCAAATTTGTTATTTTAACGGATTTTTGTCAGCAACGACCGGCCAAGAATGCAACACGACTGTGTGACGCATTTGGGGAATGCACAACGACCCCCCCTCGAGCCTCCGCCAACTCAGGGTCTGGTTGCGGTCTGATCATGGTCTGGTCATGGTCAGCAACTTGTTACGCAGTCATAACTTTTTTTTTGTCGGCGACTGCTTGCTGACACGCAACGAACGCATCATGATGCATCTGATTGAGCTAAGACTGCTTCAGGACTGACCTACAACACTCCTGACTACAACGCAACTGCGACCCGACTCTTGGCAAGTCATGAGGTGGCCACGATTTTTTAATGCATGCATTAAAAATTGGTGAGGCTCGAGGAGTCATCCCAGCGGCTCACGATCGCCCTCAAGAGTCTGGGCTTTGTCAGAGAATCAAAGGACGACCGATGACAAAAGCCATTACGACCTTGAGTTGCATCGCGGTCGGGCCTTGAGTCGCGTATGTATGACAGGGACTGCTGTCAGGCATTGTGGGCTGTACGGTAGGCGTTCAGAAGACAAAGGTTCGAATCCTGATTTTTTTTTTTAGAAGCATTTAAAGGATAAAAGTTTACAATGTTATTCGTTCAAAGAGAGAAAAAGTAAATTTCAAGATCTGTTAATTTTGAGCTATCCATATACACTTACTTGTAAATTGGCCTGATTACTTACACCCGATTCAGATTTGATTACTGGCTTCTGATACAGACATGATGTTGGGCCAGAACAGGACCGAATCTGGATCTATGTGCAAACGGTTGTCGGCACTTGCACTGGGACGATTCAGGTCTTCTGACTTGCCTGTACCATTCCGACACCACGTGCCATCACAAGCCAGCATCGGTACCGTTCTGATCCAGCATAATCATGATTGCTGGGAGAGTATGCAGTCATCATTTTTAGCAGACAGCATTTTAAAAGGTCACTCAAATATGAACTGCAGGACATACCAATATCTCCAAGTCAAAGAAGACTAGAGGATGATGCACATGCAACACTGAGTTTACCAAATTCTAAAACGAGGATGTGTCCTACGACGAAAAAAAAAAAAAAAAAAAAAAAACACGAAGGGACATCATCTTAATAATACTTTTCAACAGTTACCCATGAAAATCTCAAATGGGAGAACATATTCACTACATTTTTCTTGCAATAACTCTTCTAAACAAGTCTGCCTATCTATCTGTCTTTCTAATTATCTATCCATCCCTTTATCTAGTATATGCCGACTTTATGTTGCATGAGGTTCGAAGGAATACCTCAATTACTCTCTCTCTCTCTCTCTCTCTCTCTCTCTCTCTCTCTCTCTCTCTCTCTCTCTCATTATAATATTGACATGTATATTATGTTATGTAAACATACCATATATGTGGGTATACAATACAAATAATGGTATCTGTAGTAGACCCTAATAAATATTTACTACTTTTTCATGCAGTAAGAGACACAGGAAATTTAGCAGAGTAGTTGACCTCCGGCTGGTCAATAGGTTAGAAGCTCTGATCCTCAGTATTCACTCTTCCGTCTTCCCTAGGGACTAGCTGAAAGGGAAAAATGTCAGTGTCCAACCACGACTCGATGAGGGAGGGTGTGCCAGCCTGTGCTCTCGCTCTCTTACCAAGCTACAGTGGCCTTGGGATATCCAACACTCCACAATCACCTGTGACGGTAGGTAATTTCTGAAATAGTCTCTTTAACATTTAGAGGCCCTGAGCTTTACAATGGGATTTTGTAGCTACCATTTAAGCTTTAAATAATCACAGTACAAATTCCCTAGTGACTGAGTGGTCATTGAAAAGTATGAAGTTATTTTTTATGACTTATTTTTTTTTTGTCTTTTTGCATATTTCATGGATTATTCAAGGAGATTTCCACCCTCCTGGACCTATTTGACGACTTGTCTGACATGGGGGAGGGTGGGGATATAACAACATCTACCGGGAGATGATGCAGGAATTAATGATGAGACATCCACTTACCATAAGGAGGACTCAGACCATGAAGAAGAAGGGGAACATTCAGAGGAGAGTCCCTCTGTCGACCTACCCCACTCGTACCTCACCTAGCAATCACCCACCCGTGTCTGGACCACAACCCTCACACACACGCTACCACGGACCAGCCAGACCGTACACAACCCTCTGTCACCATCAGCACTTCTTCTCCCGCCACTATCACTGACTTGTCACCACAACCACAGACGATTGGTGAACACAAGTCATCTGCTGCACCAGGGCATAGTCCCAGGTTTCATATGCCATACTCAGTGAATACAGCAACTGCAAAGAGTGGCATGAAAGGAACAAAAAGCAGCTACGACGAAACCGCAAGAGGAGATGACACAATCTTACCTTAAGTAGAGAGGCCCACACCAGCTACTGCCGGTGCACAGATGGAGGAGGGGGTCCTCACACCTTTCCTAGATGATACCATGCGTCTGTGACTCTACACACCAATGCTTTTATAAAGGCAGTACGAGATCATATATAGAACCTTATAGCCATGTACAATGACCTGACATTTTCAGAGCTTCAAGCCCTTCTAGGTGTCCTCATCGTTTTAGGGGCCAAGAAAGACAACCACCGAAGAGATGTTTAGTCCTATACTTGGTTGCTCTTTTAACAGGTGTGCAATATCAGAACCTCAATTAAGCTTCCTGATGAGGTCCTAACGATTTGATGACAAGACAACATGAGGTGAGAGGAGATAGGTTGACAGGATTGCTCCAGTGAGGACATATTGGGACACCTTTCTGCAGACTATCTACAGTATCTCTCTCTCTAGTACCAGATGCCTTACTCTCGTAAGGGGTGTCCACAAACAAAGCTCCTCCAAGCCGCCCTGTCCCCCACCATTTCACTGCCCTGCTCCCAGCTCATATCCTCCTCTCTAGTATACCTCTCCACTCCATCACTCCATCTCATCCTTGGTCTTTGCCTCCCTCTCCCCCCCCCCTCCACCTCACTCACATACATTCTCGTCATCAGTCTTTCACTTTCCATCCTCTCCACATGACCAAATCACCTCAGTGTGCTTCTAATGATTTTTGCAACATCCTTATCCACACCACAACGCCCCTTCACTTCCTCATTTGTCAGTCTGTCTCTCCATGCGACTCCATTATGCTCCTCTCAAATAACTCACTTCCACTGATCTCACTCTGGACTTCTGTCCTTCCAACAATGTCCAAGCTTCACTTCCATACATTAGAGTTGCAATCACAATACTGTCATGTAACTTTTTCATTTCCATGCTAAATTCCCTGCTTCTTATTACTGCTTTCAAAGAACCAGCAACCTTTCTTCCTTGTTGTACCTTTTCAAGCACTCACCCTCTAAACTTCCATCCTTACTCATCACACTACCCAAGTACTTAAACACACTGACATTTTCCATTTCCTCCTCATCCAAATTCACTGTACATTCACTGATTTCATTTCTCTCGAAGACCGTAATTTTACTCTTCCCTACATTCATCTTTCGATTCCGTTTCTTACACACTTTCCCAAAGCCTTGCAGCTCCCTTTCGTCTTCATTTAACAACACAGTATCATATGTAAACAACAGTACAGGGAGTTCCAAACACTGCCCTCTCTTATTATGGTGGCTCCAGCATCCACTGTCTTACCTTGTATCTCTTTTATAACCCCATCCATATACAGATTGAACAACCATGGAGACATGACACATCCCTGTTTTAATCCAACCTTTAAAGAGAAAAATTCACTCAGTTCACTACCTCACACACTGCAGTCTTAGCACCCTCATACATACTCTTCACGGCATTCAACAACTTCCCATCTACTCCATATATTCTTAATACTTTCAACAATCCTTGTCTATCCACCCTGTCATATGCTTTCTCCAAATCCATGAAGGCTGCATACAACTTCTTTTCCTTCTCTAGAAATTTTTCCACTAAAGATCTAAAAATGAATATCTGATCTACACAACCTCCTCCCTTCCTGAAACCTCCCTGTTCTTCTCCAACTAATTCCTCAGTCATTTCCTTAACTCTGTCAAAAAGTATCCTGCCATATACTTTTACTATTACACTAAGAAGACAAATACCCCTATGATTACCACACACACTTTTTTTCCTCCTTTCCTTTGTACAGATGAATAATTATACCGGACTTACAATCCTCCGGGACTCTACCTTCCTTCCAGGCCAATCAGCACGTCTTCCACATCCATTCTACTACCATCTCTCCCCCATGCTTCAGCTTTTCACCACGCACTTCATCAGTTCCTTGGGCTTTTCATTACCCCCCTGGGGGTAGGATTTTTTTTCCAGAGTACTCGCCCAGTATTCCTGCTTGTTGTTAAAGGCGACTAAAAGGGTTGGTGGAGGGTTAGTGCCCCTCCCCGGAAAACAACTAACTAAAAAAACAAACAATAAGCCTCGGGCAAGGACTGACCAAACGATGACGACCAAGGACCGGACAAAGGACTTGGTAATGAGTACATGGAATGTAAGAGGAGCGAATGATGAGGTGAAAGAGAGAGAGATTGTCCAGGTGCTTGAGGGTGCGAAAGTGGATGTATGTGGAATAACTGAAACAAAATGGAGAGGAGAAAGTGTGAGAGAATGAGAGTATGGATGGGGTATATGTGCAGGAGTAGGTGAGAATGAGAGGGCAAAGGAAGGAGTATGTATAGTTGTGAGTAAAAGATGGAAGAAGAGCATAAGACAGTATGGATCAGCTGGGTCAAGGATTGTGTGGGTAAAGTTGAAAGTTGGAATACAAATGTGGGCAATTGTGTGTGTGTATGCGCCAATGCAAGATCGTGCTAGAAGAGTGAGAGAAGAGTTCTGGACAAATGTAGAAGTGTGCATGGAAAAGTTTGGAAGGAATGAGAGAGAGTTTTTGATCGGCGATATGAATGGTAAAGTTGGGAATGGGAAGGTGGATGGAATAGTTGGTGACTGGGGTGTGCCTGCTGAGATAGATGAGATTGGCAGTGCGTTAGTGGACATTGGTGCTAGGAGGGGGTTGGTGATAGCCAATACCCTCTTCAGGAATAAAATGATCCACATGTATACATGGCGAGTGATGAGAAGGGTGGGTGGTGAACTGAATGAAAGGAAGACAATGATTGATTATGTGTGTGGGGATGAAAGGATGCGAAGATGTGTAATGGATGCAAGAGCTCATAGAGGTTGGGGGAGTGGACTTTCTGACCACTACTTGGTGGTAGCCAGAATTAGAATTCAAGTAAGATGGAGGAATAGAAGAAGGGAAAGACGAGAGGAAGGAGTAGTTGCAAGGAGAGTGGAAAGGTTACAAGAGGGTGAGAAAAAGGCAGAGTATAAGAGAGAAGTGGAGGAACGATTGGGCAAAAATGAATTGGAGCAGATGGGAGACGTGGAACGTGTGTATAGGATATTTACAGAAGAAATATGTGCAGCATGTGATGTGGTGTGTGGAAGGAAGAGAAGACGGAGGGGGGTGCAAGGAACAGCGTGGTGGACTGAAGAGGTGAGACAGGCTGTGGCACACAAGAAGAAAGCATACGATGAATGGATGAGAAATAGAGGCGTGGAAGAAGTCGAGAGGCAGAGGAGAGAGTTGTATGTAGAAAGAAAGAGAGGGGTGAAAACATTAGTAAGGGAGAGTAAGAAGAGAGTGGATGAGGAATTTGGAAGGAATTTGAGTGTAAAGTGGAGGGACTGTAAGAAAATGTTCTGGAAAGAGGTGAAAAGAGTAAGACAGGGTAGAAGTGAAGTTAGCAGGGGAGTGAAAGATAAAAATGGTAGATTACTAGTGGAGAAGGGAGAAAAAGTGAGCAGATGGAGAGAACACTTTAAGGAATTGTTTAACATAGAGAATGGAAGTAATGCGAGTATAAGTGGCTGGGGAATGGCTGGGAGAAGGAGGGAGGTGAGAAGACAGGAAGAAATCAGTAGGATAGAAGTTGTGGAAGCAATGAAGAAAGTTAAATCGGGGAAAACCCCAGGAATTGATGGAGTGTGTGGTTAAATGCTGAAGCATGGGGGAGAGATAGTAGTAGAATGGATGTGGAAGATGTGCAGATTGGCCTGGGAGGAAGGTAGAGTCTCGGAGGATTAGAAGTCAGGTATGATTATTCCCTTGTACAAAGGAAAAGGGGAAAAAGAAGTGTGTGGTAATCATAGGGGCATTTGTCTTCTTAGTATAATAGGAAAAGTGTATGGTAGGATACTTATTGACAGAGTTAGAGAAAGAACAGAAAAATTAGTTGGAGAAGAACAGGGAGGCTTTAGGAAGGGAAGAGGTTGTGTAGATCAGATATTCATTCTTAGATCTTTAGTGGAAAACTTTCTAGAGAAGGGAAAGAAGTTGTATGCAGCTTTCATGGATTTGGAGAAAGCATATGACAGGGTGGATAGACAAGGATTGTGGAAAGTGTTAAGAATATATGGAGTAGATGGGAAGTTGTTGAATGCTGTGAAGAGTATGTACGATGGTGCGAAGGCTGCAGTGCGTGTGGATGGTGAACTAAGTGAATTTTTCTCCTTGAAAGTTGGGTTGAAACAGGGATGCGTCCTGTCTCCATTGTTGTTCAATCTGTACATGGATGGGGTAATAAAAGAGGTACAAGGTAGGGTAGTGGATGTTGGAGTGGCCCTGGTGAGAGAGGATTGTGTTTGGAAACTCCCTGTACTGTTGTTTGCAGATGATACTGTGTTGTTGAGTGAAGACGAAGGGGAGCTGCAAGGCTTGGTGGATGAGTTTGGGAGAGTGTGTAAGAAACGGAATCTAAAGGTGAATGTAGGGAAGAGTAAAGTGATGGTCTTTGAGAGAGGTGAAGTCAGTGAGTGTACAGCGAGGTTGGATGGTGAGGAATTGGAAAATGTGAGTACATTTAAGTACTTGGGTAGTGTGATGAGTAAGGATGGAGGTTTGGAGGGTGAAGTGTGTGAAAGGGTACAGCAGGGAAGAAAGGTTGCTGGTTCTTTGAAAGCAGTGATAAGAAACAGGGAAGTGAGCATGGAAGTGAAAAAGTTACTACATGACAGTATTGTGATACCAACTCTAACGTACGGAAGTGAAGCTTGGACATTGTTGGAAGGACACAAGTCAAGAGTGAGAGCAGTGGAAATGAGTTATTTAAGAGGAGCCTGTGGAGCCACATGGAGAGACAGGCTGACGAATGAGGATATAAAGGAGCTTTGTGGTGTGGATGTGGATGTGATAGGAAGCGTTATGAGGAACACACTGAGGTGGTTTGGCCATGTGGAGAGGATGGAGGGTGAATGACTGACGAAGAGAGGGTATGTGAGTGAGGTGGAGGGGGGAAGAGGGAGGGGGAGGCCGAGGATGAGATGGAGGGGTGGGGTGGAGAGGTATATGAGAGAGGGGGTTGTGAGTTGCGAGCAGGGCAGTGAAATGGCGGGGGACAGGGCGACTTGGAGGCGATTTGTTTGTGGCCACCCCAAACTGGATTGAGGCGTCTGGCAATAGATAGATAGATAGACTTTCTTCATTGCTTCCACAACTTCTATCCTACTAATTTCTTCCTCTCTTCTCACATCCCTCTGTCTCCCAGCCGTTCCCCAACCACTTATACTCGCATTGGTTTCATTCTCGAAGTTCAACATGTCCTTAAAGTGTTCTCTCCATCTGCTCTCCTTTTCTCCCATCTCCACTAGTAATCTAACATTTTTATCTTTCAATCCCTGACTTCTTTGGCACCCTGTCTAACTCTCTTTAACTCTTTCCAGAAAATATTCTAACATTCCATCTACTATATACTCAAATTCCTTCCAGATTCCTCATCCACTTTCCTTACTTTCTCTTACTAATCTTTTCATCTCTCTCTTCCTCTCTACATATGACTCTCTCTTCCATCTCTCAAGCTCTTTCATGCCCTTATTCCTCATCCACTCACTATATGCTTCTTTCATTTGCGCCACAGTTTGTATCACCGCTTCATTCCACCATGCTGTTCATTGCACCCGCTTTGATCTTTTCTTCACCACACACACCACCTAACATATTGGACCGAATTCTTCTGTGAATATCTTGTATACACCTTCCACATCCCGCATCTGCTCCAGTTCATATTTGCCCAATCGCTACTCAACTTCTCTCTTATAATCTGCCTTTTGTTCCATCCTTATGTAACCTTTCCACCCTCCTTGTATTAACTACTTTCTCCTGTCCTTCCCTTCTTCTATTTCTCCAGCTCATTTGGACCATGATTGTCACCACCACCAAGTGGTGATCAGAAAGTCCATTCCCCCAACCTTTGTATGTTCTTGCGTCCATTACTTACCTTCTCATTCTATCATCCACACACACATAATCAATCATTGCCTTGCGGTCATTCAGTTCACAACCCACCCTTCTCATCACTCGCCAAGTATAACTATGGACCATTTTGTGTATGAAGAGGGTATTAGCTATCACCAACCCCCTCCCGGCACAAATGTCCACCAAAGCACTGCCATTCTCATCCGTCTCTGCAGACACACCCCACTCACCAACTACTCCATCTACCTTCACATTCCCTACTTTTCCATTCATATCTCCGGGCAAAAACACTCTCTCATTCCTTTCAAACTTTTTCACGCACGCTTCCACATTTGTCTAGAACTCTTCCCTCATTCTGCTTGCACGATCTTGCGTTGGCGCGTACATTCACACAATCGTCCACATTTGTAGTCCAATTTTCAGTCTTTACCCACACATTCCTTGAGCCAACTGATCCATACTCTCTTAGATTCTCCTTCCATCTGTTACTCACAACAATATACACAGCTTCTTTTGCCCTCTCATTCTTACCCACTCCTGCGCATATACTCCATCCATACTCCCATTCTCTCACACTCTCACCTCGCCATTTAGTTTCAGTTAATCCACAGACATCCACTTTCGCACCTTCAAGCACCTGGATAATTTCTCTCTCTCTTTCACCTCATCATTTGCACCCCTTACATTCCATGTCTCAATCCATATCATGTCCTTTGTTTGGTCCTTAGTCGTCACCTTTTGGTCAGTCCTAGTCTGACACTTGTTGTTTGTATTTTTAGTTATTTATTTTCTGTGGAGGGGCACTGACCCTCTGCCAACCCACTTATTGTCATGTAGGGAACAGGTGTTAGTTGGTTATAAGGTTACCACCCAGCACTGTAAATGTTTTCCTGGTTTACAGGAAATCATTTTGTTTGCCACTCAGTGTATAGCTAACTTGAAAACAGAGTACCACTACACTAAGTTGGAGATGATGGACGCCCCCACCTACCACCTTTGTGCAGTGCTGCAAGAAAACTACATACCTGGCGAACACATGACGGTAGATGAGCAGCTCCCGGCCTTTCGTGGAACTTGTATCTTCAGGATGTACATGCAGAATAAACGTGATAAATATCATTGAAATATATCATTTAGATAGGACTGGTGAAGGAGGGAGACAGAGTAAACTGAAGGAGGGAGAAAAAGTGGAGGTGAAGAAGGGAAAGAAATTGGGAGTGAAGGAGGGAGAGAAAGTTGAGGTGAATGAGGAAGTGAAAGAGGGGATAGAGATGGGAGACCGAGTAAAGTGAAAGAAGGGGAAGAAAGTGTAGGTGAAGGAGGGAGAGAAAGTAGGAGTGAAGGAGGGAAAGCTGAGGTGAAGGAGGAAGCGAAAGAGGGAATGAAGGAGGGAGAGAAAGGATAAGAGAAATACTGAGCACATGAAGAAGAAAGGGAGGAAGTGATATAGCCGAGATAACATCATGAAAGAGAGGGAAGGAGAGTTAGGTGGAGGGGGTAATAGTCTGTGTGTGCAGGGTTAGGGAAACATTTTTTTTTTTCTTTTTTTCAGTGTACTTATAACTTCTTCTTCCATTTCCAGGTACGATCTGAAGCTGTTGCTTGCATGTGATGCCTCGACGTTCTACATGTTCAGCGCATTTCCTTACCTGGGTAGGGGTCCATCCCCACAACTGGTACTGAGAATCAGGGCCACTACCTGACAAAGTTCCCGCTACAAGATCTCTACCACACAAGCCGCATTGTCACAACGGAAAAATAATTCACTTCTTTTCCCTTGGCAGTGGAACTTCTTGACAGTGGGCTCAACATAGTGGGGACAGGAGTACTGACTGAGGCAAGTAGGAAGAGACCACCAGGAACTACAGCCTTCCTTATTCGAGATAACCTTAGTGTCATACAGTATAAGACCAAAAAATCCAAAGGCAACAAGACTGTCAATCTGCTGTCCACTATACATCACACTCAAGAGTTACGATATAAAAACAAACCAAAAGCAATTCACTGTTTCAACAAACACAAAGGAGGCATAGACAGCACTGATGAACTATGTGCTAACTACACATGTAGCTAACAGATACGACGGTGGTTAGTGTGTATATTCCTGAGGATCCTAAGCATCGCTGCTCAGAATGCCCATATCATTTAGTGTCAAAGGTCATGCAAGCAACTCTTCAGTCAAGACCAAGATGAACTTCATGAAGCAACATGGATACAGCCTCATTCGCCCATAGGCCTACTGACGCTTCGGTTTACCTGGACAGCATAGCACAGTTATACACTTCATTCGGTCAGAGCCGTTCATAAACAGCCTAGGATTAAAAAAATTGCCAAAAATCGAAAGATTGAGAGAGATTGAGAAAGGAGTGCAATTTTGAAAGTGGCGCACCATGGGAGACCACAATGAGTCACCCAGAGTGCGTACCATGTGCTCCCACTGCCCCTGTGTCAGGTCAACTTATACCCCATATTACACACACACACACACACACACACACACACACACACACACACACACACACACACACAGTAAAAAATCGCATATCATGACCGAGAACAGTGGCCACATGCTCCTAGGAAACGTTGAGAGCATCACTAGGGAATTTACTTCAGTATACCATGGCCATACACCAATGAAAAGCGCCTGGTCCCTTATGGACAGAAGAAAGCCTACGGGGTCTACTCTGTATTTCACCAGATAGGAGCGGTCATGATGGGGGCCCAAAATTTACCTTCCTAGCTTCTGTGAGTACCAATTTGGGTGTTTTATGAGTTTTGCATCAAACCTAACCTATCTAGGCCAAAGAGATAATCGGTCGGCACTGGGGGTGTTAGAGGTGCTGGCAGAGTTGGGGGGAAAGGTGTGACAAATTAGCTGAATGTCTAATTCATTGGGGTGTTCTGTATCCTGCATTCACCCAAATGCAAAGGGGGTTTCCCCTTCTGGGGTTACCGTAAAAGCATTTTCATGCGACCTAGATCAAACTTGTTGAAGGGTTGAGGGTCAGGGAGAAGCAGAGGGATTCCATTTCAAGAACAAGAAGTCAAAGGTGAAGGTCACTGGGGAAGGGCGAAGTTCGATCCCTGTGTGTGGTTATGCAAATCAAAAAACTTTTAGGAGAAATCTTGGTGGAAGTGTTGAAGATCAGCCAAGAGATTGGCCTATTGCCTTTAATATCTATAAGTCAAAGTTTTCATTCGATTTAGCCCAAAGGCTGAGAAAGAGTTTCAGGGTAACATAAGGTTGAGGGGATTTGATTTTGAGGATAACTGGTTGGAGCTGAAAGTCAAACTCAATCACATAGGTCAAGATCACTGAGTAGGTCAATTAAGACCGGGTGAAATGATTAAAGGTCAAGCCTATGTGAAGATTTTTTAAATTATTATTATAAGAAAGCAAATGATTCCGTTGAAACGGCAGCAATGAGAACAATTCAAGGACAAGCACCAGTCGAGCAGGGCAGTACTCCCGAGGTGGATGGAAAGCTGATGACAGGGAGTGCTGGAGCTCCCGTTTCATCAGCCCTCAGGACTAGTTCCTGACCATCCCCCTTTGCTGAACTTTTTCAGTGTCTCAGTTACACAGAGAGTAGGCCAGCATGCTCTCCAGTACAAATTTCTCTAACTATCTTCACCAAACTACATGGACGGTACACACTACACTTCCTATTCAAAATTTACCCAAAATGGCGTCGTTTTATCAAGCCTCGGAGTCCCCAGGGGGGGGGAACATAAATGCCCCCACCATCTGCCCCTCTCCCGGTGACGACTCAAGGTGCCTGGAACCACTGTCTGACTCTCTTCTTCTTCATTTCTGCAACATTCGCGGCCTTTCCTCTAACTTTCGCTCTGTTGAGCACCACCTCTCCTCCTCTAAACCTCACCTTCTTTTTCTAACGGAGACTCAGCTGTCTGAGGCAACTGACAGCAAACCCTTTTCTGTATCCTCCTACTTTCTCTATGCTCATTTCAAAGCCAAAGGTGGCTGTTGTGTATATATACGCAACGACTTAGCTTGCTCTCGTGTTCCTGAACTTGATTCTTCTGAATTCTCCACACTCTGGCTTCGGCTTTCCTGTCATTCTCTGACTAAATATATCTGTGCTGTTTACTTATCCCCTAATTCTACTGACTATCAAAAATTCTTCGACTATCTTACATCTACGATGGAACACATTCTATCCATTTCTCCTTTCTCTGAAATCTCCATTCTTGGAGATTTCAATGTTCACCATCACCTTTGGCTCTCCTCTCCTTTCACGGATCCACCTGGTGAACAAGCCTACATCTTTTCTATCCTTAATGACCTAGAGCAGCTTGTACAGCACTCTACCCGTATCCCTGACCGCCTTGGAGAGAGCTCCAACATACTTGACCTCTTCCTCACAACTAATCCTTCTGCTTACTCTGTTAATCTTTTCTCTCCGTTGGGCTCCTCCGATCACAACCTTATTACCTTAACCTGTCCTATCACTCCGGTACGGCCTGTGGACCCTCCAGGGAAACGTCGTCTATGGCATTTTGGAGCCGCAGACTGGGAGGCCCTCAGGCAGTACTTCTTTGATTTTCCCTGGAATGATTATTGCTTCCATGGCCGTGACCCATCTGAGTGTGCCTTGCGCATTACGGAGGTTATTCTCTCGGGCATGGAAGCATACATTCCTTTCTCATATCCTTTGACTAACGCAAGAAAGCCTTGGTTTAATCACGCTTGTTCTAATGCTGTCCGCAACAAGGAGAGGGCCTACAAAAGGTACCAGAGCCAACCCACCCCTGAATCACATCATCTTTACGTTTCTGCCCGGAATCGTGCTAAGTCTGTTCTTCGCTCTACTAAAAATAATTTCATCCATACTAAATGCTCTCAACTCTCCAACTCGAATTCTTCCCGCTCCTTCTGGCATCTTGCCAAAAATCTTTCTAACAACTTTACCTCATCATCCTTCCCTCCTCTTTTATACTCTGATGGTTCTGTAGCTATTTCTTCTACTGATAAAGCAGATCTCTTCGCACAGACTTTCTCCTCCAATTCTACCTTAGACGATTCCGGTGCTGTTCCTCCATCACTTCCCCCCTCTGACTTCCTCATGGCTGACATTAAAATTTCTTCAGTTGATGTATTTTCTGCCATCACTGGCCTCAGTACTAACAAGGCATATGGGCCTGATGGGGTCCCTCCTGTTGTTCTCAAGAACTGTGCTTCTGTGCTTACACCCTGCCTAGGCAAACTCTTTCGTCTTTGTCTGTCAACTTGTACCTTTCCTTCTTGCTGGAAGTTTGCTCTCATTCAGCCAGTCCCAAAGAAGGGTGACCACTCCCAACCCTCCAACTATCGTCCAATTGCTTTAACGTCCTGTATTTCAAAAGTTTTCGAGTCAATTCTTAATAGAAAAATTTTAAGGCATCTTTCCTATCACAACCTTCTTTCCGATCGTCAGTATGGGTTCCGTCAGGGACGGCTCCACTGGCGATCTTCTCACCTACCTTTCAGACTCCTGATCATCCTCCTTTCGGGACTTTGGCGAAAGCTTTGCCATTGCACTTGACATCTCAAAGGCTTTCGATCGAGTCTGGCATAAATCTTTAATTTCCAAACTGCCCTCCTACGGTTTCTATCCTTCTATCTGTGCCTTCATCACTAGCTTCCTTTCTGGTCGTTCTATAGCCGCTGTTGTAGACGGCCATCGTTCTTCTCCTAGATCTATCAATAGTGGTGTTCCTCAGGGCTCTGTCCTATCACCAACTCTCTTCCTTTTATTCATCAATGATCTTCTAAGCTGTACATCTAACCCTATCCACTCATACGCTGATGGCTCCACCCTTCACCTTTCCATTCGGTTCCCGCAACGCCCATCTCAACAGTTACTTCAACAAACAAGGGATGAGGCTATGGCACACCTAATGTTTGACTTGGCTCGTATCTCTGACTGGGGTAAAAATAATATGGTTGTCTTTAATGCATCTAAGACTCAGTTCTTACACCTTTCAACCCGACAAAATCTTCCACAGGTATACCCACTAATGTTTAATAATATTCAGCTTAATCCTGCATCATCCTTGAACATGCTTGGGGTTTCATTTACTCGGGACTTATCTTGGAAAGATCATATTACATCTCTTGTAAAATCTGCTTCCAAGAGATTGGGTGTGCTAAGCCGTCTCCGCTCTTTCTTTACCCCTGAGCAATTGTTGACTCTATACAGGGGTTTTATCCGCCCCTGTGTGGAGTACAACTCTCATGTGTGGGGAGGCTCCCCTCATACAGCTCTTCTCAATAGGGTGGAGTCAAAGGCTTTTCGTCTCATTAACTCTCCTCCTCTTACTGACTCCCTTCAACCTCTGTCTCTTCGCCACACTGTTGCATCTTTATCTCTTTTCTATCGCTACTTTAATGGTCACTGCTCCTCTGAACTGTCTGCTTGCATTCCTCCACCTCTACGACGGGCGCGTAGCACCCGTCTGGCAGGAAACTCTCATCCTTTTTCTGTCCAACTCTCTAATGCAAGAGGTAACCGTTACTCCCAGTCTTTCATTTATGCAACAGGTCAGCCCTGGAACTGTCTCCCTCTGTCTGTATTTCCTGCTGCCTATGATCTCCAGTCTTTCAAACGCAGTGTGTCCAGGCATCTCAAAATGATCGGATCTTGAATTTGGCTCTATATTGTATTTTGTTTTTCTCTTGGAGGGAACTGTTACTGCGGGCTCATGGCCTTTGGTTCCTTCTTCCTCGCATAAAAAAAAAAAAAAAAAAGAACTTATGTTATAATATTAGACGTTTATAGAGATGTCATCATTAAACTCTATAAGGAAACCAGAAAGTACCGATAAAGATAGATGTTAGACAAGGAAACACAATATCACCCTAGATATTCACTCTCTGCCTAGAGCACCTTTTTCAAAAATTTAGATATAGGGATAACAAAGGGATTAACGTAGAACAGTCTTAGCTATGGAGACGATGCCTTCCTTTTTAGTGACTCATGATTGGAACTACAAGAGATGGTAAGTGACATGAACAGGGAGGGCCTGAAGGTAGGCTTGAAGATGAATATGAGGAAGACCAAGAGTTTGTTTAGCAGACATGTTTGTTTTAGTCAAAATCATAGGTTATGAAGAACTAGAATGTGACGAGCAATGGATATACCTAGGACAAGATTCAGGCAGACCCAGTCTGTGACAATGTAATCAAGTGAAAAACAGAAATGGGATGGAAGGCTATTGGCAATCGAGAAGAATGATTAGCAATTGCCGCTATTCCAGAGGTTCTTAAACTTTTTCGGTCCCGATACCCCCAGGTTCAATTCCAAGTCAATCTATCACTCCTCTAATTTAACGACAATTTTCACTTTCAATTTCTTGCGACAAGAGAAAAGAGTTGGTATATACAAACCGCTGAATTCTGTGGGTTTATTTACTTTTGTTTGCAACAAAAAACATTTATACATAATTTATCAATTCATTGCATTTAATCGTACTTGCATATTAATCGTAGTTACCATACACGAAACTTTTTTTTTTTTTTATGCCTTTCTGGATACCTCCAAGAACGCATTTAGATATCCCCTAGGGTATCTAGGCACAACTTTGAAAACTCGTGCACTCTGCCAAACGAGGCATACAATCAGTGTGTCCTTGCTATTGTAAATTATGGATAAAAAAAAAAAATGAAGTCTAACAAAATCTTTGGGACGGAAACTTAGGAGTACTCAAAGAGGAATGGAAATGATTATGTTAGGGGTCACATGTTAAGATGTAAACAGGGAACAGTTGGAAGTCGAGGATATAATCTCAACAATCCAAAAGCATAAATGTATGTGGGCAGGTCACGTCTTTGGCAGAATAGATAACAGTTTAAACAACCAGTGTAAATGTGTGGCAAAACAGAGATGGGATGAAAGAAAGATGCAGGCTGAGGACGAGATGGTGAGATGAAGTTAGAAGAATTGTTATTGTCGAGTGGAACTGGCTAATAACCTTTGGAAAAAGACTGGAGAGGCCTTTGTCCTGCAGTATCTCAGTCTGATGGTAATGATGATGATGATGACTGTTTTAAGAAGAATCAGATTAAGGTCAAGGTCACAGAGCAAAGTCTAATCTTCGACACACTGACCTATTGGTGGGCTTGAGCACCCCACTTATTGAGTGTTTTTTGTTGTTCGTACTGTTGCAACCTTAGGTTCTCGTGACGTGCAGGTAGAAGTTATTTTTACCAACAGTTCATCACCATCCTTACAGACGAATGGGAAATATTTGAGGAACATTAGCATTGCCGGACAACATGGTCAACGTGCTATGTCGGGGCCACCACTTGGAGATGTCCTTTACCAGAACCGTAGTTCTGTCGAAAATTAATCTATGACGAGCGACACATATCTTCCTATATGCAACAGCGATGTCAAATTTGATTTTAGAAAGCGTTATGACGTTTGAAAACAGGGTTGCATTTTGAAATAGAGTACCTCGTATTATACCACATCACACCACCATCCCACAGCACCACACTGGCACCCTCACATCACCACACTGAACCACCACTCTCGTACTGTACCTTCACCCTGACAACCCCGTCAACACCCACGCACCAACACACCACTACACTCATACCACTCCACTCCCCTCAGCCACCACGCTCACACTATCCTAGTACCACTCTCGCACCATCACCACGACAACCTCACCAGCACCCTCACACTACTCCACTACCCTTAGCCACCATGCTCGCACCTTCACAGTAACATTCTCACACCATCAGGACGATAATCCCACCACCACCGTCACACCAAGAAACCACTTCCTCATAAATTCACCACTTTTGATCATAAAACAACACATCACTTATGTTTAGTATTTTATTTATTATTCAGATCTATTAAATCTCCTCTCCTCCGTTCCCCTTCCCTCCTACACATAATTTCCTCCCTCCGCCACATAATTCTCTCCCTCCTCCACTTAATTCTCCCTCCGCGTAAAATGACCCTCATTACTAAGCGGCTCTGGCAGTGGCATTAATTATCCTTCTTCTTGCAGTAAGTTCAGTTTGATTTAACTCTATATATATATTAGGAGTATTTCAGTCCTGTGTGTGTGTGTGTGTGTGTGTGTGTGTGTGTGTGTGTGTGTGTGTGTGTGTGTGTGTGTGTGTGTGTGTGTGTGTGTGTGTGTGCGTGAAAAGCTTGAGAGAGAGAGAGAGAGAGAGAGAGGGGGGGGGGAGTCTCACGTAACATGCAAAAAGTAAACATCTCAGCGAGTTATTGTTTTATGAGAAAAGACTGAGGGGTTTCAATAATCTCTCTCTCTCTCTCTCTCTCTCTCTCTCTCTCTCTCTCCAATATTTATTCAGAGTTCTCGCATATAAACGGCGATTTCCTAGGCTTAATGGGGCTGCTTGGGAACCGGGGCTATATTCATAAACATCCCTGAGCCTCAGTTGTACATAAGATGCATATTACCTTCATTCATTCGGTTACTATATACTTCACAACCAAACTAAATATAAATATGGATAATACAACCAACCAGTATGATTCAAGCTTATGATTAGCTGCAATGGAGACTTGTTTACAGAAATTACTAGAAAAGATGTTTTATGAATTCGTGCCAAGGGTTATGATGGGTTGAGAGAGCTACAGTAAATCACATTATAAGTAGCGTGTTTATATTTGCACTAGGGATAAATGCCTCAACTTTTAATATTCTACACTTATTGTTGTCTATGACCAGTTGAGAAAGAGCATTATGTTTTATATTACTGTCTTTATAGTTATAATTGTCACTTGGAGAGTAAAGTGTGTGTGTGTGTGTATGTGTGTGTGTGTGTGTGTGTGTGTGTGTGTGTGTGTGTGTGTGTGTGTGTGTGTGTGTGTGTATGTGTGTGTGTGTGTGTGTGTGTGTGTGTGTTTGTGTGTGTGTAATGGCCTTTGGTAAGAATTATGCCAGTAAATCAATAGTCCTGGAAAATCAGTCCCCAGTGTGACTGGATGTTGAAAAAACATGTATTTTATTTTTATCCAACATAATAAATCGTGAATTGCAGAATAGTGCGTTTGTTCCACAGATGATTGAATTACTACTGGTTTAGTCTGGCATTTGAGTCTTTGACGTCTGCAATGAAACAGTGCTTGTAGCTGGGTGCTACTTGTCAATTTTTTCCTGGGAACGCGTGTAGGCAGTTTTTCCGAGGGGTATTATAGTGATTCAGCTTTGTGACTGCAACACAGAAACTGATGTATAAAATTGATAGAAGCGACGTTAATGAGACGAAAGTCTTTTTCAGTAAAAGGAACACTTTTTTTTTTTGTTCGTTATTGCTGAAAAGAAAAAAAAAATCCCAATTTAGACAGCATTTGCCTTATCACTTTCATTCCGGTTTGACTTATCAATAGACTCTTTGAAACTGCTGAAAGTATTAAATAATGATTCAAGCACGAAAGCAAGATACGTAAAATAATCATTAACGTACTTTTGATCAAGTATATACTGACTGTCAGCAAGAATATGCTTCCAAATAACCAAAGACTAGGGGAGTGAAAGGAAGGAAAGCAATTAGGCAATAATTACAGGGTTGTCATTGGTAGACTCATTTAGGACAAACTAAATAAGTGCACAAATTGCAACTACAGGTAAAAGAACACGCGACCCTGTACCTACCAACAACACTGCCTACTAAAAGAGTCAACACGAAGGCAAGTTTTGAAAACAACACTACAGTAGTATTTCTATCAGACTGAGAAAAGTTAGCAAAGGTAAGAGGTGGATGACCAACACTTGAGACATCGAGGGTGGAGTTTGAGGCATACGTTTGAGGGAAGATTTAAACATTCTTAGAAAAGACAGATAGCAGCACTTGAGTTAATACTGAGACAACGCGAGGGAGAAGACGCAATATTATTGGGGTTCCTTTTTTAACCAAGTATCAAAATGACTTAGAAACTTGAGAACTTGAGATTTTTTTATTTTTATTTCACAGTGGAAGCATTTATATTCTGACAAGAAAGCATAATTTTGGACAGAACTGTTAAGTGTCAGTAGTTTAGCATTATGTTGCTCGGGTTATTCTAAAATGGTCTGTTCTTGTTATGGGAAGCATTAATTTAAAACTGATAAACCACGCACTACAAGCAGTACTGGTGTATACCAGCTTCCAGTCAGCCCTTCTTTATAATCTGGCATGTGTGCTATCAAAGAGTACATATTTGAATCTGAAACACCTGAGTAACATGATTTGTGGTCATGAGTGAATGGTACTAAAATTTCATTTCTGGCTTCAAAGAGCGTTTATAATGAAGCATGGCCAACATTAGCTGATGTAAAGGTAATAATTCATCAGCAAATTTATTATGAAACAGTTAAGAGAAAGAAAATTTACATGAACTAACTACATGTCTCAAACACAGACGCTTTTGGTTATAAAAGCAATGCCATTCCATGCAAATTAAAAAAATGTGTTGACTGAGCGCCTCCCAGTCTGCCAAAGTCAATCAGTTGTCGCATTCAGGGAGGGTTCAAAAGTTGTGCTCGTGCAACCAGACCAATTACTGATATAAATGTCATCAAAGAAATTAATTAGCAAAAATACATTGCCCAGGTAAGCAAAGTGATGAGTTTTGAAACTTCCTCGACGGAGATCTACAGGCATGTACAAGCTGATCCACATAAAAAGGAAAACCCATAACCAATACCTGCCATAAATGTGCTTGAATTTTTTAATTTATCCTTTCAGTACGATGATGTCTTTTAATAAGATTTCCCTTCCTACCGTTAAAGGATTATATTGAGGTTTGGGTCGACTTCTCATAGTGAGAAGCAATGATTTTTCCTTTTTCTTCCATAAACTGCCAAAAGATGGGCTGCAGAGGAGTTATATTACACAAGCACATTAATATTTCTAGTTATGAGCGAGCGAGTGCAGTGAGCGATGCGACGCTTGCACTACGCTCAGCTGAGAAATGAAAGGCCTGGAAGGACCCAGTCCTGCCGACACGGCACGGCCTAACCGCAGTGGTTTTCGGAGGGTAATAACTTTTCAGCGTGAAACAGAGAAGAGATTCTTTCAGCAGGTAGTAGACACATTCAATAAATTTTGTTTTTACTTATGTATTTACTCATGGGATCAAAGAAACCCCTTGTAATCCCAGCTTTCCAAGGGAATGTACCGAGGGCTTCAATTGACATGTTCCACTATGAAACAGAATTTAAAAAGATTTCCTTTGTAACACTATGTTTTCTTGCATAAATTCTAACGGTTAAATATCGGATATTGCACTCATAATTTTACGTGAACGTTTTTTGTTAAGGGGGTGAAATCGGCAAGAGTATTCGCCCCATTTCTGGGTTTTATCATTCGATCAATAGGGAGGCGTGTACTAACGCAGCTCGTTGACACGGTAAATTTGGAGCAGAGAACTGAACATTGTGCGTGTGATAAATGATACGGCGCCTCACTATATTCACATTCGGAGAGAAAACGTGAGAGAAAAAATGTGAAAAAGTAAATATTTTAGCTATTGTTCTGTTATTGTTCAACAAACTCACCAGAAATGTTGAAATTTTACACCAAAATGAGATTATGATGACAGGCATATGTACAAACTCTCGCCCGCTCTTCACGCACTCACAAAGTGCACATTAGTGGTACTTTGTAAAAGTCATCGGTACTGAAAATGTTTTTATGTTGTACCGTCCTTATAACAGCTGCAGACTATTTACTGATTGTAACTCAAAATAATACTACAAGTGATGCACAGAAAAATTATTACTTACTCGCAAAGAAATAGACAACATGATCAAAATAACTTGTACTATAAAAGCAGCTCTGTGTGTGTGTGTGTGTGTGTGTGTGTGTGTGTGTGTGTGTGTGTGTGTGTGTGTGTGAGTGAGTGAGTGAGTGAATAAACTTCAAAGTCATCCTGTGGTGGGTGGGTGGGCTGGCATTGGCAAGGTGAGTGGGATTGGTGGTGTCTGTTGGTGGGCAGGGGAAGGTTGGCAGGGAGGGCAGTACTGAAGGGAAGGGGTGCAATGGCTTGGGGTTGGGTGGTATGCATTAGAGTAGGCTGGGGCGCGACAGGAATGGCGGGGGTAGGGTGCACAGGACTAATTGTGAGGGGTAGGCTGGGTGTGGGTAGTTGGGTTGGAAATGGTTTCTTGTCGGTTGGTGTGGAGGCACTATGAGTTAATAGGTAGGTGATTGGGTGGTGTAAAGATAGATAAATGGGGATTACATCCATCTGGCGGCTAGTCCACGGTAGGAATAGGTCCATAGGAAAAATGTTCCTTGCAAAATGTGTTGATGTAGAAACTTGTGTCATGGAGGAAAAGGTCTAGAGGAAAACAAGTCTATGTGCAGATTTGATGGTTCCCCTTAGGGAGAAAATTGGTGCATGAGTGAAAATAGGTCCATAGGTAAACTAGGTCCAAGGAGGAAAATAGATCTGAGTTAGAAAATTGGACCATGGGAAAAATAAATCTACTATATAGTTTAAAAATGGTCCATGAGAAAAATTGGTCCACAGGGAAACATTGTCCTTGAGGTTGAGAGCCATGGGGGCACAAATAAGTCCGTGGAGAAAATTTATCCGAGGAAAGAATAGGTCCATAGGGAGGATAGTCTTATATGAAAAATATCTTCATAATCAAAAACAGATCCGTGGGAAATTAGTTCCAAAGGTTAAGCTAGATCTAAGGGGAGAAATAAGTTCATGGAGGAAAATGGTTCCTTGGGAGAATATGGACCAAATGGGAAAATGGATCCAGAGGGGACAATATGTAAAGAAATTAGGAGGCCCCTGTATTGTAGACGTCGCCGAGCGTTTCCAAACGTGTGTTAGATTGTAGGGATTTTAAGGAGAAAATGTTTGCTGTTCTTGTCGTGGATGGCATGAGAAAGATAAAGATGAGTCTGGGGTTGCTTGCAGTTTATTTCTTCAGAGGGAGTATCTCACAAGAGTAGTAATGAGGTGGGAGCGATTTTACGTTTGCTAACTCAGTTGTGCTCTGTTCCTGCCTTTCCCACCGTTTCTGTCTCTCTCCTAACCCCTTCTGCCCTGTCTCTCCCATTTTCCCTGTATATGACTGGTTGTATCATTCATAAGGGCACGTGTGTGTGTGTGTGTGTGTGTGTGTGTGTGTGTGTGTGTGTGGCTTTCCAAGCATGTGGAAGTTTCCATTAGGCATCATACTATGCTGTGTGTGAAATTCCTAGCTTCAGACTGTGCACCGTTGTTTCCTCTAGACCTCTCGCTTAGGCTCGACTTTCTTCAAACCTCTGTATTACATATTAACGATATATACGTTACTAGATATTATGTGCAGTAGTTTGTTAGGATATTTTAGTGTCCTGACATCTCTCAGTCACGCCTAACTAGCGTACCGACGACAGCATGTAGTAACAAATTAATTACATATTCTGTCATAACTTATTAATACGTGGTATTCATCACAATAAAGTATAGACAAAATAATACAGTAGGCAGCGGTGGGCAAGTTAATGAAAAACGCTAGCTTCCTTAAACGCTAGTCCGTTAATCCGTCAAGTAGCTCCGTTAAAGTTAATCCGCTAATTGCGCAGTTAAAAAATGGAAATTAACCGTTCATCTGTTAATCCGCTAGGTTTTTAAAACGTTAACTTGGCTAACCATTAATTTGATATACCGCTAATCTGCTACTTGCAAATTTTTGTGTTTTACATATGAAACTTGGTTTTCCTTTATAAAAGACCCTCTTAAAGCTAGAAAATGTTATTAATACCCCAGAATATTTAAAATATACAGTTAGAATTCTTAATGTTGTTGTTGCTGCTCTTGTGGTTCCTGACCTTATGCTGCTTGGGCGGGCAGACCTTACACTGAAAAGTATATTATTGTTGCCCTCTGTTTTCCTGTAGGACACAAACCTGTCAAGATGTGGACAGGGGTTCTCAGGCAGCTCAGAGTCATTATTCACCTCGGCCTCGCCGACATCACCCTCACTAGCCACAACCGTTTCCTGACGGCCCAGTCTGTCCTGGCCGACGTCAGTCTCATTTACAGACAACTGAGACAAGGGGATAGACTTTTGCGATGTACTTGATTGAGACGCCATCACTATGAGTCTATGATCATTCCACAGTCCAAATTTCTGTTGGTTTATGACACTATCGATGTGACGATTTAATGACGATTTAAAATGCTTCTGACCTAAAGTGACCTGTAGCCGAAAATACATAACGGATTAACGGATATCAACGGAAATTTTAACGGAAGTTAACGATAATCCGTTGACTTAAAAAAATAACTGATTAATGCATTAACAAATAATTAGCTTCGATATTAACGGATTAACGATTAACGCGTTAATGGTCACCACTGACTGTAGGACCATAACACACTGTATGGAGTAAATACTGTATATGGTAATAAAAACTGAATATAGAACATTGCATTGTAGTGATAATGTATATATGCATTTATACATTGGTAATATAATGGCAGTACCATGCCAAGACTATAGTAAGTATCAGTCATACGTAATGTACAGTACCTATTATCTATCTATCTATCTAGATATCTAACCTATCTATCTATCTATCTATCTATCTATCTATCTATCTATATATATATATATATATATATATATATATATATATATATTTTTATATGAAATGGATACATGTATATAATTTTATTATTTATGCATGATTAGATTAATGTTATATACAGTAATATGTTACCAATAATTTTCATTTTTTTTTTTTTTTTTTTTATATAATTTACAATATTTTCATAGCATACACATTTCACTCACGGGGGTCACACTTGAATATTTACTCTTCCTCCCATGTAGAGGTGTGCAGTACGTAGGAGGACTACTGGACCTTGAAAGCAGGCTGTGAAGCCTATGCCCAGAGTCGGTCACATAAAAAAAAAAAAATACTGACTCCAGGTTTGGAATCCTTGCTTGCATGCTGTGCATAGCCAATAGTATTATACTAAATACAGTGGAGAAGATTATAAAGACAACTGGAGCTGAGATATACACATAATATTGACTGAACATACTTATACTGAATTCTTCCCACAGCTTCATTGACTGATTAATTGCATAGTTTCACACTTAGGTGAAGTCGACTTAATATTTGTGCTTATGTTTAAATCCATCTCAGGCAGTGGTTGGACGCATTTGAGTGTGTGATTAAGGATGGCATAGTGATTGAAGGGGGAAAAAGATGGTGTAAGTACAGGACAATAGTCAGGTGCTATGTATAGTCCTGATGCTGAAGTATGAGATGGTGGTGTATCTGGACAAATTATGAAAACTTATCTGTTATAAGTGAAGTAGAAAAACTGAAAGCCCAATGCGCTGATGGTGAGTGAGTTTACCTAGAGCAAATGTGACGTTGCAGTGCTGATGAATGTCATGATTTCTTACGATACCGATTTCACAATGGACTGTTCCAGTTGCCTGATACGTAGCTCCGTTAAAGTTAATCCGCTAATTGCGCAGTTAAAAAATGGAAATTAACCGTTCATCTGTTAATCCGCTAGGTTTTTAAAACGTTAACTTGGCTAACCATTAATTTGATATACCGCTAATCTGCTACTTGCAAATTTTTGTGTTTTACATATGAAACTTGGTTTTCCTTTATAAAAGACCCTCTTAAAGCTAGAAAATGTTATTAATACCCCAGAATATTTAAAATATACAGTTAGAATTCTTAATGTTGTTGTTGCTGCTCTTGTGGTTCCTGACCTTATGCTGCTTGGGCGGGCAGACCTTACACTGAAAAGTATATTATTGTTGCCCTCTGTTTTCCTGTAGGACACAAACCTGTCAAGATGTGGACAGGGGTTCTCAGGCAGCTCAGAGTCATTATTCACCTCGGCCTCGCCGACATCACCCTCACTAGCCACAACCGTTTCCTGACGGCCCAGTCTGTCCTGGCCGACGTCAGTCTCATTTACAGACAACTGAGACAAGGGGATAGACTTTTGCGATGTACTTGATTGAGACGCCATCACTATGAGTCTATGATCATTCCACAGTCCAAATTTCTGTTGGTTTATGACACTATCGATGTGACGATTTAATGACGATTTAAAATGCTTCTGACCTAAAGTGACCTGTAGCCGAAAATACATAACGGATTAACGGATATCAACGGAAATTTTAACGGAAGTTAACGATAATCCGTTGACTTAAAAAAATAACTGATTAATGCATTAACAAATAATTAGCTTCGATATTAACGGATTAACGATTAACGCGTTAATGGTCACCACTGACTGTAGGACCATAACACACTGTATGGAGTAAATACTGTATATGGTAATAAAAACTGAATATAGAACATTGCATTGTAGTGATAATGTATATATGCATTTATACATTGGTAATATAATGGCAGTACCATGCCAAGACTATAGTAAGTATCACTCATACGTAATGTACAGTACCTATTATCTATCTATCTATCTAGATATCTAACCTATCTATCTATCTATCTATCTATCTATCTATATATATATATATATATATATATATCTATATATATATATATATATATATATATATATATATATTTTTATATGAAATGGATACATGTATATAATTTTATTATTTATGCATGATTAGATTAATGTTATATACAGTAATATGTTACCAATAATTTTCATTTTTTTTTTTTTTTTTTTTATATAATTTACAATATTTTCATAGCATACACATTTCACTCACGGGGGTCACACTTGAATATTTACTCTTCCTCCCATGTAGAGGTGTGCAGTACGTAGGAGGACTACTGGACCTTGAAAGCAGGCTGTGAAGCCTATGCCCAGAGTCGGTCACATAAAAAAAAAAAAAATACTGACTCCAGGTTTGGAATCCTTGCTTGCATGCTGTGCATAGCCAATAGTATTATACTAAATACAGTGGAGAAGATTATAAAGACAACTGGAGCTGAGATATACACATAATATTGACTGAACATACTTATACTGAATTCTTCCCACAGCTTCATTGACTGATTAATTGCATAGTTTCACACTTAGGTGAAGTCGACTTAATATTTGTGCTTATGTTTAAATCCATCTCAGGCAGTGGTTGGACGTATTTGAGTGTGTGATTAAGGATGGCATAGTGATTGAAGGGGGAAAAAGATGGTGTAAGTACAGGACAATAGTCAGGTGCTATGTATAGTCCTGATGCTGAAGTATGAGATGGTGGTGTATCTGGACAAATTATGAAAACTTATCTGTTATAAGTGAAGTAGAAAAACTGAAAGCCCAATGCGCTGATGGTGAGTGAGTTTACCTAGAGCAAATGTGACGTTGCAGTGCTGATGAATGTCATGATTTCTTACGATACCGATTTCACAATGGACTGTTCCAGTTGCCTGATACGTGAAAATGTACGCAGGACAAAGGTGAACAGCATGTAAGGACGTACAACATTTTCGTTCAATAGTTGATTCACTAGCGAAAGTGACCGTGTCCAGGCTCATGGAGACCATAATGAGTTCGATGTTGGTGCTGACGATGATGATGACCAGCTTGTCATTATCTTAAAAGGAAAAGGGTTTATTTCATAGGCTGTGAACAGATTATCTGTGATGAATGGTACATGAACTTTTCCTAATGTTGGTGTTAGAGTCGCTCCTAAGTATGGATAATATATCATGAGATTCCTGTCCTGAAATAAAGGCTTCAAACCATGTTTATTTATGCCTTGACTTACTGTTTGACGTAGATCGTGAACTGGAAGTAAGTTAATGGTGATTTTACCATTACCAGCGGTAGCAATACCTTTTTCATCAAAGCTCGGTAACGAGCTCTAGTGTTGTCTAACCGGAGTGTTATCATGTTCCATGACTACTGAGAAGTGTTGAAAAAGTATCATGTTTCCTTCCCCTGCATTTTTTTCTTCGCACTCTGGCGAGCTATCCTTTCTGAAATTTTTCAAAATCATCATCATTGCTGTGTTTTGATTGCCAACTAGCTTCTGTTGATATATTAATTTAATTAAATTTGTTGTTTAATTCTTGAAGATCTTTTTCTGTAGCCAATCCAAAAATATTCCCTAGAATTGCACCAGCTAGTCGAACAAACCGCACCTCTCACTTGTATGTGTAATGTTCATGTCCCTAAGTGCCTCCGTTCCACGAGATGCGATATCTTGGATCACGATGAGCATGGTAGACTTTGCTTGATTTAATTCCATTTTGCTAACTTCATGAATTCAGTCACTTCCTTTGTGTTATGAGCTTCTGAAGCAGTACTTCTTATCATAGCTTCCAGTGTCCTCAGTGGCTTGGCAATGTTCTCCAACAATACCGGTAATTCATATGAGATGTCCACACTAATTTCAGTGCTCATGGTATCTTTCACAATTGCTGTCCAGGCCTTGGGGCTATGAGGCATCCTTGCCTTATTATATGTTGAGGGTCTAAGTGAGCTGATCCTCTTGCTATACGAGTATAGATGAGAATCCATGGTATAAATCCCCTCATCGTTACCTACCGAAAAAAATGTATATATATATATATATATATATATATATATATATATATATATATATATATATATATGCTGTATAGGCTATATTAGCTGATCCAGTCATACTGAGGTCGATGATAGTGATGCGCATTACAACCTGGCTCTAGGAGAAAAATAACTATGCTCATTGTTTCACTTATGGAAGGAGTATAAATCGATACCCAGATCATGTAAATGCTGTATTGTGGCATTTTTACGAGTAGCAACAGTTGCACCTATTTTTGTTTGTTTGTTATTGGATCTTTATATCTGTATGTATTGATTTCTTCAAATTTTCATCGTTTGTGTTAAGTTTTTTGGCGGTGTCCGAAATTGCATAATTGCTGGTAAATTCCTTGGGACCCTTTTTATATGATCAACATGAATCTGCTTTTCTTCTCCACTCGACAGTGACTTAATTGCTACCTTGTTTGTTGTCTTCTTAATTACTCTGTATTGGCCTTCAAAACTCGGTGATAGTTTTTTTGTCTCTAGTGCGAATGATACCATAGACAATGTCTCCTATGCTGATAGTTGATTCTTTTGCCTTTTATTGAATTACTCCGCCACTTCTGCCTTGGACATCGATAATTGTTTCTTCACCATTTTGTGTACCTCCTGGAATTCACGCAAACGGAATTTAGGATAATCGTCATAACTGTAGGCTATATAGGCAGATTTTCACCTGCCAGAATCTCATACGGCAATTTTTTGTCTGTTCCTGTAGACTGGTTCATTGCACAATTAATTGATGCTTCCACTCTGGGAATCCAATCATCCCAGCATGAATAATTTTCATTGAGAATGTGACGTAATACACCCAACACTTTTTTGTTTTGTCTTTCTACCAACCCACTGGATACTGGGTGATAGGTAAGACACTGCCTTTTTTTATATTGTATTGTTTACACATATTTCTTGTAAGCTTTCAGAATTAAATTCACCTCCATTATCACTTATTAATACCTTAGGTTTGCTGAATCTACATATTATATGTTCTATGATTACCTTTGTCACTGTTTCTGCTGTCTTATCCTTATTTGGGACTAAAATCACATATCTTGATAAATGATCTGTAGCAACGAAGAGATACTGATTATTATTGTAAGATAAGGGTAACTTAGGCAAGTCAACCGTGACAACGTCCCACGGTTGGTTAGGTACAGGATATTTCCCTGTACATGCAGGTGCAAAGATATAGTCTTTGTGTTTTGCACAGGACTCACATCCGTCTGTATGATTGTGTCTATCTATTCATAATGATGGCCAGTAGCATAACATCCGGGCTTGTCTGACCGTCCTATCTTTGTCAGGATGTCCTGCATGAGGACTATCATGTATCCTCCTTAATACATGAGGTATCATTTCATTAGGTACACTAGTTGTCCGTTATTTCTTCTATTGTTTGGCTGTTCTGGATTGATCCTATATAAGGCATTGTCAACTCTTTTGAATTGTTTGAGAGGTATATGTAGCTTGGGCAATTGTATGTCCTCGCCACTTTCAAACTTGAATATATAACTTTAGATCACGTTGCATCAAGTCTCTGTGCATTCAAGATTTCATCATGGTTTGGGATGTTTACCTTTAGACCTAATGTTGCGATATGAATTTTCATCGGGTTCCTAGATAATGCATCAGCGGCTAAATTTACTTTGCCCTGGATGTAGTGAATATGCACATTACAGTTTTCATCCATACATTTCCATCTTGCTCTCCTCCCAGAGAGTTTTTCTTGAAACATGTCCATGAGCTGTTTATGGTTGGTGAATAGGTGAATTTCGTAACCATATACCAAATCTCGAAACTTCTGTAATGCAAAGACCATTGCAAGTGCCTCTAGGTCCATAGTGCAATAATTTTTCTCTGCACCTTCTACCTGTCAGCTAGCGAATGTAATTGACTGATTTTTTCTACACTTATCTTCTTGCATTAGTACGGCCCCTAATCCAAGATACATCTGTACAAGTTATAAATGGTTTTGTAAAATTAGGATAGGCCAAGCAAGGTGCACACGTACGTTTATCTTCTAATACATTAAATGCTAATTTTTGTTCCTCTCCTCACTGAAATACAGCTTGTTTTTTTGTTTTCAGTAGGTGAAATAATGGTTCTGCTATGTAGGAGAATCGTTGTATGAATTATCTAAGGTATCCTGCTAGACCAAAAAATTTTCTTACTTCATCCACTTTTGTGGGTTCAGGGAAATCCCTTATTGTTTGTATTTTGTTGACGGAGGTGTGGATCCCCTCTGCATCTAGTGTATGGCCTAAGAGTTATATTTTGTTAAAGCAAAATTTGCATTTAGCTTAATTTTCAAACCAACATTAGCTAACTTGTGTATGACCTGGTCTAATTTCTGTAAATGTTCATCTGTTGTGTGTTGCAATGATGTCTTCCATGTATACATATATACCATTTCCCTACATTCCTGCACAATTCATTAGTCGTTGGAATGTGCCTGGTGCTGTTCTTAACCCCATCGGCATTCTTTTATATTGGTAATGCCCTGTACAGTATTTGTGGAGAAAACAGTGCATTAGCACAACTCCTCATCGAATGCAATTTGTTATTAGCCATTAAGCAAATCGATTATGGAAAATACATTTTTTTCTGGTGCAATATTTCGCAAGACCTCACTTGACAATGGCATAGGAATCCGGTCTGGGAATGTGTGTTGGTTTAATCTATGGTAATTGACTACCTCACGCATTTCAACATTTCGTCTGTGCATGAAAAATAATGGGGCATTCCTCGGAGAGATTCATGGGTCAAGAAGACCCATTATAACATTTCATCAACATATTGATTTGCAAGGGTACGTTGTGAGGGTGCTACTCTATAGGCTGGTGCATATATTGATTGTGTCCTGGTGTACGTTAATCTTATGTTTAATCAGGGTCGCACAACCTAATTTTTCTCCTGGTAATGCAACAGTCTGTCGGTGTTTTTGTAATATATCCAGTAGATCATTTTCCACATCAAACGTCCCTGAGTGAATTAAATTCTCCTTTATGCACTCTCTGATGTCCATCAATTTTATCTTACTTGATGTTCCAGCTATAGTTACTTACTGTATAGGAGCAAGACAAGTCTCTAAAGTGCATACACAAGTCCCCCTTTTGATCTGCACTTCTCCATTCACCTGAATAATTAGGAACACATGAGTTTCCCCATCGTAATGCACCTGACTTAAGGCGTTTTCCACACGAAAGTCCTTTCACTTTACATGATTCTTCTAAGTCTGAGACAAGAACAGTACCATTCTTATTACTGGAAGTTTACTGTCACCTCGGCGGGCAAAGGGGATGGTAGGGATGGGAGGGATGGTGTGAGTGCGTGTGTACCCTCGTCTGACTGAATCGTTCTGCTAACGTGTTTGATAGTTCTGCTTTATCAGTAGTTATTTCTTCTACTGATAAAGCAGATCTCTTCGCTCAGACTTTCTCCTCCAATGCCACCTTAGACGATTCCGGTGCTGTTCCTCCAACACTTCCCCCCTCTCACTTCCTCATGGCTGACATTAAAATTTCTTCAGCTGATGTATTTTCTGCCATCACAGGCCTCAATACTAACAAGGCATATGGGCCTGATGGAGACCCTCCTGTTGTCCTCAGGAACTGTGCTTCAGTGCTTACACCCTGCCTAGGTAAACTCTTTCGCCTTTGTCTGTCAATTTGTACCTTTCCTTCTTGCTGGAAGTTGGCTCTCATTTCAGCTAGTCCCAAAGAAGGGTGACCATTCCCAACCCTCTGTCTATCGTCCAATTGCTTTAACATCCTGTGTCTCAAAAGTTTTCGTGGCAATTCTCAAAAGAGAAATTTTAAAGCATCTTTTCTATCACAACCTTCTTTTTGATCATCAGTATAGGTTCCGTCAGGGACGCTCCACAGGCGATCTTCTCACCTACCTTTCAGACTCCTGGTCATCCTCCTTTCGGGACTTTGGCGAAGCTTTGCCATTGCCCTTGACATATCGAAGGCTTTCGACCGAGTCTGGCATAAATCTTTAAATTCCAAACTACCTTCTTACGGTTTCTATCCTTGTATCTGTGCCTTCATCTATAGCTTTCTTTCTGGTCGATCTATAGCCGCTGTTGTAGACGGCCATCGTTCTTCTCCTAGATCTATTAACAGTCGTGTTCCTCAGGGTTCTGTCCTATCACCAACTCTCTTCCTTTTATTCGTCAAAGACCTTCTAAGCAGTACATCTAATCCTATCCACTCGTACGTTTATCTTGGAAAGATCATATTGCATCTCTTGTAAAATCTGCTTCCAAGAGATTAGGTGTGCTAAGCCGACTCCGTACCTTCTTTACCCCAGAGCAGTTGTTAACTTTATACACGGGTTTTATTCGCCCCTGTTTAGAGTACAAAACTCATGTGTGGGAACCCTCCCCACAAACAGCTCTTCTCAATAAAGTGGGGTCAAAGGCTTTTCGTCTCATTAACTCTCCTCCTCTTACAGGCTCGCTTCAACCTCTGTCTCTTCGCCGCACTGTTGTATCTTTATCTCTTTTCTATCGTCACTTCCATGGTCACTGCTCCTCTGAACTGTCTGCTTGCATCCCTCCACCACTATGACGGATGTGTAGCACCCGTCTAGCAACAAACTCTCAACCTTTTTCTGTCCATCTCTCTAATCCAAGAGTTAACCGTTATTCCCACTCCTTCATTTATGCAACAGGTCAACTCTGGAACTGTCTCACTCTGTCTGTTTTTCCTACTTCTATGATCTCCAGTCTTTCAAACTCAGTGTGTCCAGGCATCTCGAAATGAACGGATCTTGAATTTGGCTCTCTTTTGCATTATTTTTTGTTTTTTCTTGGAAGGAACTGTTTGTGGGCTCCTGGCCTTTGGTTCCTTCTTTCTTGGATATATATATATATATCCCTGGAACAGTACACCCGGCTCTAAGAGACCCAGTCACTTTTTGCCACTTTTTGGTTTAGCAACTTCTACATTCCAGGGACTCCTGTCGTTCTAAATAGCTTCCTAGGTTTGGGTGCCGATGCTAAAGGAGGGTGTGTGGTTTTCCAGGTCTCCCTCTGTTTTAGTGTAGACACACTAAAGTCACTGACGAGGTCAGTGAGACCCAGGTATACTGGATTAGGGGGGGCTGTAATTTACTGTCGTGTGATGTATACTTCTGCACCATTTGGACTGCCCTCTCCACACCATGAAGACCCTCCATACCACTAGCATTGACAGCAGTGCGAGCATCATCGTATCATTTCTTTTCTCATGGGGTCCACGTAAACAGAAACTGCACTTTTTCGTAATGATTTTCTTCAAATATTTGCCCGAAATACATCGAATAAGTTAATTTTTATTTTATATTCTTTATTGCGTAGAAAACTGAACCAAAAAGATTGTAGGATGGTTAAGGATTCAATAAATAAAACAATTATTATTATTAGTTTTTTTTGTGGGTCTGTGAGACCCAGGTGTACTAATGGTGTATGGAAGCAAATAGGTATACTGCTCTAGGTATAGATAGATAGACAGACAGACAGATATATATATATATATATATATATATGATGAACATAGGAAGGTAAAAGAAATAAAATAATAAAATAATCCATAAAACAGATTACAGGTGTCCCCCATTCATAACAAGATCTGGAACAATTGGACTTAAACTGCTGTAGGTTCAGATCTGAGGGGGGTAACTTTTCCTGGGAAGAGAGTTCCAAAAAGAAGCAGTTTGGGGTGTTAAAGAATTTTGATGGGGCAGTCCAGTCATGAGGGCTACCAGATGCCTGTGTAGCACAATGGAAGGCGTGTATAGGTGGCAGAAAAGATGCAACCTCATCTGAGCATTTGCCATAAAAATGTCTGTAAAATAATGCAAGAGAGGCGACATTCCTTCTTACTTGTAGGGGAGGTAGTTCATTTGTAATTGTGGGGTTATTAATAATTCTTATCGCTTTGTTCTGAATTTTGTCCCGTTGTTTTAGTGCAACCTCTCCAGATCTCCTCCACAAGGATGAGCAATATTCCAGTTAAGAGCGTACATGACTCTTCTAAATTATAACTAACTGTTCGTCAGTGAAGAAGTTACGGATCTGTACAGTAATCCAAGTTTCTTTGAGGCAGTGTTAACAAGTGATCAAATCTGTGAGGCCCAGCTGAGGTTATTATTAAGTGAAACCTCGAGAATTTCAACACTTTTAGAGGTAATAATACCGGTTGCATTGAAAGTAAAAGTGGAATCAGTTAATATCTGTCTGTTAATAAATGATATATGTTTGGTTGTCCTACCGTTAAACGAGTCAATGTTATTTTGTCACTATTCATTCATCTTAGATAAATTTTGATTTATAAAGATAGCTTTACTGGGATGGGAGTTAGAGATACTGAACTTTGTAAATAGGTGTTTGGAGTTAAGGAGCTGCGAAGGGTTGTCATCTGCATAAGACTGAATAGGATTATGGGTAATAGACAGAAAATCATTAGTAAGAATTAGGAATAGAGTTGCAGTCAGGACTGATCCCTGTGGCACGCTGCCATTAAGAGTGGAAATTGGAATATATATCATCTGCTTTTACTCTTATGATTCTTTCTCTGAGATATGAGGAAATCGATGAAACAAAAGATGATAGGCCGCAGCAAAGGAGTTTGGTTAGCAAGGAATGATGCCACACTCTGTCAAGCATGGGTTTCTCCATGTTGGTCAGTTGACTGATGGATGGTTTGAATGAAGAGATTGAATAAATTGGCAGTGGATCTTCGTGGCGAAAATAGTACTCTCTGTCACTAATTAAGGTGTTGGATTCAAGATGTTTAATAGTGTGCTTATTTAATGAAATTCTCAAACACTTTACCAAGAGAAGATGTGATAGCTATTTGTTTTGTAATCTGATGGATCAGAGGAACTTCCTTTTTTTCGGAATTGGGTGGATTTTGGCTTCTTTCCAAGAATTTGGGAATGAAAATCTATATATGCATTGTCTGAATACATTAGCTACAACAGAAGCAAGTTCTAGGGAACACATTTTCAAAACGGCTGGAGGAATTCCATCTGGACCTGAAGTTTGTTGGTTGGTAAATTGTCTTGGCAGGATTTCACGTATCTAGTCTTTATCTTAAGAGAAGGAATTTAAGGAGAGTCAGGCTCTTGGAGAAGAAGACTAAGATTGACATTCTTTAAGGTAGAAGTTCAGTCAAACGTACTGGCAAGGATGTTTGCCTTTCCACGTGGGTCATAATTGTTTCCATCTGAAGATTTTACTGGGTTAATGGGTAAAACATGTTATATTTATTACTGAAAGATTTGAGAGGTTACCAGAATATTCTATTTTCTATCTATCCATCGATTGCCTGACTCCCCAATCCCATAAGGGGTGGCCACAAACAACTCGCCTCCATGTCTCCCTGACCCCCGCCATTTTACTGCCCTTCCCCCAGCTCATAATCCTGTCTCTCATATACCCATCCAGTCCATCCTTTCGCCACGTAGTCGGCCTCCCCCTCACGATCCCGCCCTCAGCCTCACTCACTATACACACGCCTTTTTTAGTCTCTCGCTCTCCATCCTCCCCAGATGGACAAACACCTCAGTGTTTTTCTCCTAATGCTTTCAGTCACATCCACACCACAACGCTCCTTCACTTCCTCATTTGTCAGTCTGTCGCTCCATTTTAACTCCACATGCACCTCTCCAATAACTCATTTCCACTGCACTCACTCTTGACTTGTGTCCTTTCAACAAGGTCCAAGCTTCACTTCCATACGTTAGAGTTGGTATCACAATACTATTATACAGTGACTTTTTTTTATACTTCAGTGCTCACTTCCCTGTTCCTTATCATTGTCTTCAAAGAACCAGAAACTTTCTTCCATGTTGAATTCTTTCAAACATTTCATCCTCCAAAAGTACATCCTTACTCATCACACTACCCAAGTACTTAAATGCACTCACATTTTCCATTTCCTCATCATCTAACCTCATTTAACATTTAGTAATATCATTTTTTTCAAAGATTATATATATATATATATATATATATATATATATATATATATATATATATATATATATATATATAATGTATGCAACAGGTCAACTCTGGAACTGTCTCCAAACAAGGGATGAGGGTATGGCACACCTTTCTTTCACACTTTCCCAAACTAATTCACCATGCCTTGCAGTTCCCCTTCGCCTTCACTTAACAATACAGTATCATCTGCAAGCAACAGACATGAAGTTTCCAAATGCAGCCCTCTCTCATTAGAGCCACTGCAGCATCCAGTGCCCTAACTTGTACCTCTTTTATAACCCTATCCATACATAGACTGAACATCCATGGAGACGTGACACATCCCTGTTTCAATCCAACAATCAGATAGAAATTTTCGTTTAGTTCACTATCCAAACACACTGCAGCCTTAGCACCCTCATAGATGCTCTTCACCGCATTCAATAACGTCCCATTTACTCCACATATTCTTAATATTTTCCACATTCCTTGCCTATACACTTTGTCATATGCTTTCTCCAAATCTATGAATGCCACATGCAACGTCTTTCTCTTAAGAAACTTTTCCACAAAAGACCTCTTTCCTTCCCAAAACCTCCTTGTTCTTCTCCAATTAAATCCTTTGATATTGTCAATAAGTATTCTAACATATACTTTTCCTATTACACTAAGAACACATTCTTTTATGCAAGGAAGAAGGAACCAAAGGCCAGGAGCCTGCAAACTGTTCCTTCCAAAAAAAGAAAAAAAATACAACAGGGAGCAAAATTCAAGGTCCGTTCATTTTGAGACGCCTGGATACACTGCTTTTAAAAGACTGGAGGTCATAGGAAGTAGGAAATACAAACAGAGGGAGACAGTTCCAGAGTTGACCTGTTGCATACATGAAGGACTGGGAGTAACGGTTAACTCTTGCATTAGAGAGTTGGACAGAAAAGAGATGAGTGTTTGTTGCTAGATGGGTGCTAAGCGCCCATTGTAGAGGCGGAGGGATGCAAGCAGACAGTTCAGAGGAGCAGTGACCATTAAAGTAGCGATAGAAAAGAGATCAAGATGCAACAGTGCGGCGAAGAGACAGAGGTTGAAGGGAGCCAGTAAGATGAGGAGAGTTAATGAGACAAAAAATCTTTGACTGCACCCTGTTGAGAAGAGTTGTATGTGGGGAGCCCCCCCATGCATGAGAGTTATACGCTACACAAGGGCGCATAAAACCCGTGTATAAAGTCAACAACTGTGCAGGGGAAAACAAGGTATGGAGTCAGCTTAGCACACCTAATCTCTTGGAAGCAGATTTTACAAGAGATGTAATATGATCTTTCCAAGATAAGTCCCGAATGAATGAAACCCCAGGCATCTTCAATGATGATGCAGGATTGAGCTGGATATTATTAAACATTAGTGGGTACTGATGTGGAAGATTTTGTTGGGTTGTTAGGTGTAAGAACTGAGTCTTTCGTACATTAAAAACAAGATTATTTTTACCCCAGTCAGAGATACGGGGCAAGTCAGACATTAGGTGTGCCATACCCTCATCCCTTGTTTGTTGAAGTAACTGCTGAGATGGACATTACGGAAACCAAATGGAAAGATGAAGGGTCGAATTAGAAAGTCATTGATGAATAAAAGGAAGAGAGTTGGTGATAGGACACAGCCCTTGTGAACACCACTGTTGTAGGTCTAGGAGAAGAACGATGGCCGTCTAAAACAGTGGCCATAGAACAACCAGAAAGGAAGCTATAGATGAAGCCATAGAGAGAAGGATAAAAACTGTAAGAGGGCAGTTTGAATATTAAAGATTTATGGCAGACTCGATTGAAAGCCTTTGAGATGTCAAGTGCAATGACAAAGCTTTCGCCAAAGTCCCGTTCGTTCGTTTGTTTGAAGATTTCCTGCACCTATAGTGCTGGCTGGGCCATACATTAGCCCGGTCACTGGGGTATGGGCTGAGTAAAAAATAGGAAGGGGGAAAACAGGGCCTGGGGATTGCCCAGCATACACGCCCTGTCTCCTGGCTAGCTTTGTGGTGTGTGTGCCAAAGTCCCAAAAGGAAGATAACCAGGAGTCTGAAAGGTAGGTGAGAAGATCGCCAGTGGAGCATCCTTGACGGAGCCCATACTGACGGTCAGGAGAAGGTTGTGATAGGAAAGATGAATTAAAATTTTTCTGTTAGGAATAGACTCGAAAACTTTTGAGACACAGGATGTGAATGCAAGTGGACGACCTTTACAGGGTTAGGAATGGTCACCCTTCTTTAGGACTAGCTGAATGAGAGCAAACTTCCAGCAAGAAGGAAAGGTAAAGTTGAATGACAAAGGAGAAAGAGTTTACCTAGGCAGGCTGTAAGCACAGAAGCACTGTTCTTGAGGATAACAGGAGGGACTCCATCGGGCCCATATGCCTTATTAATATAGAGGCCAGTGATGGAAGAAAGTACATCAGCTGAAGAAATTTTAATGTCAGCCATGAGGTAGTCAGAGGGGGGGACATGATGGAGACATAGCACTGGAATCGTCTAAGATGGAATTGGAGGAAAGTGTCTGAGCAAAGAAATCTATTTTATCAGTACATGAAATATCTACAGAGCCACCAGAGTAGAAAAGAGGAGGGAAGGATGATGAGGTAAATTTGTTAAAAAGGTTTTTGGCAAGGTGACAGAAGGAGCGGGAAGAATTCGAGTTGGAGAGTTGAGAGCATTTAGTATGGATGAAATCATTTTTAGCAGAGCGAAGAACAGACTTGGCGAGACTCAGGGCAGAAACATTAAAAAATGTGATTCACGGGTGGGATGGCTCTGGTACCTTTTATAGGCCCTCTCCTTGTTGTGGACAGCATTAGAACAAGCGTGATTAGACCAAGGCTTTCTTGCATTAGTCAAAGGATATGACAAGGGAATGTATGCTTCCTTGCCCGGGAGAATAACCTCCATAACGCGCAAGGCACAGTGAGAAGGCTCCTGGCCATGGAGCAGTAATCATTCCAGGGAAAATCAGAGAAGTACTGCTTGAGGTCCTCCCAATCTGCAGCTCCAAAGTGCTGCAATTGATGTTTCTTTGGAGGGTCCACATGCCCTACAAGAGTGATAGGACAGGTTAAAGTAATAAGATTGCAATTGTAGCAGCCAAACTGAGAGGAAAGATTAACAGTGTAAGCAGAAGGATTTGTTGTATGGAAGAGATCAAGTATATTGGAGCTCTCTCTAAAGCAGCCAGTGATACAGGTAGCGTGCTGTACAAGCTGCTCTAGGTCATTAAGGATAGGAAAGATGTAGGTTTGATCACCAGGTGGATCAGTGAAAGGAGAGGAGAGCCAAAGGCGGTGGTGAACATTAAAATCTCCTAGAATGGAGATTTCAGAAAATGAAGAAATGGATAGAATGTGTTCTATCACAGAAGTAAGGTAATCGAAGAATATTTCATGGTCAGTAGAATTAAAGGATAAATAAATAGTGCAGATATATTTAATCAGAATGACAGGAAAGCCGAAGCCATATAGCAGAGATTTCAAAAGAATCAAGTTCTTGAACACGAGAACAAGATAGGTCGTTGCATACATATACACAAGGTGAGGTTTAGAGGAGAGGTGGTGCTCAACAGAGAGAAAGTTAGAGGAAAGGCTGCAAACTTTTGCAGAAATGAAGAAGAAGCGAGTCAGACAGTGGTTCCAGGCAGCTTGTTGAGTTGACACTGGGAGAAGAGCGGATGGTGAGGGTATTTATGGTTCCCCCTCCCATGGAGACTCCGAGGCTTGGTTATTAGTCGCATTTTTCTTTTCTATTTTTTAAAAGGAAGTGTTGTGTGTACTGTGCATGTACTTTGGTGTTGACAGTTAGAGAAACTTGTACTGGAGAGCATGCTGGCCTAATCTCTGCGTTGCTGAAACACTGAAAAAGTTCAGCAAAGGGGGATGGTCAGGAATTAGCCCTGTTTCCCCTTTCCCTTTGTACAGGGGAATAATTATACCTGACATCCATTCCACTGGGACTCTACCTTCCTCCCAGGCCAATCAGTATATTTTCCATATCCATTCTACTACTATCTCTCCCCCATCCTTCAGTTTTTCATAACACACTCCTTCACTTCCTGGGTCTTTCCCCATTTTGACTCTCTTTATTGCTTCCACTATTTCCTTCCTACTGATGTCTTCATCCCTTTTCACCTCCCTCCTCCCAGCCATTCTCCAGCCACTTACATTTGCATTACTTTCATTGTCTATATTCAACGGTTCTTGAAAGTGTTCTCTCCATCTTCTCACTTTTTCTTCCTTCTCCAGTATCAGTCAACCATTTTCATCTTTGAATTCTCTACAGACTTTTTTATCGCCCTGTCTCTCTTTACCTCCTTCAAGAACATTTTCTTACATTCCCTCCACTTTACACTCAAATTCCTTCCAAATTCCTCATCCACTCTTTTCTTACTTCCACTTACTATCTTTTCATCTCTCTCTTCCTCTCTACATATAACTCTCTTTTCCATCTCTCAACTTCCTCCATGCCTTTGCTTCACATCCACCCACTATATAATTTCTTCTTTTGCACTACAGCTTGTCTCACCTCTTCATTCCACCATGCTGTCCCACCCACTGTACCCCCTTATGACTTCTCTTCACCCCACACACCACCTCACATGCTGCATAGATTTCTTCTGTGAATAAATTTAATAGACTGGCTATTTGGTTGTGAAGAAAATGTGATTTAGTGCAATTAAATTACTACTTTTGCACAGTTTCTAGTTTTTTGTAATGTGACTGAGGGTTTCAGCTTTAAAAAAAATTTAAGTGAAAAGTATAAACTAACGACTTTTTGGGTCACTGCTCTGGCATACTTGCCGCCAAACCATTTTGGGGAGTCTAAATTGTTGGCTGGGTATGAACAATTCCATACCAGCTTGTATTAAGCCATTAATGTGGGACTGGGTAGTGGAGAAGAATGGCTGCCATGGAATATCAGCAAGATAATTTCTAAATTCATCTTAGTCTGCCCTATCAAAGTGCCATTTGGTCACCACCCTGACTGGTTTGGAACCTGTATTTTGGGACAACTCAATAAAAAGGCTTTGATAAGACTGTAGTGAGAGGACGCAGGTGGTGACAGTACCTCTATCCTGTGTTCATCTGAGTTATTTGCCAATAGAAGCTCCAAAAGATAGGCTCTATGATCAGGATAATCTGACATTCTGGTTGGCTGTTTAACCATTTGCGTGAGATTAAACAGTTCTGAAAACTGCAAGCATTCTAGACTAGTAGAGTCCTTCTTCGCAGAATGCAATAACCATTCAACAATATGGTCGTTAAAATCACTCAAAATGATAATTTCTGTGGTAAGGGTGAGGTTAAGGTTGGGCAGCTGTGGAGATATGGTGTCAAATATACTGCTTTCTGATGCAAACTGAGGGAACAATAAATTAATATCTGTAATATAACAGTGGCACTTCATTCAGTTACCAAATTAATATTCATTTTTCTGTAGTGTGTATGAACGTTTGTCTGCTGTGTGTTTGCTATAGATATTAATAGGGAACCATCTACATGGCTCCATGGGTATCTGACAAGGGTAATTTTGTAAGAGGAACTTGCCAGCCTGGTTTCTAATTACAAAACATTAGCCCCTGATAGTCAAAAATAGAATTAGTCAGAACAACATGGTGGAGCATGGAGGCCAAGCATCTTCGAGTTTTTTACTTCCTTCTGTTCCTTATTAGACCTACAACTAAAAATCACTACATTAAGTGCGCATGGTGGTGCTTAGTGGCCAGGTTGTCAGGATGATGGGTGGAAGGATAGAGTGGGTAGGTGGACGGGTGAGCAGAGGAACGAGGTGAATAGGTCGATTGGTGTGGATGGGGAAGGAGGGGCAGGGTATGTGGATAAGTGGGTGGTTGTGATGGATGGGTGAATGTGGGTGAGCGAGTGGGCAGGGTTGACTGGAGGGTGGGTGGGCGGATTAGTGGGGTCGGCAGGGTAACGAGGTGGGTGGGTGGTTGTGGTGGGACAGCGTGGATGGGTGAATCGGTTGGCAAGATGGTAGGTGAGTGTGGGTAGGTGGGAAGTGGAAAAATAAGTCCATGTTCTTGTCTTCAGATTAAAACTAAACGATGTCCTTGATAATGTTATTATGGCACTCGTTCATCAGTAAGGCACAGATGCTATCGTGACTTTTATCTTGACTTTTCCAGAGCAACACATACTTACTCTCACCGTTACTCCACGCATGTATTTGTAATTATACCCTTAAAATCATATTCTTGCATTAAATAATCAAGGAACGTAATCTCTTAATCTCTTTAATCTGAGATGTGCTTTTCATTTATGCTCCTTTCAAACATTTATTTTGGCTCGGATAGATTTTCCAAATTGGAAAAGTTAGATGTTGTTCATATTTGCCTCTTCGCTGCAAAATATCTTAGCTAACAGGAATAAAGATGGTGAGAGATTATTAACGAACAGCGTGGAAACAATAACAATATTTTTCTGTCCTTCGCAATAGCCCGTAGTTTTTCTATCTGTCTGCGCCTGCCCCATTATAGTCAAGACAAAAATCGGAAGAACCCTCCTTTATTTTTGCATAGTATAATTTTTTGGCCCATTGCCCTCCTCTGTTAACTCTTCGTTTGAGCAGGAAATTAGTTCAGTGACTTTGAATGGAAGAAGGGGGAAGGGGGTTTAAGACCTCTCTTCTGATTGGCTGTTGCGTATTTGAGGTTTAAACTATCCATCTCTCAGTCATTAAATCCATTATGCCCATGTTTTATCAAACCCAGCTCACAAATGGAGGGCCGAGTTTTATTCTCGGGCGGGTTATGCTGTTGGACGAAGTTTGTCTTCCCACTGTCCCCGTTTATCCAGCAGTACAAACCAGGATTGGGAGGTAAATTCTATTGTTGCGCCTCCTATTCTAGAGGATGATTGTGGCTTAGCAAAAGTTGACAGACATCTTCAACAGCAGTGCCCCAGACTCAAGTCCGGCTCTGTAGTCAAGGCTGAAAAAAAAAACAGGGATGTATCACAGGTAGTGATACAGCAGTATGGAGGATTCTAGTGGCATATTCGGCAAGACAAGGCAGAGACACGCATAAAACCAGGGATCCAATGACGTGAAGTCATGTATTAATTAATGTTATGGAACTGTAACCCACACAATTTGGATTCATAAAGGATGCAGAAAGGAAATGCAGTGGATTGCGAGAGTTCGAGGGGAAAAGGAGTAGGTGGACTGTCTGATGCAGTATTTCTGTGCACAAATAATTTCTGACTTTAATGGTTGATATTTACTTTAATATTATCTTTCGATTTAATTATTTTTCTTTTATGCTATCTGCTTACATTACAGGGAATTAATGAATGTTAAACCCACATCTGCCATGGTCATATTAGTAAAAGTGTAAATGTCATCGTGGGTTTGTGCTGATATGCATATTTTGGTAATTGTATCTAAACAGTGTGTGTGTGTGTGTGTGTGTGTGTGTGTCAGAGAGAGAGAGAGAGAGAGAGAGAGAGAGAGAGAGAGAGAGAGAGAGAGAAGCGTAAAAGAGAAAAAAGCCCCCAGGATGAAAAATAAGACAATATGAGACGGATATGATTCATAAGAGTAAATGAAAAGCTTCAGTGGATATTGATATCAAGGCTCTGGGCCGTAATACTCATTTTCAAGTACATCCAAGTAGATTTCATCCTTACATAGAGAGAATGTTAAACGAAAAAAAATATTATAAACATAGTTTAATTATTAATGCAGTTTCCTTTGATATGATAGTCTTTAAACAAACGTCTCCCATTTGTCACATCACGTCAACCTAGAATAAAGAAGACTCAGTTAATTATAGCATATTGTCTTGTCTCAAATTATGTTTAGCCGAATTTTAAAAGTATTAATTGTTTTTGTACTAACTGCTGTTGCTGGTAGCCTACTCTATTGTTTCAGTATGTGATTAGTAAACAGTCCATAGGAAATAGTTTTTAAAGTGAAACAAATTGCAATGGTTTATTTTATTGCATGAACATGTTATTTGGGCCATAAGGAACAAATTCGGCCATCTTGAACTTACGTAATTTCAAAAATTCAAATTGGCTGCCGTTGCCATTGTTTGAGCTCTCCTCAAATATCAACTTTTTAACATATAAATATACCAAGTACTAATAGGAACATGACCCCAAGGAATTCATATCAGGCATCAGATTTGTCCCTTGACCCCTGTTGGTCCCTGGGTCAAAGGTCAGATCTTATATTTTCAAGGTCAATGCTCAAAACTTTAATTTTCGGTAACAGAATCCGAACTAAAATCCCTTAAATGAGGAAAATTATGTAGAACAGAATATTTAGATAGTAATTTCTAAGTAGTTTAGTAATTGTTCATTTACTGGTGACAATGAACACAACACATTCTTTTGCTCAGTTTGCTAAATTCAGGCATATAGCTTAAGTGGAAGCCAATTATTAAGGGACTTTTTCTCTGTCTTTGACAGGTAGTCATTCATCAACCAGATCAACCTAAGGACGTGTGTGTGTTCTGTTGTATTGCTGATGCTGAGAATGAAACAGTGCGGATCGGTGAAAAAGCAGCAACTACAATCAATAATGCAAGCAAGGAAAGAGGGTCTCCAATTATTGTTCAAGCAGGCCAGCTGGTCTATTCTCGTTGCAGGCATAAACAAACGAACAAGTAGGACATTTGGCAACAGCCAAAAAGAGGAAGGCAAAAGAAAGTGTTCTTCCTTCACCATCATTAAGATCGAAAAAGCCTGCTTTCCAGTATGCTACTCACTGTCTTTATTGTGCAGTGAAGGCTGCTGATGAGGGTGGATGTCCTTTTGAAGATGTGTTCCGAGTATCTACTTTGAATTGTCAAGATGCTATTGTGCGATCTTGTGTGGAGCGTGGAGACTAGTGGGCCAATGATGTGAAATCAAGAGTTGAATTTGCAAGAGACTTGCCTGCAGCTGCTGCTATATATCACAAGGTGTGCAGCGGAAATTTCAGTACTGGAAGAAGGATGCCAACCAAATATGACTTAGACCTAAAAGAGCAAGTAGAGAGGAGTAAGAATGGTAGAAAGGTAAATGTATCAAGAGATGAAGCATTTCAAATTGTAGTCGCTCAGTTCATTGAAGAAGAAGAAGAACTCACAACACTCGCAGATTTACAAACGAGAATGGAAAACCTTTGTCAAGATCCATACAGCATCCCTTACCTGAAGCGGAAGCTCATAGATCATTTTGGGGATTCTCTAGTTATCAGTCAGATGGGAAAGTACAACAATGTAGTGACAGTCAGGCAAACAGCATCTAAGATTCTTAGTGAGTTCTACAAAGATCGGAGACAAGACAACAACGAAGAAACTAAAAAAAAGGTTCATATTGAAAACAACAGCAGCTTTGATAAACTCAGACATCAGCAGTATTGAGGAAAGTAGATTAGAGTACCCTACCATTTCAGGGATTGGTGATACCCAACAAAACTTGGACTTTGTTCCTTTTTCACTTAATTTGTTCCTGGCTGAAGTCTTCAGGGGAAGGAAAACTTATAATGACTTAAAGATTGCAGCAATTGGACAATGCATCACGCAACAAGCTCAGCCAAGAAGTAAGGTGCCAATGCAATTTGCATTAGCAGTGCATATCCATTGCTTATGGTTCAAGTGAGCTGATTGATGATTTAAACAGCAGAGGATTTTGTTTGTCATATGATGAAATGAAACTATTCAAAGCATGTGCAGCACATCAAAACAAAGATCAGCTTGAAAATTTGGCAAACAGCTTCTGCCACTTCATCGCTGATAATGTTGACCATAATACAGTAACAATCACTGGAAAGGACACTTATCATGGCATGGGTCTGAAGTGTGCAGCCACACCACCAGTAGCCTCAACTCGAGCAGCTATTCGTAATTCAGAATATTTTAAGACGAAGCCAGCAAGTATTGCAGTGACAAGATGTAGAAAACTGGGTAAAGTTGGAGACATGCTGAATTACAGAGCAATAACGTCCATTGTCCATGAAGATATCAGAGAGCATCTTGATACTGTTTAGAAGATCTCATTTCCTTATAGATGCATCAGGCCAGGATGGTCCGATTTTATGCAGATCACTACCCGAGGTAGCCATTCAGGAAAAGCATCCTTCACTACTTGCCCATGGTTGACTTGGATCCAACCAACATGAGCTGTACCTTCACTAATCTTTGTAAATGACCAACACCTGAGATACAACATATCGCCTGTCATCACATTTGATCAACCCTTGTGGCTCAAGGCAGGACATATCATCAGCCACGTAAACAACTGCAACATGTTATTCTCATCCTCGGGCCATTCCATACCTTAATGAGCTTCCTAGGCAGTATGGGCCACATCATGAAAGATAGCGGACTGATAAGACGAGGGAAAGTCAAAAATTGTCCACACTTTCTCCATAAGTTTCTTTAAATTGGCCGCACAGCCTTCAGCGCTCGCATGCTAAAAGGTGGTACACTTGTGGCTACGTAACCGAGGTTTGATGTTAATCGCTCCATTTTTCTCTGTTGTGTTACAGAGTAAACATGGCCGCTCCGCTGGCAGTGTACACCAAGGAAGAACAGAGATCAGTGATTCGATTCCTCTGGTCTGAAGGTGTGTTAGGGGCTGAAATTCATCGCAGGTTTTCAGTGCAATATGGGGACAGCGCTCTACCGCATAGAAATGTGTATGAATGGATCGAGAAGTTAAAAAATGGCCGGACAAGTGCGAAGCAGATAGAGGGAGCAGGACGCCCATCAACCTCCACCACTGACGTGAAGATTCAACAAGCACGAGAGATGATTCTGGCAAACCAACGAGTGACCATCGATGAGGTGGCATGTTCTCTGCACATTAGTCATGGTTCTTCATACGAAATCATCCACGACAAGCTTTGCTTCCATAAAGTCTGTGCGAGATGGGTGCCAAGGGAGCTTACCGAAGCACATAAGTGCAATCGTGTGGAGTTCTGTCAATGCTTACTTGACTGCTACAGCGATGAAGGTGAAGCTTTTTTGGAGAGAATAGTCACAGGAGATGAAACCTGGGTCCATCACTTTGAGCCAGAATCCAAAAAGCAGAGTATGGAGTGGAAACACCCAGGATCGCCAACAACGAAGAAATTCAAGACTCAACCTTCCACAGGAAAAGTGATGCTAACCGTTTTGGGTGACTCAAAAGGGCCTATACTGGAACATTACCTGGAAAAGGCGTCTACAGTCGCCAGTGTAGGCTACAGTGAAATGCTGGCCAACAAACTGAAACTCGCAATCTGCACCAAACGCCGAGGCCTATTGTCAAAGCAAGTGTTGTTGTTGCACAACAATGTACGCCCACGTATGGTCACCCACACCATTGAAACCATTGAAAAACTGGGTTTTGAGGTGCTGGAACACCTTACATACAGTCCAGATCTAGCCCCTTCCGACTATCACCTCTTTGGACCGCTTACAGATGCTTTACGAGGTCGTTGATTTGCTACGAGCGAAGAAGTGCAGGAAGTGGTGCATAAAGGGCTGCGTGACCAGCCAAAAACCTTCTTCTCCGATGGAATAAGCAAGCTCGTGGACCGCTGGAAGAAGTGCATCTAAAAGCAAGGAGAATATGTAGAAAAATGATGTAATTGTTCTACCCCTGCTTTTGTTTTAATAAATTACAGAAACATCTATCTATTCATTGCCAGACGCCTCAATCACGTTTGGGGTGGCCACAAACAAATCGCCTTCAAGTCCCCCTGTCCCCCACCATTTCACTGCCTTGCTCCCAACTCACACCCCCCTCTCTCATATACCTCTCCACCCCATCCCTCCATCTCATCCTCGGCCTCCTCCTCCCTCTTCCTCCCTCCACCTCACTCACATACACTCTCTTCGTCAGTCTTTCACCCTCAATCCTCTCCTCATGGCCAAACCACCTCAATGTGTTCCTAATAACTCTTCCTATCACATCCACATCAACACCACAACGCTCCTTTATATCCTCATGTGACTCCACAGGCTCCTCTTAACTCATTTCCACTGCTCTCACTCTTGCTCTTGTGTCCTTCCAACAACGTCCAAGTTTCACTTCCTTACGTTAGAGTTGGTATCACAATACTGTCATGTAGTAACTTTTTCACTTCCATGCTCACTTCCCTGTTTCTTATCACTGCTTTCAAAGAACCAGCAACCTTTCTTCCCTGCTGTACCCTTTCAAGCACGTCACCTTCCAAACCTCCATCCTTACTCATCACACTACCCAAGTACGTAAACATACTCCCTTTTTCCATTTCCTCACCATCCAACCTCGCTGTACATTCACTGACTTCACCTCTCTCAAAGACCATCACTTTACTCTTCCCTACATTCACCTTTAGATTCCGTTTCTTACACACTCTCTCAAACTCATCCACCAAGACTTGCAGCTCCCCTTCGTCTTCACTCAACAATACAGTATCATCTGCAAACAACAGTACAGGGAGTTTCCAAACACTATCCTCTCTCACCAGGGCCACTCCAACATCCACTACCCTACCTTGTACCTCTTTTATTACCCCATCCATGTACAGATTGAACAACCATGGAGACATGACACATCCCTGTTTCAACCCAACTTTCAAAGAGAAAAATTCACTTAGTTCACCATCCACATGCAATGCAACCTTCTCACCATCGTACATACTCTTCACAGCATTCAACAACTTCCCATCTACTCCATATATTCTTAACACTTTCCACAATCCTTGTCTATCCACCCTGTCATATGCTTTCTCCAATTCCATGAAAACCGCATACAACTTCTTTCCCTTCTCCAGAAACTTTTCCACTAAAGATCTAAGAATGAATATCTGATCTACACAACCTCTTCCTTTCCTAAAGCCTCCCTGTTCTTCAACTAATTTCTCTGTTCTTTCTCTAACTCTTTCAATAAGTATCCTACCATACACTTTTCCTATTATACTAAGAAGACAAATGCCTCTATGATTACCACACACTTCTTTTTTCCCCTTTTCCTTTGTACAAGGGAATAATTATACCTGACTTCCAATCCTCCGGGACTCTACCTTCCTCCCAGGCCAAACTGCACATCTGCCACATCCATTCTACTACTATATCTCCCCATGCTTCAGCATTTCACCACACACTCCGTCAATTCCTGGGTCTTTCCCCGATTTAACTTTCTTCATTGCTTCCACAACTTCTATCCTACTGATTTCTTCCTGTCTTCTCACCTCCCTCCTTCTCCCAGCCATTCCCCAGCCACTTATACTCGCATTACTTCCATCCTCTACATTCAACAATTCCTTAAAGTGTTCTCTCCATCTGCTCACTTTTTCTCCCTTCTCCACTAGTAATCTACCATTTTTATCTTTCACTCCCCTGCCAACTTCCCTTCCACCCTGTCTTACTCTTTTCACCTCTCTCCAGAACATTTTCTTACGGTCCCTCCAATTTACACTCAAATTCCTTCCAAATTCCTCATCCACTCTCTTCTTACTCTCTCTTACTAATCTTTTCACCTCTCTCTTTGTTTCTACATATAACTCTTCCGCCTCTCAACTTCTTCCACGCCCCTATTTCTCATCCATTCATTGTTTGCTTTCTTCTTTTGTGCCACAGCCTGTTTCACCTCTTCAGTCCACCATGATGTTCCTTGCACCCTCCTCCGTCTTCTCTTCCTTCCACACACCACATCACATGCTGCACATATTTCTTGTGTAAATATCCTACACACACCTTCCACGTCTCCCATCTGCTCCAATTCATATTTGCCCAATCGTTCCTCCACTTCTCTCTTATACTCTGCCTTTTTCTCATCCTCTTGTAACCTTTCCACTCTCCTTGCAACTACTCCTTCCTCTCGTCTTTCCCTTCTTCTATTCCTCCATCTTACTTGAATCTTAATTCTGGCCACCACCAAGTAGTGGTCAGAAAGTCCACTCCCCCAACCTCTATAAACTCTTGCATCCATTACACATCTACGCATCATTTCATCCACACACACATAATCAATCATTGCCTTCCTTTCATTCAGTTCACCACCCACCCTTCTCATCACTCGCCATGTATACCTGTGGATTATTTTTTGCCTGAAGAGGGTATTGGCTATCACCAACCCCCTCCCAGCACAAATCTCCACTAACGCACTCCCATTCTCATCTATCTCAGCAGGCACACCCCACTCACCAACTATTCCATCCACCTTCACATTCCCAACTTTACCATTCATATCACCAATCAAAAACACTCTCTCATTCCTTCCAAACTTTTCCATGCACACTTCTACATTTGTCCAGAACTCTTCTCTCACTCTTCTAGCACGATCTTGCGTTGGCGCATACACACACACAATCGCCCACATTTGTATGCCAACTTTCAACTTTACCCACACAATCCTTGACCCAACTGATCCATACTGTCTTATGCTCCTCTTCCATCTTTTACTCACAACTATACATACTCCTTCCTTTGCCCTCTCATTCTCACCTACTCCTGCACATATACCCCATACATACTCCCATTCTCTCACACTTTCTCCTCTCCATTTTGTTTTAGTTATTCCACATACATCCACTTTCGCACCCTCAAGCACCTGGACAATCTCTCTCTCTTTCACCTCATCATTCTCTCCCCTTACATTGCAAGTTCCAATTACCATGTCCTTTGTCCGGTCCTTGGTCGTCATCGTTTGGTCAGTCCTTGTCCGAGGCTTATTGTTTGTTTTTTAAGTCAGTTGTTTTCCGGGGAGGGGCACTAACCCTCCGCCAACCCTTTTAGTCGCCTTTTACAACAAGCAGGGATACTGGGGGAGTATTCTTGAAAAACCTCCCTACCCCCAGGGGGAAGAAAGGCTCAAAGATGTCAAAGATCAACTACAGCAGAGCCCAAATGGAAAACTATGGGTACGGTGTATGGAGATGATGGATATCCTGCGGTCTGCACTCAGAGGACAAAGAACCAGTCAGCCAAAGTTGAATTTCAGGGTACTACAAAGAATGCTGCCATTTTTTTGCTGCTTCTAGCCACAATAACTACACAAATTCAGCTCAGCTATTCCTCCAGGACATGGTGGATCTGAAGAAGACGAATGAGAAACTCTATGACCACCTTGTCGAGTCTGGTTTTTTCTTCATTAGAAGATCAGACAGATACTGGGCTGGGTTAGCACCAGATCTTGTTATTGCGCAAGTGCTTATGAAATCCCTAAATTCATCACGAGGCTTAACACATGGACGAGGTATGGATGAGACTCAACAAACGAGATGGTTACAAGCCATGCCAATCTTTGCTCAGATAAGTGATGAGATAAAGAGTGTTCCGGAGAAGACTGGCACTGAAAGAAACAAAGACTTGACTCAGTCCAGAAGAAAGAGGGACCAGGAAGATACTACAAAGATTTTCCAGTACCTAGAGCAGCACAGTCCTTTCACAGAAAATGAGTATTTGTACAAGATCATTTCAGGATTATCTGCATAACAATCAAATGCTCACCTTGCCAAAGATGTTGGGAACAAAATAATCAAAATGGAAGGAAAAAATGCAGCAAATTATGTATTCAGAAAGAGGCACCAAATCAAGGCAATGGGTCTGTAGCAGATGGAGTTGAAGTGCAGGTGGATCCTCAAGCCCTATTTCAGCAACGCTTGTAATAGCCAATAATGCTGAAATCAGCTTAAAGATCAGTGATTAGCGAGCTTCCAATGATTACGTACTGTACATTCAGTTAATGATTTATTAAATGCTATAGTTACAGGAAAAGCGAACTGTCTATAAGATTCACATAGTATGTAAGACGGTCTGGCCTGGGCCACTTAATTCATTGGTGTCGATTTTCTGGAGATAATTTAACACTTCGTGTCCTCTCACTTCGTTGATTGATAACTTATCATCTTCTGGTCATGACACACCGGTTGTGGGATGGGAATATTTGCATTTTTTTTTTGGGGGGGGTGAAAACTGTGAAATGAGTCGTTCAGTATTGTTGCTCTTGCCTTATCGAGGACTTGATCACCTTCCTAGTTTAGTAGAGGGCCTTTGCTATGATTTACATTTTCTCAGTCCTCACATAATGAAAAAAAAAAAAAAAAGTTGATTGTGCTGTACAAGAAATTTTTCTCTCATCATCTCGTTTAGTTCTCCGTGGAAAAGAAGATGAAACAAAAGCATTCAGGGGCCGAATACTAATCACTCGCCAAAATATGTCGTTGGCTAAGGTACTAGTTACCTACAACCAAAGTTGAAGAAAATTTCTCTATGGAATTCAGTCACCAGATTTTACAAAAGACCAAGCCATATTAAATGAAACAAACGCATTGGGGGCCGAATGCTAATCGCCAGCCAAAATATGCTGTTGGATAAACTAAGTTACAGACTTAACATGAAGAAATTTCGCAAATTTCTACGGATTAAAGTCACTGCATTTCACAGGAAGCGAATCAATACTCAGTTCGAAGGAACAAAAGCATCTTTGATCAAATCTCCACCAAATTTTTTTTTTTTTTTTTTTTTTTTAAATAATGATCATGGCGGCGCAACTGCCAGGGTCATATGCCGCCGTATAACAAAGAAGTAAAAAACAAAAAACAAAAAACAGAGGATAAGCCACACAATCAAAAAGGAGAAATTCTAAATATCCTTAAGAAGTCCTGCCTCCTTCAGAAAGGAGAGGGTTGCCCCTCCCAAGACACAGGCATCCTCCCCAAGCACGGAGGAAAGATGATACACACCACCATCCGATTGGTGGTCAGGGAGGAACCGACGCCGCAAATCCTCAAGACTAGGACACTCCACCAACAGGTGCCGAACAGTCAAGGGAACCAGACAGTCATCACAGAATGGAGGAGGAGCCCTCTCCATTAAAAAACCGTGAGAGAAACGGGTGTGGCCAATGCGGAGGCGGCACAAAGCAGTCTCCCATTGACGAGGGAAGCCCTGGTAACTGAATGAGCCCACCTTCTGGCAAATCGAGCGCAACTTATTGGCACCCACAGCATCCCAATGCTCCTGCCAACAGCACCAAACCCTGAAGGCAATAAAGGAGCGCATATCTGCAGCAGGCAGACGATACAGAGGGGACTGTGCAAGAGGGGGACGAGCCGCTGCCGCCTTGGCCAGCTGATCAGCTCGTTCATTCCCTGCCACTCCTACATGAGCTGGAACCCAACAGAAATCTACACGACGTCCACGACGCCTTAAAAGGAAAAGCCACTCTAAAATGGATAACACCAAAGGATGAGAGGGATTAAAAGACTCCATTGCAGAAAGAGCACTCCGTGAGTCACTAAAAACAGTAAAAGCAGTGTGAGGGAGAGTGAAGAGAATCTGAAGGGCAAATAAAATAGCAGTCAGCCGTAAAAACAGAAGCAGTCACAGGGAGGCTCCCACCTCGACAGAAGGTGGGAAACACCACACCAAAGCCCACACCCACATCAGACTTAGATCCATCAGTATAAACTGGTATGGAGTCCCCATGAGAAGAGGCATGCTCTAAAAACAGAGAAAATAAAACCTGAGAAGGAAGGGAGGCCTTATTGGATGAGAAGAAACGACAAAATGTCACCCTGGGGAGAAGCCAGTAGCCCACCCTCGGGACACGATGGGGAGTGATCGGCACAGAAGGAACAGAGAAGCTAGACATAATTGACTGCACCCTGAAACCAAAGGGCTTTGGAAAGGATGGCCGAGTGGCAAAAATAGGTGACCGAGAATCTTGAGAGACCTTGACAAAGGGCACAGAGTCTGGGAGACGAGATAAGCGATACCAACATCTCATCAAAAGGGAAGAGCGGAGCAAGTCTAAAGGAAGGACACCAGCATCAGCCAACAAACTCGAAATCGGGGAAGATCGGAATGCCCCAGTGGCGAGACGAACACCAGCATGATGTATGGAATCTAAAATACGAAGCCGGGCTTCTGAGGCAGAGGAATAAACTTCACATCCATAATGAAGTTTGGATAAAATCAGAGACTGATGCAAGAGGAGGAGGGTCTTGCGATCAGCTCCCCAGTATGTGTGCGCTAAAACTTTCAAGAGACCCAATGCTCTGAGACACTCACCTTTTACATACCTCAAGTGAGGGACCCAAGTCAACCGGCTGTCAAAAATCAGCCCTAAAAACCGGGTTTCCTTTAAACACGAAATACGACGCCCATCAAAAAAAAAGGTTTGGGTCAGGGTGGACTCCACGAACGCGGCAAAAATGCATGGCAACGGTCTTCTTGAAGGAAAATCGAAAACCTCGTTCATCAGCCCATCTAGAGACACGGTTGAGAGCCATCTGCATCCTCCTTTCTGCCATTGACATCCGTGAGGCAGTGACAGAGATTGATAAATCGTCAACATAGAGAGAGCCACGAACACCATCAGGGAGCACAGAAATAACGCTGTTAATTGCCACTGCGAAAAGGGTAACACTTAGTATGCTCCCTTGTGGCACACCATCCTCAAGGGGACGTGCAGTAGACAGCTCACTCCCGACTCGGACCCGAATGAAACGATTGGATAAAAACTCCCGGATAAAAGTGGGGAGTTGCCCACGGAGACCAAACTCATTTAAGAGATTGCAATATACCATGACGCCAGGAAGTGTCGTACGCCTTCTCCAAATCAAAGAACACTGTGATATGATGCTGGTTAGTTGCAAAAGCCTGGCAGATGGAAGATTCTAAAGAAAGGAGAGCATCTGTGGTCGACCGCATCTTCCGAAACCCACACTGGACTGGAGACAAGTAACCACCCTTCTCTAAGTACCATACGAGCCGACTATTCACCATCTTTTCGAGGACCTTACAAAGGCAAGACGTCAGCGAGATAGGGCGATAATTAGTGGCCTGCAAGTGATCCTTACCCGGCTTAGGGATGGGGAGAACCACAGCAACACCCCATGAGGTCGGAAACCCACCATTGCACCAAATTCTGTTATACAGTGACAACAGAAAATGAAGGGCTGCATCAGGCAAGTGGTGTAAGAAGGCATATGGGACATCATCCAAGCCTGGAGACGAGTCGCGACACTGCGACAATGCCATCTGAAGTTCAGAAGCAGAAAAAGCAACATTATATGACTCCTCTGCAGTAGATGGAAAACTAATGCCCAAAGATTCCAGGTGCCGTCGGCGGCGTGCCGACGGGGATGAGGTGTCCTTCCTAGAGACATTAGCAAAATGAGCTGCAAATATCTCGGCAACAGACGAAGAATGAGCCACCACCACACCTGCATGAGATAAAACAGGAGGAGAGGGAATGGGAAATTTCCCTGAAATCTTCCTCACCCGTTTCCACACTTTTGTGAGAGGAGTCTGTGAAGAAATTGAAGAAACAAATGATGCCCAAGACTTCCTCCTAGCCTCCTTCATAACCCGCCGGGCATGAGCTCGGGCCCTCCTATATGCCGCTAAGTAACCAGGGTCACCTCGGTGACGACGAAGTCGGGAGAAAGCAGCACGTTTAGCCCGAACAGCAGAAGCACACTCATCAGTCCACCAGGGAACTGGATGGCAAGGAAAGTGACCAGCTGTTCTCGGAATACTCTGCAGTGCCGCCCAGTGTAGTAAGTCTGTGAAATACTCAACAGCAGCATCAGTGCTGACAAAATCCTCCACACATCGGTTCGGGGAACACAGCTCCTCAAAAACCGGCCAGACCGCCCTATCCAAGCGCCAGCGGGGAAGACGACGCCGAGGCACACTCTGTGTCGATCTTAATAAAATAGGGAAGTGGTCACTGCCATGTAAGTCTGGTAACACAGCACATGTAAAATTCAGGGCTATCCCTGCAGAGCACAGAGACAAATCAATAGAAGTAAAAATACCCGTTTGACTATGGAAGTAAGTAACTTCACCAGAATTTAAAATGTACAGGTCCACATCCTCCACAATGGAGGCTAACATAGTACCTCTAGCATCAGCTGTGGAGTCACCCCACAGGGGATGATGACTGTTCATGTCAGCCAACAAGAAACAGGGTGAGGGAATGCCCGAATAAGATTTTCAAGATCAACCCTCTCAATAGCGGCACTAGGAGGGAGGTACAAGGAGCACACAGTATAACGACAGGGAAGGAAAATCTGGAGAGCAACAGCCTGCAGTGGAGTGTTAAGATTCACAGCAGTGAAAGGTATGTCACTGCGTACTAGAATAGCCACACCCCCACCATGACCCTGTCCAGGAAGAGGATCTGAATAAAAAACCTGGTAACCAGGTGGACTGGGAGGTGCAGCATCTCCAACCATTGTCTCCTGTAGGCAAACACACACAGGTGAATACTCAGCCAGAAGCCAACGGAGTTCGTCCCAGTTGGCTCGTAAACCACGGCAGTTCCATTGAATAATATTAGCCATTAAAACTATTGAAAAAAAAGGGCAGGGGAGAGGGACAAACAGAAAACCATAAAAAAAAAATACTAAAAATATTAAAATGGAGGAACTATATACACAAAAGAAAGGGTCACTTAGTGGAAACCACTGAGCGACCCTGGGAGACAATCTTCTTGGGAATGCGGATACGCCCACTAAGGGGCTTGCCACGGGCAGCAGCATGGCTAGAACGAGGGCCTGGGGTCTGCGAAGTGTTGGGAGACTTCACAGACACCCTTCGCTGCCCAGCAGGAGAGGAAGAGCTACTCCGAACCCTGCCCGGGGCCCCCAGTGAACCAAGAGGTCCAGCAGGAGGAATTGGGGTCCTGGCCTCCAAACGTGGAGGGGGCAGGACAGGATCCTCAGAGGTAACCGGAGGAACATCCGATTCCCCGGAGGAAGAGGTGCCAGACTGACCTGACACCCCAGAAGCCCCCGAAGACCCAGAAGCAGGGTCCGAGGGCTGTTGCACAGATGGACTAACTACAGAGGATGTGGACTCCACGACCGACACCTTGCTTGGAGGATCTTCAAGACTCAAAGACTCTGAGGAACCACGATGACGTTTAGTAAATGAAGAGTGTGCACCATGACTACTAGGGGATACCATAGATGTAGAGGTTGAGTCTTGAACTGTAGCGGCAACCGTCGCAAGTGCGGGAGATTGTTGCACTGGCATGGGATCGACAGATGAAGGCATAGGAGCTGAAACAACAGGAGGAACTCGAGTCTGCTGCTGGGCAGGACGATGAGGACGGCTATGACCGGACAAAACTGATGCATAAGACACTCCGTTACGGAAAACAGATGACATGGCTCTACTCCTGGCCTCAGGAAAGCTTATTTTATCCCGATTACGGATGAGGAGGATCTCTTTCTCTAAGCAAAACTGGGCACAGTCTTTAGATGAAGCAGGATGTGCCTCGCCACAGTGCAAACAACAAACAGGTCCAGGACAGTCCTGTCCTGCATGAGTGGATGCTCCACAACTGACACACACCACTGGGAGGCCCTGTTGCAAACGATGACAGGCTCGCCCAACATGCCCGTACATCTGACAGTGGTAGCAGCGTCGTGGATTTGGGACAAAGGGTTTGACCCTAAGGGACAACCAAGCCACCTTGATGGATGAAGGCAGAACAGTACAGTCGAACGTCAGCAACAAGGATGGGTTTGGGGTAAGAACACCATCAACCTTCTTCTGAAACCTTTCCACTTTAACCACCCTGTGGACCTGGAGTTCTTCAAGCAGCTTCTCTTCACTGTATCGGAGTAAGTCTTTTGAGTAAACAACACCTCGACTATGATTAAAAAAGGCATGGGGAACACAAGTGAACAGTGCATCCGGGTCCTTACACTGGGCAGCCAGCCGGGAACCCTCCTCAGGGGATGTAACCTCCACTAGGAGGCTACCATCCCCCTGAGGTGAGATCTTCGGCTCCCTCCCACAGATTGACACAATGCGCCGATGAATAGTAAATATGTCCAGATTACCAATAGGTTGACCATCCAAAGTACGAACGGTGTAGTACCTTGCGAAATCAACCCTCTCAAAGACACCTGGCAGGACCTCACGGGCATGTCCACAATATGCTGTCTGTTGCCGGCCCTTCTTTGTAGTGGCCACTGATCGTAAACCACTGGAACCAGGAAGGTATGGTTCCAGGGTGGCAATATGGGCCTCACCAGCCAGAGGCACAGGATGCACACAGGAGGGAGACTGTAATGGATGGTCAGGGACGGAACCAGGGTCGTCAGCTGTAAAAGATTTAAACAAGGCCATATTCAAAATAAACCACCTTCATTCCCCCACCCCTCCACCCACCATGGAGCCCAACAAGGGGAGGCCATATGCCAGGGAAAGCACCACTGGCGACCCCAGAGGTAGTGGGGAAGTATACGCAGGTAACCACCAAGGGACCCTGACAAGGGTGACTCCAGGACGATATGAGTCACCAGGTCCCCCAGTGCCCGCTTGACCCTAAAGCCACTAAGTGACTAGCCTGGATGGCTAGCCAGTGACCAGCCGATTGACCTGGTCGGGCCCAACCAGGCCACCCGTCTAGCCAGAATAAGGGACCAAAGAGGTGTATTGCTAGCTGCAGGGCGCACCATGCAGCATCGCTCAACCACCAGGACTCCCGTCTCCCAGCATTACGGGACGCCACACACGGCAAACACGTGGGGAGGCAACAGTTCTGCCCTAGATGACAGATGGGCAGGGACTGACATTACCAGTAGGCCTCCTCTACCAGTGATGTAGGGGGTGCTTGGTCCACAAGGCCGACAAATGCCAAACCCTACAAAGGTAGGCTTGCCTCCCAAGTAGGTGGCACTGCCGACCATGCTTCAAGCCCCACCACCACATCAAGGTGACCCCCTACAGTGGGGTCTCCACCAAAAGTTAAACACTTCTAGCCATACATGTAGTTGCCGTTTTCTGAAGGTTTCGTGAAGATTCGTCCATGACCTTTCGAGACATCTTGACATCACACACACACACACACACACACACACACGCACACACACACAAACTATATCGTCTCTCCTTGCTAAATGGGAGCGATTAGGCATGAAAATCTTGATAATTTTTGCAGACTTTTCCACCCTGTTTTTTTTTATCCGTTCCTGAGATATTGGTTAAAATGCAAATTTAATTTGGTGAGGATTTGATCAAATACGAGCATTCGCTCTTCTTTGATCAAATCCTCACCAAATATAGTAGGCTTCTGCACCTGCACAAAGTTGCTATTTTCTGAAAGTTATTTTTTTTTTTATGTGTCCAATTCTAGATATAGGTTTCACAGCATGTTCCCAAGGTCCAATAGTCCTTCCTCATACACCTTTATATGACACCACATCTGCGCTAACACCCACCGTCCATACTAAATACATGCTAAGGTTGTCTCATACAGGACTGGTGTATTGGTATTAGCAGGGGTATTATTATGACATGTTGGCGAGTCTCCTGGTAGATCAGTAAAGCCAGCTATTATGAAATTCAAATCCTTTAACTGTTCCCTGCTCCAGCGGCGACTTCAACCTGAGTTGGATTCAGACTTCAGTGCTTGAGTCGATTGGATTCATACAATAGGTTTAGAACTTCATTCGGAGATGTTTTAGTGAATACCAGGTCAGGGAGAGTTAGTCTGGGCATAGCTACAGTTAAGATAAGTACCTCCTTTCTTTAGCTAGGAAGTGGATATATATATATATATATATATATATATATATATATATATATATATATATATATATATATATATATATATATTGATACGGAACAGAGAAAGATAATGTACACTTTACGTGAGAATACTAAAAATCACTACTGTCCCGTAAAGTTCCAGGTTCAAAACAAAAGAGTTAGGTAAAATTAGAAGTTAAAGTTTAATGCTCAAACTAACAACAAAACATTCAGGACTCATAAGGATAATGTAATGGCAAAAAACAGGTTAAATATATGGTTAACTGTAATAGCCTCTATTAACACGAAATTAGCAAGTGAAAATTTATCTAAGTCAGCCCTGATAAAATGAGAATACACTGGATAATGCTCAGTTAATGCTAGATAAATTATTACAGATACAAACTATTATTAACAATGACTGACATCCAAACTGTACATTAATCACAAAAACCTCACTAGGCCTACAAATTAACACCTTATGCTATACTGTACAGTACAAGAACAAAATGTAATAACACTCATACTCAAATTACACAGCTGCTACATGGTTGGAGACTTCCTGAGCACTCACAATAATAACAACTGTACAGGGGAGGACAGAGATGTGAACAAAATGAGGAGTAGATCTAAGTGGCAATAATGCAGAGACAGAGCTCATTATATAGGGGCCGGCAGAGCTTGATACAACTTGTAAAAAGGACGCGCAAATGAAGCCATGGGGACAAAAAGTTGACAATCCTGCTCTGAACAACAGAAAGAACGACTTACTTTACTATAAGGGAGGACGGGGGGAGTGAGGTAGAACACGCTCGTGATCAAACATGCAGCATACTGTACGTTAGAATTACACAAAGGATGATGAAATCATAGGCTATGTAACACCTCCCCACAAAGAAAAAGAAATTTACAAAGGAAATTTCTTATTACTCTAAAACAATCTGTCTAAAGTCTAGATAAGCAATCTGCAATAGCATTTTCTTTCCCCTTGACATGTTGTATGTCTAATGAATACTCCTGAATAAGTAGACTCCATCTTATCAATCTCTGATTTTTATCTTTAAACTTACTAAGGAATTTCAGTGGGTTATGATCGGTATAAATCACTATGGGGTCAAAACCAGAACACAAATAAAATGAAAGATGCTGTAAACCCAAAATCAAGGCCAAAAGCTCTTTCTCGATAGTTGAGTAGTTCTTTTGAGGTGGAGTGACCTTCTTACTGTAATAAGAAACAGGGTGTTCAATACCCTGATCATCCTCTTGCAGCAAAACAGCCCCAGCTCCTGTATCACTTGCGTCAACAGCCATCTTAAAAGGCTTAGCAAAATTTGGAGTAGCGAGCACTGGCTGACTTAATAGAATAGCTTTAAGTTTCTTGAAAGAGGATTCACAGTTATCGGTCCAGACAAATTTAACTCCCTTTTTCAGTAGGTCTGTAAGTGGTGATACAAGAATTGAAAAGTTAAGAACAAATCTCCTGTAATAACCTACCATTCCCAAAAATCTTTGTAGCTCTTTCCTACTTTAAGGTCTGGGAAGATCACTTATAACCTGAACCTTAGCTCCTGGTGGTGCAACATGTCCATCACCAATTACGTACCCAAGGTACTGAACTTTAGCTTGACCAAACTCACACTTTGATAAATTAGCTACAAGATTAGCCTGAACCAAACGCTCAAGAAATTTACTGACATGGCATAGGTGATCTTTCCAGTTGTCACTGAAGATTAATACATCATCAATATAAACAACACACCCTGCCAAACCCTCTGTTACAACATTCATGAGCTTCTGAAATGTGGCTGGTGCATTCTTCATACCATATGGCATTACACAACATGCAAAAGTCTTTCCTAGTGTTACAAAACATGAGATCTCCCTAGCACGTTCAGTCATAGGTACTTGCCAGTATCCCTTTAACAAATCAAACTTACTTTTGTACCTAGCCTTTCCGATCTTGTCTATGGAATCTTCCACACGAGGGAGAGGGTAAGTGTCTGTTTTGGTTATCTGATTAACACGTCTGTAGTCGATGCAAAGCCGCTGTGACCCGCCTGGCTTAGGGACTAGAGTGACAGGAGAACTCCACTCGCTCTGACAGGGCTCAATCATCTTGTGGTCCAACAGGTAGCCAAGTTCCTTCTCGATGAGAGGAACTTTCACTGGGTTCACACGGTAAGTAGGCAATTTAATTGGCTTTGCGTCTCCAACATCGACATCATGCATCAACACAGTGGTTCTTCCTGGAGTGGGACGGAACACTTGCGGGTACTCCTGCAGTAATGCCGAAAACTCCTGCCTTTCCTCGGGAGATAGATGAGAAAGCTTAGTCTGGAGATCATTCATGATATCAGGATTCTTCCCCAAACTATCACTCAGGCTCATACTGCATGGGAGAGCTTCAGTTGCAGACTCAGGTGGAACAGCTACAGTGCAGATTGGGTTATTTTCGTCCCGCCTTTGATATAACTTTAGCATGTTGATGTGACAAAGTTGCTTGTTCTTTCTACGATCTGGTGTGGCGATGACATAGTTGACATCACTGAGTTTCTTCTCCACGAAATAAGGACCATTAAACTTGGCTTGAAGAGGTTCCCCATGAACTGGTAGCAGAATCAAAACCTGATCTCCTGGCTGAAAGTGGCATAACCTGGACTTCTTATCATACCAAGTCTTCATCTCCTGAGCAGCTCTTAAATTCTCTCTCACCAGCTGTAAAGTAGTGGACAGCCGTTCTTTGAACTTCATCACATACTCCAGCAGGTTGACGTCATCTTCCTCCGACAGCCAGCATTCCTTGAGTAGCTTAAGGGGTCCCTTACTTCATGGCCAAACAGTAGTTCAAAAGGTGAGAAACCCAGTGATTCATTTGGAGATTCTCTTGCGGCAAACACAACGAATGGAAGACCTTTATCCCAGTCTTTCTGATGTTCCAAACAGTATTTCTTGAGCATCGATTTGAGTGTTTGATGATATCTCTCCAACGCTCCTTGGGTCTGGGGATGGTAAGCTAAAGACGTGATCTGGGTGATGCCCAACTCTTTCAGAAACTGCTTAAAAACATTTGACATGAAATTACTTCCCCGGTCTGACTGTACCTCCCGGGGCAGACCAAACTTTGTGAAGAACCCTAGCATTTCCTTAACCACCTTCTTTGCTGAGATATTTCTAAGTGGAATGGCTTCAGGATAACGAGTAGCCATATCAATCAGGGTCAACACATAAGAAAATCCTGAAGAAGTCTTAGGAAGAGGGCCCACAATATCCACCAACACTCGGGTCAATGGCACCTCAAAAGGAGGAACGGGAACAAGAGGTGCAACCTTTTCGGTCTGATTACACTTCCCCACAACTTGACAGGTGTGACAAGACTTACAATACCAGGAAACATCCCTGAAGATACCTGACCAGTAGAAGTGTTTCAAAATGCGTGCCACAGTCTTCCTCACTCCAAGGTGTCCTGCCAAACTGGAATCATGAGCCACTCTAATGATATCCTGCCTACAAACACGAGGGATGACAACTTGATGTACAACCTCCCACTCACAGTTGGCTGATGCTGTTGGGGGTCTCCACTTCCTCATAAGTACTCCTGACTTTATATAATAACAAGTAGAAGCACCAGCTGACTCTTCCTCACTGCAAGCAGAGTTAGCTAGACCTTTCAACTCAGGGTCAGCAACCTGCAACTCAATCAACTCTTGACGAGACAAATTATCAACACTACGGGGTACTGCCTCATCTGGTGAGTTGTCCAAATTAGCAAGAAAAGTGTCAGCTAGGATAACATCATCATCATCATTATCCTCTAAGTCACCAGTAACTTTAGACTTAGCCCTAGTGACAGAACATGCAGGGAACACATCAGGGACATCACAATCCTGGGCCGCAGCCACTGGCTCACTAGACAACTGAGGAGCTGGACACACTTGACTTCCACCAATATCATTTCCAAGTAAGAAAGTTACACCTGACATTGGGAGTGTCTCAACCAACCCAACCATAACGGAACCATTAACAAAAACCAGACTCTAAATTCACTCTGCACAGAGAGACAGAGAAGTAATTATTCCCTACACCTTGTAAGATTACAGTTTCATCAGAGGAATTAACATTAGAGCCTAGAACACTGGTCCGCATAAGGGATTGGCAAGCACCTGTATCACGATATATTTTAACTGATTTCCTGTCATTACTGTCCAGAGGACTGACAAAACCATCAGACAGGAAATTAGCACATGAACTCTTGAGAGTGTCACCCACGTTACTGCTCAAAAGAGGAGCTCCATCATGAGAATTTAATTTACCCCTAAAAGCAGGTTCAGTTAACTCAGTTAAAGAATTCTGGGAACTCTCAAGGGTGGACACTAGACCAATTGACTGAATATTTAACCCGCGCCGTCCCGAGGACGTACTTCCACGTCCTCACGTTTTGTCACAGCTAATCCCGAGGACGTACTTCAACGTCCTGCAATTGCAAGGTTCATAATTTCCACAATTTTCAATTTTCGAGAGTCATTTTTGGTACGTATACACGGGACACCTGCCTCAACAAGATGCCAGGCAGAGACAATGCCTTACCCAGCATGACCTCCTCCCCCCCCCTGCATGCCCTTTTCTCAGCAATTCACCTGTTATCAGTGACCTGGCCAGTATAGCCATGTCATGCCACGGTACGAAATTCAGGGCCAGAGTGATTCCCCAATCAATGACAATGTGGAGGACAAACTTTACATAGCATTAGAGGAAGAAACAGTTAGAAATGATGATCAGGTAATGTGGGAAAAAAAGGTCAGGTATTAGTGAGTGAAACAATGCTTATAATGCCTATATTACTGCTTGAAAACCAATATACTTTTGTACTACATATAAATTCGTAACAGTAAATAAATAAATACCGTTTGTGAGCGGTGTGAAATAGTTATCCTCCCATAGAACTCGTTTTCTTTGGTGCCAGCCTGACAGAAAACCCAGTAGAGTAAGGAGGCTCTCCTACCTGTAATGAGTATTTTAAACCTCAGGTGAGCGATTTCTCTATGAATTTTCGATGTTTCTCACCAAAAGCGAAAGTTTTAGCAAAAAAAAAAAAGGTCGAAAATTGCCCGGGATTGGGGGGTACCAGTGGTCGAAAAGTGGCCGGGACGGGGCGGGTTAAAGACTCCTTTTTGTTCACATCACGCTGTCTCCTGAAACATTTCTCCGTAGTATGACCAAGCTTACTACAATAAGTACATTTACTTTTCTGAAATGTAGAGGTGGAGCTGATATTTACTTCCTGAGAAACATCATCTTTATTCTCTTTCCTGTTACCTGTACTCTGAGTAGAGGCAACGTACTTACTCTCAGCTTTCCCTTTTTCTTTAGAATATCTCTTGTGAGTGAGAACATATTCGTCAGCTAAAACTGCAGCATCAGACAAATTATCTATTCTTTTCTCATCAAGATATAGGCTTACATCTTTATAAATATACCTTTTGAAGTCATCCAGCAAAATCATCTGCTTAAATTTACCAAAATCAGAATTTACATTCTTAGAATTTAACCACTGCTCTAACAGATCTTCTTTCATTTTTGTATACTCAACATGGGATTGCTTATCTTGCTTATAAGTTGTCCTAAATTTTACTCTATAGGCTTCAGGAACAAGCTCATAGGCCTTAAGAATCAAGCTCTTAACTACATCATAATTATCACATTCATCCTGAGGCAAATATGCATAAGTTACTTGAGCTTTACCGGTGAGAACAGTTTGAAGGGGTATTGGCCAATACTTTTTGGGCCAATTAAAACCTGTAGCTACCCTCTCAAACAACTGAAAATACTTCGTTAAATCAGATTCATGAAAAAGAGGGACAAGTTTAACATTTTTAGCCACATCAAAATCATCAGAGCTAGATGATCCAGTTCCACCTTGTTTCATGCGATACTCATGGTCTGCCTGAATCATAGCAAGTTCAACTTGTGCCTGAAACTCAGCCTCCTTAGCACGAGCCTGAAACTCAGCCTCCTTAGCATTTGCCTGAAATTCAGCCTCCCTAACATGAGCCTCCTGCAGGGCTAGCTGTAACTTAGCTAATTCAATCTGCGTTTGCTCATTTGGAGGAGTTACATTAAACAAGGATTCATTAATCATGTGAACAATTTGATCTTTAGAATGATGAGAGTGAACAGCAATTCCCAATTGTTGAGCAACAAGCTTAAGTTCATTCTTTGTTCTGTTTTCTACATCACACACTGTTTGCACATTTGACAAAAAATCGTTGGCTTCATCAAGTGTAGTAAGAGTAGACATCATGAATAAATCACAGTCACAAAATATCAAGCAATATCCTTATGATAATATCCTGAATATCCTGATAAGAGGACGCCAAATTTATGTTACGGAACAGAGAAAGATAATGTACACTTTATGTGAGAATACTGAAAATCACTACTGTCCCGTAAAGTTCCAGGTTCAAAACAAAAGAGTTAGGTAAAATTGCAAGTTAAAGTTTAATGCTCAAACTAACAACAAAACATTCAAGACTCATAAGGATAATGTAATGGTAAAAAACAGGTTAAATATATGGTTAACTGCAATAGCCTCTCTTAACACGAAATTAGCAATAGTAAATTTATCTAAGTCAGCCCTGATAAAATGAGAATACACTGGATAATGCTCAGTTAATGCTAGATAAATTATTACAGATACAATATATTATTAACAATGACTGACATCCAAACTTTACATTAATCACAAAAACCTCACTAGGCCTATAAATTAACACCTTATGCTATACAGTACAAGAACAAAATGTAATAAGATACTCAAATTACACAGCTGCTAGATGGTTGGAGACTTCCTGAGCACGCACAATAGTAACAACTGTACAGTGGAGGACAGAGATGTGAACAAAATGAGAAGTAGATCTAAGTGGCAATAATGCAGAGACAGAGCTCATTATATAAGGGCCGGCAGAGCTTGATACAACTTGTAAGAAGGACGCGCAAATGAAGCCATGGGGACAAAGAGTTGACAATCCTGCTCTGAACAACAGAAAGAACGACTTACTCTACTATAAGGGAGGACAGGGGGAGTGAGGTAGAACACGCTCGTGATCAAACATGCAGCATACTGTACGTTAGAATTACACAAAGGATGATGAAATTATAGGCTATGTAACAGTATATATATATATATCATATGAAGCCTCTGTGGTACAGTGGAAGAGTGTGCATTTCGCTCGCTGGTGAGCGCGGGTTCGCCTCCCTCCAGAGTTGTAAAAACTTTGGGAAGCGTTCTCCGAGCCACTTGCTACTTTGGCGGACACAAGGGGTGCTGTGGTTGAACCAGTGTCTCATACTAGTATGCTTGCATCCAGTCGGCTTAAGGCGGGCCGATTACACTTAGTTCACAGACTACACACACTCATCCAAAGCCACTACAACAGTACAGTCACACTCACAAGCACTTCTCATCCTACATACAGTTTCTACCAGACAGCTTAAGCCACTGAGTAGAGATACATTGGCTGTATCGTCCCTGTTTCGGTAGGGATAGGCCGGTCCTGAAGTGGACCTCAAGAGCTGATGATGATTATTTATATATATATATATATATATATATATATATATATATATATATATATATATATATATATATATATATATATATATATATATATATATTGTTACGGAACAGAGAAAGATAATGTACACTTTAAGTGAGAATACTAAAAATCACTACTGTCCCGTAAAGTTCCAAGTTCAAAACAAAAGAGTTAGGTAAAATTACAAGTTAAAGTTTAATGCTCAAACTAACAACAAAACATTCAGGACTCATAAGGATAATGTAATGGCAAAAAACAGGTTAAATATATGGTTAAGTGCAATAGCCTTTATTAACACGAATTTAGCAAGAGTAAATTTATCTAAGTCAGCCCTGATAAAATGAAAATACCAGATAATTCTCAGTGAATGCAAGATATATTATTACAGATACAAAATATTATTACTAATGACTGACATCCAAACCTTACAATAATCACAAAAACCTCACTAGGCCTACAAATTAACACCTTATGCTATACAGTACAAGAACAAAATGTAATGACACTCATACTCAAATTACACAGCAATTAGATGGCTGGAGACTTCCTGAGCACTCACAAAAATAACTGTACAGGGGAGGACAGAGATGTGAGCAAAATGAGGACTAGATCTAAGTGGCCCTTAATGCAGAGACTGAGCTCATTATATAGGGACCGGTAGAGCTTGATACAACTTGTAAGAAGGACGCGCAAATGAAGCCATGGGGACAAAGAGTTGACAATCCTGCTCTGAACAACAGAAAGAACGACTTACTCTACTATAAGGGAGGACGGGGGGAGTGAGGTAGAACACGCTCGTGATCAAACATGCAGCATACTGTACGTTAGAATTACACAAAGGATGATGAAATCATAGGCTATGTAACACCTCCCCACAAAGAAAAAGAAATTTACAAAGGAAATTTCTTATTACTCTAAAACAATCTGTCTAAAGTCTAGATAAGCAATCTGCAATAACATTTTCTTTCCCCTTGACATGTTGTATGTCTAATGAATACTCCTGAAGAAGTAGACTCCATCTTGTCAATCTCTGATTTTTATCTTCAAACTTACTAAGGAATTTCAGTGGGTTATGATCGGTATAAATCACTATGGGGTCAAAACCAGAACACAAATAAAATGAAAGATGCTGTAAACCCAAAATCAAGGCCAAAAGCTCTTTCTCAATAGTTGAGTAGTTCTTTTGAGGTGGAGTGAACTTCTTACTGTAATAAGATACAGGGTGTTCAATACCCTGATCATCCTTTTGCAGCAAAACAGCCCTAGCTCCTGTATCACTTGCATCAACAGCCATCTTAAAAGGCTTAACAAAATTTGGAGTAGCGAGCACTGGCTGACTTAATAGGATAGCTTTAAGTTTCGTGAAAGAGGATTCACAGTTATCGGTCCAGACAAATTTAACTCCCTTTTTCAGTAGGTCTGTAAGTGGTGATACAAGAATTGAAAAGTTAAGAACAAATCTGTAATAACCTACCATTCCCAAAAATCTTTGTAGCTCTTTCCTACTTTTAGGTCTGGGAAGATCACTTATAACCTGAACCTTAGCTCCTGGCAGTGCAACATGTCCATCACCAATTACGTACCCAAGGTACTGAACTTTAGCTTGACCAAACTCACACTTTGATAAATTAGCTACAAGATTAGCCTGAACCAAACGCTCAAGAAATTTACTGACATGGCATAGGTGATCTTTCCAGTTGTCACTAAAGATTAATACATCATCAATATAAACAACACACCCTGCCAAACCCTCTGTTACGACATTCATGAGCTTCTGAAATGTGGCTGGTGCATTCTTCATACCATATGGCATTACAGAACATGCAAAAGTCTTTCCTAGTGTTACAAAACATGAGATCTCCCTAGCACGTTCAGTCATAGGTACTTGCCAGTATTCCTTTAACAAATCAAACTTACTTATGTACCTAGCCTTTCCGATCTTGTCTATGCAATCTTCCACACGAGGGAGAGGGTAAGTGTCTGTTTTGGTTATCTGATTAACACGTTTGTAGTCGATGCAAAGCCGCTGTGACCCGCCTGGCTTAGGGACTAGAGTGACAGGAGAACTCCACTCGCTCTGACAGGGCTCAATCATCTTGTGGTCCAACAGGTAGCCAAGCTCCTTCTGGATGAGAGGAACTTTCACTGGGTTCACACGGTAAGGAGACAGTTTAATTGGCTTTGCGTCTCCAACATCGACATCATGCATCAACACAGTGGTTCTTCCTGGAGTGGCACGGAGCACTTGCGGGTACTCCTGCAGTAATGCCGAAAACTCCTGCCTTTCCTCGGGAGGTAGATGAGAAAGCTTAGTCTGGAGATCATTCATGATATCATGATTCTTCCACAAACTATCACTCAGGCTCATGCTGCATGGGAGAGCTTCACTTGCAGACTCGGGTGGAACAGCTACAGTGCAGACTGGATTATTCTTGTCCCGCCTGTGATATAACTTTAGCATGTTGATGTGACAAAGTTGCTTGTTCTTTCTACGATCTGGTGTGGCGATGACATAGTTGACATCACTGAATTTCTTCTCCACGAAATAAGGACCACTAAACTTGGCTTGAAGAGGTTGCCCATGCACCGGTAGCAGAATCAAAACCTGATCTCCTGGCTGAAAGTTGCGTAACCTGGACTTCTTATCATACCAAGTCTTCATCTTCTCCTGAGCAGCTCCTAAATTCTCTCTCGCCAGCTGCAAAGCAGTGGACAGCCGTTCTTTGAACTTCATCACATACTCCAGCAGGTTGACGTCATCTTCCTCCGACAGCCAGCATTCCTTGAGTAACTTAAGGGGTCCTCTTACTTCATGGCCAAACAGTAGTTCAAAAGGTGAGAAGCCCAGTGATTCATTTGGAGATTCTCTTGCGGCAAACACAACGAATGGAAGACCTTTATCCCAGTCTTTCTGATGTTCCAAACAGTATTTCTTGAGCATCGATTTGAGTGTTTGATGATATCTCTCCAACGCTCCTTGGGTCTGGGGATGGTAAGCTGAAGACGTGATCTGGGTGATGCCCAACTCTTTCAGAGACTGCTTGAAAACGTTTGACATGAAATTACTTCCCCGGTCTGACTGTACCTCCTTGGGCAGACTAAACTTTGTGAAGAACCCTAGCATTTCCTTAACCACGTTCTTTGCTGAGATATTTCTAAGTGGAATGGCTTCAGGATAACGAGTAGCCATATCAATCAGGGTCAACACATAAGAAAATCCTGAAGAAGTCTTAGGAAGAGGGCCCACAATATCCACCAACACACGGGTGAATGGCGCCTCAAAAGTAGGAATGGGAACTAGAGGTACAACCTTTTCGGTCTGATTACACTTCCCCACAACTTGACAGGTGTGACAAGACTTACAATACCAGGAAACATCCCTGAAGATACCTGGCCAGTAGAAGTGTTTCAAAATGCTTGCCACAGTCTTCCTCATTCCAAGGTGTCCTGCCAAACTGGAATCATGAGCCACTCTAATGATATCCTGCCTACAAACACGAGGGATGACAACTTGATGTACAACCTCCCATTCACAGTCGGCTGATGCTGTTGGGGGTCTCCACTTCCTCATAAGTACTCCTGACTTTATATAATAACAAGTAGAAGCACCAGCTGACTCTTCCTCACTGCAAGCAGAGTTAGCTAGACCTTTCAACTCAGGGTCAGCAACCTGCAACTCAACCAACTCTTGACAAGACAATTTATCAACACTACGGGGTACTGCCTCATCTGGTGAGTGGTCCAAATTAGCAAGAAAAGTGTCAACTAGGATAACATGATCATCATCATTATCCTCTAATTCACCAGTAACTTTAGACTTAGCCCTAGTGACAGCACATGCAGAGAACACATCAGGGACATCACAATCCTGGGCCGCAGCCATTGGCTCACTAGACAACTGAGGAGCTGGACACACTTGACTTCCACCAATATCATTTCCAAGTAAGAAAGTTACACCTGACATTGGAAGTGTCTCAACCAACCCAACCATAACGGAATCATCAACAAAACCAGACTCTAAATTCACTCTGCACAGAGGGACAGAGAAGTAATTATTCCCTACATCTTGTAAGATTACAGTTTCATCAGAGGAATTAACATTAGAGCCTAGAACACTGGTCAGCATAAGGGATTGGCAAGCACCTGTATCACGATATATTTTAACTGATTTCCAGTGATTACTGTCCAGAGGACTGACAAAACCATCAGACAGGAAATTAGCACATGAACTCTTGAGAGTGTCACCCACGTTACTGCTCAAAAGAGGAGCTTCATCATGAGAATTTAATTTACCCCTAAAAGCAGGTTCAGTTAACTCAGTTAAAGAATTCTGGGTACTCTCAAGAGTGGACACTAGACCAATTGACTGAATATTTAAAGACTCCTTTTTGTTCACATCACACTGTCTCCTGAAACATTTCTCCGTAGTATAACCAAGCTTACTACAATAAGTACATTTACTTTTCTGAAATGTAGAGGTGAAGCTGGTATTTACTTCCCGAGAAACATCATCTTTATTCTCTTTCCTGTTACCTGTATTCTGAGTAGAGGCAAAGTACTTACTTTCAGCTTTCTCTTTTTCTTTAGAATATCTCTTGTGAGTGAGAACATATTCATCAGCTAAAACTGCAGCATCAGACAAATTATCTATTCTTCTGTCATCAAGATATAGGCTTACATCTTTACTAATACACCTTTCGAAGTCCTCCAGCAAAATCATCTGCTTAAATTTACCGAAATTAGAATCCACATTCTTAGAATTTAACCACTGCTCTAACAGATCTTCTTTGATTTTTGCATAATCAACATGGGATTGCTTATCTTGCTTATAAGTTGTCCTAAATTTTACTCTATAGGCTTCAGGAACAAGTTCATAGGCCTTAAGAATCAAGCTCTTAACTACATCATAATTATCAGATTGATCCTGAGGCAAAGATGCATAAGTTAGTTGAGATTTACCGGTGAGAACAGTTTGAAGGAGTACTGGCCAATACTTTTTGGGCCAATTAAAACCTGTAGCTACCCTCTCAAACAACTGAAAATACTTTGTTAAATCAGATTCATTAATAGGAGGGACAAGTTTAACATTTTTAGCCACATCAAAATCATCAGAGCTAGATGATCCAGTTCCACCTTGTTTCATGCGATACTCATGGTCTGCCTGAATCCTAGCAAGTTCAATTTGTGCCTCCTGAATACGAGCCTGAGACTCAGCCTCCTTAGCACGTGCCTGAAACTCAGCGTCCTTAGCATTTGCCTGAAATTCAGCCTCCTTAACACGAGCCTCCTGCAGGGCTAGCTGTAACTTAGTTAATTCAATCTGCGTTTGCTCATTTGGAGGAGTTACATTAAACAAGCTTTCATTAATCATGTCAACAATTTGATCTTTAGAATGATGAGAACGAACAACAATTCCCAATTGTTGAGCAACAAGCTTAAGTTCATTCTTTGTTCCGTTTTCTACATCACACACTGTTTGCACATTTGACAAAAAATCTTTGGCTTCATCAAGCGTAGTAATAGTAGACATCATGAATAAATCACAGTCACAAAATATCAAGCAATATCCTTATGATAATATCCTGAATATCCTGATAAGAGGTTGCCAAATTTATGTTACGGAACAGAGAAAGATAATGTACACTTTAAGTGAGAATACTAAAAATCACTACTGTCCCGTAAAGTTCCAGGTGCAAAACAAAAGAGTTAGGTAAAATTACAAGTTAAAGTTTAATGCTCAAACTAACAACAAAACATTCAGGACTCATAAGGATAATGTAATGGCAAAAAACAGGTTAAATATATGGTTAACTGCAATAGCCTCTATAAACACGAATTTAGCAAGAGTAAATTTATCTAAGTCAGCCCTGATAAAATGAAAATACCAGATAATACTCAGTGAATGCAAGATATATTATTACAGATACAATATATTATTAATAATGACTGACATCCAAACCTTACATTAATCACAAAAACCTCACTAGGCCTATAAATTAACACCTTATGCTATACAGTACAAGAACAAAATGTAATAACACTCATACTCATATTACACAGCAGTTAGATGGCTGGAGACTTCCTGAGCACTCACAATAATAACAACTGTACAGGGGAGGACAGAGATGTGAGCAAAATGAGGAGTAGATCTAAGTGGCCCTTAATGCAGAGAATGAGCTCATTATATAGGCGCTGGTAGAGCTTGATACAACTTGTGAGAAGGACGCGCAAATGAAGCCATGGGGACAAAGTGTTGACAATCCTGCTCTGAACAACAGAAAGAACGACTTACTCTACTATAAGGGAGGAGGGGGGGAGTGAGGTAGAACACGCTCTTGATCAAACATGCAGCATACCGTACGTTAGAATTAAATAAAGGATGATGAAATCATAGGCTATGTAACAATATATATATATATATATATATATATATATATATATATATATATATATATATATATATATATATATATATATACATGTATTGTTAGCTTTTGAACTCGTTTATGTTTTTGTCTTGCCTTCATCTTTGTGTCGTTTGATGGGCATTTGTTTTTTTCTTAATTGTTAACGTAACCCTATAAGTACATGTAGCCACTTCCATGCATTAAATCCGTACTTTTTACTTGTATATATTGTACCATATATTACTATGTTCTATTTATTTCATTAAATTATGGTTTTCAATATGTTTTGTGTTCTACCCTACCACCTGACGGATAGGAAGATCCTATGCGAACAAGGGATTGATCGTATTCATGTTTTGATGTTCACTGGCACTTATGCTTGTACCATTGTGTTACGAAAGTTTCCCGTTGAGATCATAACATAATTCTGGGGGCCTGTCCTGGATCTTGCTCCGTTACGGTGGTTTGGCTGGGCACTGCATTGCAGTGAACTGTGCTTTAAGTGTTTAAGTGAGTTTCATATTTTTAACACCATGTCGTTTTCACTGGATGTTCTTACAAAATCCTTATCTGGAAACACTGTGTGATTGCCGGCTAAGGGAAGCTGAAGTTTTGAGGTACTGTTTTCAGATACACATGATAGTATTAAAGCAGCTTGAAACAGAACAAGCATCAAGAGTTAGGTTTGGAGGAAGAGGGCGTAAAACAGAGTTAGCTATGTTGAAAGCAAAGTTAAATTTTAGAGACAGAGAAACAAAGGTTAATGCTGCAGAGATAGAAGCTCGGAGGTAGCTGGAAGAAGGAAGGCGTAGAGATCGAGCTCAGAGCTTTGATGTAACCTCTCATATCAAATTAATGCCTAAGTCTGACGATGACGACCCAGAGGAGTATTTTCAGCAATTTGAAAGGTTAGCAAAGGCTTTTAAGTGGCCAGAGGATTCTTGGGAAGCAATGGTACAAACTGCTTGAACAGGTTCAGGAAGATCTGTCTTTCTGTCTTTATCTGTAGAAGCTAGTTCGTCATATCACCGTGCGAAGGAGGCAGTTTTAAATATTTATGAGTTTGTACGTGGACATTACAGAGTTAAATTTCGGAGTATGCGTAAGCTAGATGGACAGTCCTATATTGAGTTTGTTCATAAACTATGTAAAATATTTGGAAGATGGCTGAAGGCAAGTGAGGGGTACACATATCTAAAGCTGTTGGAGTTATTGGTGTTGGAACAATTTAAGAAAGTGCTTCCTAAGGATATTCAGTTGTATATACTCGTAGATGAGAAAGAAGTAATTGAGGTGCAAAGAGCAGCGTTTTTGCCGATAGCTATGCCCTGACTCATAAAAATTTTAACCAGAGTTCGTTGAGCCGCTTTGATGGAAAAAAAAAAAAATGTAACTGGGGATGAGACTGGTAACCGGATGACAGGGCAGCTGCTGCTGCTAAAGAGAACAGTAGTGTTTGGTCTAGTGGCGGGTCAAAAGTTCAGAAATCTGCCGGTAGTGACAGTAAAGTGACATGCTTTTACTCTAAACAACTAGGACATTGGGTCGCTAAATGCCCTAAACTTAGGAAACGTAAGGAAGAGCCAGTTCTTTCGTGTGGGCTGCTAGAAGAAGAAAACGTTGCAGTCAGTCACGAGAAAAATTCATTTGAAGCCTTCACATTTGATGGTGGTGTTTCAAGTGATGAGTATAGTGACACCGTGTACCCTGTTCGGGTTCTCAGAGACACGGGAGCCTCCCATAGTATTTTGTTTAAAGGAACTATTCCTAACGTGGAAAGCCTATATACTAGGGAAAATGGGTTGCTGAAAGGAGTAGGTGGTGCTGTCACTGTTCCTCTGTGTAAAATTTATTTGAGAAGCAAGTTAGTTTCTCATATGGTGTCTGTAGCTGTTCAAGAGACTCTTCCAGTCCCAGGGTAAGTTTCATTTTAGGGAATGACATTGCCGGTACTAGATTGATACCAGAACCTGTTGTGTGTTCAACTCCTGAACTAGACAATCCCACTGAGGAGGTTGAGACTGTGTATCCTGATTTGTATTCCTCCTGTGCTATCACCAGAACCATGTTTCGTAGAGGAAATAAATCTACTGACTGTACTGATGATGACTTTGGTGTAATTCATCTATTTACTCTGTCAGACACATGGTTACGTTCTGTTACGAATAATAAATGTGACGTTTCTGGTGGAAGCTTGGACCTTTCCATGCAACAAATACCAGTTATTAGGGACATGTCGGTCAAAGCTCAGAAAGAGGATGTGGAATTAGCCAGCCAGAGGAACAAAGTTGTAAGTATAAGGGAAGTACACAATCTGCCTGTATGTTATTCAGATATTCCAATGAGGAAAAACAGACCACCTGATGTACCTGCAGATGAACCATGGCACGTAGTGATTCAAATAGTAGGTCCGCGGTGTCACCGTAGTGAAGTACTTAAATTAGCTCGCGATTTCTTGGGAGGACACTTGGGCTTCAGAAAAAGTTACAGAAAGATCTTGCCTTATTTTAAGTGGCCAGGATTGAAGAAGGACGTAGCTAGGTGCTGTAAAACGTGTCATGAATGTCAGATTGTGGGAAGGCCAAACCAGATAATTCAGCCAACCCTATTATAGCCAATACCTGTAGTGGACGAATCTTTCATTAAGATAACAATAGATTGTGTGGGTCCTCTCCCAAGAAGTCGTAATGGCCATGAATATTTATTAACAATCATGTGTGCTACCACCCGTTTCCCAGAGGCTATACCACTTCGTCGTATTACAGCTAAGAATGTGGTAAAGGCTTTGGTAAATTTCTTTACACGATATGGTATACCAATGATTGTACAATCTGACCAGGGTAGAAATTTCACATCTAACCTTTTCCAGCAGGTAATGAAAGAGCTTGGGGTGCAGCAGTACGTGTCTACCGCTTACCATCCTCAATCCCAGGGTGCTCTTGAAAGATTTCACCAGTCATTCAAACACATGCCCAGAAAGTTTTGTATGGAGAGTGGTAAGGATTGGGTTGAGGATGTGCCAATGTTGTTATCTGCCTTAAGTGAAAATGTACGCGATTCTTTGGGATTTAGTCCTTTCCAACTAGTCTTTGGACCCGAAGTTAGAGGACCTATGGCAGTACTGAGGGAGAGCTGGTTATCTAGTTAAAGTTCCTTTATCTGTATATGTGTCAAACTTCAAAATAAGGTTAAAGCTGTTAGGGAGATAGCTAAAGAAAATTTTCTTCCAGGCACAGGTGAAGATGAAGAATAACTGAAAGAAAGAGTGTGGTCAGAGAATTGAGGGCTGGGGATAATGTTTTGGCACTGAATCCTATGTTCAGAAGTCTGCAAGCAAAATTTTAAGGACCATTTACAGTTATCAGTAGAACTAGTCCTCTTACTGTCGTCATAGCGACTCCTAACAGAAGAAGAAAGAAAAGCATGTACACATTAGTCGTTTAAAACTGTATTGTGCTAGAGAGGATAGCTTGTACAATGAACAACATTGGTGTAGCAGAACCCCTGGGTTAATCCGTAGGAGTCCCATGTGAACTACCTGTAGACCAACCACAAAGGTTCCATATGAAATCCCAAGCAATCTCGATAATGCAGCAATCTTGCTAGATCCTTTAATTAAAAACCTCTCACCTTTCACAGCAACAGAGTGACCAGGTTCATCGGCTGCTACACGAGTTTGAGTTGTTCAGTGACGTACAGTACCTAGCCCCTGCACCCAGATGGAGCACAGTGTAGAAGTGTTGGCAGGCACTTGCCCCATAAAACAAGACCCCTACCGACTCAACCCAAGAAAGAGGGAGGTTTTCAGGAAGAAGGTGGACTACCTGCTGGAGAACAAACTGGCAGAGCCAAGTAAAAGCGAATGGGCGTCACCATGCTTACTTGTCCCGAAACCCGATGGTTCTGCTCGTATATGTACAGATTATCGTCAGGCCAACGCTGTCCCACGAGCCGATGCCTACCCAGTATCTCGTATTGAAGACATTATTGGCTCTGTGAGAAACCAAGCACGTCACGAAGCTGGACTTGTTAAAGGGGTACTATCAATTAAGATTAACTAAGAGACATTAAGAAGCTCACCGCCATTGTCACACCAGATGAAGTGTGACAGTATACAGTCTTACCATTTGGTCTCCGTACAGCTCCTGGAAGTTTCCGGAGGTCTATGAACATTGTGACTGCAGGTCTACCAGGTAGTGACAGGTAGCACGTGGGAAGAACACATGGAACGATTGCATGCCTTGTTTCGTCGCCTTGCAGAGTATAAGTTCACAGTAAATCTGACTATAAGTGAGTCTGGACACGTCACTAACTTATTTAGGTCATATTGTGGGCCAGGGGAAGATAGCTACAGTGGACGTAAAGGTGAAAGCAGTTCTGAAAATTCCTACTCCTGGTGACTGCAGGGCACTTCGGCGGTTCTTAGACATGGCAGGTTTTTACAGAAAATTTTTTAAGAACTTTGCTGCATTATCTGCACCACTGACTGTTATCTTGAGCCCCAGAAGGAAATTTATTTGGACAGATAAGTGCCAGGAATCGTTTGAGAAAATTAAGTTTCCACTGTTTAATGCTCCAGTTCTGAAAATCAGAGAATTTGACAAACCTTTTGGAATACAGGTGGATGCTTGTGATTTGAATCTAGGGGCAGTGCTGATGCAAAAAGTTGGCGATGGAGTGTTGCACCCAGTTGCTTTTCATAGTGCCAAATTGAAACCTTACCAGCGAGGTTATGCTGCTATTGAAAAAGAGGCATTAGGACTGTTATCTGCACTGGAATAATTTGAAGTGTATGTCGGGTGTTCACCTTTTACGACTATTGTATATACTGAACATAATCCTCTGCAGTTTATACAGACTATGAGAACCAATAATCATAGGTTGTTAAGGTGGGGATTAGCTCTTCAGTCCTACAATATAGAAATTCGTCATATCAGTGGTAAAGATAATATCCTAGCTGACACTCTTTCACGGGTAAGTTAAAAACTCATTTCGCTGTACTCGGAATTTTTTAGAGATGGAGGGGGATATATATATATATATATATATATATATATATATATATATATATATATATATATATATATATATATATATATATATATATATATATAATATTGTTTCCTTTTGAACGTGTTTTTGTTTTTGTCATGCCTTCACCTTTGTGTCGTTTGATGGGCATTTGTTTATTTCTTAATTATTAACGTAACCCTATAAGTACATGTAGCCACTTCCATGCATTAATTCCCTACTTTATACTTGTATATATCGTATCATATATTACTATGTTCTATTTAATTAATTACATTATGGTTTTCAATATGTTTTGTGTTCTACCCTACCACCTGACGGAGCAAGATCCTTTGCGAGCAAGGGATTGACTGTATTCATGTTTTGATGTTCACTGGCACTTGTACCATTGTGTTACGAAAGTTTCCCCTAGAGATCGTAACATTGGTGAAAATTCGTCCACAACTTTTCAAGATATCTATGCATCACACACACACACACACACACACACACACACACACACACACACAAAGTATATCACTCGCTTTGCTAAAGGCGAGCGATGAAAAGAGAAAAAAGAAAGGTGATGAGTGGAATGTAACGGTAGAGAAAATATTTTGCTGTGATTCTCTAAAGAGATGCAACTGTGGCAGACGGCACAGATACTCGAGCCAGATTTGCCAAGTGGACCTTTGTCAGGAGAGAGAGAGAGAGAGAGAGAGAGAGAGAGAGAGAGAGAGAGAGAGATTCAAATAAATGTTCTCTAACCTATCCCATCCACCAAGTTACTCTCTACCCATCATGTACTGTTATTACAGAAACAAACAAACAAAGGAACTTGTACTCCTGATTGCTCAGTGCCTGCTTATACTATCATGCTGTATATCTGACTGTACTGTATGCTTCCTGTATACAGTATAAACTACTTTATATGCTAATGATTCTACTGTAACATACAACCTCTTATTTTGCACACACACACACACACACACACACACACACACACACACACACACACACACACACACATCCTTCATCCTAACTGACCCTATCCCACCGGTCTGTAATCTTGCTCTCAAAATCAGGCCAGTTGAAATTCATCATAAGAGCAACCAGGAATTTAGTAAATTTTATAATAGTCAATTTTTTTTTATCACTTCAGCCAGAGGATCTTTTCATAATTCATTTTCTTAATTCCACACTTTAAATGTTCTTTCAAAGGAAATCTTTTGTGGTTAAATGTTTGGTGAAAGTTATGTGTAATCCCTGCAAATAAGAATATATATATATATATATATATATATATATATATATATATATATATATATATATATATATATATATATATATATATATATATATATATATGAATCAAAATAAATTAATCGGTAGTTAACATAAGCAGATGATGGTGATGATGATGATAATCATTATCATCCCCTTCATCAGAAAGACGCTATTCCGCAAAGACAAGAAACAGCACTTATATAATCATTTGAAGGCCTTCCTTAGGTCAACCAATAATGTAATCACAGGGAAGTAGAAATCATTCATTTAATGCCGCTTCTCTGTTCCCGTCTAAATTCCCTCCCCCCACCCCCCTCACCCCCCAAAAATTCTTGACAGTTAATCCAGGGTAAATATTTCCTGAATATTTTATTTGCTGGAGGCGAAGCTGGGTCACCGTCTTAGCTGGGAGAGTTTGAGTAAGCAGACTGAGATTAATGACATTTGCGTTGCTACTTCTTTTTATTCTCGCAAATTCATTTGTTATATGAAATCATTTTTTTACCTTTTTTATTCTTATTCCACCACATTCCTCTACCACTGGAAGCGTTTTTTTTTTTTTTTTTTTTTCGCTTTTGTTCCTGTTCTCATATTCATTACTTGTGTCGTACCATCTTTTTTTTTGTTCACATTTTTTTTTTTTTTTCACTGAAAGCGGTGATGAGAAAAAGAGAGGTGGGTATGGAAGTTAAGAAGTCATTGCATGATAGTATTGTGATCCCTACCCTGACGTATGGCAACAAGGCATGGACTTTGCTAGAGGGGAAGAAGTCAAGAGTGAGAGCAGTGGAAATGAGTTACCTGAGAGGAGCAAGTGAAGTGACATGGAGGGACAGGTTGACGAATGAAGAAGTTAAAGAACGTTGTGGGGTAGATGTGGATGTGGTTGAGAAGATTAGGAGAAATACATTGAGGTGGTTTGGACATGTGGAGAGAATGGAGAATGAAAGACTGACTAAGAGGGTGAATGTAGGTGAAGTGGAGGGAGGGAGAGGGAGGTGGAGACCGAGGATGAGGTGGAGGGATGGAGTTGAGAGGTATATGAGGGAGGGGGGAGTGAGCTGGGGGGAGGGCAGTCATATGGTGGGTGACAGAGCGACTTGGAGGCGTTTTGTCTGCGACCACTCTTTGCGGGATTAGGGAGTCGGGCTATAGATAGATAGATAGATTGTTCTCATTTTCGCACATTCTCTGCAATTTCGAGGTATGTACTCTTTGCATTTTTGTGCACATTCTAATACATTTATAGGACACACTAATGTATGTAATCGTTCACTTATTCGCATTTGTCCGTCCGTTTTTTTGGCAAGCATTCACACATTCATCTTCCACATCAAGCCGTCTTTTGGGTATTTTTTCGTATCTTTTCGTGTCGCCAGTTGTTTTCGCAATCTATCTTTCCGTCGTTATGTATTTCCTTTATTCTTTGCCAATTGTTCTCATTCTGACATTTTATCCACGCATTTACCTACCAAATCAAGCCATCTATTTTTTCTACTTCCTATCTGTTCAAGAGTTCTTTTCGCATTCCGTGTTTCTGCCGTTATGTTTCTCATTATGTATACCGGTATATATTTTTCAACTTTTCGCACAGTAACACATTCATCCACATTATCGACATCTTTTTCAACTTTTCGCATTGTAAGACATTCACCCACATTATTGACATCTTTTTTTTTTGCCACTGAGGTGGTTTGGCCATGTGGAGAGGATGGAGAGTGAAAGACTGACGAAGGGAGTGTGAGTGTGGTGGAGGGGGGGAGAGGGAGGGGGAGGCCGAGGATGAGATGGAGGAATGGGGTGGAGAGGTTTATGAGAGAGGGGGGGGTGAGTTGGAAGCAGGGCAGTGAAATGGCGGGGTACAGGACGACGTGGAAGCGATTTGTTTGTGGCCACCCCGAACGGGATTGAGGCGTCTGGCAATAGATAGATAGAATTTTCTCGTTCTTACATTCAGGACTCTTCTCTCTCTCCTCTCTCTCTCTCTCTCTCTCTCTTGGAAGTTAATCCATTTTCCAAATATTTAATGATCATATCTCACAATTTTGCCTACTCTATCAACTTTATATATATATATATATATATATATATATATATATATATATATATATATATATATATATATATATATATATATATATATATATATATATATATATATATATATATATATATATATATATTGTTACATAGCCTATGATTTCATCATCCTTTGTGTAATTCTAACGTACAGTATGCTGCATGTTTGATCACGAGCGTGTTCTACCTCACTCCCCCCTTCTACCCTTATAGTAGAGTAAGTCGTTCTTTCTGTTGTTCAGAGCAGGATTGTCAACTCTTTGTCCCCTATGGCTTCATTTGCGCATCCTTCTTACAAGTTGTATCAAGCTCTGCCGGCCCCTATATAATGAGCTCAGTCTCTGCATTAATTGCCACTTAGATCTACTCATTTTGTTCACATCTATGTCCTCCCCTGTACAGTTGTTATTATTTTTGTGAGTGCTCAGGAAGTCTCCAATCATCTAGCAGCCGTGTAATTTGAGTATAAGTGTTATTACATTTCTTCTTGTGCTGTGTAGCATAAGGTGTTAATTCGTGGGCCTAGTGAGGTTTTTTGTGAATCATGTGTTTTCGGTGTTAGCCATTATTAATAATATTTTGTGTCTGTAATAATATATCTTGCATTCACTGAGCATTATCCGGTTTTCTCATTTTATCAGGTCTGACTAAGATAAATTTACACTTGCTAATTTCGTGTTCATAGAGGCTATTGCAGTTAACCATATATTTAACCTGTTTTTTGCCATTACATTATCCTTATGAGTCCTGAATGTATAGTTGTTAGTTTGAGCATTAAACTTTAACTTGTAATTTTACCTAACTCTTTTCTTTTGAACCTGGAACTTTGGGGGACAGTTTTCTCTGTTCCGTAACATAAATTTGGCGACCTCTTAACAGGATATTCAGGATATTATCATAAGGATATTGCTTGATATTTTGTGACTGTGATTTATTCATGATGTCTACTATTACTACTCTTGATGAAGCCAAAGATTTTTTGTCAAATGTGCAAACAGTGTGTGATGTAGAAAACAGAACAAAGAATGAACTTAAGCTTGTTGCTCAACAATTGGGAATTGCTGTTCGCTCTCATCATTCTAAAGATCAAATTGTTGACATGATTAATGAAAGCTTGTTTAAGGTAACTCCACCAAATAAGCAAACGCAGATTGAATTAGCTAAGTTACAGCTAGCCCTGCAGGAGGCTCGTGCTAAGGAGGCTGATTTTCAGGCTCGTGCTAAGGAGACTGAGGCTAAGGAGGCTGAGTGTCAGGCTCGTATTCAGGAGGCACAGGCACAGGCTCAGGCACAAATTGAACTTGCTAGGATTCAGGCAGACCATGAGTATCGCACGTAACAATGTGGAACTGGATCATCTAGCTCTGATGATTTTGATGTTAAACTTGTCCCTCCTTTTAATGTATCTGATTTAACAAAGTATTTTCAGTTGTTTGAGAGGGTAGCTACAGGTTTTAATTGGCCCAAAAAGTATTGGCCAGTACTCCTTCAAACTGTTCTCACCAGTATAGCTCAAGTAACTTATGCATCTTTGCCTCAGGATCAATCTGATAATTATGATGTAGTTAAGAGCTTGATTCTTAAGGCCTATGAGCTTGTTCCTGAAGCCTATAGAGTAAAATTTAGGACAACTTATAAGCAAGATAAGCAATCCCATGTTGAGTATGCAAAAATCAAAGATCTGTTAGACCAGTGGTTAAATTCTAAGAATGTGGATTCTGATTTTGGTAAATTTAAGCAGATGATTTTGCTGGAGGACTTCAAAAGGTGTATATAATAAAGATGTAAGCCTATATCTTGATGAGAGAAGAATAGATAACTTGTCTGATGCTGCAGTTTTAGCTGATGAATATGTTCTCACTCACAAGAGATATTCTAGAGAAAAAAGGAAAGCTGAGAGTAAGTACGTTGCCTCTACTCAGAGTACAGGTAACAGGAAAGAGAATAAGGATGATGTTTCTCAGGAAGTAAATACCAGCTTCACCTCTACATTTCAGAAAAGTAAATGTACTTATTGTAGTAAGCTTGGTCATACTACAGAGAAATGTTTCAGGAGACAGCGTGATGTGAACAAAAAGGAGTCTTTAAATATTCAGTCAATTGGTCTAGTGTCCACCCTTGAGAGTTCCCAGAATTCTTTAACTGAGTTAACTGAACCTGCTTTGAGGGGTAAATTAAATTCTCATGATGAAGCTCCTCTTTTGAGCAGTAACGTGGGTGACACTCTCAAGAGTTCATGTGCTAATTTCCTGTCTGATGGTTTTGTCAGTCCTCTGGACAGTAATGACAGGAAATCAGTTAAAATATATTGTGATACAGGTGCTTGCCAATCCCTTATGCTGACCAGTGTTTTAGGCTCTAATGTTAATTCCTCTGATGAAACTGTAATCTTACAAGGTGTAGGGAATAATTACTTTTCTGTCCCTCTGTGCAAAGTGAATTTAGAGTCTGGTTTTGTTAATGGTTCCGTTATGGTTGGGTTGGTTGAGACACTCCCAATGCCAGGTGTAACTTTCTTACTTGGAAATGATATTGGTGGAAGTCAAGTGTGTCCAACTCCTCAGTTGTCTAGTAAGCCAGTGGCTGCGACCCAGGATTGTGATGTCCCTGATGTGTTCTCTGCATGTGCTGTTACTAGGGCTAAGTCTAAAGTTACTGGTGACTTAGAGGATAATGATGATGATGATGTTATCCTAGTTGACACTTTTCTTGCTAATTTGGACCACTCACCAGATGAGGCAGTACCCCGTAGTGTTGATAATTTGTCTCGTCAAGAGTTGGTTGAGTTGCAGGTTGCTGACCCCGAGTTGAAAGGTCTAGCTAACTCTGCTTGCAGTGAGGAAGAGTCAGCCGGTCCTTCTACTTGTTATTATATAAGGTCAGGAGTACTTATGAGGAAGTGGAGACCCCCAGCAGCATCAGCCGACTGTGAATGGGAGGTTGTACATCAAGTTGTCATCCCTCGTGTCTGTAGGCAGGATATCATTAGAGTGGCTCATGATTCCAGTTTAGCAGGACACCTTGGAGTGAGGAAGACTGTGGCACGCATTTTGAAACACTTCTACTGGCCAGGTATCTTCAGGGATATTTCCTGGTATTGTAAGTCTTGTCACACCTGTCAAGTTGTGGGGAAGTGTAATCAGACCGAAAAGGTTGCACCTCTAGTTCCCATTCCTCCTTTTGAGGCGCCATTCACCCGTGTGTTGGTGGATATTGTGGGCCCTCTTCCTAAGACTTCTTCAGGATTTTCTCTTGTGTTGACCCTGATTGATATAGCTACTCGTTATCCTGAAGCCATTCCACTTAGCAATATCTCAGCAATGAACGTGGTCAAGGAAATGCTAGGGTTCTTCACAAAGTTTGGTCTGCCCAAGGAGGTACAGTGAGACCGGGAAAATAATTTCATGTCAAATGTTTTCAAGTAGTCTCTGAAAGAGTTGGGCATCTCCCAGATCACGTCTTCAGCTTACCATCCCCAGACCCAAGGAGCGTTGGAGAGAAATCATCAAACACTCAAATCGATGCTCAAGAAATACTGTTTGGAACATCAGAAAGACTGGGATAAAGGTCTTCCATTCGTTGTATTTGCCGCAAAAGAATCTCCAAATGAATCACTGGGCTTCTCACCCTTTGAACTACTGTTTGGCCATGAAGTAAGAGGACCCCTTAAGTTACTCAAGGAATGCTGGCTGTCGGAGGAAGATGACGTCAACCTGCTGGAGTATGTGATGAAGTTCAAAGAACGGCTGTCCACTGCTTTACAGCTGGCGAGAGAGATTTAGGAGCTGCTCAGGAGAAGATGAAAACTTGGTATGATAAGAAGTCCAGGTTACGCCACTTTCAGCCAGGAGATCAGGTTTTAATTCTGCTGCTGGTGCATGGGCAACCTCTTCAAGCTAAGTTTAGTGGTCCTTATTTCGTGGAGAAGAAACGCTGTTCCACCCGAGTCTGCAAGTGAAGTTCTCCCATGCAGCATGAGCCTGAGTGATAGTTTGGGGAAGAATCCTGATATCATGAACGATCTCCAGACTAAGCTTTCTCATCTACCTCCCGAGGAAAGGCAGGAGTTTTCGGCATTACTGCAGGAGTACCCGCAAGTGTTCCGTCCCACTCCAGGAAGAACCACTGTGTTGATGCATGATGTCGATGTTGGAGACGCAAAGCCAATTACACTGCCTCCTTACCGTGTGAACCCAGTGAAAGTTCCTCTCATCCAGAAGGAGCTTGGCTACCTGTTGGACCACAAGATGATTGAGCCCTGTCAGAGCGAGTGGAGTTCTCCTGTCACTCTAGTCCCTAAGCCAGGTGGGTTACAGCGGCTTTTGCATCGACTACAGACGTGTTAATTAGATAACCAAAACAGACACTTACCCTCTCCCTCGCGTGGAAGATTGCATAGACAAGATTGGAAAGGCTAGGTACATAAGTAAGTTTGATTTGTTAAAGGGATACTGGCAAGTACCTATGACTGAACGTGCTAGGGAAATCTCATGTTCTGTAACACTAGGAAAGACTTTTGCATGTTCTGTAATGCCATATGGTATGAAGAATGCACCAGCCACATTTCAGAAGCTCATGAATGTTGTAACAGAGGGTTTGGCAGGGTGTGTTGTTTATATTGATGATGTATTAATCTTCAGTGACAACTGGAAAGATCACCTATGCCATGTCAATAAATTTCTTGAGCGTTTGGTTCAGGCTAATCTTGTAGCTAATTTATCAAAGTGTGAGTTTGGTTAAGCTAAAGTTCAGTACCTTGGGTACGTAATTGGTGATGGACACGTTGCACCACCAGGAGCTAAGGTTCAGGTTATAAGTGATCTTCCCAGACCTAAAAGTAGGAAAGAGCTACAAAGATTTTTGGGAATGGTAGGTTATTACAGGAGATTTGTTCTTAACTTTTCAATTCTTGTATCACCACTTACAAACCTACTGAAAAAAGGAGTTAAATTTGTCTGTCTTTCAGCAAACTTAAAGCTATCCTATTAAGTCAACCAGTGCTTGCTACTCCAAATTTTGCTAAGCCTTTTAAGATGGCTGTTGATGCAAGTGATACAGGAGCTGGAGCTGTTTTGCTGCAAGAGGATGATCAGGGTATTGAACACCCTATATTTTATTACAGTAAGAAGTTCACTCCATCTCAAAAGAAGTACTCAACTATTGAGAAAGAGCTTTTGGCCTTGATTTTGGGTTTACAGCATTTTTCATTTTATTTGTGTTCTGGTTTTGACCCCATAGTCATTTATACCGATCATAACCCACTGAAATTCCTTAGTAAGTTTAAAGATAAAAATCAGAGATAGACAAGATGGAGTCTACTTCTTCAGGAGTATTCATTAGACATACAACATGTCAAGGGGAAAGAAAATGTTATTGCAGATTGCTTATCTAGACTTTAGACAGATTGTTTTAGAGTAATAAGAAATTTCCTTTGTAAATTTCTTTTTTATTTGTGGGGAGGTGTTACATAACCTATGATTTCATCATCCTTTGTGTAATTCTAACGTACAGTATGCTGCATGTTTGATCACGAGCGTGTTCTACCTCACTCCCCTTCTACCCTTATAGTAGAGTAAGTCGTTCTTTCTGTTGTTCAGAGCAGGATTGTCAACTCTTTGTCCCCTATGGCTTCATTTGTGCGTCCTTCTTACAAGTTGTATCAAGCTCTGCCGGCCCCTACATAATGAGCTCAGTCTCTGCATTAATTGCCACTTAGACCTACTCCTCATTTTGTTCACATCTCTGTCCTCCCTTGTACAGTTGTTATTATTTTTGTAGAGTGCTCAGGAAGTCTCCAACCATCTAGCAGCTGTGTAATTTGAGTATAAGTGTTATTACATTTCTTCTTGTGCTGTGTGGCGTAAGGTGTTAATTCGTGGACCTAGTGAGGTTTTTTGTGAATCATGTGTTTTTGGTGTCAGCCATTATTAATAATATTTTGTATCTGTAATAATATATCTTGCATTCACTGAGCATTATCCGGTTTTCTCATTTTATCAGGGCTGACTTAGATAAATTTACACTTGCTAGTTTCGTGTTAATAAAGGCTATTGCAGTTAACCATATATTTAACCTGTTTTTTGCCATTACATTATCCTTATGAGTCCTGAATGTTTAGTTGTTAGTTTGAGCATTAAAGTTTAACTTGTAATTTTACCTAACTCTTTTGTTTTGAACCTGGAACTTTGCGGGACAGTTTTCTCTGTTCCGTAACAATATATATAAATATATATATATATATATATATATATATATATATATATATATATATATATATATATATATATATTTTAAGTTTAATCGTTTCCACACTCATTCATCTACCACAACAATCCATTTTTTTCTCAATTCACATCCATCTATCAGCTTGATACAAATATCACGAGAATTTCAAGCGTGATACAAGGTGCTTTGGAGCCTCATACGCCACCCTTTATGCAGCCAAGTGTCATTCTGCCGATTACCAAAACGAGTGTCAATTCCAGACACTTAAAATATTTTATGGTGCATAATATTTTAAAGCTATTTTCTCCCTAGACCTCTGTGGGATATTTGGAAGAAAAGTCATTTGGTAATAAATAACTGGCTTTTTACATCTGCTAAATGATGAGGACCATCATGGACGACTGATGTAAATGTTTTGGACAGACTTACAAGGACGGGGAACATTGCCAACTCTTGCTTTCATGATCAAAATTGATTAAGCACATCACTTTCCTGTCCAGTCCAGGGACTTTTTTTTTTTTCATTTTGTTCCAGCTGCCGGTAAAATATTTTATAGTAAATGCGAAAGACTTTTCGAAATCTGGGGGTTATATACACCCTTCATTAACCTTTTTTCTACGACAGGGTTTTCCAAGCTAAGTTCGTCTGCAAATAAGAATGAAAAAAAAAATGTCTTTGGGCTTCATAATACAGAATCGCTGGTTAAAATACACAAAATACTCTGTTGTTATAATGAGTTAATGGATATTATTATGTGGTCATTGCAACACCCAGGATTCAAAAGTAGCTTTCGCAAATTAGTTACATACAGCTATTGCGCTGATATATAAAAGTGAGAGCAAATAATATGGAAAATTAGAGTAGCTGAATGGCTTGAAACAGCATATGCCAGAGTTTCCCTCACTATAATATTTAAAAAAAGAAAACTGATTTTTATATATATATATATATATATATATATATATATATATATATATATATATATATATATATATATCTTTTAAAATTTCCGTTTGTCAGGAAGTGCGAAATGAATGTATGGACATATGTATGTACAGTATATTACATGTTCCTGCTGAATAATATACGAACTAGTGCTTACCCAGAACATCAAGAGTTTTGCATCGGTCTTTTTAGCACCGTCTTGTACTTTCAAGATGCTTTTCTTTGATGTGCTGAAAACGTAATTAGAAGATAAAGGAATTAGTAACCATAACAGTTTATACGTGGAATTACCACTCCCTCTGTCTGTATTTCCTGCTGCCTATGATCTCCAGTCTTTCAAACGCAGTGTGTCCAGGCATCTCGAAATGATCGGATCTTGAATTTGGCTCTCCATTGTATTTTGTTTTTCTCTTGGAAGGAACCGTTATTGCGGGCTGATGGCCTTTGGTTCCTTCTTCCTCGCATAAACAAAAAAAGCGAGTTTTGTAGATGAGCCTAATGTCTCACTAAGGAGAAAGTACTATAAAAGTTAGACATGCTTATGATACTACTTCCATATTTACCTCATCATTGCAAATCTGTGAACGTGTGAACTTTTTCATGAGGACTTAAGTGAATGTTTGAGTTCCACTTTATATTTCAGATCTAAGTACCATAGAGAGAATGGAGAATGTGCAAGTAGGCTAAAGCATTTATCGCAGTTCATATCAAACTGCGTATCCCTGTGGAGACCGGGTGAATCTTCACAAGCATAGGATGCCACAGCTAGGGAAGGAGCTGAACAAGGACAATCATCACGTCTACGCCTTACAAGCATGGTGAGGCGAGATGTGCTTCAGTTTCTTTCCCTTGGTGTGTTGCTGGAGGTGTGTGATTATTCGTTTTTTGTTTATTTACTTCAATGGGAGGAGGGAGAGCTACTTAAAGCCGGCAACTTTTCATGGTATTAAAGTAAGAACCAAATAATGTGTGCATGAATAACTCACGAGGCAAACAGAAGTGTGTATTTCGTTAGGAGGTGTCTTCTGTGGAAAAACTTGATGATCTAATTGATTGACACTGCCATATCCTGCTACTAAAATTAAATATAGATAGGGTTGAGTCTGGACCGTTTTTAAAGTCTCTTAAGCTGCAAATGTGAATCAAAGGGCTTGTAAAAATGTTTGCCTCCAGTCATGCAACCACTAAGCACCTCTCAACGAAACTCGATGCACATTAAATTCACAGTTCAAAAACAAACCTATCACTGAGAGATCTAAGTCTCTCAGACACTTTTAAATTATCCTGTAAAATGGTTAGAGTCCATTATAAATAATTGATCTGAACTTATTATTCCTAGAATTTGTCTCAGCAGAATTTATTATTATTATTATTTTTGTGTGTGTGTGTCCGACTTTGGGCAAAAGCTTCAGGGCCTCTCTCAAGGCCCAGTAGTCCTAAACACCTCCACAAGTCAACACTTCGGTGCTAACACACTCCGTCCACACTGAATATGTTAAGACTGTCTCATACACGACTGGTGTACTGAGAAATTAACCCCAATTAGACTGTGCAAAAAATATACCCTGAAAATAATTAAGTATATGCACCAACTTCTCAAGGCCCAGGTGAAGAAATAGAAACATTCTATGATGACATCTCCCAGATAATGCAAGAAGAAAAGACAACATATACTATACTCATGGGAGACTTCAATGCAAAAGTTGGAAAGTCGAAAAATGAAGAAGTATGTATGAGAAAATTTGGATTGGGAGAAAGGAATGAAAGAGGAGAAATTTTGGTAAATTTTGCTGAAATGTTTAACATGAGAATAATGAACACATTCTTCCATAAAAGAACAGGGAGAAAGTGGACCTGGAGAAGCCCAAATGGAGATACAAAGAATGAAATCGACTTCATTATAGCTGATATGAATAACACGATCACAAATGTCACAGTTATCAAGAAAGTAAATATGGCTAGTGATCATAGAATGGTGGGTCGCAAAGCCAGATCCAATTTCAGAAGTAAAAGAAAGAAGATGATTAAAGATAAAAAGATATGCCCAATAAAAGTAAACGAAAACAAGGCAGCCTTTCAGTGGGAAATAATGAACAGATTTCAGGCTCTAAGTAATGCAGAATGTGACAAGGATGATCTGAATGACAGACCAACAAAAGTGCTAAGAGAATCAGCGGAGGTAGTAGGAAAACCTAATACAACCAAAGCCAAGAAATATTCAGAAAAGACACTCGAGCTTATGAAAAAACGAAATGAAATGAAAGTAAAAACAAAGAAAGATGAAATAGAACGAGCGGAATTAAATAAGCTTATCAACAAAAGACAAAGAGAAGAAAAAAGAAAGAGAAACATGGATGAGATCAAAGAAACTATCAAAAATGGAAAAAGTCTGAAACAGGTCCAAGGTAAACTGGCACTAGGAAAGCAACAAATGACATCACTGAAAGAAAACCACGGTGACATCATTAAATGCAGAGATGATGATGAGAGTTGAAGAATTTTACAAAGAACTGTATGCATGAAAGACAGTAGCACCAATAGCTAACTTTTCAGCTGACACAAGTGAAATACCTGAGGTAACACCAGACGAAGTAAATATTTGTCTCAAAAATATTAAAAGAGGGAAGGCTCAGGGAGAGGATGGAATAGTAACAGATTTAGTGTTGGATGGAGGAGAAGTACAAAATAGGCTTGCTCACTTATTTACCCACTGTATAAATCAGAAGAAAATTTCCAAAGGATGGCGTAATGCAATAGTTAATTTACTCTACAAAAAAGGTGACTCAAAAGATCTTAATAACCATCGACCCGTTAGTTTGTTATCAGTCATTTACAAACTCTTCACTAAAGTCCTTACGAACAGAATAACAACAATTTGGGGGGAAAACCAACCTTGTGAACAGGCAGGATTCCGAAGCGGGTATTCGACCACTGATCATCTACACACAATGAATCAGCTAAATGAGAAAACAGATTATAATAAACCACTGTGCTTAGGTTTTGTTGATTACGAAAAGGCTTTTGATTCAGTGGAGCACATAGCAATTATAAATTCATTGCGAGAACAAGGAGTGAATGAGAACATTGTATAACTGCTCGAACACATATATAAAGAGGGAACTGCTACAGTTAAATTACATAAGGACTGGGAATAAAATAAGATTGAGAAGGGCGTGCGTCAGGGAAATACAATTTCACCAAAATTATTTACAGCATGTCTAGAAAGTATTTTCAGAAAGCTAGACTGGGAAAACAGAGGAGTGAACATAGATGGAGAAAAGCTAAACCATTTAAGATTTGCAGATGACATTGTCCTAATCTCAGAAACAGCGGAGGCATTGCAAGAAATGTTAAATGACCTGAGCAGAGAAGGTCTGAAAATAGGACTGAAGATGAACCGGAGTAAAACTAAAGTAATGTTTAATCCACAAACACCAAAGAGCATCATCAGAATAAGCGATGACATTCTTGAAGAAGTTGAGGAGTACAACTACTGGGGACAAATACTAAAATTAACGACAGATCATGGTAGCGAAATAAAAAGTCGCATTACAATTGGATGGAAAGGTTTCGGTAAACATGGAGACATTATGAAAAGTAGCTTGCCAGTTTGTATGAAACGAAAAGTATATAACGAATGTATAATTCCAGCTATGAGAGAGAATAGTGGAAATGAGATATTTAAGAGGAGCCTGTGCAGTCACATGGAGAGACAGGCTGACAAATGAGGATATAAAGGAGCGTTGTGGTGTGGATGTGGATGTGATAGGAAGCGTTAGGAGGAATACACTGAAGTGGTTTGGCTATGTGGAGAGGATGGAGGGTGAAAGGCTGACGAAGAGAGTTTTTTTTTTTTATAAATAACAGAACGGAGGAAGGAAAAACAAATGAGTAAAAAAAAATAATCCATACACCAGATAACTGGTGTCCTCTGTTCATAAAATATCTGTAACAGTTAGACTTAAACAGTTGTGGGTTGAAATTTGGAGGAAAACAACTCTGGGGAAGCAAGTTCCAGAGAGATGCAGTTCGGGGAATGAAAGAATTCTGATAAGCAGAAGTTCTGCAATATGGCTGAGTGACATTCCAGTCATGAGCGCAACCAGATGCCCGTGTAGCACGAGGGAAGGCATGGAGAGGTAACACCATGGACGCAACTTCGTCTGAACATTTGCCAAAAAAATATCTGTAAAATAATGCAAGAGAGGCAACATTCCTTCTTGCTTGCAGGGGAGGTAGTTTATGTGTAATGGCAGGGTTGTTAATGATTCTAACAGCTTTATTCTGAATTTTGTCTAGTTGTCTTAATGCAACCTCTCCACAACCATTCCACAAGGGTGAGCAATAATCAAGCTGAGAGCGCACATGACTCTTATAAATTATAGCTAACTGCTCATCGGCTAAGAAGTTACGGACTCTGTACAATAATCCAAGTTTCTTTGAGGCGGTTTTAGCAAGTGATCTGACATGAGAGGTCCAGCCGAGGGCACTGTTAAGTGAGACGCCAAGAATTTCAATACTTTTGGAGATGGGAATATTAGTAGCACTGAAGGTAATGTACGAATCTGGCAATATCTATTAGTAAACTGTATATATTTAGTTTTAGTAGCATTAAATGAGACTAGGTTGTTTTTTCCATTCACTGATCGTAGATAGATCTTGATTTATGGAGATGGCTGTACTGAGTTGAGAGGTAGAGATATTAGACTTTGTAAATGGATGTCTGGGTGTGAATGTAGTGTTGAGTCATCTGCATATGAGTGAATGGGATTGTGGGTGACAGAGAAGAGATCATTAATATGAACCAGAAATAGGGTTGGCACCAGAACTGATCCCTGCAGCACGCCAGCGTTAATTGAGTGGAAATTGGAATATATATCATCTACATTTACTCTTATTTTCCTGTCACTAAGATATGAAGAAATCAAAGGAACAAAAGACGTTAGTCCATAGCAAGGGAGTTTGGACAGCATGGAACGGTGCCATACTCTGTCGAAAGCTTTAGAGGTATCAAGAGCTACTGCATGAGTTTCTCCAAAAAGATCAATTGATTGATGGATGGTATGAATTAAGAGATTGAGTATGTCAATGGTGGATCTTTCGTGGCGAAAATCATATTGTATGTGAGTGAGGTGGAGGGGGGAAGAGGGAGGGGGAGGCCGAGGATGAGATGGAGGGATAGGGTGGTGCGGTATATGAGAGAGGGGGGTGTGAGTTGGGAGCGGGGCAGTGAAATGGGGGGGGGACAGGGCGACGTTGAGGCGATTTGTTTGTGGCCACCCCGAACGGGATTGAGGCGTCTGGCAATAGATGGATAGATAGACGTATGGTTGTGAGACCTGGAAACTGACAAAATCAATGGAAAATAAATTAATCCGTTCTCAGAGAGCGATGGAAAGGTCAATGTTGGGAATATCTTAAAAAGACAGGAAAAGATAAACTTGGGTGAGAGAGCAGACTAAAGTCAAAGATATTATAGAAGTTATAAAAGAACAGAAATGGAGGTGGGCAGGCCATATAGCAAGAATAAGGGATAACCGATGGAGCAAGAGTATGACTGACTGGACACCAAGAGATTGTAAGCGCAGCAGAAAAAGGCCAGACAGGAGGTGGAGAGATGAGACAGAGAAATTTGCAGGGAAAACGTGGCAAAGATTGGCTCAGTCAAGGAATTCGTGGAGAAGGTTGGGGGAGGCATTTGATCACCAGTGGACTAGTTATGGCTGATGATGATGATGATGATGATGTCGATATATTTAAATGCATCAGTAATAGTAATAAGGTCAATAGAAAAGAAATTTGAAGCCTTTGACTGCTGTAATAATTTCTCAAGTTTACTAAATATATTTTTCTAAGTCAAATAAAAGACTTAAATTCACTTTCATAGAAGAGAAGCAGGAGTTGATGTACATGCCAAATTTCGAGAACTACCCAAATAACTTCCTTCGATGTGGAATGGATGTGGCATTCCGTAATTAAACTCCCTGTTGTTCAGTAGATTCCACCGCCTGAATGTTTACTCTTCCCAAGTTAATGTCAGTCTTTACCTTCTGTTTTCGTATTCCATACCGTAATCTTTTGAGAGATACAGCTGGGATTCTTCCAACTATCAATTTCGAAAACAATAATCACAGGTCAGGGACGCAAAGCAATGTTTACGAGGCCTGTTGTAATCCAATTTAAACCAAACTTTGAGGAAGGTTTCAGAATAAGGCAAAGGTACGAGTAAAAGACTCCGAATTTGATATCAGTCAGTCAAAGCTCAAGGTCACAGGGATAGGTGAAATGTCATGGTCACAGAGCGTGGTAAACTCACACTTTTTGACCCGATTTGGATCAACCTTGATGGAAGGATTAAGGTTCAGGCATAAAGTAAGTGTCAATTTTGAGAGAAATCAGTAGGTCAGGGTCACAGGTATATCGTCGGCCCATAGACCACGTGATGGGCGTCAGTATTTAACTCTCAGTGCGCTCCGTTTTTGTTCAAATTATTTTCCCTTGTTAATCTTCCTTGTTGTCTGACTTCCCTCGGAACTTGCTTTTTATCTTTGCTTTGAGAAGGACAAGTTGGGGAAATGCTTAGACTTAAACCTCTTCTTCTTCTTCGTTCATATATTACCCATTCCTCACTCTCACTTGCTTGTCTCTCCTCTGCCGTCCCTTTGTCACTCAGACTGGTATCTATGCTCCAGTTTTTTCCAACCATTAACATTTTTCTCGCTTCATACAGCAGTCACCTCATTCTCTCACTTTTCTACTGTCCATCCATCGAGTCACATACCCCTTTATTGTAGTGGTAATCTTCCTCAGTATTGTGTACTTCTATTGAGTGTAGTCAGTGTGAAGTCTGTGCAGTTTAATTCATACTGATTTTCCTTTGCTTCTTGCTGAATGTTGTCACCGATATTTGCAGTCATGATCCCAGGCTCTTTTTTTAAATAAATCATGCAGCTTGTTTGCATCTTCTTTCTACATCTTCAGTCTGTCTGCTTCTTCATTCTTCTTCACTCCAAGCCTATCCTCCGCCACCAGACACCACAGTGAACTAAGCCTGTGTCCTCTCCTAGAACGTTACTAGGGCTGCCGAGTTATTATTATTATTATATATTATATATCATCATTATATATATATATATATATATATATATATATATATATATATAATTGCGAGTCTGGTATTAAGGCTGAAAACATCAAGGATTTTCCTTGTCGACTGTCTGTGGCTTCTCTCAATATTCGTTGAGCAGCATATCTTTCAGTTATCATGAAAGCTTCCTCTTGCGCCCACAACTCTTCAAGCCACACTCTTCCCACGTGAGTGTAGGTGTGCATGTATGTGTGTATGTATGTATATATGTGTGTGTGTGTGTGTGTGTGTGTGTGTGTGTGTGTGTGTGTGTGTGTGTGAGTTTACCATGGTTCACTGCCATTATATGTAGTAACTTTCTTGCAACCACGATGTGAGGAAATACAGTATGCTCGATAATATTGCTTCTAACAAGGTTCTAGGTAACTTTTTAAATCTTCTGTTCACAGTAGTGTTAAGAAGGTCGCCAGCACATGTTACTGACAATGAGCTCATTACAGACAATGAGCACCGTTAAATGCTCTTGTGACTTAATATTACCAGGTGGGAAGTTAAAAACAGTGGATAGAGAGAAACGTAGATGTAGAGAGCGAGAAAACAGGAGTCAGATCGGGGGTGCACATCGATGGTTCACTTACGCCCATTCCTGTTCCTAACTTTTTCTGCATTTCTCACTCATCCTTCTCCCTTGATATTTGCTTCTAGTCTTTATAGCCATTGATTCCTATGTCCATTTCCTTCATTATATCCACTGTACCTTTCTAAACCTAAGTATCTGTTAATTCTATATATACTGCAGGCACTTGCAGAAAATTTTGCCCGACATCTGGGTCGTATGGATGTGAGAGCAGCAGAATGGGGCATGTCATCTCTGAACGGTTGGCATGCCTAATATCCTGCGACATAAGTGCTCTTGCACTCATTTGTGGTGTCCAGCAATTATTCCCGAAACATATGATGCCGCATTACAGTGCAACCGTGGCATGTGGATTTGTATTTCTGTCAACTATAATATTACTATAATATTACAGTCAGTATTATCATCATCAACATCCGGACCTCCTTTCCCACCCTAGGGCAGAGTAAGGAGTAGCAACGTCCAGACTGCCCAAGTTTGCCCAGTCCAATGGGCCACGCTTCCATTCACTCATCATTCAAGCCCCGGAATCCTGGCTCTATCTGACACGCCAAAAACATTCACCACATTCTATAGCTTCACATAAACGTATCCGATAGACTCAATTCGAACTCTGTCACGTTAAAAAGGGTTGCCAATCCCTGATCATGCACTTCTTACGACATTCATGCAGCCAGCATCCTCTCTTGCCATTCCCCTAGTCTCACCGACTTCCATATCTCTCTTCCTCACACTCATCCACCATATCCCTCCACCTCCGTGGTCTACTTAACCTCCTCCCTTCTTCAAACTCACTCAGGTATACCTTTTTCACCACTCTATTGTTATCCATTTTCTCCAGGTGACCGTTCCATCTCAGTACACTCTCTTCGATTCTGGTGTCCGCAGACTTCATCACTCCACATCTTTCACCAATGACATTATTTCGTATGCTATCCACTCTCTGTGCTCCACATACATTCTTCAACAGCCCCATCTCAACTGCTCTCTGCTCTTGACATTTCATTTTCATGCCACACCATAGTCTCACATCCATATATTAAAGATGGAAGTAACACTGCCGCTTGCAGCTGCAACACTCAAGCCTCTGTTTCTTATCCAGGTCTTCATAGCACCAGCTACTTTCCTTCATTGTGTCACTCTACTTTCCACTTCTTTTACATATTTTTCTCTCTTCCCTATCGCTGTACCCAGGTTTTATAATTCTCTCACCAATTCCAGTCCCTCTCCATTCACTGTAACATCACTCTGGAAGTCACCTCCTCCTTGATTGCCATCACTTCACTCTTTTCTACATTTACTCTCATGGCACTAAGCTCGCAGACATTAGCAAAACTCTGCACTACTGCAGTCTACCAAGTTCTTGTCCGGTATTTGCAAGGAGCACCGCATCATCAGCATACAACAGATTTGAGATATTCCATCACCATTATTTACCAACGTCATCCATCTCTCCATTACTAATTTTTTTCATTTCCCTCATCATCCGATCCATATATATATTGAACAACCATGGTGACATCATACAACCTTGTTGCACGTCCACAGTGATCGTGAACCATTCACTTAGATGCTCATTTACCCTTAAACCTGCCTCACTACCATCATAAAAACTCTTGACGACACCTTGCATCTTACCATCTACACCGTACGTGCCCTAAACCTTCCACAATCCATCTCTGTCTACACTGTCATTTGTTTTTTTCCAGATTCATAAATGCCATAAACACCCTTTAGTCTTCTCACAAGCCTTCTCCACCGGAGCCAACCCACTCCTGAATCACATCTTTTATACATTTCTGCCCGGCATCTTGCTAAGTCTGTTATTCGCACAGCTAAAAATAATTTCATCCGTACTGAATGCTCTCAACTCTCCAACTCGAATTCTTCCCGCTCCTTCTGGCACCTTGCCAAAAACCTTCCTAACAACTTTACCTCATCATCCTTCCCTCCTCTTTTCTACTCTGATGGCTCTGTAGCTATTTCTTCTACTGATAAAGCAGATCTCTTCACTCAGACTTTCTCCTCCAATTCCACCTTAGACGATTCCGGTGCTGTTCCTCCACCACTTCCCCCCCTCTCACTCCCTCATGGCTGACATTAAAATTTCTTCAGCTGATGTATTTTCTGCCATCACAGGCCTCAATACTAATAAGGCATGTGGGCCTGATGGAGTACCTCCTGTTGTCCTCAAGAACTGTGCTTCCTTGCTAACACCTTGCCTAGGCAAACTCTTTCGCCTTTGTCTATCAACTTGTACCTTTCCTTCTTGCTGGAAGTTTGCTGTCATTCAGCCAGTCCTAAAGAAGGGTGACCATTCCCAACCTCTAACTATCGTCTAATTGCTTTAACATCCTGTATCTCAAAAGTTTTTGAGTCAATTCTCAACAGAAAAATTTGAAAGCATCTTTCCCATTACAACCTCCTTTCTGATCGTCAGTGTGGGTTCCGTCAGGGACGCTCCACTGGTGATCTTCTCACCTTCCTTTCAGACTCCTGGTCATTCTCCTTTCGAGACTTCGACGAAAGCTTTGCCATTGCACTTGACATCTCAAAGGCTTTCGATCTAGTCTGGCATAAATCTTTAATTTCCAAACTGCCCTCTTACAGTTTCTATCCTTCTATCTGTGCCTTCATCTCTAGCTTCCTTTCTGGTCGTTCTATAGCCACTGTTGTAGACGGCCATCGTTCTTCTCCTAGATCTATTAACAGTGGTGTTCATCAGGGCTCTGTCCTATCACCAACTCTCTTCCTTTTATTCATCAATGATCTTCTAAGCTGTACATCTAACCCTATCCTCTCATACGCTGATGACTCCACTCCTCACCTTTCCATTCCGTTCCTGCAACATCCATCTCACCAGTTACTTCAGCAAACAAGGGATGAGGCTATGGCACACCGGCACACCTAATGTCTAACTTTGCTCGTATCTCTGACTGGGGTAAAAATAATCTTGTTGTTTTTAATGCATGAAAGACTCAGTTTTTACATCTATCAACCCGACAAAATCTTTCACAGGTATACCCACTAATGTTTAATAATATTCAGCTTAATCCTGCATCATCCTTGAACATGCTTGGGGTTTCATCTACTCGGGACTTATCTTGGAAAGATCATATTACATCTCTTGTAAAATCTGCTTCCAAGAGATTAGGTGTGCTAAGCCGACTCCATTCCTTCTTTACCCCTGCACAATTGTTGACTCTATACATGGGTTTTATTCCCCCCCTGTGTGGAGTACAACTCTCATGTGTGGGGAGGCTCCTCACATACAGCTCTTCTCAATAGGGTGGAGTCAAAGGCTTTTCGTCTCATTAACTCTCCTCCTCTTACTGACACCCTTCAATCTCTGTCTCTTTGCAGCACTGTTGCATCTTTATCTCTTTTCTATCGCTACCTCAACGGTCACTGCTCGTCTGAACTGTCCGCATGCATTCCTTCACCTCTACGACTGGAGCGTAGCACCCGTCTAGCAGCAAACTTTCATCCCTTTTCTGTCCAACTCTCTATTGCAAGAGTTAACCGTTACTCCCAGTCCTTCATTTATGCAACAGGTCTGCTCTGGAACTGTCTCCCTCTGTCTGTATTTCCTGCTTCATATGATCTCCAGTCTTTCAAACGCAGTGTGTCCAGGCATCTGGAAATGATTGGATCTTGAATTTGGCTCTCCCTTGTATTTTGTTTTCCTCTTGAAAGGAATAATAATTGTGGGCTTGCGGCCTTTGGTTCCTTCTTCCTCACAAAAAAAAAAAAAAATGTATATCTCACTGCAGATTTTTGATTCACACATCCTCTTCCACTCATAAATCCACCCTGTTCATCACTCATCAGGACTTCTGATATCCCTCTTACATTATAACAACTCATCCACATACTGTACCTTCCCTACAACACTCAATAAACTTATGCCACGATAGTTCTTGAACTCACTTCGCTCACTTTTATTTTTGTATAGGGGTACAATCATAGACTTTTTCCACTCTGCTGGCACAGTATCATTCATTTATTCCTTCTTACATATCTCCAACAAGCACCTCATTCTGCTCTCTCCATTATATTTAATCATTTCTGCATGCATCTTGTGAATCCTAGAAGTTTCCCATTTTTCAGCCTCTTCACAGCGTTCTTCACCTGTGCAAGTGTCACCTTTTCTGGCATTGCATTCCTTCTCTGCACTCCCCGAAAACCGATCATGTTTACAGCCGCTCTGCTCTCTCTATTCCCATTTATCAGGTTTTTAAAATTTTATTTCCATCTGGTCCTTACTTCATCCCCGTGGCTTAATAATCTACCGCTTATTCCCTACACACATTCACATTTCCTTCCACTGTCACTTCTACATTTGTACACCACTTTCCAGAATAACTTCCTTTTTGAGGGTAATTTGCATTCATTTTTCTACTAGATCATCATTTATCTTTTTTCTTTTTCCTCAGTATTTATTCTTAATTTTAATCATTATTATTATTTAATGTTAACCCCTTAACCGCGGGGCATCACTTTCGTGACACTTGGGAGCATGGGATCATACCGCGGGGTGTCGCTTTTGTGATTCTGTGTTATTTTGAATTCACCCAGGCTTCCAAGTGGGGGCTTGTATCATCTATCAGTACTGCCAATGTCCAACACTAGTCAGCACTCCTAATCTCATCTGTACTCCCATCCATTGTTGACAATTTAGCCATTTCTCCCCGTTCTTGACTCCCCTCCCTACCCCCCCTCCATTACCCTATCCTCTCACCTGCCTGGCCGTGCTACGCTAAGTAAATCTTCCCTGGAATTTTTCACTGATTTCATCCATTGAAATTAGCCCTATGCCCTATCCTTATACCAAATAATATATACAAGAAAGAAATAAGGTAAGTGAGAGTGCCATACACCTGGAATTGGCTAATTATCACCTGACAACACTTCACGTACACTCGTTCGCTAATTTTCGCTGTTTATTTCCCCTTGAAATATGCCGTATAATCTATTTTCGTTATAAATATACATATAAGGAGGGAAGGGAGAAGCCTAAGTGATATTTACATTCACCTGGAACTACCTAATTTATAATGTATTGTCTAGATTTCCTGCCAATCATTTCAGTGCTATAAATAGCTGTGTCAAGAGGCTAAGCGTTGGCAGTACTGATTTCCCTAGGTAGGCCACCATTCCCAGCCCACCCTTATCAGTTCACTCTCATCTTCCAGTGTGGGGGTACGTCTGTTCGCTCTTGCTAGCTTCAGGGCCTTTTCACCCCCATGCAAAGGGCCCTGTGACCTTTACCCCCTACTAAACCTTGTGTAGAAATGGTAAAGGGCTGACAATTGATAACAGAGTAACTACGATCTTTCTATTGAGTAAAACAGTGCAAGTGGAATTGTAAATAATGTGTAAATAATGTGTAAACAGCAAGTAAAAGTAATGAATGTAAAAATACGTGAACAGTGGAAAATAGATTTATAAGTTACTTCAAGTGACAGTGCATAATACAGTGTAAATAAAATAGAAATGTAAATAACGTAAATAAAATAGAGAACGTAAATAGAAATGTAAATGAGTAGTATTATAAGAATACGAGTATATACCCTAGGAGTAATGAAAGTGAAAGTTTCACTCTAGCATGTCTGAATACTGTGAGTTATGAGAGGGAAATTGAAAGTGACATTCACTCTCAATGCTAGTATACAGGACGAGAAAGTGAATGCTACGTATTTTACTGAAAGAAATTGAATCCCTACAGTGACAATAAACTAATACTACTGAAGGAAACTTATGGATAAAGACTGTAGATATATATAAGTGTTATATAGTAATAGAAATATCAAGTGTGAGGGGTTTTATAAATAATAAATGACAGAGTACCAAGAGCGAACTAGCGCAAGTGCCACGGTCAGACGCGCTCGTAATTTTCATTGCTTTCACAGTTGTTGTTTTTTTGGAGTATGGATCCCAAACTACTTGAAAATCATAGAGTAGTTTTTATAGTGTTAATATCTGGTTGTTGTAATCATATTACGGGTTGTCGGGAAGTGTAAAGTGGAGACTTCGTTACCCTACTTCAGAGGTCTCCACAAGTCCTACGGTAACGGACGAAGGCTCAACAAACATTCCAGGAGAAAGCTGAAGGTATGTGCCATAAGCATTTGTAATTTTAATATTCTAGGACTAATAACTGATTTTTGGCAAATATTTTTTGAGAGTGTGTCGGATCCCGAATAACCCCGCGGCACACGCAAAACATTGGTAAACATGCCCGCGGTGTAGGGGTTAATCAGTGTTATTACTCATAATTTTATTATCTGAAGATGCTGAATGTCAAATTGGATTAGGCACTTAGAGATAGGCAAGGTGCTGTAACCTCTGTGAAAGAGGTTCCTTATATGCAAAGTATTTCGAGACGCATGTGTATCTTGGCAACAGAGGCGATGACGTTACAATATTCACGATTGTTTAATTCATGAAATAAACGACTATCTTCTGGAGGTGTTGTATATTTATTCATTTAGTATCACATCAGTAAACACAATAGACTATTTCTGGATATTGTGACATAATACATATTACTAATATATTATTGTGTTCCAAGGAATGGGAAGAGATTGAGTCCCTTCACCCCTGAACTATATATCTTTCCCTCAAATGAATAACACTGTCTTTGTGATATTCAGAACGATGTCCGTTAGTTGACGCATAATATGTTATCTGGATGAAGGAGGTGAACAGCAAATTCATCAACAAACATACCCGATCTCTAATCTACAAATCTGAAGGTTATTCATATTTCTTAATAATCACCGAATCTCTGTCTGTCTGTCTGTCTGTCTGTCTCTCTCTCTCTCTCTCTCTCTTTCTTACTGGATAGTTTCCCTGATTATACAGACTATTTTATACCACTGTTGTTTCTTTTGTGGAGGGGAACGGTAATGATATTATAACATGATTTGGAGAACATGGTGGATAGTGACAGTGACAGTGAAACACAGAATTGTCAGCCAAGTAAGCTGATGTGGGAAAGAGGTGGGAGTGACTATTTCTGCATTCCCGGGCACCTGCTGTCCAGAAATCATGGCAATTATTTTATATGTCACTGATGACAGACAAAGGGGCATCCGATTTTGGGGTGCATGGGGCTTAAGAAGGATGATCTTAAGGGCAATGAAGCAGAAAGCTGTATCTCAGAAATGGAGCTTGCAAGAAGAAGGAGGAGGAGGAGGAGGAGGAAGAGGAGGAGGAAAGAGAGAGAGAGAGAGAGAGAGAGAGAGAGAGAGAGAGATTGGATTAATGTCAGAGGGACCCCTCCTTCGCTCGTTTCTCCTCTCGCTACTTTTCCTTCTCCCTCTGGCAGTAATGTAATACTTCATTGCCTTAGCCAAGGAGGTTACGTTTTCACCCCTGTCCGTTTGTTTCCTTGTTGGCTGGTTGGTTTGTAAGCAAGATTACACAAAAAACTACTGGACGCGTTTCCACGAAACTTAATAGAAGAATGTGCCTTGGCCCAGAATAGACTCCATTAAATTTTGGTGCGAATCTGGATAAAGGTGCGGATCCAGATTTTTTTTTTTTTTTTTCACTTTAACATTGCGAGATAGGGCGTTTCTCGACATTTTCATAAATTTTTCTGTGAATTTTGCATGGATCTTGATGAAAAAAATCAGGCTTATATAGGATGTTGGTATCTACGAATGTGTACAGTTTGGTGCGGATCCATTTAAATTTCCGGATCTAGAGGATTTAAATATGCTTTTATAGGGGGGTAGTCTTTTTGCAGCTGCAGTACGGTAACAAATAGGGTTACAAACTTGCAGAGCTGTACCTAATAATAAAGGTGAGGATTACGTCATAGCTGTACTGCCAATGGCTGCATTTCGCAATAGCTGTAATGGACACATTTTGGAACAGCTGTTACAATGAGTTAAAAGATTATGATTATGAGTTATGGGTAGTTTAAAATTATGGTGTTACAACTTATAGGGTTATGAGTTTGATGTCGGATTAGACTTCATTGAATTAAAAGGAACCGCATGTTGGGCCTTGGCGATGATATGTGCTCTACTAGTGCCATTCTAGTTTCGTTTAGTTTTCAGCAGGTGGGTCTTACACTCACTCACTGATGTCTGATGAAAAGTGGCGCGTGACGGGAAGACACGTCTTTTTTTTTTTTTTTTTTTTTTTTTTTTTTTTTTGGTTGAGCAGGTTTCCTCAGTCTGCTAAAGTTTTTATGTATGATTTTCTAGTGTGTATAAAAAACGTGTATATATATTACCTTACTTGAATTTACGGATATAATGCAGGAGTTAACTTTATTCTTATACTGCTAGGACCAGTAATAGTATCTATAGTCGGTCAGTTAATGCTCGATCTCCTTCACTCTCAACCATCGGTATCTCACCCAGCCCCTCGCTCCAGGCTCTTCCTTTAGGCTGCCGACTCCATCACTCTCAGACCTTCCCTCTCTCTCTCTCTCCCCAAACCATTATTCCACTCTCATTACCATTCCATTGCAGCCAGCGCCGTCACCCTCACCATAGCCATTCATACTCTCTCCCTTCCTTACCCTGCAAACTTCGTTCCCTCCCTCCTTTCCTCTCCTTGCCAGTCACTCCCTCCACGTTCTCCTCCTCTCTCTTTCCCTTGTGTCCCTCCTTCTCCCCGCTTTCACATCCTCCCGCTCTCACTTCCTCGTCTTTCCTCTCTCACCCATTCCTTTTTACTTCGTCTCCTCCCATTGGTCCCGTAAATTTCACAAGTTACTTATCTTGCTTCCTTTTTCTCTCACTGCCTCAGTTTCTCACCCTCTTCTCCATTCTACTCGTCCAGCCTCATTCAGTGCCAGTAATTCTGTGTTTTTTACACCCGTACTCGCCACTGGGGGGACAAGCCACTGCAACTCAGTGCCGGTCCCAAGCCAGGATAAATGGGGAGGGTTGCGTTATGGAAGGGCATCCGGCATAAAAACCCTAGCCAACTCAATATGCGGAGCACAAAAGGAAACTTCATACCAGATCGGTCGTGGCTCGGGTCAACAACGACCGCCACCGGTGCTGTTGTCCAACAGGGGGCCGGTGGAAAGTATGCGACTGTTGGAAGGAGAGGAGGAGAAGAGGAGGAAGGCAGTCCCAGAGGAAGCGGGAGAGAAGGGAGAGTAGAAGAGTGGAGATAAGAGTGGGATCTTTGAATGTGGGCACGATGACGGGTAAAGGGAGAGAGCTGGCCGATATGATGGAGAGCAGAAAGTTGGATATACTGTGTGTGCAGGGGACAAAATGGCAGGGAAGTAAAGCGAGGATGATTGGAGGAGGGTTCAAGTTGTTTTACCATGGCATGGATGGGAGGAGAAATGGTGTAGGGGTGGTAGTGAAGGAAAAGTATATAGATAGTATTATTGGAGGTGAAGAGAGTGTCGGATAGAGTAATGAGTTTGAGGATAGAAACTGAGGGGGGTCCTGATTAATGTCATCAGTGCATACGTCCAGCAAGTGGGGTGTGACTTGGAAGAAAAGGAAGAGTTTTGGAGTGAAGTAGAGGAAGTGATTCAGAGCATATCCAGGGAGGAAAGAGTGGTTATGGGAGCAGATCTGAATGGGCATGTTGGAGAAAGAAATAGTGGTGATGAGGAACGCTGAGGGTCAGATGGTTGTTGATTTTTCAAAACGGATAGAGATGGTTGTAGTAAACATTTATTTCAAGAAGAAGGAGGAGCACAGGATTACATATAAGAGTGGGGGAAGGAGGTCGCAGATAGATTATATTCTATGCAGGAGATGCAATTTGAAAGAATTCAGTGATTGCAAGGTAGTGCCAGGGGAGAGTGTAGTAAGACAGCATAGGGTGTTGGTTGGAAAGATGAGTCTGAAAGTGAAGACAAGGAGGAAAGTGAGAGCTGAACCAAGGATTAGGTGGTGGAAGCTGAAGGAGCAAGACTTCAGTAGTAAATTTAGGGATGAGGTGAGCCAGGCTTTCGGAGGCAGGGAAGACGAGGACGGATGGGCAGTTATCTCGGAAGTGGTGAGGGAGAGAGCCAAGAAGGTACTTGGGGTGACATCGGGACAGAGGAGAGAAGACAAGGAGACTTGGTGGTGGAATAAGGAAGCACAGATAGCATAACTAGGAAGAAGCAGGCAAAGAAGAATATGGATAGACACAGAGACGAAGAAAGCATTCGGGAATATAAGGAGACGAGGAACATAGCCAAGAAAGAGGTTGCAAAGGCAAAAGAAAATGCATACCAGAAGCTGTACGAGAAGTTGAATAGTAGAGAAGTGGAAATAGACCTTTACCGATTAGCCAGGCAGAGAGAGAGCTGGGCGGGATGTGCAGCATGTTAGAATGATAAAGGATGCAGATGGCAATGTACTGGCAAGTGAGGAGAGTGTACTAAGAAGGTGCAAGGAGTATTTCGAAGAGTTGATGACTATAGAAAGTATTAGAGAGGGAAGGTTGGAAGAGTTGGAGGTACTGAGTCAGGAAGTGCAAGAGACCAGCAGAGAGGAAGTGAGGAATGCCATGAAGAGGATGAAGGATGGCAAGGCAGTGGGCCCAGATGGTATACCAGTGGAAGCATGGAGGAGCTTAGGAGAGATGGCTGTGACGTGGTTTACCAGCTTGTTTAACAAAATCCTGGAGGGTGAGAGGATGCCGGAGGAGTGGTGAAAAAGTATTCTAGTTCCGATTTTCAAGAACAAGGGTGATATGCAGTGCTGCAGCAACTACAGAGGTATAAAGCTGATCAGCCATGCAATGAAGATATGGGAAAGAGTGGTGGAAGCTAGGCTGAGAAGAGAAGTGAGGATCTGCGAGGAGCAATTTGGTTTCATGCCAGGGAGTACTATAGACGCCATATTTGCTTCGAGAATGGTGATGGAGAAGTACAGAGAAGGCCAAAAGGAGTTGCATTGTGTGTTTATAGACTTGGAGAAGGCTTATGATAGGGTACCGAGAGAGGAACTGTGGTACTGTATGAGAAAGTCAGGAGTGGCAGAGAAGTACGTGAGGGTGGTGAAGGACATGTACGACGATAGTGTAACAGCAGTGAGATGTGCAGAAGGAATGACTGAGGGTTTCAAGGTGGGGGTGGGATTGCATCAAGGATCGACTTTGAGTCCCTTCTTGTTTGCAATGGTGATGAACAGATTGACAGATGAGATTAGACAGGAGCCTCCGTGGACAATGATGTTTGCGGAAGACGTTGTGATATGTAGTGTGAGCCGGGAGGAAGCTGAGGCAGAGCTTGAGAGATGGAGATATGCACTGGAGAGAAGGGGAATGAAAGTAAGCAGAAGCAAGACTCAGTACATGTGTATAAATGAGAGAGATGACTGGGGAACCTTGAGGCTGCCAGGTGTTGAGGTGGCAAAGGTAGATGAATTCAAATACTTGGGGCCAACTGTACAAAGTAATGGAGTGTGGTAGAGAGGTAAAAAAGAGAGTGCAGGCGGGATGGAGTGGGTGGAGAAAGGTGACAGGAGTGATCTGTGACAGAAGGGTCTCTGCAGGAATGAAAGGGAAAGTTAGAAGACTGTAGTAAGGCCAACCATGTTGTACGGAATGGAGACAATACCACTGACAAAAAGACAGGAGGCACAGTTGGAGGTAGCAGAATTGAAGATGTTGCGTTTTTCACTAGGAGTCACGAGGTTGGAGAAAATTAGAAATGAACATATTAGAGGGACAGCTCAAGTAAGTCAGTTTGGGGACAAAGCTAGAGAGGCGAAACTGAGATGATTTGGACATGTGCGGAGGAGGGATGGGGAGTATGTCGGGAGAAGGATGCTGGAAATGGAGTTACCAGGCAGGAGAAAGAGAGGAAGGCCAAAGAGAAGGTTTATGGATGTAGCGAAGGAGGACATGCGGGTGGTAGGTGTAAGAGAAGATGCAGAAGACAGAGTAAGATGTAGAAGGGTGATCCGCTGTGGCGACCCCTAAGGGAAGAGCCAAAGGGAGAAGAAGACTCGCAGACAGAAAACGATTGTTATTTTTTGATGGTTTGTGTGTGTGTGTGTGGTGTGTGTGTGTGTGTGTGTGGTGTGTGTGTGTGTGTGTGTGTGTGTGTGTGTGTGTGTGTGTGTGATTACCTAATTCTTACCTAACTGTATCTTTTAAGGAATGAGTCAAGCTCGTAATGTCCTGTGTCTTAAACCATATTTATCATACATATCCTTAAATTTTTGAATTCTTTGGCACACACTATTTCATTTGGTAGTGCATTCCACTGATCAATTGCTCTATCTGGGAAACTAAATTTCCTTATGTCTTTATCGCCTCTCTTTTCATACAGTTTTTTGCAGTGTCTTCCTGCTGATGCTTCCCCATAGGTTATATATTCATTTATGTCTATTTTCTCCTTTCCTGATATGCATTTATATAGCATAATCGTGTCTCCTCTTTTCCTTCTCTCCTGTAGTGTAGGCAGATTCAGTTTTTCTAGTCTTTCTTCGTAGTTTAGATCCCTTTGTCATAAAGACTTTGTAGTTACTTGTAGAGAAGTTATATATATTAGACTTGTGGACAAGCGGTTGCTATGCCTGAGTAGCTTTGTGAGTAGATAATCTTCTTTTCCATTTGTCATGTAGTGACAGGAGAGGTAAAGAATAGTATGGGACTATTTTTATTTGTCTTGGAAATATTAACAAGTCTCTCACACAGAGCGAAGTATAAAGTAGAGTCCCGCTAGCTATCTCTCTGTCTCGCTCTCTCTGTCTCTCTCTCAAGTTGCTAAGCCCTTCTCCCTGCGACCTGTCTGTTCTATCGCTAGCTTCCTTCTGCCCTCTCTTTCCTAAATTCTGGTGAAACAGGAGACGTATCACGTGTGTTCCGTGTGAGTGGAAAGTTCTAGAAGCCTGTGTGTGAGTATGTGTGTATGTGTGTGTATGGTCACTAGGCGCTGTCGTGTGCCTATAAAGCATTCCTTGAGTTAAGAGTGTGTAAGCATGTTTAGCATTGCTCGATTCTCGCAGACACAATACCTTCTCATCATCTGACTCCCTGCTTCTATCTGTCTCTCTATCTATCTATCTATTATGATTTGTAATTATAATATGGAGTCCTAACATATTGCTCGGTCACGCAAAAATGGCGTACCATCGACAGTTAATAGTCATAACATATTAATACATATTATATACACATTATAATGAACTTATAAGCTAATTAAGTGAAATACATAATATTGTAAAAGTAACATAATTGTATGAATAATTTATACATATAATATTTATAGTAAATAGTGATTATTTAGTAATATTACATTTTAAACAAGTTGTATACATATTTGAATAAATGCATTAAAGTAAATTATTTAACTGTAATACAGTATGTACTTGGGTTATTGTAGTGAAATGCATACATGCAAGAAAAAAAAAAGTTTAAAATTAAGATTATGGTAAGAGTTATTAATATTTCATTTAAAGATAATGGTACTGGTATGCCATACATGGGTCATTCTTCTTTGTATTTTTTTCCTTTATATATATATATATATATATATATATATATATATATATATATATATATATATATATATATATATATATATATATATATAATTAATACTATATACAAAATATGTACACTTCATTCAGGGGGGTTAACTTGGATGTTAACTCTCCCCCCACTAAATAATGACTCCAAATTAGCAATTCTTGCATGCATTCTGTGCATTGCGAACAGCAGTACTGCAACTACAATGCAGACGATTATGAAGACAGTAGGTGCTGGGCTATACACATAATATGGGTTGAACATACTCAAACTCAAATCTTCCCAGGGCTTCATTGTTTCATTGATCAGCTGCATAGTTTCAAACTTAGGTGAAGTCAGCTTAATACTTGTGCTCATGTTTAAGTTCATATCAGGCAGTGGGTGGAAATGTTTGTGTGTATGATTGAGAATGGCGTAGTGATTGATGGTGGATAAAGTAGACATGGCTGGTGTAAATACCGCACAGTAGTCTGGTGCTATGTATAATCCTGATGCTGATGTATGAGATGGTGGTATATCTGGACAGACTATGTAAACTGATGTGTTATGAGGGAAATAAAAAAAACTGTGAGTGTCCAATGCGTTGATGGTGCACAAGTTTATCTGGAGCAAAAGTGAAGTTGCAGTGATGATGAATATTGTCATTTCTGATGATAGCCATTTCACAAGGGACTGTATCAGTAGGCTGAAACGTGAAAATGCACGCAGGACAAAGATGAACAGCATGTAAGGATGTGCGGCACTTTCGTTCAATGGTTGATTCACTTGCGAAAGTGACAGTGTCCCGTCTCTTGGAGACCATGATGAGTTCGGTGTCTGTGTTGATGTTGATGATGACCAAAGTGTTGTTATTTTTATAAGGGAAGGGGTGTATTTGATATACTGTGAACAGGTCTTCAGTGATGAATGGTACATGAAGTACCACTGATGTTGGTGTTAGTGTTGCTTCTAAATACGGGTAATATTGCATGAATTCCCTACTGCGGAACAACGGCTTCAATTTATGTTTATGTATGCCCTGACTAACTATCTGACGTAGCTCATGAACTGGGAGTAAGTCAATTGTGATCTTGCCATCACCAGCATTCGAAATTCCTTGCATAAGTTCCCTGAAACGATCTCTAGTGTTCTCTAATTGTAGTATAATCGTGTCAATATGTTCTGTGATAATGGAGAAGTGTTGGAAAAGTGTAACGTTTCCCTCCATTTCATTTATTTTATCTACACTCTCAAGAGCTATGTTTTCTGCTTGTTTCAGATTTTTCACAATTGTCTTCATTGCTGAGTTCTGTCCTGTGATGAATTTATCTTGGTATGTTAGTACCTGAGCTATCTTATTAAATTTGTTGTTTATTTCTTTAAGGTCATCCTCTGTAGCCAATCCAAAGATGTTCCCAAGAACTGCTCCACCCAGGTCGAACAAACCGAGCTTTTGGCGAGTACGTGTGATGTTGTTTCTGTCGCTCAGTACCTCCGTTCCATAAGATGGGAGATCTTGGATCATGACGAGCATAGTTGACTTCGCCTGTTCTAGTTTCCATTTCGCTAACTTTACCATTTCATTCACTTCCTTGGTGTTATGTGCTTGTGAAACATAATTTCCTATCATGAAGTCCAGAGTTCGCATCGGCGTCGCAAGTCTGTCTAGATAAGTAGGTAATTCATACAAGTAATCTAAACTTATTTCAGTACTCATGACGTCCTTAACGATTGTAGTCGTTGCCGTTGGAGCTATGAGGCATCCTTGTCGTACTATGTGTTGGGGGTCTAAGTGCGCATATCCTCTTGCTACGTAGAGGAGAATCCATAGCATAAGTCCCTTCATCGTAACCTACCGAAAAAAAAAAAATCTATTAATTTCCTAGTATGATCATGCTGTGGTCGATGATAGTGATGATGTGCATTACGGTTGATTGTTATTTCATTTATAGAAGGAGTTTAAATCGATATTTAATTCTCGTAAATGATGTACTGTAGATTTGATTAGAACAGTTGCACCTATGCTCGATTGTTTGGTATATGACATTAATTTCTTTTTGTAATCATTGTTGTTTTCTTGCTTGGTTTCTTGAGGTACGTTCACCTGTTCGGTTGTATCCGAGGCTGAATAATTATGGGATAATTCCCTTGAAACTCGTTTTAAATGGCCAATATGAACTTGTTTCTCCTCGCCACTTGAAAGTGACTTAATTAAAACTTTGTTTGCTTTTATGTCAATTACTCTGTATGGGCCCTCAAATTTTGGGGATAATTTATTGTCTCTCGTATGAATGACACCGTAAACAATGTCTCCTAAGCTGATAGGTGAATCTTTTGCCTTCTTGTTAAATGCCTCCGTCATTTCTTCCTTGGACATCGTTAATTGTTTTTTGACTCTTTTGTGAATGTCCTGGAATTCACGTAAACGGAGTTTAATCATCGTAATTGTATATAGGCATGCTGTCACCTTCTAGGAGCTCATATGGTAATTTTTTATCTGTGCCATATATAATGAAATGTGGAGTGTCACCGATGGATTTATTTATAGACCCATTAATTGAGGCTTCTATTTTGGGAATCCAATCATCCCAGCTTGCATAATTTTCGCTGAGAATGTGTCGTAGCACATCTAATACTTTTTTATTTTGTCTCTCTACCAACCCATTCGATGCTGGGTGATAGGCCAAAACGTTAACCTTTTTGATGTTGTATTGTTTACATATTTCTTGTAAGATCTCAGAATTAAATTCTCCTCCATTATCACTTATTAGTACTTTTGGGGTAGTAAAGCGACATATTACATTATCTGTTATTGCCTTTGCTACTGTCTCTGCTGTCTTATCTTTAATTGGAGCTAAAATGACATAACGGGAAAAATGATCCGTTGCTACGAATAAGTATAGGTTATTATTGTATGATAATGGCATCTTGAGTAAATCAACAGCGAGAACGTCCCATGGTTGATGTGGTACAGGGTAATTACCCATCGGTGCAGGTGTGATTGGGTATCCTTTGTGTTTCGCACATGATTCGCATCTGTCTATATGATTGTTTATATCTTTTCGTAATGAAGGCCAGTAATATAACAGCTGGGCTTGGTTGAATGTCTTATCCTTTCCAGGATGTCCTGCATGTGGGCTGTCGTGTATCAATCGTAATACTTGGGGTATCATGTCATTAGGTACTGCCAACTGGTTAGTGTTTCTTTGGCGTTTTGGTTGTTTAGAGTTAATTTTGTATAATGTATTATTGACCATTGTGAATTGTTCAAGTGGGACATGCAGTTTGGGTAATTGTATGTCATCTCCACTTTCTAACTTGTATATTACTTTAGACCATATTGGGTCAAGTCTTTGTGCCTTTGCGATATCCTCGTGGTTTGGGATATTTCCTTTGAGATCTAACGCCGCGACCTGAATTGTGTTCGGGTTCCTAGATAATGCGTCAGCTACTATGTTCATTTTACCTTGTATATAATGAATTTGTACATTGTAGTTTTCAACTGTACATTTCCATCTTGCTCTCCTCCCAGAAAGGAGTTTTTCTTTAAACATACCCACCAGTGGTTTATGGTCGGTGAATAAGTGGATTTCGTAACCATATACCAAATCTCGAAACTTTTGTAATGCAAAAACCACTGCAAGTGCCTCTAAGTCTGTAGTGCAATAATTTTTCTCTGCACCTCTTGTTTGTCTGCTGGCAAATGCAATTGGTTGATTCTTTCCTCTTTTATCTTCCTGCATCAGTACAGCCCCTAATCCTTTAACTGATGCGTCTGTACAAATAAGAAATGATTTTCTGTAATCTGGATATGCTAAACAAGGTGCATTTGTTAGTTTAATTTTTAGATTGTTAAATGCCCTTTTTTGTTCTTCTTCCCATTGGAATACAGCATCTTTTTTGAGTAGTTGGAATAGAGGAAAGGCTATATGAGAGAACTGTGGTACGAATGACCTATAGTACCCAGCCAGACCTAAAAATTGTCTGACTTCGTCAGTCGTAGTGGGTTCAGGAAAATCTCTCACTGCCTGTATTTTGTCATCAGTGGTGTGAATACCATCAGAACTTAATTTCTGGCCTAAGAAATTTATTTCCTTAAAGCAAAGTTTGCCATCAGAACTTAATTTGTGGCCTAAGAAATTTATTTCCTTAAAGCAAAATTTGCATTTAGAAAGTTTAATTTTTAATCCAGCATCACTAAGCTTTTGTAAGAGTAAGTCTAATTTCCTGAGATGATCCTTAATATTCTTCGTTGCGATTATAATATCGTCAAGATAAACAAATATTCCTTGTCCTAAAATTCCGGACAATACGTAATTCATAAGACGCTGGAATGTGCCTGGGGCTGTCCTCAGTCCCATTGGCATTCTTGTACATTGATAATGGCCTCTGTTTGTTGAAAAGGCAGTGTATTTACGTGACTCCTTAGATACCGGAATCTGATAGTAGCCGTTTAGGAGATCGATGGTCGAGAATATATTATTCTCAGGACCAATATTCTGTAGAACATAGCTTAGCAATGGCATGGGAAATCTGTCTGGGATTGTGTGATTATTTAGTTTACGGTAATCTACTACCGCACGCATTTCTCCATTTCGTTTGGGCACAAAGAATAAGGGGGCATTCCACGGGGAGACTGAAGGCTCAATAATTCCAAGTTTTAACATTTCATCGACATACTGATTTGCAAGTGTACGTTGGGAGTGTGGTATGCGGTAAGCTGGTACGAAAATTGTTGGTGTTTCTGGGTGCACATTAATCATGTGATTAATCAAGTTAGTACACCCTAATTGTTCTCCGGGCAATGCAACGGTGTCCCTGTGTGTTTCCAGCAGGGTTAACAAATCATTTTCTTCATCAAATTCACCTGAGTGAATTAAATTCTCTTTTATTCTTTCTCTATCCGTAGATTTTATCTCACTTGTTACTCCAGCTATAACTATTTCCTTCACAGGGGCGGGACATTTTTCAATATTAACTATGCAAGTTCCCTTTTTCAACTGAACTTCCCCATTCATGTGATTAATTATGAATATCTGAGTTTGCCCTTCGTCGTTCGTATGACATAATGCGTTTTCTACTGACAATCCCTTTACTTTACATAATTTTTCTAAGACAAGAACAGTACTATTCCGTAATTTGCTCTTTATGGTAACCTTCATGTATGAATTAGGTGGTATAACAAAATCATTAGTGAGATGGGCTGGAAAAATAGATAAATCAGTACTGTTATCTGGGTCACTAATTCTGGAGGATGGGGTTGGTGGTGGGAGTGGATCTATACACTCATCTGTTTGTGTATGTTTGTTTAAGCCTTTAATATTACCAATTCTTTTTGGCTCTCTTCTACCAATCGGTGAGGGCTCTGAAGTTATTTCCTCTATGAATTCATTATCAAAGTCTATTCCATTCATTTGTGGGAGTATAGTTATGTTCTCAGCTCTCATGGATCTTAAGCCCAGTAACATATGAGCTTTAATTGCTAAGTTTTCAATGATAAAATGCAGAGAATGGTCTTGTAGTTTCTGTGAAACTGATATTTAATCTTATCATACCTTTCACTGTAATCTCTTGTCCATCTACTGTGAATAAATCTAAATCAGCTTCATCCAGAAAAGTTACTTTCTTTTTATTTTTAAGAATTCTATTTAGTTCTTCATGTGTTATTAAGTTCACTGGAGAGCCTGTATCTAAAAATAAGGGAACGTTTTGATCCTCACATACAGCTGGTATCAAGATACACTCATTTCCCAACATGCCTCCTATGTGAAGTTTAGCCTTGTTTTTCTTTAGGTTTGTTCGTTTTTTGTCATGACTTGGTCTTCCCCCGATTTGAACATAGACACAATTTTTTCAACTGTTTTGCAATCACTGGTCCAGTGCCCTTGCTATCTATGATGCCTACAGTAAGGACCAAATCCTTGTGTCTTTTGTTTGTCGTCTTTTGCCTTGATAAAGCATTCATACCTTGTGTGTCCTGGTTTTGCACAATAATGACATAGAATGGACCTATCCCTTGACTGTGACCTACGAGGTGATTTCCCATAAGAAGTGTTGTTTATGGCGCAAGACCTGCTCGGGCTGCGCGAAAACTTATGAACCTGCCTGTAGGAAGGCGTCTGTGAACGAGGCCTTGTCACGTTTGCTTGTTTGGTCTGCCTGATTTCTGGTCGCGATCGATTTTGTTCTCTGTTTGGGGTCGGTGTAGATGTTTTCACAGCTGATACTGTCTCAGGTACCCTCATTCTACCAGAATGTGCATGTGTGTCGACCATACCTGCTTTACTGCACTGCATCTCTACCTCGTTCATTAAGTCTAGCAAGCACATTCCTGGGGTGTACGCGATCGTCTTGGCGATCTTAAGGGTCCTATCAGGTAATTTACACAAGGCAGCTACATAACCAATGATGTTCACGACGAGGTCTGGGGACATCTTTCCATCATCTGTTATCCAATTAGAATTTTCCAAAGTAACTAGCAATGTTCTCTTGATTGTGGAGACATCAGCAGTTATTTCACTGAGCACATGGTTTGTAGTGTGCTCCCTTACAAGATCTACAATTTTATGTAATTCTGGAATTATACCTGGCAAGAAGTTCATACCTCCAGAAAATTTCTTCAAAAATTCAGTTTTTAATGCATCATATGTCCTAGCACGATGGAGCTTGTCTGAGCGAAGCAAGTTGCTCGCTGGACATCTTTCCTGGCTTATGCAAGATGAAAAAATAGCAATTTTCTCTTGTTCATCTAGTATGTGGCGCTTGATGAACATTTGTTCGCACTGACTGACTAATGAAATGACATCAATGCGATCTTCGTCTGTGCCAGAGAATTTTGGGGCAGTTTTATCCTCGTGATACACAAACACGTGAGGTGTGGTTGTTAGATCAGCGGTATTTGTTTCTTGATTCATTTTTACTGTTTGCTCTGTTAATTCAACTTGGACGTGTTTATCGTTGTGTGAGGGAATGGTGGAATATGTACGACCGGACCGGTGAACCCTGTTAAGTATATTGGCGTACGTGTGCCAGTCAACGACAAAGTCCGCACTTGCTACGTCAGAGGGGATTTCCCACTCATCATCTGAGACTGCCGTATTTGTTTCTTGATCTTTAGTGTGTGGTGAGGTTTGTACAAGGGGTGGGTTGCCTTGAGGCTCTCTTAATTGTGAGTCTGTTGTTGTGGCAATTTGTGTGTCATCTGGTGTGTTGCCTTGGTGCTCTCTTAATTGTGAGTCTGTTGTTGTGGCAAATTGTGTGTCATCTGGTATTAACGTAGGTGGTGGCGAAAATATTCCTTTCCTTAAGATATGGTGTTATAAAATACGCCTCTTGTTTATTTATGTCCTAACAAAATAGATGAGTAAATAAGTTGAAATAAATGATAGATAGTGAGTGTATGAGTGTATATATGGAAATAAGTTAAAAAAAAAAAAAATTGAGTATAGCTAATTTTAGCACTGAGAAGAAATGAGTAAGTATAATTTTACCCACTTGATACAGATCGTAGAGGTGTGTCGATACAAAAGTCGATCTCGGAAGAAAAATACAGGTTTGATTGAAGATCTCTTGATAATTCTAGTGGTGTGTTGATGGACGATATTACTCAGGAAATTCCATGGCCTGGTGCTTGTGGTGGTTAACAGCTGTCCCAGGCAAACCTCAGCATAGAACGTCGAATTTCCAACTTAACTGTGAAAATAAATGAGTATGAGTAGGAGCTATGTTAGTAATGAGTAATGAGTAGTGGGTGTGAGGTGCCCGGTGTCAGTCACACGTTGCTTGGCATGGCAGACTCGCGTTGTGATGTCATCTCAGCACATGGTGACGTCGACTTCCCACACTGGTAGCTGTGGTGAGTAAATGAGTAGCGATGAGTAACTTGAGTGAAGATGAGTGAGTAAGATGAGTTGTGAATATGGACTTGGTATTTGCTTCGTCGTCTTGACCTCTTGACTCCTGTGTCAGCAGTGGAAGTTGGGTGGATGTAGCAGGGAGAGGAGGGTGAGGTCTGGTGGTTATGAGTCGTGTCTCACTCTTCGTTTGTTTGTTCCGTTTTTCTTTGTCGATGTTTTCTCGGTCCTTTTCTCTTGTGATTTACTCGTTGTAGGATGAAGACTGCCGCTACTTGTAGGTGCGTGTAGAAGTTTATACAGACGACTCGTAGAGTTGTTACTTGTAGTTGATTGTAGATGGTTATAGTTCGCTGGTTCGTCGTAGAAGTTGCAAGATTGTTTGTATCAATATATTGTTAAACTACTTGCAAGGCGTCCTGTGACCTCTTCACCTCTGCATCAGCATGATGATCGGGGAGACGGAGGGGGGGTTGGAGAGAACTGTCAGAAGCTATTTGTGAGTTGTTGGTTGTGAGAGGTATTCTTGTTTTCAATCTTGATATTTTATAGGAATTCAATGTTGATTCGTAGACGAGGTTCGTATATGTTCGCTGCTATCAAATGTCATAAAGACTTTGTAGTTACTTGTAGAGAAGTTATATATATTAGACTTGTGGACGAGCGGTTGTTATGCTTGAGTAGCTTTGTGAGTAGATAATCTTCTTTTCCATTTGTCATGTAGTGACAGGAGAGGTAAAGAATAATATGGGACTATTTTTATTTGTCTTGGAAATATTAACAAGTCTCTCACACAGAGCAAAGTATAAAGTAGAGTCCCGCTAGCTATCTCTCTGTCTCGCTCTCTCTGTCTCTCTCTCAAGTTGCTAAGCTCTTCTCCCTGCGACCTGTCTGTTCTATCGCTACCTTCCTTCTGCCCTCTCTTTCCTAAATTCTGGTGAAACAGGAGACGTATCACGTGTGTTCCGTGTGAGTGGAAAGTTCTAGAAGCCTGTGTGTGAGTATGTGTGTATGCGTGTGTAAGGTCGCTAGGCTCTGTCGTGTGCCTATAAAGCATTCCTTGAGTTAAGAGTGTGTAAGCATGTTTAGCATTGCTCGATTCTCGCAGACACAATACCTTCTCATCATCTGACTCCCTGCTTCTATCTGTCTCTCTATCTATCTATCTATTATGATTTGTAATTATAATATGGAGTCCTAACACCTTAAGCCTGGTACCGATCTTGTAATGGCCTTTTGATCTTTTTCAATCTTATCTGTTTTTTGAGATGAGGACTCCAGACTACTGATGCATACTCCAGGGTTGGTCTGATCTATCTATTGCCAGACGCCTCAATCCCATTTGGGGTGGCCACAAACAAATCGCCTCCAAGTCGCCCTGTCCCCCCCATTCCACTGTCCCGCTCCCAACTCACACCCCCCTCTCTCTTATACCTCTCCACCCCATCCCTCCATCTCATCCTCGGCCTCCCCCTCCCTCTTCCCCTCTCCACCTCACTCACATACATTCTCATCGTCAATCTTTCACCCTCCATCCTCTCCACATGGCCAAACCACCTCAGTGTATTCCTCCTAACTCTTCCTATCACATCTACATCCACACCACAACGCTCCTTTATATCCTCATTCGTCAGCCTGTCTCTCTATGTGACTCGACAGGCTCCTCTTAAATAACTCATTTCCACTGCTCTCATTCTTGACTTGTGTCCTTCCAGCAACGTCCAAGCTTCACTTCCATACGTTAGAGTTTGTATCACAACACTGTCATGCAGTAAATTTTTCACTTCCATGCTCACTTCCCTGCTTCTTATCACTGCTTTCAAGGAACCAGTAACCTTTCTTCCCTTCTGTACCCTTTCAAGCACTTCACCCTCCAAACCTCCACCCTTACTCATCACACTACCCAAGTACTTAAACGTACTCACATTTTTCAATTCCTCACCATCCAACCTCGCTCAACATTCACTGACTTCACCTCTCTCAAAGACCATCACTTTACTCTTCCCTATAATCATCTTTAGATTCCGTTTCTTACACACTCTCCCAAACTCACCCACCAAGCCTTGCAGCTCTCCTTCGTCTTCACTCAACAACACGGTATCATCTGCAAAAACCAGTACAGGGAGTTTCCAAACACTACCCTCTCTCACCAGGGCCACTCCAACATCCACTACCCTACCTTGTACCTCTTTTATTACCTCATCCATGTACAGATTGAACAACCATGGAGACATAACACATCCCTGTTTCAACCCAACCTTCAAAGAGAAAAATTCACTCAGTTCACCATCCACAGGCACTGCAGCCTTCGCACCATCGTACATACTCTTCACAGCATTCAACAACTTCCCATCTACTCCATATATTCTTAATACTTTCCATACTCCTTGTCTATCCGCCCTGTCACATGCTTCCTCCAAATCCATGAAAGCCTCATACAACTTCTTTTCCTTCTCTAGAAACTTTTCCACTAAAGATCTAAGAAAGAATATCTGATCTACACAACCTCTTCCCTTCCTAAAGCCTCCCTGTTCTTCTCCAACTAATTCCTCTGTTCTTTCTTGAACTCTGTCAATAAGCATTCTACCATACACTTTTCTTATTATACTAAGAAGACAGATGCCCCTATGATTACCACACACTTTTTTTCCCCTTTTCCTTTGTACAAGGGAATAATTATACCTGACTTCCAATCCTCCGGGACTCTACCTTCCTCCCAGGCCAAACTGCACATTTTCCACATCCATTCTACTACTATCTCTCCCTCATACTTCAGCATTTCACCACACACTCCATCAATTCCTGGGGCTTTCCCCAATTTAACTTTCTTCATTGCTTCCACAACTTCTATCCTACTGATTTCTTCCTGTCTTCTCACCTCCCTCCTTCTCCAAGCCATTCCCCAGCCACTTATACTCGCATTACTTCCATCCTCTATGTTCAACAATTCCTTAAAGTGTTCTCTCCATCTGCTCACTTTTTCTCACTTCTCCGCTAGTAATCTACCATTTTTATCTTTCACTCCCCTGCAAACTTCACTTCCACCATGTCTTACTCTTTTCACCTCGTTCCAGAACATTTTCTTACAGTCCCTCTACTTTACACTCAAGTTCCTTCCAAATTCCTCATCCAGTCTCTTCTTACTCTCTCTTACTAATCTTTTCACCTCTCTCTTTCTTTCCACATATAACTCTCTCTTCCGCCTCTCAACGTCTTCCACTCCCCTATTTTTCATCATTCTTCTTTTGTGCCACAGCCTGTCTCACCTCTTCATTCCACCATGCTGTTCCTTGCACACCCCTTTGTCATCTCTTCATCCTACACACCACATGTGTGGGGAGGCTCCCCACATGCAGCTCTTCTCAATAGGGTGGAGTCAAAGGCTTTTCGTCTCATTAACTCTCCTCCTCTTACTGACTCCCTTCAACCTCTGTCTCTTCGCCGCACTGTTGCATCTTTATCTCTTTTCTATTGCTACTTTAATGGTCACTGCTCCTCTGAACTGTCTGCTTGCATTCCTCCACCTCTACGACGGGCGCATAGCACCCGTCTGGCAGCAAACTCTCATCCCTTTTCTGTCCAACTCTCTAATGCAAGAGTTAACCGTTACTCCCAGTCTTTCATTTATGCAACAGGTCAGCCTGGAACTGTCTCCCTCTATCTGTATTTCCTGCTGCCTATGATCTCCAGTCCTTCAAACGCAGTGTGTCCAGGCATCTCAAAATGATCGGATCTTGAATTTGGCTCTCTATTGTATTTTGTTTTTCTCTTGGAGGGAACTGTTACTGCGGGCCATGGCCTTTGGTTCCTTCTTCCTCACATAAAAAAAAAAAAAATCACCTGCTGCACATATTTCTTCTGTAAATATCCCACACACACCTTCCACGTCCCCCATCTGCTCGAATTCATATTTGCCCAATCGTTCCTCCACTTCTCTCTTATACTCTGTCTTTTTCTCATCCTCTTGTAACCTTTCCACTCTCCTTACAAATACTCCTTCTTCTCGTCCTTCCCTTTTTCTATTTCTCCATCTTAATTCGATCTTGATTCTGCCCACCACCAAGTAGTGGTCAGAAAGTCCACTCCCCCAACCTCTATAAGCTCTTGCATCCATTACACATTTTCGCATCCTTTCATCCACACACACATAATCAATCATTGCCTTCCTTTCATTCAGTTCACCACCCACCCTTCTTATCACTCGCCATGTATACCTGTGGATCACTTTGTGCCTGAAAAGGGTATTGGCTATCACCAACCCCCTCCCAGCACAAATCCACTAATGCACTGCCATTCTCATCTATCTCAGCAGGCACACCCCACTCACCAACTATTCCATTCACCTTCACATTCCCTACTTTACCATTCATATCACCAATCATGAAATTTATTTCATTCTTCTTGTAGCTCTTTACAAAAGTCTGCATTAGTAATTGTCCTTTGTATTTTTGCATCATCAGCAAACATATTTAGATAGCTTTCATTTACAATGTTACTGTCAATATCATTTACATACACTTAAAACTTGATTAGTGCCAGCAATGAGCCCTGTGGAACTCCTCTAGTCACCTCCCTCCATGATGAGTAATTTCCCCTTAGTACAGTTCTCATTTCTCTTTTTTTTTTTTTTTTTTTTTTTTTGAGAAAATCTTGCATCCAACAATACAGTCTGCCTCGGATTCCTCTTTGATGGTACAGTTTCCATAAAAGTCTTTGGTGCGGTACTCTGTTAAATGCTTTCTTAAAATCTAAATAGATACTGTCCATCCATCCTTCTCTTTTCTGTAATGTTTCTATTACTCTATCATTGTAGCTCAACAGATTAGTAACACAGGATTTTCCTTTTCTGAAACCAAACTGTATTTCTGTTATCATATTGTGTTCTTCTAAATGATTTACCGAAGCTTTTCTTATCAGCTTTTCTAATACCTTGCTTACAACACTGGTTAGTGATACTGGTCGGTAGTTGAGTGGATTTTGTCTATTCCCTTTCTTGAATAAGGGAACAATGTTAGCTTTCTTCCAAATATCAGGTAGTTTACCTTGACCCAAGAATTTCTTGAAAATTAAAGATAATGGTTTACTTAACTCCTTTGCACATTCTTGTAGTACCCAACATGAGATTTCATCAGTACCATTTGCTTTTCCTTTGTCTAATTTACTTAACTCCTCCTGTATTTCTTTTTCTGATATTTGTATATTTGGTAATATGTGTGGGCATGCATGTTCCATTTCATCCCTCTCAAAACTATTTTCTTCTGTAAAAACTGATTGGAAATTCTTATTTAGTGCTTCACAAATATCCCTCTCTTGTGTATAGGTGATCCCCTCATCCGTAAGAGATTGTATTTTATCTTTTACTTTGGTTTTGCTTCTGATGTAGCTGTATAATAGCTTTGGTTGATCACTACTTTTAATTATGATATCCTCCTCAAACTGTTTTTGGGCTTCCCTCCTTATTCTTGTATAATCGTTTCTTGCCTGTTTATAGTTGTTATATGCCCTTTCACTATTGTGTCTTCTGTATCTATTCCACGACAAATCTCTTGTTTCCTTTGATTTTTTACATTCTGTATTGAACCATTTCTTTATTTTCTTTTATGCTTCTTTGTGCTCTGGAATGTGCTTCTGGACTCCTATTTCATAAAGTTCACAGAATTTTTTATATATAGCATTTAAATCTTGTCCTCTAAGCTCCTTTTCCCAATCTATTCCTAAGAAGTACTTCATTAGGTCATGATAGTTTCCCTTTTTATAATATAGGCTCTTTTTGTAACTTTCACTGCTGTTAACTATGTCAAATACAATCCTGAAGTTACAATTTAGTACTGTGTGGTCGCTTTTGCCAAATGGAGGGCGATACATTAAATTGTCAGTATCGTTTTTTTGCCTAGTAAATATGAGATTTTGCATTGAGGGTACATCGAGTCCTCTTTTTCTGGTGCTTTCCCTCACATGTTGCGTTAGGAGAAACTCCTGCAAGATATCCAGGAGCTTTTGGTCCCAACAGCTTTCTTGGCTTATTATATCTACTGTTGAGTATTCCAATTTATATTTGTATTAAAATCTCCAGTTAGTATAATTCTTTCCGATTTCTCTTCCATTCTATGTAATACTGCTCTTAACCTCTGGATTGTACTCTCTGCCAGATCCTTATATTTGCCTCTTTCCCATGTGTTTGATCTTGATGGCATGTACAAATTGGCTACAATTGCTTTTCCTTCAGATGTATTGATCTCTACTGCAATTAGTTCTACTGGTGAGGGTATATCTAGTTTTATTTCTTTGACCTGCATATTTTACTTTGTTAATATTATAATTCCTCCTCCTTTTTTTAAGTTCCAACCTCTTCTCCATATATTGTATTCCTCTAAATTTAGGATGTCATTTGATATCCTTGGTGTTAATGTTGTTTCAGTTAGGCATATTATATGTGGTTCATTTTCTTTGATATAATCATTCATCTCTAATAATTTAGATACCATTCCATCCACATTTGAGTACATCAACTTAATCATCTTACATACTTGTCATGTCTTGGGTCTACTTCCTTCCTCCTTTTCATTCCCTCCTGTTTATGTACCACTTTCGTACTTGCAATCTGATTACTTGGTAAAAAAAAATGTATTCTTCTCCTCCTCTGATCTTCCCTTGTTCTTTGTTTTTGCTTCCTCCCTCTTCTCTTTTAGAAATTCCAGTTCTTCTTGAGTTAGGCATCTTTTTATCCATACAGTTTTGAATTCCTCTTTTTCCATGAGTTTCTTTGCATTTTTTAGTATCTCCACCTCAGTGTTTACACTCTGGAAGGTTACCTTTAGAGGCCTTGACTTATTACTCTCATATTTCCCTAACCTTTTGTGTTCGTCTATGTCTTTATTACAGATTTCCTCTGATATTTCCTTCAATATGCTTATTACATTTGTATCTCTTTTTTGTCTCTCGAGATCTTGTTTCTTATTTCTTCCTTTTCTATGCCAGTGATTACTATAGATTTGTTGATGTCTGCTGAATCTCTGATCAATTTAGGATTGTTTTGGAATTTTCTTTTCACCTTCTTTTTAATCCTTTTTTCTTTCACCCTTGTTTCTAAGTCTTTCTTTACTTTCACCATTTCAGCATAAGTGGTTTCCACATTATTTTTGTTATCTTCTCAATACCATTGCTCTGCTCTATCAGATTGCTTACTTGCCTAATTGTCTCTGTATCATTTTTGAACTCTTCCATAATACTCTCGTGATTGACTACTGTACTTGCCATTTCACTAATTATCCTCCTAAGTGAACCCACCTCTACTGTCAGCTCATCTATTGTTGTGTCTTTCTTTTGACTTCCTTTCCTAATTTTTCTATTTCTTTATTCTGCAAGTGCCACTGTTTCTTAATTTCATCCATTTCATTCTGAAAAGCCATCTCTAGTCTGTTTACTCATTCTACCATTTTATTGTAAGTCTCCATTTCAACCAGTTCTTGGTAGAAATCATCATCCTGCTTTCTACTTTTATCCCTTTTCTTTTCCAAATTGGCTTTACTATAGTAGGTGGCCTTCATTCAATACCAAGAGCACAGATAATACTTACATTCCCTGGCACAGAGTCACAGACAAAACAACTGATCAGTTGATTTTGTGCATTCTTGCGCTTCTTTTTTTTTCTTTACTATCTTGAACAACAATCTTACTTAAAATTTCTTTTTATATCAGGACACCATTTAGTCTAATCTGAGTACAGAGCTTGCCTCATATAAAAATACTAATTTAGGTATAGCCTCTGGCCAGCTTTGGCCAGGTACGGAGTGGTGGTGAAGTGCGTCCGCTCTGCTCGGTGCCTCGTGTGTGTGTGTGTGTGTGTCCTAGCCAGATAGCTTAAAGCATTTTCCTATTTTAGCCAAACTTTGCGGAAAGGATGAACGCCAACTCATGGCATAATCTGATGTTTTTAAAAAGTATTGATCAAAGGGTAAGACCACAGTTAAACATCAAATTCTGACCTAGCAAAATCTATCTTACTAGTTCCTATACACTTAGACAGAACTGGGAAGAAGGATTGATGGTAATGCAGAAATGAGGGGAATCAGTTTTGAGGAAAATTCGTTAGAGGTCAAGGTAAAAGGACAATGTCACATTTCAGCTCATGAATGTGTAAGAAAAATCAAATAAGTTTTATCCGATATACCCAACCATGGTGAAAGGGCTGAGGTAAGCCAAGAAGTAAACCTGCTGTTTGTGAAAACAACAGGGCAAAGGTCAAGATCACATGGCTACGTTCACTTAAACAATTCTTATCCTATTTACGTCAAACTAAATGGAAGGGTTAGGGATAATGAAAGAATAAGAAGATTTGATTTTGAGAGCATACAGTCAATGGTCAAGCTGACATGGAAATGACAAAAAGAAAGGGGGGGGGGGCTCATGGGACAATCATCATAACTGTCTTGTTTTGATTTGAACCAAGCTTGGTAGAAGGCTTAAGAGTCAGACTAGGACGAGGGAATATTACTCCTGAGTGGAGAGAATGTAAGAATATATTCTGGAAAGAGATAATGAGGGTTAGACAGGGTGATAAAGAAGGTAGCAGAGGAGTGAAAGAAAAAATGTTGATTGATATTGGAGAACGGAAAATAAAGTGAAAAGTTGGAGTGAACAATTTAAGGAACTGATAGCATAGAGAATGAGAGTAATGCGAGTATAAGTGGATGGGAAATGGCTGGGAGAAGGAGGAAGATGAGAAGGGAGGAAGGCATCAGTAGGATGGAAGTAGTGGAAGCAATGAAGATTGTCAAAATGGGAAAACCACAGCAATTGATGGAGTGTGTGGTGAAATCCTGAAGCTCGTGGAAAGATAGTAGTAGAATGGGTATGGAAGATGTGCAGATTGGCCTGGGATAACTGTAGAGTCCCAGAGGATTGCAAGTCATGCAGAATTTTTCCCCTGTATATAGTGTTAGGGAACAGAGAAAACTGTCCCGCAAAGTTCCAGATTCAAAACAAAAGAGTTAGGTAAAATTACAAGTTAAAGTTTAATGCTGAAACTAACAACAAAACATTCAGGATTCATAAGGATAATGTAATGGCAAAAAATAGGTTAAATATATTCTTAACTGCAATAGCCTCTATTAACACGAAATTAGCAAGTGTAAATTTATCTAAGTCGGCCCTGATAAAATGAGAAAACCGGATAATGCTCAGTGAATAACAAGATAAATTATTACAGATACAAAATATTATTACTACTGGCTGACACCCCAAACACACGAATGACAAAAGCCTCACCAGGCCTACGAATCAACACCTTATGCTATACAGTACAAGGAAAAAATGTAATAACACTTATACTCAAATTACACAGCTGCTAGATGGCTGGAGACTTCCAGAGCACTCACAGTAATAACAACTGTACAGGGGAGGACAGAGATGTGAGCAAAATGAGGAGTAGATCTAAGTTGCAATTAATGTAGAGACTGAGCTCATTATATAGGGGCCGGCAGAGCTTGATACAACTTGTAAGAAGGATGCGCAAATGATGCCATAGGGGACAAAGAGTTGACAATCCTGCTCTGAACAACAGAAAGAACGACTTACTCTAAGGGTAGAAGGGGGGAGTGAGGTAGAACACGCTTGTGATCAAACATGCAGCATACTGTACGTTAGAATTACACAAAGGATGATGAAATCATAGGCTATGTAACACCTCCCCACAAATAAAAAAGAAATTTACAAAGGAAATTTCTTATTACTCTAAAGCAATCTGTCTAAAGTCTAGATAAGCAATCTGCAATAACATTTTCTTTCCCCTTGACATGCTGTATGTCTAATGAATACTCCTGAAGAAGTAGACTCCATCTTGTCAATCTCTGATTTTTATCTTTAAACTTACTAAGGAATTTCAGTGGGTTATGATCGATATAAATGACTATGGGGTCAAAACTAGAACACAAATAAAATAAAAAATGCTATAAACCCAAAATCAAGGCCAAAAGCTCTTTCTCAATAGTTGAGTAGTTCTTTTGAGGTGGAGTGAACTTCTTACTGTAATAAGATACAGGGTGTTCAATACCCTGATCATCCTCTTGCAGCAAAACAGCCCCAGCTCCTGTATCACTTGCGCCAACAGCCATCTTAAAAGGCTTAGCAAAATTTGGAGTAGCGAGCACTGGCTGACTTAATAGGATAGCTTTAAGTTTGCTGAAAGAGGATTCACAGTTATCGGTCCAGACAAATTTAACTCCCTTTTTCAGTAGGTCTGTAAGTGGTGATACAAGAATTGAAAAGTTAAGAACAAATCTCCTGTAATAACCTACCATTCCCAAAAATCTTTGTAGCTCTTTCCTACTTTTAGGTCTGGGAAGATCACTTATAACCTGAACCTTAGCTGCTGGTGGTGCAACATGTCCATCACCAATTACGTACCCAAGGTACTGAACTTTAGCTTGACCAAACTCACACTTTGATAAATTAGCTACAAGATTAGTCTGAACCAAACGCTCAAGAAATTTACTGACATGGCATAGGTGATCTTTCCAGTTGTCACTGAAGATTAACCCGCGCCGTCCCGAGGACGTACTTCCACGTCCTCACGTTTTGTCACAGCTAATCCCGAGGACGTACTTCAACGTCCTGCAATTGCAAGGTTCATAATTTCCACAATTTTCAATTTTCGCGAGTCATTTTTGGTACGTATACACGAGACACCTGTCTCAACAAGATGCCAGGCAGAGACAATGCCTTACCCAGCATGACCTCCTCCCCCCCCCTGCATGCCCTTTTCTCAGCAATTCCCCTGTTATCAGTGACCTGGCCAGTATAGCCATGTCATGCCACGGTACGAAATTCAGGGCCAGAGTGATTCCCCAATCAATGACAATGTGGAGGACAAACTTTACATAGCATTAGAGGAAGAAACAGTTAGAAATGATGATCAGGTAATGTGGCAAAAAAAGGTCAGGTATTAGTGAGTGAAACAATGCTTATAATGCCTATATTACTGCTTGAAAACCAATATACTTTTGTACTACATATAAATTCGTAACAGTAAATAAATAAATACCATTTATGAGTGGTGTGAAATAGTTATCCTCCCATAGAACTCGTTTTCTTTGGTGCCAGCCTGATAGAAAACCCAGTAAAGTAAGGAGGCTCTCCTACCTGTAATGAGTATTTTAAACCTCAGGTGAGCGATTTCTCTATGAATTTTCGATGTTTCTCACCAAAAGCGAAAGTTTTAGCAAAAAAAAAAAAGGTCGAAAATTGCCCGGGATTGGGGGGTACCAGTGGTCGAAAAGTTGCCGGGACGGGGCGGGTTAATACATCATCAATATAAACAACACACCCTGCCAAACCCTCTGTTACAACATTCATGAGCTTCTGAAAAGTGGCTGGTGCATTCTTCATACCATATGGCATTACAGAACATGCAAAAGTCTTTCCTAGTGTTACAAAACATGAGATCTCCCTAGCACATTCAGTTATAGGTACTTGCCAGTATCTCTATAACAAATCAAACTTACTTTTGTACCTAGCCTTTCCGATCTTGTCTATGCAATCTTCCACACGAGGGAGAGGGTAAGTGTCTGTTTTGGTTGTCTGATTAACACGTCTGTAGTCGATGCAAAGCCGCTGTGACCCACCTGGCTTAGGGACTAGAGTGACAGGAGAACTCTACTCGCTCTAACAGGGCTCAATCATCTTGTGGTCCAACAGGTAGCCAAGCTCCTTCTGGATGAGAGGAACTTTAACTGGGTTCACAAGGTAAGGAGGCAGTTTAATTGGCTTTGCGTCTCCAACATCGACATCATGCATCAACACAGTGCCTCTTCCTGGAGTGGCACGAAACACTTGCTGGTACTCTTGCAGTAATGCCGAAAACTCCTGCCTTTCCTCGGGAGGTAGATGAGAAAGCTTAGTCTGGAGATCATTCATGATATCAGGATTCTTCCCCAGACTATCACTCAGGCTCATGCTGCATGGGAGAACTTCACTTGCAGACTCGGGTGGAACAGCTACAGTAGAGACTGGGTTATTTTCGTCCCGCCTGTGATATAACTTTAGCATGTTGATGTGACAAAGTTGCTTGTTCTTTCTACGATCTGGTGTGGCGATGACATAGTTGACATCACTGAGTTTCTTCTCCACGAAATAAGGACCACTAAACTTGGCTTGAAGAGGTTGCCCATGCATCGGTAGCAGAATCAAAACCTGATCTCCTGGCTGAAAGTGGCGTAACCTGGACTTCTTATCATACCAAATCTTCATCTTCTCCTGAGCAGCTCCTAAATTCTCTCTCGCCAGCTGTAAAGCAGTGGACAGCCGTTCTTTGAACTTCATCACATACTCTAGCAGGTTGACGTCATCTTCCTCTGACAGCAAGCATTCCTTGAGTAGCTTAAGGGGTCCTCTTACTTCATGGCAAAACAGTAGTTCAAAGGGTGAGAAGCCCAGTGATTCATTTGGAGATTCTCTCGTGGCAAATACAACGAATGGAAGACCTTTATCCCAGTCTTTCTGATGTTCCAAACAGTATTTCTTGAGCATCGATTTGAGTGTTTGATGATATCTCTCCAGTGCTCCTTGGGTCTGGGGATGGTAAGCTGAGGACATAATCTGGGTGATGCCCAACTCTTTCAGAGACTGCTTGAAAACATTTGACATGAAATTACTTCCCCGGTCCGACTGTACCTTCTTGGGCAGACCAAACTTGGTGAAGAACCCAGCATTTCCTTAACCACCTTCTTTGCTGAGATATATCTAAGTGGAATGGCTTCAGGATAATGAGTAGCCATATCAATCAGGGTCAACACATAAGAAAATCCTGAAGAAGTCTTAGGAAGAGGACCCACAATATCCACCAACACACGGGTAAATGGCGCCTCAAAAGGAGGAATGGGAACTAGAGGTGCAACCTTTTCGGTCTGATTACACTTCCCCACAACTTGACAGGTGTGACAAGACTTACAATACCAGGAAACATCCCTGAAGATACCTGGCCAGTAGAAGTGTTTCAAAATGCGTGCCACAGTCTTCCTCACTCCAAGGTGTCCTGCCAAACTGGAATCATGAGCCACTCTAATGATATCCTGCCTACAAACACGAGGGATGACAACTTGATGTACAACCTTCCATTCACAGACGGCTGATGCTGCTGGGGGTCTCCACTTCCTCATAAGTACTCCTGACTTTATATAATAACAAGTAGAAGCACCAGCTGACTCTTCCTCACTGCAAGCAGAGTTAGCTAGACCTTTCAACCCAGGGTCAGCAACCTGCAACTCAACCAACTCTTGACGAGACAAATTATCAACACTACGGGGTACTGCCTCATCTGGTGAGTGGTCCAAATTAGCAAGAAAAGTGTCAGCTAGGACAATATCATCATCATCATTATCCTCTAAGTCACCAGTAACTTTAGACTTAGCCCTAGTGACAGCACATGCAGAGAACACGTCAGGGACATCACAATCCTGGGCCGCAGCTACTGGCTCACTAGACAACTGAGGAGCTGGACACACTTGACTTCCACCAATATCATTTCCAAGTAAGAAAGTTACACCTGACATTGGGAGTGTCTCAACCAACCCAACCATAACGGAACCATTAACAAAACCAGACTCTAAATTCACTCTGCACAGAGGGACAGAGAAGTAATTATTCCCTACACCTTGTAAGATTACAGTTTCATCAGAGGAATTAACATTAGAGCCTAAAACACTGGTCATCATAAGGGATTGGCAAGCACCTGTATCACGATATATTTTAAATGATTTCCTGTCATTACTGTCCAGAGGACTGACAAAACCATCAGACAGGAAATTAGCACATGAACTCTTGAGAGTGTCACCCACGTTACTGCTCAAAAGAGGAGCTTCATCATGAGAATTTAATTTACCCCTCAAAGCAGGTTCAGTTAACTCGGTTAAAGAAATCTGGGAACTCTCAAGGGTGGACACTAGACCAATTGACTGAATATTTAAAGACTCCTTTTTGTTCACATCACGCTGTCTCCTGAAACATTTCTCCGTAGTATGACCAAGCTTACTACAATAAGTACATTTACTTTTCTGAAATCTAGAGGTGAAGCTGGTATTTACTTCCTGAGAAACATCATCTTTATTCTCTTTCCTGTTACCTGTACTCTGAGTAGAGGCAACGTACTTACTCTCAGCTTTCCTTTTTTCTTTAGAATATCTTTTGTGAGTGAGAACATATTCATCAGCTAAAACTGCAGGATCAGACAAATTATCTATTCTTCTCTCATCAAGATATAGGCTTACATCATTATTAATACACCTTTTGAAGTCCTCCAACTAAATCATCTGCTTAAATTTACCAAAATCAGAATCCACATTCTTAGAATTTAACCACTGCTCTAACAGATCTTCTTTGATTTTTGCATACTCAACATGGGATTGCTTATCTTGCTATAAGTTGTCCTAAATTTTACTCTATAGGCTTCAGGAACAAGCTCATAGGCCTTAAGAATCAAGCTCTTAACTACATCATAATTTTCAGATTGATCCTGAGGTGAAGATGCATTAGTTACTTGAGCTTTACCGGTGACAACAGTTTGAAGGAGTAGTGGCTAATACTCTTGGGGCCAATTAAAACCTGTAGCTACCCTCTCAAACAACTGAAAATACTTTGTTAAATCAGATTCATTAAAAGGAGGGACAAGTTTAACATTTTTAGCCACATCAAAATCATCAGAGCTAGATGATCCAGTTCCACCTTGTTTCATGTGATACTCATGGTCTGCCTGAATCCTAGCAAGTTCAATTTGTGCCTCCTGAGAACATGCCTGAAACTCAGCCTCCTTAGCACGAGCCTCCTGCAGGGCTAGCTGTAACTTAGCTAATTCAATCTGCATTTGCTCATTTGGAGGAGTTACATTAAACAAGCTTTCATTAATCATGTCGACAATTTGATCTTTAGAATGATGAGAGCAAACAACAATTCCCAATTGTTGAGCAATAAGCTTAAGTTCATTCTTTGTTCTGTTTTCTATATCACACACTGTTTGCACATTTGACAAAAAATCTTTGGCTTCATCAAGCGTAGTAATAGTAGACATCATAAATAAATCACAGTCACAAAATATCAAGCAATATCCTTATGATAATACCCTGAATATCCTGATAAATTTATGTTATGGAACAGACAAAACTGTCCCTCAAAGTTCCAGGTTCAAAACAAAAGAGTTAGGTAAAATTACAAGTTAAAGTTTAATGCTTAAACTAACAACAAAACATTCAGGACTCATAAGGATAATGTAATGGCAAAAAATAGGTTAAATATATGGTAAACTGCAATAGCCTCTATTAACACGAAATTAGCAAGTGTAAATTTATCTATGTCAGCCCTGATAAAATGAGAAAACCGGATAATGCTCAGTGAATGCAAGATATATTATTACAGATACAAAATATTATTACTAATGGCTGACACCCAAAACACACGAATCACAAAAACCTCACCATCCCTACGAATCAACACCTTATGCTATACAGTACAAGGAAAAAATGTAATAACACTTATACTCAAATTACACAGCTGCTAGATGGCTGGAGACTTACTGAGCACTCACAATAATAACAACTGTACAGGGGAGGACAGAGATGTGAGCAAAATGAGGAGTAGATCTAAGTGGCAATAATGTAGAGACTGAGCTCATTATATAGGGGCCGGCAGAGCTTGATACAACTTGTAAGAAGGACGCGCAAATGAAGCCATAGGGGACAAAGAGTTGACAATCCTGCTCTGAACAACAGAAAGAACGACTTACTCTACTATAAGGGTAGAAGGGGGGAGTGAGGTAGAACACGCTCGTGATCAAACATGCAGCATACTGTACGTTAGAATTACACAAAGGATGATGAAATCATAGGCTATGTAACAATAGGAAAAGGAGAAAAAGAAGTGTATGGTAGTCATAGGGGCACTTGTCTGAAACGTAAAGGGTAGGATATTTACCCTCTTGCACACTGTAAGTTTCAATAAGTTTTCTGGCTCACGATTTTTTTCTACGGAGCCGCCCGGCCCGGGAGCGCGCGCACGGCAAATTTCGGCAAATGAAACACATTCTTGCCTTATTTTCGCCACCCAAAAATCCAATAATTCCCATCAAACCTTTCTTAAGGTAGGCAGCGATGTTTGTTCTATCTGATAAACGGGAACAAAACACAGGAAAACACACACACAAAAAAAGTTATTAGCTCTGGAAGCATGGTAAAGCGAACCGTTTTTCATTTCCCAACATCGCCGTTTGAATGTTTTCCATCATACAGGAAAATGATCTAATAAGTTTTTATAGAGAATTTCATCCGCTTTCTAACGAAACAAATCCGGTTGTGATACGATGTATACTTTTCGAGAAAATGGCCAAAAACTGAAAGCCATTTTCGGAAAAAATTCACGGACCTCTCAAAGCTAAATTTTCCCAGACACCTTACGTTTTTATTACATAGTAATATGCCCAAATTCACCAGCTTTCTCCATCTCCAAGAAGAACCCCATACGCCTCATAGTTCTCGAGTAAATCGAAAGAAAGTACTAGGCACTCCGTCTGTGATTGACTTTCGTGATGCGCGCACGGCGTACGCAATGTTCCCGCCTACGTAACAACGAATTCTTATCACAAATATTACATAGTTATGTATTGTACATACGTAGAAATTACTGCTCTTTATCATGGTTCAAACGTGAAATCGATACGTCCAATAGTTTTCGAGTAATTGGCCGACAAAGTGAGAGTATTACTACGAGCGTTTTTCAATGGTAACAGCCGCGAAGAGACACTCAATTCCACCTCCTTTTCTCGCACAAAACGTAACATAATGCTTACATTTTGGTATTGATCATACGTAGAATGTAGTGGTATAGATCATGGTTGTTACAGAAAATCGATAAGTCTAATAATTTTCGAGTAATTGGCCGACAAAGTGAGGTTAGTACTCCGAGCGCTTGTCACTGATAAACGCGAGGAAAAAAAACATTTCCCTCGCCTTTTACCCCCAAAACGCTACCAAAGGCTTACATTCGGGTATTGATCATACGTAGAATTTAGTGGTATTGATGATGGTTGTAACAGGAAATCGGTAAGTCTAATAGTTTTCGAGTAATTGGCCGACAAAGTGAGGTTACTCTTCCGATCGCTACCAACTTTTACACACACTGTTTTTTCCTTTCACACTTGCCTGAAGACTATGCTACCAACTTTTTTTCCCCTATCTGTACAGACTATTACATCTTCCATGGATGTTTTCCTCTTGTTATAACCTACTACACATAAACATAACTCTTCTATAGTTACTGCTGTGGAGATTTACTTTCTTTCATATGTGTAATCTGTAGGAGAAAATGGTTATTTGTTTGAAAGTTGGAGAGGTAATGGTAATAGATTATTATATATATCAACAAAATTTGCAGAACTCACTTCCTCCAGGGGTGTTGATCCAGTTAGACCAGAGATTTGAAGATGAGGAGTTATGTAGTGTGTGTGTGTGTGTGTGTGTGTGTGTGTGTGTGTGTGTGTGTTAGTGAGTGTGCATGTTAGTGTATGTGTGAGTGTGTTAGTGTGTGTGTAAGTGTGTGTGAGTGTGTGTGTTAGTGTGTGTGAATGTGTAAGTATGTTAGTGTGTGTGAGTGTGTGAGTGTGTGTGTTAGTGTGTGTGTGAGTGTGTGTGTTAGTGTGTGTGTGAGTGTGTGTGTTAGTGTGTGTGTGAGTGTGTGTGTTAGTGTGTGTGTGAGTGTGTGTGTTAGTGTGAGTGTGTGTGTTAGTGTGAGTGTGTGTGTTAGTGTGTGTGTGTAAGTGTGTGTGTGTGTGTGTGTGTGTGTGTGTGTGTGTGTGTGTGTGTTTGTGTGTGTGTGAGTGTGTGTGTATGTGTGTGTGTGTGTGTGTGTGTGTGTGTGTGTGTGTGTGTACACTCCACTAGGGAATACTTTGATCGGTATAGAACCGTTCAAAGCAATCCCCTACACAAAGTGCCACATCACAAACAGGACACATGTGACTTGCGTCCCTCCTCATCTTCCCCAGGGAACACTGGGTGCACCGCAGCCTCCTCCTGTTAGGGATCCTCTCCTGTTGGTGCCCCAGTGTGTTGTCCAGCCGCAGTCTGTGGTCAACGAAGCCACGTCGCTTGCTTGGCTGGAGTCCTGGTCCTGTCGTCCTGGAGGTGCTGCTGCAGGCCCGGGCATGGCAGCGGCAGCAGGTTCTTCCGACGGACCAGAAACTGGTGATGGCTCCCTCAACACCTGTGCTGCTTGCTGAAGTGGCTCCTGTGCTGGGACTCCTCCTGCAGGTGGTGGTCCGGGAAGGCCCCCTCTGGGTGGTGCAGGAGCCAGTGGTGTTGGCACCTGTGCTGGTACTGCAGCAGGTGCCACAGGTGCTGGGAGTCTTGCTGGCCATCAGGCTGGAAGATCAGGGGCATGGTGGATGATGTGCCCTGACGGAGGCCACTCTGCTTCGTCGAAGTAGAGGAGCTTGTCAACAATGTCTTCAATGAACTCCAGCAGAGTGACTTGCCTCCGTGAGCATTTCTTGAAAAGGGCGAACGCGTTAAACATCGCCTTCTGGATGAGGTAGAAGGTCATCTTCTTGGTCCAATTGACGGTCCTCCGCTGCATGGGGTAATATTGGACAATTTGGTCAAAGTGATCTACCCCACCCATAAGGCGACTGTAGTCATCCACCATGACGGGCTTGTTCACGGTCTTCTGGACATAGGTAGTCGTCCCGTCACGTGCCCTGGTCTTCCCTCGAACCTGCTTTGGGATGGTGCTTGCGCTGTGGAAGGTGGAGATCATGTTGACGATGCGCTTGTCCTTCCACAGCAACACCATCACATGATCTTTGTGCATCGCTGTGATGCCCTCCTCTGGTAGGTGCTTGGTCCTGGCGATGTCCTGCAGCTGCCTAGGTGCTCCTCTAGCCAGGCATAGGGTCCCACACACGTAGGTTCCTGCACTGAAGAGGAGTGCACACAGGGATACAGAGTTGTAGTAATTGTCCATGTAAAGTTTGTATCCCTGATCCCTCAGTGGCTCTACGAGGCTCCATACTGTCTGCTCCAAGGTCCTCTTATGCCCCGTATACACCTCGAAGTTCCAGACATAACCCGAAGAAGCCTCAGCCAGAATGTAAAACTTGATGGTTTACTTGGCGGGCTTCATTGGGTTGTAGACGCGGAAGCTGAGCCTCCCCTTCCAAGTCAATGATCCCTCATCCAGGCTGAGGTGTTCCTCGGGTTGGTAGGTGTTCTGGAACCGCTGAAGGAGGTACTGCAGTACTGTCCGAACCCTGATGAACCGGTCTTGATTGTCCCGGGGTATTGAAAGCGAGTTGAAGGCATGGAAGTGTTTCAGGATGGCCCTGAAACGCCTTCCACTAATCACTTGCAAAAAAAGGGGGTAGTTATGGAGGGGGGACCGATGCCAGTAATGCCTGATGGTTGGCAGTGACATCACCCCCATAAAAAAGTAAATCCCCAGGAACTTGGCCATCATCTCTTCACTGCAGATCAACCATGAGTCCAACCCAGTCCCCACGAATGCTGCGTAGTTGTTGGTCTCGTGGGTGAAGTACGTCAACAACTCCCTGGTGAATAATAGCTGGAAAAACTGCAGAGGAGTTCTTGGCGCATCCACCCTCATCCCCGGGGATCCGGTGAAGGGCCCATTTGCTGGCGTGAATGGGCCAATGTTCCACCCCTCATCACGTGCATCAACACCTCCCGCATGGGTCGCAGTGGGTTGGGGTACCGACACCCTTGTGCCTCCTCGTTGACCCCTTGGCCGGCCTCCATGGCAGCGCCGAGGACCGCGGCGCCCTCGTGGAGGTGATGGTGATGATGAGGAGGAGGATGACGATACTGTCTCCTCGTCGGGGGCTGTCACAGACAGTGGTCTTGTGGACCAGCCATGGGAGGACGACACAATCGCATCCTGCACCAGTTGCAGTGCAGAGACTGCACTGCGTGCAGGTGCCAGTGTCGCGTAACTCGGCCCTGCCGGTGACGTCGGGCTGGCCAAGGAGTAACTGGAGGCAAGAGGAGGAGAGACAGAGATCGCTCTTGGTGCGAGAGGTCCGAGTGGAGACGATGCCTGTTCTCTAAGTGGGGACAACGGCTGGGTTGAATGTCCTGACACCGGTGGTGTTGGTGTCCGCTCCCATGATGTGAGGCGTGTAGGCAAAGATGCCCGAGGGCAGCACTCTTCTACCTCAACCCAGTCCTCCTCACTGGAAGCACAGCAAAGCTTCCGGTATATATATATATTTCAAACTTCCCCAAAACTTATATATATATATATATATATATATATATATATATATATATATATATAATTAATTGAGTGGAAATTCGAATATACATCATCTACTTTTACTCTTATTTTCCTGTTGCTAAGATAAGAAGAAATCAAAGGAACAAAAGACGTTAGTCCATAGCAAGGGAGTTTGGACAGCAGGGAACGGTGCCATACTCTGTCGAAAGCTTTAGAGATATCAAGAGCTACTGCATGAGTTTCTCCAAAAAGATCAATTGATTGATAGATGGTATGAGTTAAGAGATTGAGCATGTCAATGGTGGATCTTTCTTGGCGAAAACCGTATTGTCTATCACTAATTAAGTTGTTGGATTCAAGATGCTTAACAATATGCTTATTAATTAAAGTTTCAAATACCTTACCAAGAGAAGATGTGATAGCTATTGGTCTGTAATTGGAGGGGTCAGACGAACTTCCTTTCTTCGGAACTGGGTGGATATTGGCTTCTTTCCATGAATTTGGGAATAAAGAAGTACGTATCCATAGTCTGAATGATTTAGCTAGGACAGAGGCAAGTTCAGGGGAACAATTTTTCAAAACAATTGGCGGAATTCCATCTGGGCCTGGAGCTTTGTTGGTAGGTAAATTGTCTAGGATGGATTTTACGTATCTTGTATGTATTTTAAGTGGGGCAATTTCGGGAGAATCAAGTTCCAGTACTGAGACATTCTGGCTGGTATCATCTATGGTAGAGTTTCTGGCAAAGGTACTAGCAAAGATATCTGCTTTCCCACGTGGGTCACTTGTAATATTGCCGTCTGAAGATTTTAATGGGGGAATGGAAGATGACTTGTTAAAGTTATTATTGAAAGAATTAAGAGTTGACCAGAATATTCTATTGTCATTAGGGTTGTTAAGTAGTTTTGATGCTTGCTTTTGAAGAAAGTTTGATTTAGATAGATTTAATACAGCTTTTGCATGATTTCTAACAATTTTAAATTGGGAGAGTGATTCAGATGTTTTTGATTTTAAGTAAGAGTTATATGCTAATGACTTTTGGGCTGTTGCTCTGGCACAATTGCCATCAAACCATTTTGGAGAGTTTGATCTTTTAGTGAATTGTTGACTTGGTATGAATAAATCCATACCAGCTAGTATTAAGTCGCAAGTGTGGGACTGGGTAGAACTGGGATCACTAGAGAAGAAAGACTGCCATGGAATGTCAGCAAGATAGTTTCTAAATCCATCCCAGTCAGCCCTGTCAAAGTGCCATCGGGTCACCCTGACAGGTTCAGAATGGGGAGGTGTGGGAGGATTAACTAATGAGGCTTTGATGAGATTGTGGTCAGAGGATCCAAGTGGTGACGATACCTCTATCCTGTATTGATCTGGATTATTTGCCAAGAATAAATCCAAGAGATGGGCATTATGGTCAGGATTATCAGGTATTCTGATTGGTTACTTTACCAACTGGGTGAGATTAAACGATTCTGCAAACAGCTCGCACTCTAGACCAGCGTCGTCAGTCCGGGCAGAATGCAATAACCATTCAACATTGTGTATGTTAAAATCACCCAAAATGGTAATTTCATTGCCAAGGGCAAGATCAAGGTTACTCAACTGAGTGGATATTGAATCAAATACACTGGGTTCCGAAGAAGCATTGGGGGAACGATAAACTACACTGATATATTTGGTAATGTTTTGGCAATTTAATTTATATAATGAGTAATCAAAACTGGATGAAGTGAGGTTTAAAACAGTGTCAACTGCATATTGGGATTTGATATAACAACAGGTGCCGCCCTTGTTACGAAAGTTTGTAAGAAGATGGTAACTGGGAAAACAAAATGGAGATATATCGGTAGAGGGTGAGATTTGTGGTTCTGTGAGGAAAAGGGCCAAAGGGGATATGGACTGAAGGAAAAAATGAAGCGAGTTTAAATTTGTGGTAAGGCCGCGGATGTTGGTAAAGAATAAGGCCGCACCGTTACCTCTTCGCCGACAAGCATTCCCGGAAATAGCAACAGTCGCTGCTGGCACAGTCGCTTGATGGCGACCGGGAGGACCCTGTGCCTCCACCCCTACCCTGCCGGTGGTGGCAATCCGAGGTACCACCTCATTTGATAATAAGATTGCAGCGGCCATTACTAAAGATGTGAATAGAAGGTGTGATATGTTATGCGCATGTAGTGTGGTGTAGACAGTTGAAGGTAGAGGTATTAGGAGAGCATGCTGGCCTACTCTCTGTGTAAATGAATGCACTGAAAATGTTCAGAAAAGGGAGATGGTCAGGATCAAGTCCAGAGGGCTGGTGAAATGGGAGCTCCAGCTCTCCCTATCGCCAGCTTGCCATCAACCTCGGGAGTACTGCCCTGTTCAACTGGTGCTACAGTCTACTCCACATATATATATATATATATATATATATATATATATATATATATATATATATATATATATATATATATATATATATATATATATATATATATATATATATAGATAAATAGAGAGAGAGACAGAGACAGACAGACAGACAGACAGACAGACAGACAGAGAAACAGGTGGGATGGTGGTGAACAGGAAGACAAAGTGATAATCCTAAAATTTGTGGTCAAATTTACAACGTCGCACTTGGGGAATTTCCATATTCTCTCACACCCTGAACAAAATTCTTGTTGCGAAAGTACTGTAACACTCGCGGCACAGTTCACATACATTATATAATAAGCATAATTTATTACTAAAGGTCACATCAATGTACATTACCTGTGCAATTACCTCCTGCGTTCGTAGACGTCCATACCTTGCCCAGCTCACCTTCCTCTGAACTATCGCTAATCAAGGATACGCACGTACACTAACACTCGCAGCACACTTCACGTACATTATATAACAAGCATAAGTTATTACTAAAGGTCACATCAACGTACAGTACCTGTGCAATTATCTCACGTGTTCGTAGGCGTCCATACCTTCCCCTCCACACCTGATGCTAAACTATTGCTAACCTCCATTACACACCATAACTTTTATGCCTTCACGAGCACATATGGCACATTTCACGTGCATTTTACACGATATCAGACACAAATACATGACTAAAACAATGCATCAACCACAACCTCAGCAAATATTCCGCTCGTGACTGCACTATACCGTCAGCTTCTCCCTGAGAGTATGAAGCAACGCTATTTTTGGCACACACCACACTCGTTCATGGAAACTCGCAGCATGTTTGATGTATAATTCATACAATTCCATACGCACTTACACTATCAGAATCACAATAATTCCAGCCCTAAAACACCGGTAATTCTCCCCTCCCGACTTCCAGTTTGCCCCTTCACAACATTGTTTCATGCCATATGTAACGCTTGCTGGCTCCATAATTTCACCAAGCCATCCACAGTATCTTTCACACAATATATATTTAGGCCTTGGCTTCATTTATATACGTATTTCCACTCATGCCATACGGCCTATGGGGAGGCTGAATGGCGAAACCCTGCTACACTGACCATGCGTCTGGCTCCAAGGCCCAACGATTGCTAACGGCCAGAATTGCTTTTCAATACATATATGTATGTTCCATTGACAATATCATGTCAGTATATGTTCACATACAATGTATTATCTCACTGATTCAATAGGGGCCTTTCCCTCGGGCGACACGGGGAGAATTATGGACGATTTAAAGGGAACCGCGAGGTGTCACACCCACTGCCTGACTGCTTGACAATGACTGAGGTTGGAGGGAGCGGGCTGAGGTAGATAAAGCGACGCAGCATTGCCAATGACTTGCCTCGAGGGAGGACTGGCAGCGCTATCACACACCAAAAAATCATGCGAATCGGCTGAAAACTTATTTTCTGACGAATATTTTTGTGTTTAGAAACGCGATTCAAGTGACTGCTTTTTCACCATGCACATCACCTCACGCGAATCGCGTGACCGTGCCTGAGAGGGTTTATTGATGAGGAGAGTTTATGTGAATGAGGTGGAGGGGGAGGGGGGGGAGACTAAGGAAGAGTTGGAACGATGGAGTGGGAAGGTATATGAGAGAAGGGTGTGTGAGCTGGGGAAGAACAGCGAAATAGCAGAGGACAAGGCAACATGGCGGCGATTTTTTTTGTGGCTACACATTATGGGATTAAGGCACCTGGCTATAGATTTATAGAACAATAGATCAAAGGTCAAGGTCATTACAAAAGGTCAAAGTGTATGAGAAGAAAATGACAAAAGTAGCTTGGATCTAATTTGGATCAAAGCTGGTGGATGACATGAGGACCATCCAAGAAACGGGAGAGTTACTTTTAAGAACAATAGGTCAAACGGCAAAGTCACATGGAAAGGTTTTCTTGAATCCGATGTTGAGTAAGCCTTGTGGCAGCGTTACGGAAAGAAATACAAAAAGAATCAGTTTTGGCCTCAATCAGTCCAAGGTCAAGGTCAAGGCGTAGAACAAGTGTCAAGGTCACTTGGCAATGTCAACTCAAACAGCTTTGTTATGATTTGAATGCTTTTGATGGAGTGCTTACGGGATGAATTAATTCTATGTCGTTTCCTAGACCCGTTAATAAGCCCAAGTTTTGTGCTCTATGGAAGCTCCATTTATTTTTCTTTATAAATTTGGTTAACTAATATAGAAGCATTATTCAACATTTTAGGAGCGCAGCTCTGTCTCTCTCTCTCTCTGCCTTTTTTTATATAAATGTTATGTACTTTTCTCTCTTTAAACCGTATACCCTAAAAACGATTTTTCCAGTCAACTTTGCCTAATATGAGGTTTAAAATTTTCAGCAATCATTACACCAACAGGTGTTATGCCTTATGCGGTATTTTTATCCAATTTTTCCCATTCAAGGTGGAAGGGTTGAGGATAAGGCAAGAATAGAGCAACTTAATTTTGAGAACCGTATTTTAACTTTAGGTCAGAGAGCAAAGTCAAAGTTCTACCTGTGTGCGTGTGTACTCTTACCTACCTAATTGTTCTTATCTAATTGTATCTTTACAGGAATGAGTCAAGCTCGTACTCTCCCGTGTCTTGAACCATATTTATCGTACATATCCTTAAATTTGTGAATTGTTTTGGCACACACTATTTCATTCGGTAGTGCATTCCACTGATCAATTGCTCTGTTTGGGAAACTGAATTTACTGACGTCATTATCACCTCTCTTCTTGTGCAATTTTTTTGCAGTGTCCTCTTGCTGATGATTCACCATATGTTAAGTAATCATTTATGTCTATTTTCTCCTTCCCTGATATGCATTTATATATCATTATCATGTCACCTCTTTTCCTTCTCTCCTGTAGTGTTGGTAGATTCAGTTTATTTAGTCTTTCTTCGTAGCTTAGATCCCTTGAGCTTGGTATCCATCTTGTAGCGGCCCTTTGAACTTTTTCAATCTTGTCTATGTGTTTTTTGAGATGAGGACTCCAGATGATGCATACTCCAGGATTGGTCTGATGAATGATGTTATTATCCTTCTTAGCATGTCTTCATTTATGCATGTGAATGCTATTCTCATATTTGCAAGCAGTGTATACATGTTCCGTACCTTCTCACTGATGTGGTCAGCTGGAGATAGTCTGTTATTGATAATCACACCTAGGTCCTTCATCTCTTTCTGATGTGTGTAGGGTTTTATTCCCAATCAGGTCTTCTTCCACTTTTACCAAACTTGACTACATGACACTTGTCCACATTGAATTCCATTTGCCATGTGCTACTCCATTCATGAAGTTTATTTAATTCTTCTTGTAGCTCTTTACAAGAGTCTGTGTTAGTAATTCTCCTTTGTATTTTTGCATCATCTGCAAACATATTCAGATAGCTCTCATTTCCAGTGTTACTGTCAATATCATTTATATACACTAAAAACATGATTCGTGCCAGCACTGAGCCCTGTGGTACTCCACTAGTCACTTCTTTCCATGATGAGTAGTTTCCCCTAAGTACTGTTCTCATTTCTCTTTTTATGAGAAAATCTTGCATCCAACAAAACAGTTTGCCTCGAATTCCTCTTTGATGGTACAGTTTCCATAAAAGTCTTTGGTGTGGTATTGTGTCAAATGCTTTCTTGATATCTAAATAGATACTGTCCACCCATCCTTCTCTTTCCTGTATTGTGTCTGTTACTCTGTCATAGTAGCTCAACAGATTAGTAACACATGATTTTCCTTTCCTTAAACCAAACTGTCTTTCCGTTATCATATTGTGTTCTACTGGATGATTTACCCAAGCTTTTCTTATAAGATTTTCTAATACCTTGCTTAAAACACTGGTCAGTGATACTGGTCGGTAGTTGAGTGGATTTTGTCTATTCCCTTTCTTGAATAACGGGACAATATTTGCTTTCTTCCAAATATCAGGTAGTTTAACTTGACTCAAGGATTTCTTGAAAATTAAAAATAATGGTTTACTTAACTTCTTTGCACATTCTCGTAGCACCTAATATGAAATTTCATCAGGACCATTTGCTTTTCCTCTGTCTAATTTACTTAACTCCTCCTGTATTACTTTTTCTGATATTTGTATATCTGGTAGTATGTGTGGGCATCCATGTTCCACAAAGTCCCTCTCAAAATTTTTTTCTTCTGTAAAAACTGATTGGAAATACTTATTTAGTGCTTCACAAATATCTTTCTCTTGTGTATAGGTGATTCCCTCATCCGTAATGGGTTGTATTATGTCTTTTACTTTGGTTTTGCGTCTGATGTAGCTGTAAAATAGCTTCGGTTGATCACTACTTTTATTCATGATATTCTCTTCAAACTGTTTTGGGGCTTCCCTCCTTATTCTTGTATAATCGTTTCTTGCCTGTTTGTAATTATTATATGCCCTTTCACTATTGTGTCTTTTGTATCTATTCCACAACAAATCCCTTCTTTCTTTTGATTTTTTACATTCTGTATTGAATCATTTCTGTATTTTCTTATCTGCTTCTTTGTGCTGTGAGATGTACCTCTGGACTCCTATTCTATAAAATTCACAGAATTTTTTATATACAGCATTTAAATCTTGTCCTCTAAGCTCATTTTTCCAATCAACTTCTAAGAAATACTTCTTTAGGTCATGACAATTTCCCTTTCTATAGTTTAGGCTCTTTTTGTAACCTTCATTGCTGTTAACTATGTCACATGCTATCCTGAAGTTCCAGTTTAGTACTGCATGGTCGCTTTTGCCGAATGGAGGGTGGTATATTAAACTGTCAATATCATTTTCTTGCCTAGTAAATATGAGATCTAGCATTGAGGGTACATCGAGTCCTCTTTTTCTGGTGGTTTCCCTCACATGTTGCGTTAGGAAAAACTCTTGCACGAGATCCAGGAGCTTTTGGTCCCAACAGCTTTCTTGGCTCATTATATCTACTGTAGAGTATTCCAATTTATATTTGTATTAAAATCTCCAGTTAGTATAATTCTTTCCGATTTCTCTTCCATGCTATGTAGTAATGCTCTTAAACTCTGAATTGTACTCTCTGCCAGGTCCTCATATTCGTCTCTTTCCCATGTGTTTGATCTGGGTGGCATGTACAAATTGGCTACAATTACTTTCCCTTCAGATGTGTTGATCTCTACTGCAATCAGTTCTACTTGTGGGGGTATATTTAGTTTTATTTCATTGAGTCTTAGATTTTTCTTAGTTAATATTTATAATTCCTCTTCCTTTTTTTCAGTTTCAATCTCTGCTCCATATATTATATTCCTCGAAGTTTAGTATGTCATTTGATATCCTTGGTGTTAATTTTGTTTCAGTTAGGCATATTATATGTGGTTCACTTTCTTTGACATAATCATTCATTTCTAATAATTTAGATACCATTCCATCCACATTTGAGTACATCAACTTAATTATCTTGTTTATATACTTGTGATGACATGGTTCTACTACCTTCCTCCTTTTTATTCTTTCCTGGTTACGTACCACTTTCGTACCTGCAATCCTATTACTTTGTAAAAAAAAAAATTGTGTTCTCTTCTTCTGATCTTCCCTCATTTTTTGTGTTTGCTTCCTCCCTCTTCTCTTTCAGTAATTCCAGTTCCTCTTGTGTTAGGCATCTTTTTATCCATACATTTTTCAACTCCTCTTTTTCCATAAGATTCTTTGCATTTTTTTGTATATCCTCCATGGTGTTTACACTCTGGAAAGTTACCTTTAGAGGTCTTGACTTACTTTTCTCGTATTTTCCTAACCTTTTGTGTTCCTCTATGTCTTTACTACAGATTTCCTCTGATACTTCTTTCAATAGACTCATTACATTTGCCATCTCCTTTTTGTCTCTTGAGATCTTGTTTTTTACTTCTTTCTCTTCTATACCAGTGACTACTATAGATTTGTTGATATCTACTGAATCTCTGACTAACTGTGGATTGTTCTGGATTATTCTTTTCACTTCCTTTTTCATTTTTTTTTCTTCCACCCTTGTTTTTAAGTCTTTCTTTACTTTCACCATTTCAGCATACGTGGTTTCCACATCATTTTTGTAGCTTTGCTCAGCTTCATTCACCTGTGTTATCTTCTCCTCAAAATCACTGCTCTGGTCTATCAGACTGCTTACTTGCCTAATTGTCTCTGTATCATTTTTGAACTCTTCCATAATACTCTCGTGGCTGACTACTGTACTTGCCATTTCACTCATTTTCCTCGTAAGTGTACTCACTCCCACTGTTAATTCACATATGGTTGTGTCTTTCTTGTTGACCTCCCTTCCTAATTTTTCTCTTTCTTCCTTTTGCGAGTGCATCTGCTTCTTTATTTCATCAATCTCATTTTGGAAGTCCATCTCCAGTCTGTGTACACGCTCCGTCAGTTTATTGTGAGTCTCCATTTCAACCAGTTCTTGGTAGAAATCATCATCCTGCTTTCTACCTTTATCCCTTTTCTTTTCCAAATTTGCTTTACTAAAGTATGTGGTCCTTCTGCAATACTAAAAGCACAAAGTACTTACATTCCCTAGGGCAGTTGTAGTGTGTGTGTGTGTGTGTGTGTGTGTGTGTGTGTGTGTTTACAAAGTAACTCAGTCTTAATCTGATTAAGACTAAACCTGGTGGATGAGTTGGGAATCAACCAAAGATTAAATCTTTAATATTCTTAATGCAATAGTTGATCCAGTTTAAACTGTTTTCATCAAATGTTGCCTATGCTTTGTTGAAGGATTGAGGACAAGGCATGAATAAAAGACTTCAGTTTTGATATCAGTCCATAATAAGTCAATGCCACAGGGAAAAGTCATATATGAAAACCAAGGTCACTCAGTGAAGTCAACTCAGGCCGTTTATATCATCTGAACCATGAATAGTGGGGGGTTTACGGTTGATCATGAAATGTTTTCGCCTGAAGAACGAAGGTAAAGTTCACATATTAAGGTCAAATTCCGTTCCATGTGTTTGTGAGCGAACAAAATAAGTGAAATTGTTATGATTTTATTTGGATAAACTGGTGGATGAGTTGAAAATGTACCAAGAGGATGACCTACTGTTTTTGTGAAGAATAGTTTCAAGGTCAAAGGCAAGGCAACATTAATTTAAGCTTTCGTTTTCTGATGTACGATAAACTAGATTTTGTAGGTGGGTTTAGGCTTTAACAAGGATAAAGAAATTCAATTTTGAGGACAATATAAAAAACTACAGATCAAAGGGAAGGGTTAAAGGTTAAGATCACTGGACAAAATTAACTCAAACACTTTTGATCTGATTTGTTGCAATGATTACGGAAGAAATCAGTGGGACTGATGTTGTGGAAGCAATGAAAAAGTCAAAATGGGGAAAGCCCCAGGTATTGATGGTGTGTGTGGTGAAATGCTGAAGCATGGGGGAGTATTAGTAGCAGAATGGATGTGGAAGATGTGCAGATTGGCCTGGGAGGAAGATAGGGTCCTGGAGGATTGAAAGTCAGGTATAATTATTCCCCTGTACAAAGGAAAAAGGGGAAAAAGGTGTGTGGTAATCATAGGAGCATTTGTCATCTTAGTGTAATAGGAAAAGTACATGGTAGGATGCTTATTGACAGGGTTAGAGAAATAACAGAGGAACCAGATGGAGAAGAATAGGGAGGTTTTAGGAAGGGAAGACGTTGTTTTATCAGATATTAATCCTTAATTCTTTCATGGAAAAGTTTCTTTAGAAGGGAAAGAAGTTGTACGTGAATTTCATGGATTTGGGGTATGAATGTGACAGAGTGGATAGACAAGGATTGTGGAAAGTAGTGGTGTAAGAAAAGGAAGTGAATGCTGGTGCAAGGAAGTATGGCTGTGGCTGAGAAGAGACGTGCATATGAAGTGTGGCTGCAGAGGGAGGATGAGGTGTCTTATGAGAGGTATAAGGAAAAGAAGAATAGGGCGAGAAGGGCTGTGCATGTTGCTAAAGTGGCAGCAGATGAGAGGTGGGGTAGGTGGCTGACTGAGAATTTTCAACAGAATAAGAAAATGTTCTGGAAGGTGAAAAGGGTGCAGAAGGGAGAGTCTGGGAAAGAAGAGCGAGTAAAAGCAGAGGATGGAAGGATGTTAATTGAGATGGATGCAGTAAAGAAGAGATGGGCAGAGTTTTTTGAAAGATTGTTAAATGTAGAGGAGGAAAGGGTGGCTGAGATTGTGGCGGATGGAAGGGTTCAAAGAATAAATGTGTTGGGAGAGTTGAATGATTCTTACATCACGAAGTTGAAGTGGAGAAGGCAGTAAAGGAGATGAAAAAAGGGAAAGCTACAGGTATGGATGGGTGTGCTGTGGAATGCCTGAAGGATAGTGGAGTGACTATTGTTGACTGGTTAGTAAGATTGTTGAATGTGTGCTTTGTGAAAGGTATGGTGCCAATTGACTGGGCAAGTGCTTGTGTGGTCCCATTGTATAAAGGCAAGGGTGATAAGTATGAATGTACTAGCTTTAGGGGTATAAGTCAGTTGAGTGTTGTAGCTAAGGTGTATGGCAGAGTGTTATTTATGAGAGTTATAGAGGGTAATGAGGGAGTGCCTGATGATGAGCAGTGTGGCTTTAAGAGAGGGAGGGGGTGCGTGGATCAGGTATTCACTGTGAGACAAGTGTGTGAAAAGTATTTAGCGAAAGGCAAGAATGTGTTTTGGGCATTCATGGATTTAGAGAAAGGGTATGATAGAATTGATAGGGAGGCTTTGTGGGCTATTTTAAGATTGTATGGACTTGATGGTAGTTTACTAAAAGGAGTGAAAAGTTTTTATGTAAATAGTAGAGCGTTTGTAAGAGTGGGAAATACTGTGAGTGATTGGTTTCCCGTGAGTGAGGGGCTGCCACAGGGATGTATGATGTCGCCTTGGTTGTTTAATATTTAATATTTTAATATTTATATTTATGCAACAGGTCAACTCTGGAACTGTCTCCCTCTGTCTGTATTTTCTGCTTCCTATGATCTCCAGTCTTTCAAATGCAGTGTGTCCAGGCATCTCGAAATGATTGGATCTTGAATTTGGTTCTTTCTTGTATTTTGTTTTTCTCTTGGAAGGAACAACAATTGCAGGCTTGCGGCGTCTGGTTCCTTCTTCCTCGCATAAAAAAAATATGGATGGTGTTGTAAGGTAGATGAATGAAGGAGTTTTAGGTGGAGGTCTGAGTCTGGTGAATGTTGATGGTGGAGAGTGGAATCTGAAGCAGCTGCTATTTGCAGATGATACTGCACTGGTGGCTGATTCAGAGGAGAGATTGAGACAGTTGGTAGAGGAGTTTGGAAGGGTGTGTAAAAGGAGGAAATGGAAAGTAAATGAGAATAAGAGTAAAGTGATGAAGTGTACGAGGTTGGTAGATGACAGGGGGATGAATATAGTTTTGAATGGTGAATTGCTTGAGGAGGTATAGTGTTTTAAATATTTAGGGTCACATGTTGCTGTGGATGGAGGAATAGATGCAGAAGTGAAGTTTAGAATGAATGAAGTAGGTAAGGAGCTGGGAGGAATGAAAAAAGTGTTTAGATGACGTTCGCTTAGAATGGATGTAAAGAGAAGGGTGTATGAGGGTGTTGTGGTACCGACTGCGTTATATGGGGCTGAAACATGGAATATGGGTGTAGCAGAGAGGAAAAGTTTGAATGTAATGGGGATGAGGTGTCTGAGGAGTATGTGTGGAGTGACATGTATGGACCTAGTGAGAAATGATGAAGTGCGAAGGAGAACTGGAGTTGTTCGGGAGATGGCTGGTAGAGTTCAGCAGAGGGTGTTGCGATGGTTTGGCATATGGAGAGAATGGATAATGAGCGATTGGTGAAAAAGATAACTAGATCTGATATGAGAGGTGTAAGGCTGAAAGGGAGACCACGACTAGGGTGGATGGACGGTGTGAAGAGAGCGCTGGATGCGAGAGGGATGTCTGTTGAGCAAGGAAGAGTGGCTGTGCATGACAGAAGTAAATAGAGAGAAATTGTGCATGAATAAATGATGATGCAGCCCTGAGAGGATATTCTCCTGCATTTGGTCTGATCAGCTAGTCGGGTCAGGTGCGGGTAAGGGGATGGGTCTATTATGATGTGGCAGGGGCAAAGCAGCTCTGCTGTCGGGCCCTGCTATGGATGTCACTGATTGCACTGCGCAGTTGACTCTTGTGCAGTGTGGTGTGGTGAGGATCTGTCCCTCCTCCCCTTCGGGGCTAAGATGCGAATGAATGTGTTTGAATGGATGAGTAAATGGGGAGTGTGTCGTCCGGTCTCGGCTACCTCCCTTTCCTTGGGGGAAGCAGCCTAGGTATATAGATAGATAGAATAAGAATATAAGAAGTACGGGTAAATGGAAAGTTCTTGAATGCTGTGAAGAATATATAAGAGGGTGCCAAGGCTGCACTGGGTGTTGACAGTGAACAGAGTGAATTTTTCTATTTGAAATTTAGACTGAAACAGGGATGTGTCATGTCTCCATGGCTGTTCATGGTATATGGATGGGGTTATAAAAGAGATACAAAGTAGGGCAGTGTATGTCGATGTGACCATAATGAGAGAGGGCAATGTATTGAAACTCCTTGTACTGTTGTTTCCTGATGATACTGTGTTGTTAAGTGAAGATGAAGGGGGGAATACTAGGCTTGGTGAGTGAGTCTGAAAGTGTGTACTAGGGTGGAGTGAAAATATGGGCCAAAAATCAAATCACGGATTTATTGGATGTAATACCTACCAAAAGTTGCCTAATTAATGGTATAAAATTTTACTAAAATAAGACCAGATTTTTTGCCCTCTACCATCTGTTTTTTACGAACCTATGACACAAACTGCACAAATACTTGGCAATCGTTGTATTATACAGTATAATACACAATTATACATTATAATAGTCAATGTTCAAATGTACATGACCCAATATGTGCAGCTTAAGCCAGCAAGCACAACACTTACAACGAATCTAAAAAGTTATTGTGTGGTGCGATATTCACTCTTAGTGTTAAATACTGGCATGATAGGTCGTGCATGTATTCTTGCTCGAATAAAGCCATCCCTTGCTTCTTGTCCAACAACAGCTATTGATGCCTCTGTGTCTGCCTTTACACACCTTTCCATTGCTTGTGTATGACATGGAAAACGTGGAATTTTAGTGGCAAGAGTTGTTTTGTTAAGATCCACACTTTTTAGGTCAGTATCGAAGATTGATTTTGTGATTGGAGGTTCAGTCAGGACAATTCTGCCAGTCAATCAAATCAATGTACTCCTTGGCACATGGTGCTTAAAAACATCTGATACCACACTGACGTGTCTTGGAGGCTCAAGCTTGCATGATTCGTCGAACGCCTAGCTCCCTGATATGTTGTTGCTTGTCGGTTACCATGGTCAGCAGAACTACTGCTTTCAGATCTTGCAACAGGTAGTGTGATCTCTTAATCTGCATCCACAGGTGCTTAGAGACATCCTTACATGAGGGTTTGGACTTGATTGTGAACCAGACTGGAGAATAAACCTTTCAGAATGAATTCAGCAATTGTTTTGAGATTATCTCTAGGCCTTTCTGTCGCAACATACAAACGCAGAACTCGATTGGCCAGTGTGACCAAGCGGGACATAACGAGTTTTCCTGGCTGATGATGTGACAAAAAGACAGAGCAATTGACAGTGATTACTGCTTAGCAAATATCCAGTAAATACTGCTGATCTGAGCTAAAATCTTCAACGCAGACATCCAGAAATTCACATGTTATTAGCTCAAAAGCAACAACCGACATTTCCTCACAATTTGCAAATAAATAGCCGATTGGCTCTGAGAAATCTTGGTCCTGTCGTACAACCATCCAGATTTTGAACAAATGACGTAAAGGAAGTTCATTTGCATGGAGATGGAAAACAAACCACTGCATCGGTTGTTTGACATGTTCTTCAAAGAGTCTTATAACACCGCCCTTCTTCCCTATGTTCATTGCAGTGCCATCATACCCAGTTACCACCAACTTCTTAACGTCTGTGTTATTTTCACCAAGCAAATGGATGATGGCCAGCTTTATGCTTGCAGAACTGCCACTTCCAGTTTTAGTGTGACCGAGATAATTGGAGCCAGGCTCCTGTACCAGTAAGATATATTCCTCTAGTCACTCACCGGTGAGCTGTGCCATCAACTGTTTCGAGAGTCAGTGTTTTATCCTTTCTGCCATCAAAATATAACCTCTGTATTTCAGCAGTGAAACTTGCCGCTTCAGCACGGATGGTTTCACGATACTTCTGCCGTTCTCTTCTAACTCTGCTTCTGTTGATGACATCACTGCAATCGTCACATGTTACTATGCCATAGTCTTCCAAGACTGCATATGCAATCTCTGCCACTGCTCTATCTGAAACTGCGTGTCACTCCGAAGCCCTCACAGTATTCTCTAGCCGACATCTCTGCTGTGATGCTGCTTCAGAAGTACATGCAGCAGTAGAAGGGTGTAATGCTTGTGAAGTACATGGAACAGTAGCAGGTAATATTTCAGTGCCACTGTCTGTGCTTTCACTGAGTTCATCTTCTGCAGATCTACTAAAGCTGCTTTCATTTTTCTTTGATGTCGATGAACTGGCACTAGCTTCAGAGTGATACTGGGCTAGCCTGTCTTGTTCCTTCGACTTTCTTCTTAGACACTAACCTCTTTGTAGCTATGCTGTCAAGTGGCCCTATCATCATCTTGCATGCGGTTCGTTGATCTTAAAGAAAAGACAGTTCAGAAGTTGGAACCTTGCAAGACTTTGGACACGAACATGATGAATGGTTATCACATTTGCTTGCTGCAATGTCGAAAATCTTCCTGGTTTGCTTCTTGAATTCGGTGACTTTCTGTTCATACTGTATATTTCTTTTCGACATTGGGTATCTCACATGTTTGAGATATTTATCATGGTGATTTCGTGTCAGCTGTATAACGTGGGTTGATGTCACAGTAGGTATTGATGCTCAGGTCCAAATTTCTGTAATTTTGACAGCGAGGATATCAGGCACTTCTGGAACAGTTGGTTCGTTCTTTGAATTACTCTTCAATATTAGTCTGACCCACTGATAATCCATAAGCATATCATCAATGGCTGGCATCCTGTGCAAGTTCATTCTATGAGGATTACCGAAAATTTGGCATGCCGGAGGTTTTCTCGGATGATGCTCAGCCATCTTGTCACCATGCTCCAACACTCAAACGGCAAAAGAAATGCAACAGGCAGTAGGGAGAAAATCACTTCAAACATGATGACCTTGACCTTTGACCTTTAGAGTACGCTGGTACGTTGGGTACACACGTGCATGGCATGTGATGAGGTAGCAGGTATTAAGGTACATAGAGGTTATTGACCTTTAGGGTACACACATGCTTTGCATACTAATGAGGTAGGTAATGTAGAGGTCATTGACCTTTGTGTACCCAATGACCTTGAAGGTCATAGGGTAAAAGGGGGTCATTGACCTTTAAGGTAGAGAGTATTGTGCTTTAAACTGCAGTTGAAGGTGTATGTCCCAGAGGTCATTGACCTTTGCGTACCCAATGCCCTTGATATGACCGTTGCTTAGTGCCTGACCTTGAAGGTCATAGGGTACAGGGAGGTCATTGAAATTTGGGGTAGAGAGAGGTCATTGAGCTTCAACTGAGGTAGAAGGTTGTTAGAATGGGTGTAGAGGTCATTGACCTTTGCATACATGATCTTGAAGGTCATAGGGTATCCACATTCGGAATGTATCACCCTCCTCCCTCCTACCCCCCTTCTCCAGTTATTGCATCATGTTTGGTTGAAAAAACATGTTATATCGTGTTTGTACACATTCGTTCCCCAAAGGTATTGCACCATGTCCGGTAAATACAGGTTGAAACATGTCATTGCAGTCCCACTTGGTAAAACACAGGTTTGGTTTGTAGAGAGATGATGTTAACCTCCCAGATGTTTGAACTCAGAGCATGTTTATCCCTATTCGTAAAAAAAAATCAGGTTGTGACCTCGTAGCATATTTGTTCCATTTCAATATGTCACGTATGGTTTTTACGTGGTTATGTGTGTAGTTTTAGAAGCTCCCCTCCCCTCCCCTCCCTGTAACGGTTCCCCCGTTTGCCCCGCGCCGCCCGAATCTTTCGCCCCTGCCCCGTCCTCCCCCTCCGCGCCGCCCGCGCCCTGACCAGCCTGCCACCTTAGTCGTGGTGAGAGAGAAAGAGAGAGAGAGAGAGAGAGAGAGAGAGAACATACACACAGAGGAGTTACTTAACTTAAGATGCACGCTTCTTGCCACACACACACACACACACACACACACACACACACACACACACACACACATGCACACACACAGTTACGTAACCACCCTACCCTGCCCACACAAAGGGAGACACCACACACACACACACACACACACACACACACACACACACAACCAACCAGGGGGACTCTACTGTAGTAACAGGGAAGGGGAACTGGGTAGAAAAAGAGAAACGAGGGTCGGAAGGAGGAAAGAGTTGGAGAGTGGAAGAGTTAAGAAGGTAATGATGATACAGGGGGAAAAGGATGAAAAGGGGATGAGGGGAAGAGGGAGAGAAAAGAATGGAGAGAAAAAGAAGGGAGAGAAAATGAATGGAGAAAACGAGAGAGAGGAAAAAGATATCTTCCCTCCTTCCCAGGGCCATTTTCCTGCCTGTCTTTTTTTCATCTCTTTTCCTCCCTCCATTTTTCTCTCCCTCCCTCCCTCCCTCCCCTCTCTACACAATGCTCCAGGAGGTAATTCTTCTCCCCATTGCATTCCCCCACCCTGCGCTCACAAAAAAAGGTACCACACACACACACACACACACACACGCATGCACACACACACACACACACACACACACACACACACACACACACACACACACACACACACACACACACACACACAAGCGCGCGCGCGCGCAAAGGAAAGAAAACCCCACTGGATGTTGTAGTAAGTTTATTATTCAATGTATCATTAATTAGGGTGAAAATCATTATATATTTAGACTACCCTCCACCACCTTTGTAAAAGTACGGTGTAGAGTAACTGCATCTTATTGAAAAATATCTGACATAATGTTCACTTATTTATTATTGTGTGAGAATCATTACTATGTACGCCTCTCTTCCTCCCCATTAACTTGAAAACTATACCCCCCTAGGAAGAAATGGTATGAGGTACAAAACTGCACCATAGTAAAAACTATCTAACATAATGTTCACTTATTTGTTATTGTGTGAGAATCATTAACAACCCAATAACTTAAAAACTATACCCACCTAGGAAGAAATGGTATGAGGTATAAAACTGCATCATAGTAAAAAATATCTAACATAATGTTCACTTATTTGTTATTGTGTGAGAATCATTAATTCTTCCACCCCATTAACTTAAAAAACTATACCCACCTAGGAAGAAATGTTATGAGGTACAAAGAAAGTGTAAACTGTAGACCTAGTTAAAAATAGCTAACCAAATCATCGCTAACTGTAATGGGTGCGAAAATCATCACGACCCACACTAATAGCGACTAATAATATGAGGGTATTTTTTACCCCAGCACAAACTCATATGAAATATCGAGGGGGGTCCATCTAAAAATTACAAATCCAGCACACGAGAAAATTACACATACCAGTAAAAGTTCACACACTCCTATAGTCCATTCATTTTAACTAGGCCATGATTTCGTCATTTGGCAGTATTTTTTGTAGTGCAATATTATCCTAAGACAATACTACAACTCAGACATCAAGTCTGCGATTTGGGGCCTAGTGAAAGTTAACAGAGTATAGACATATAAAAATCACATTCCAGACTTTAAAAGCTATTTACCACCTACCAAACTCACTGCACTTAATGAATTACTCACACTCCTATTTTTCCATGACACAAAAAGACTTGAAATACACTCCATCCTGAAAAACATTACCCCTCCTCGATATATGTCAGACACAATTCAATCCATGCTTTGAGACTGTTCACAGACGTCTGGGTTAATTTTCGACAGCAGATTATGGATTGTGTTTTGGGAACCGTCCATCAGGTCGTCTACATTGCCATCCCATGCCTCCGTGAACTGAGCCATTTTATCAGTTTCACTGAGATCATTCGCTGAACATTGGAAGGATCCGGAGGTTGTGCTCTGAGTCTGTGTTAAGTTTGTTTAATCTATGAGTTCTGTGCTGTGTGTTTCGGATGAAGGTTCAGGGGGTGTGTGGAGGTGGTGTTTTTTTTTTTGTGTGTGTATGAAGTTGAGCCATCACTGAAAGGGGGGACCTGGGGTCGAACCAGCTGGGGCAATGTGATCCCGAACTGACCTGACCCTCCGGATGCCCTTACCACGCCCCCCACGCCCAGTTGGTGCATTCGCAGCTGCCCCTAGGGGGCTGGGTGGAGTCTTGAAGTCAGAGCTGGGTGACCCCATCTTATTTGTTGCTGCTCCTGCTGCTGCTGCTTCCGCCTCACCTCGTACCCGTAGTTTCCTGGCCCGCCCCCTCAGTATCCCCCCGTGGGAGTGGTCCCACTCCTTGTCACTTCTTGTTCCTCTGAAGCGGGTGTTGATGTTGTCTGAGGATGGGTGCTTGGGTTAACAGGAGGAGGTGGGGGTGTCTGTGTCGCAGTGGATGTGTGTACGTGTGGGGGTGCCTGAGTTCCCTTGTCCATGACCAGCGACCACTCACCGCCTGATAACTCATCCACGAGGTCCATCAAACTTGCCAGTACGTTCATGATGATCGAGTGCATATCGGACTTCGCACACGAGCACCTTCTGCAACCACCCTTGCATGTATTGTTGTTGGGCATTTCTGGGGGGGATAGGATGACGGTCTCCACGTATAAAGTGGGGGGACCTATGTGGGAGAAAAGGAAAAAAAGCTACATTTACTGTAATGAACTAATTAAAAAATCAACCAAAGAAACAAGCTTTTAAAAGAAAACCAGGATTCCGAGGGCTTAACCCGTCACGTCCCGAGGTTTTCCGCACCTCCGACATCCCCCAGTCCCAAGCCTTTTTGGAAATTTTTTTTTTTGGCTCAAACTTCCGCTTAGGTTGAGAAACGAAGTAAAATCACCAAGAAAGGGCTTACCGTGGTCTATAAGTGGTCAGAACAGGTGAGGTCCCCCGCGTCAGGTATCATATTCTATTATGGACGTGCCAGGCGCTCACGTTTTCTATGGTAAGGAATACTGGGAGAAACAACACACAACACCTCTATATTTATTGAATTTGAACTAATAAACAATAACAGTAACAATATAATGGATTTCAGACACATATATATGAAAAATAAGCATTATACCATTGCACTAGCATAGCGAGTTTGGTCCGAGTCATAACATGCTATATGCTAAGTTTCTGGTATCACTCTACATATCATTTTTTCTACTTGTATACTTCTGTTTCAATGACATTTTACCAATTACAACTGTTTGTAAGTGTTTTCAGATGTTTTCATTCATTATGATGACATGCAGCATAAGTTTAGCGCACATCAGCTTAGTAAGTTCACTCGCTATGACTCGTATTTCAACATACCCAATTGTTTTATCACTTTCCTATTATTTTTCCCTTTACATAGAACCTTTCCTCCACCACTGTAAATGTTTTCAATTATTTTCATTCATTACGAGGGCATTTAGCGATATGCTAGCGCATATTCACGTAGCAACCACGATCTCAAACACTCGTGTTTCATCTTCTACTTTATTTATTCACTCCAATTATAATTTCCCACTTACATTACACACGTTTACACCCCCATACTGCACTGCACATACTTACTGGCATTATTTATTAAAGTGAGCGTGAGAATATCGCATGAAAATACCCTCGCAATGAATGTTTCGACCAACATAATACTCACACACTTATATACAAATTCGTCACATATATTACACACTTTACCACTTGTTGACTTCTATTTTCACTATTACGTGCCTTATTCATTCAACTAAGCGTCAGGATATCGCATCTCTATACACACACTAGGAATATTTGACTTAGAATATATTTCAGCACTTACAATAATTTGAACTTATATTATACCCGTAAGCATTTCCAATAATAATAATTATATAATTACGGGCCGTATTTATTGCACTGAGCCACAGAATATCGCATCATAAAACCCTCGCTATGTATGTTTCCACTTACAGCATATTTATACACTTACATACAATTTTTGCACTTATGTTATACCCGTATGCACTTTATATTAATAGTTGGAGATCAACATGACTGATAATTTCACTGAGCATCTGTTCGTCGCATTTACTTCATAGTTTCAGCGTCCTGTCGCATTCACACCATATCAGAATTGCATCAACGTGTGATATTCGCTGAAACACGGGTGAATACAGAGACCCACGTCACACTCCATGCACTCATAGCGGGTGTTCTTCCTCTGTGTCGTGAGTCTCACCCGGGAATCGCTACACACGTGACACCTGCGTTGGGGCCTAGGTCTGTTGGGCTGGGGAGGGATAAGAGTGGGGAAATGGCGGCCGGATATTCTCAGGGGAGTTTGTGCAATAGGGGCAGTGCGGGTGCGATGTTGGGGCCTTTCTACAGCATACCGTGCAAAAATCTCTCTTGTGAGCTCCCTCACAAACCCTTCAAAGGTTTCCTGAACTCCTGTTGTCATGGCGTGAAGGTGGTGGCAATTCAGAGCAGTGATGTCTAGCAAGTGAAAGAACAGTTTCTTATACCACTTCATCGTGGTCCTGGCACACTCTACCGTCGATATCATGGAGTCTGACTGGTCCACGAGGCGCATGTTTATGTTATAGTCCATGACACACTCAGGTTTCCAAATATGACACCTGTTCTCGCTACGGTAATCAACTGAATCAGTACGGTGCATCAAGGGGCGGTGAACCGTTGACAATAGGCTTACTTCTCTATTGTGGTTCCACACAGTTGCAAGGATGTTGTTGGCTTTGAAGAAGACAACCTCATTCCTTGCAAGTTTCCGCCCTACCTTCGCCATTTGACGCCGGTTCACCTTCACGGTTCCACAGACTCCAGTTTCATGTGTGTGAAGATAACGAGTGAGAAGAGGGCTAGTGTACCAATTGTCCAGGTAGAGGACGTGACCACGATGAAGGTAGGCTTCTATCATCGTCTTTACCACTGCTCCCGACAGTCCAATACTTCGATCTTCTATTATGTCTGTCTGTGCACCGGTGTACAAGACTATGTCTTGCACGTATCCAGTCCTACAGTCGCACATAACAAAGATCTTGAACCCAAAACGTTGCCTTTTGCTGGGTATATACTGACTAAATGAAATATTGCCTCTCCACAACACGAGACTCTCGTCTATGACGAGGTCTCTATAAGGATAGAATGAGGAACGAAAGGTTTGCCTCAGGTGATCAAAGACCAACCTAATTCGCCTCATTTTATCAGTGTCGTTCGCATTTGCAGAGTGTGCAGTGAGGTTGGATGGTGAGGATATGGAGAATGTGAGTGCATTCAAGTACTTGGGTAGTGTGATGAGTAAGGATGGAACTTTGGGGGATGAAGTGCGTGAAAGGGTACAGCAGGGAAGGAAGGTTGTAGGCATGCTGAAAGCAGTGATGAGAAATAGGGAAGTGAGTATGGAAGTTAAGAAGTCTCTGCATGATGGTATTGTGATCCCTACCCTGACGTATGGAAGCGAGGCGTGGACCTTGCAAGAGGGGAACAAGTCAAGAGTGAGAGCAGTGGAAATGAGTTACTTGAGAGGAGCATGTGGAGTGACATGGAGGGACAGGTTGACGAATGAAGAAGTGAAGGAACGTTGTGGGGTAGATGTGGATGTGGTTGAAAAGATTAGGAGAAATACACTGAGGTGGTTTGGACATGTGGAGAGGATAGAGAGTGAAAGACTGACTAAGAGGGTGTATGTGGGTGAGGTGGAGGGAGGGAGAGGGAGGGGTAGACCGAGGATGAGGTGGAGGGATGGAGTTGAGAGGTATATGAGGGAGGGGGGGGTGAGTTGGGGGGAGGGGAGTCAAATGGTGGGTGACAGAGTGACTTGGAGGCGTTTTGTCTGCGGCCACCCTTTGCGGGATTAGGGCGTCGGGCTATAGATAGATAGATAGATAGATAGTTCGCATTTGCAGGATCATGATCATCATAGAAATGGAGGCGACTTAGAATTTGTTGAAACTGATTACGGCTCATCACTTGCCCAAATACTGGGGTAAACATAACAGGGTCCCTAGTCCAGTAAGCAGGAATTCTGGTCCATCAAAAGGACCAGGGCAAAAAATAGGAACATTTCTGAAAGGGAGACAGGGTAATCATATATGATAGAATGCCTACTCCTTGTTCCCAATCTTTCACTCTCAAGGCGCTTGGTGCTTGCAAACAGGTTGGTTTGGTATACAATCTGCTCCACAAATGCCTCACTAAAAAACAGGTGGAAAAACTCCAGCCTGGTGGAATTACAGTGAATTCCTGGAGCAATGCAGCCAGAGCGCCCCTGCTCAGTGAAGGGGTGAATGAGTGGAGAAAAATCACTCCCATCCTCCCAATTCCAACCCACAAATCCCTCGTCCCCATCATCCCCATCACCACCTTCGTGTGGGTGGGGAGGAGATCCTGGTGGGGGAGGTGGGGGAGGAGTGCGGAGGGCTTCCCCACTGTCACTCCTCTTCCCTCTGCCTATACCCTTTCCCATTCCCTTACCCTTACGGCCTTGAGGAACATTAGGGGGCTGTGGGGATGAAGTAGGGGAATATTGGGGAACAGAAGACGTGTTGGGGAGTGGTTCCTCCCCACCTTCCCCCTCCATGACAACACCACGTGCTTTCTCACGCACCCTAGCTCTACCACATGTTAGGGGATATTGGGGAGCACAAGACGTGCTTGGGAGTGGTTCCTCCCCACCTTCCCCCTCCCTCACAACCCAACGTGATACTGAATGCACCCGCACTCGCCCACGTGATACACTACGTCACCTCACACTACCTAGGGAGAGCAATGACTCACTCACGTCACTCTCACTTTCCCTAATCCTCCCTGCACTTTCCCTTTCACTCCCCACTCCCTCCACGGCACTTCCTAACTCCCCAAACAAAATGCTAGGCCCATACCTGCTCATCCGACGTGGTGTGCACTCTGGGCCACGATGAGTGATTACCTCACGTCCATACCACGAGGCAGCACATCCCATGACTCCGTCCTTGTCCTTGTCCTCGTCATCGAAATCTGGTTCCAAATCACGTTGGGGATAGGCATAGGATGTTGCACGTGGCTTCTTGGCCTGCTGCCCCTCTCTAGCAGCACGGTAAATCACGTACTGCCGCTTCCTGGGAGACAGAACTTCCTCGTCACTGCTGGTGGTTTCTTCCTCCTGTGGCTGCACATAATCTTTATCCACAACCTCGTCGTCCAGTGGGGAATCACTGTTGCCTGTAAAGGCGTCCAGGGCGGCTTGAATTTCGCCCTCTGAGAGACCTCTCTTAGCCATGTCTGAGCAGGACCGTTGCTACCAGGTGAGTGGACGAGTGGCGGGTTAGCGCGGGTCACGCGGGGTAGCCGAGTGTCCCCGCCTGGTGGCAGGTAGGGGAAGGTCATGCGAGGATACATACCGCAAATCAAGCGCAAAATTTGAAAATTGTCGAAATTATGCACTTTGCAATTGCACGACGTACCGGTACGTCGCCGGGACTGGCAAATGCAAATCGTTGCAACATACCCATACGTCGACGGGACGGGGCGGGTTAAAACTGGGGCGTCTTGGTGTTGCTACACCTCACCCCACCCTGCCCTGCCCCTACCCCAGCCCTAGTGTAGGAAAGGAGGTTCGGGTGATGAAAACTCACTGCAATAGTCACCCATGTTTATAAGTACAAATTATAGTTATGAAGTGAAACTCACCTGACTGGAAAACTGGAGCTGATGATGATGATGATGCATCCGTCTGTCGGGGTGTGCCGGCTGCAGAGTGTTCTGGAAATATGATAGGCGGTAATATAGCTATTTTCCCCTCAAGCAGGTAGTTAGATAACTATTGTATTTTATTCTCTCACTCATTTACGAGAGTATCTCAAAGGATATGTTATTTATGTTATTTTTAGGGCTAACCCTTCTTTTACCTGTAGATGATAAGACATACCTGTGTAGATGATGGGTGTAGGTCCCCTTCACACACACACACACACACACAGGAGACCCAGTGCTGTTTACGGGGCAGCTTGCCCGTTATATATACCCAGCCAGCGGTAGTGGTGATGGTGGCGGTAGTGGTGGTGGTGGTGGTGGTGGCGGCAGCGGTGGAGGGTCAGGAGGGTCGGGAGGGAGGAATTGCTAATGAGTGACACGGTAACTAGGGTTCACACGAGGTAGGGTGATGGTTTTATGTATGTGGTGTGTGTGTGTGTGTGTGTGTGTGTGTGTGGTGGAATATCGGGTTCAAACGGGGTAGGACGATGGTGTGTGTGTGTGTGTGTGTGTGTGTGTGTGTGTGTGTGTGTGTGTGTGTGTGTGTGTCATTAACAATAAAGATTTTGACACTCACAGAATGTAATGTGCAACAGAATGTCCAATGACAGGAACTAGGTATTGTGTGGATATTAGTCAATCTGACTATTTTTCTGTCATTGTAGTGATAATTTTTTAGATGACCAGTTACGAATGATGTCATTGATAAAATAGTGGAGGCCTTTATTCATGCTCAGCGTTGATGTGTGTACAGCGTATAACACGCACACGTACAAATCCTCGTGCTGTAACCATTTCTTGTTATATTGCAGTGTATATCCAGGTTGTTTATCAATAAATTTGTTAAAATACTGTGTATACACTCGAGGGTTCAAACCATATGAACACATAGAATTGCTTGAATTTCGTATCCACATGAAATACAATCCAATGCCCCAAACTATAGATGTTACTGGGTAAAGGATTAGCTATGAATAAATATGGCCTGTCACTGGTGTAGTTACGAAAGTCCATTTTACCCACCTTATCAACATTAAATACTCTCAAAAACTTAACCTCGCGCCCCAAATTGTCTTTCAAAACCCGCATAATATCGTGCGAATTCATACTTTGGGAGAATTAAGCTTTCACATCCACCAGTACCGACCTATCGTAGTTAACTCAAATAATGCTGTGTGTTTCATCAAAAGTAAAATTACATTATTGCTTGAATCCGATTCTCCCAAACTCACTTCGATTCTCCGGTTTGCATCTCTCTGCACAGGGATGGTGTTGTGTAATTGTTCGGGACCGAAGGAAAACACACTCACCGTCCTCCCCTCTGTAAAGTCCTCATAATTTATTAAACCCTCATTTTCAAGCCCCAAACTGGCCAGTGTGGTGTGGTATAACTGCGCATATTTATGTGGGAATTCAGTCTTGATAGTGTAAGCCACCGCTCCACTGACGTGAATACTGATGTTGGAGACATCAAGGTGCTGGAAATATAGAGGTTTTTTTCTTCCATTCCCCTGAAATGACTGAAGGTCTATCATCACCATAGAGATCTTATCTGGCAATATTTCTCCCCATGCATTTTCCATTACAATGTGTACTTGGTTTCTACCTAAGATGTACGATGTATACAGAGTTTTAGAGAGAAGGATGTCCAAAAAAAACTTTGGCTAGAAATGTTTTCTCTAAGGCAATGAGCACTGTGGTGTGGGGTTTAACCTGCATGACCCATATTTTGGTGGAGTGTATTCGATACTGAAATTTAGCATCTGTCTTGAGTGACTGCAGCACAAATTTCCTGTCGGCCAGTTCTAATCTGGATAAATACTTTTCGCAGGAGGAAACATCGACCAAAAACGGGAACATGACGTGCAGGCACCTATCTCTGATCTGAGCCAAGATAGTATTTTCTCTTGCACTCGCCTCCGCGAAATGATTGTCTTAGCAAAGCTTCTTTTTGAAAGAAAGCAGACCATCTGCGTGGTAACCCCCAACCTTAGCCAAACTCTTGGCCATTCCAGAGGATATTGTCCTAAGGAGTTTAATGTAGCTCTTGACAGCATGATACGGTTGTTTTTTTACTGTTGTACCCCCCAAGAAAACCTGCACTGCTCAAAATACTGTATTAGCAATCCCGTTGGCAAATATGAGTGATCACTCTCATCTACAGGCGTGTTTCCATCTTCCTTAGTTATCGAGAGGGAGAGAGCTCAATGAGTAAGCTTAAAATATCAGTAAAATCAGGACTGGGTGGTATCCTGTACTCGAAATAAGGGTCAGTCAGTGTTCTGCCGGTCGGTGGTTCATTGAGCGGTAATACATCGGTGATATATTTTATTAGAAATACTGGATTCGACCTGATGATGCCGGTCAACATGAGGAAAGCTATCAACCACAGTTGCTACATACTGCAGGTTGGGGAAGTGCTCCCCCCATCGTGGCTAACCCGCCACGATGCAACAAGCAGGTAAACTGAGATGCTTTTTTGAATGCAGAAGCTTATATAATGTTGAATACATGAGGACATAGCCTCTTCACATATTTCCTCTTCCTTACATTCTTCTCTGAGTTTGTTTTGCTTTCCTTTGTGTTCCTTTCACCCTCTTTTGGTTAGGAGGAGGATTCCGTTTCACCCCCTTTTTTTTTCCTTTTACCCACCACCGACATGATTTTATTTTGCACCTCCTGTACTGCTCTGGTCCTGCGTTGCTTTAATGAAGACTTTTTTGCGGGCTAAAATATCATCTGTTACATTCTGAAGAGATTTAACCCAGAGGGGAGACCTTTCTTAATGAGAAAAGGGGCGGCTTTTTTTAGCCCCGCCAGTAGTTCAACTATCCTCGTTCCTCGTGGAGAGGGTTTAAAAATTAAATAGCGGCCAGTGAGCCCCTGGGCGTGGGCTTGGCAAATAATTTAAGGAAATGTTCCTCACTGGGTGGTGAAATGGCACCTTCATTCTGGGGGCAGTGAGGCAGCACTGATGAAATATCACAGAAGTAATGGTATTTATTTGGATCTATAATGCAAGATCTATGTTACGCTCTGGTCTGTTTGGAAGTAAACGGGCTCCCCATTTCCATCTGATAATTTTATGGCTGTGGATTCAATGTGATGTGAGAAGACTATCTTGTAAATGACTGCACTATAATTTTTCACTGCAGAGGATGGTAGGGCAAAGATATCGAAAATATATATTTACAAACTGATTACCAGAATTACTTCTTTCAATAATATCTGTACACACATACACAGCAGTAGTAAAATTTCATCTTACCGGCAGGGCAGGCACATTTTAAGGCTTACGGCCGGGATCCTCCTCCAAGGGAAGGCTTCTTCGGGTGTGTTGCACCACTGCCGCCAGTGCCACCTCCACCACCACCATTGGTGCCGGTGTCTTTGCTACCTCCACCACCAGTGCCTCCACCACCGCTGCCACCACCACCCAGTCCTCATCTCCCAATCTCCGTACTGATGTTGTAGGTGCTGCTGCTGAGGCCTCGGGTGTATGGACTCTCACAGCCAATACTCTTAAGTCAAAGGGTTCGTATACTGTCAATGTTTCACCTTGTTCAAAGCCTAGGAACTCTGCCAATCTGTACCCCAACTTCAGTTTAACGGTGCAATATATGTCTTTTTGGTTACCTATTCCCTTTTTCCAGTACACAATAACTCTGTCAAAATGCGGGGAATATTCAAAGAGCCCCTTCTTGTCGAAGCATTTTTCATAATGATTCTTCATCCCCCTCTTTAAGTCATTGGATATCTCTCTGTTCAAGACCCTGATGGCGAATTTCACATCGTCGTGATATAGGTCCGACCTAGAGGTGTAAACAAAGAACTCGTGTTTGGTGTTATCAAACGGTTTGATACCATAAAATGTGATCCCTCTGTCAGGGTTATCTTTAATTAGGGCATATTGTTTTGATGGGTACACAATGTTAACCCAACTTCATGTTCTCTAGTAGGATTGAGATGAAGAGACGAGAATGGTTTATTTTCAAATGAGTGGTTTTGGTTATGAGGGAATACGTCCCAATCACCATAGTTGGTCAGAAACACACAAGTATCAGACCTCTCCATTGTGCATCACACCTTAGAATAACTCCAGACCTAAACATAGGTGGGTGTAAATATATACTGCTCCTTTTTTTTTGTTTTTAATTGGGATGGGAATAATGAGTTAATGACCACTACCTGCATTCTTCTTCTTTTTCCGTTCCTGGGGAGGGGAATCATCATCATAACTGCTCTCCAGCTTCCATTTCTTACTGTCCTCCTCCCCCTCCTCCAATTCTTTATTGCCTTGAGTATCCATCACCTCGTCCATTCTCTGGCTGGGCTCAGCAAATTCCATTGGTTGGTCGGATCGTCTCCTCTTCTTCTTCCTTTTCCTCTTCTTCTTCCTCTTCACCTGTGAGACCGGTGGTGGTGGAGGGGGGGGGATCCATGGCTGTACACAGTTCATCTTCATCACTTTCTGTATCCCCAACAGTGGCTTCCTTCACGATTTTGAGATATTAACCCCTACTCTGCGGGGATGTTTTCACCACTCCTTGTGTGTTCCGCGGGGATATTCGCACTCCGACTGACTTTTTAAAAATATTTACCAAAAATCAGTTATTAGCCCGAGAATATTATAATTAAATATGCTTATGGCACATACCTTCAGCTTTCTCCTGGGATGTTTGTTGAGCCTTCGTCGACAACCGTAGAACTTGTGAAGACTTCTGAATTTGGGTAACGAAGTCTCCACTTTACACTTCCCAACACCCCGTAATATGATTACCACAGCCTGATATTATCACAAGAATCACTATTCTATGATTTTCAAGTAGTTTGGAATCCATACTCCAAAAGAAAACACTGTGAAAGCAATGTAAATTACGAGCACGTACGAGCTTCCCACCTGTCCTCGTTTCCCGATGGAATTCTGTCATTAATTATTCATAAAAACACTCACACTTTATATTCCTATTACTTGATTACACTTATATATATCTACAGTATTTATCCATAAGTTTCCTTCAGTAATAGTAGTTTATTGTCACTCGAGGCATTCACTTTCTCTTTCAGTAAAGTACATAGAGAGCCAAGGTTTCACTTTCACTGTCATTACTTCAAGTATTTGTACTCATATTCTTATATCACTAATTATTTATATTTCTATTTACATTTTCTATTGTATTTTCAATATTTACACTTCTATTTTACTTACACTATGTTATGCACTGTCACTTCCAGTAACTTATAAAACAAGATTCCACTGTTCAATCATATTAACATCCATTGCTTTCACTTGCTATTTACACATTATTTACATTTTCCACTTGCACTGTTTTGGAACTGCTTCAGGCTGTGGTAATCAAAGAAACAGGTTACGCAGAGGGGAACCTGGCACTCAGCACACTGCCAAGAGGTGCGTTTGTGCTCAGGTGTGCGTCTGGTGGTATGTGCATACACCTGGCACATGCAGATCGCGGCCTTCCTCTTCGTTGTGGCAGGCATTTACACCAGTCTGTGCCGATCCATGTACGCCCTCTGCTCAAGTCTGTCAGGAAGACTTACAGAATGGCGCCTTGGAGCTGCTGCTGTCACCCTACCATACCTCTCAAGCAGCTGCTGAACACAAGTCCTGGTGTACAACCTCAGGGAGAAGGACTTGGGTGGCTTGACCTTCATCTTGTACAGGATGAAGGCATTCAGCATCGTCATTTCAGTGAGATGCAGAGAAACTTTCCTGTACCACCTAGTATTCTTCCTGGGGCAGTCAATCTCTCCAATCATCATATCGGACTTGTCCACTGCCGCATGTTGATATCATAGTCAATGACAGCATCAGGTTTCCTCACAGGTTCGCCTGTCCTACGGTTGACCTTCCCACTGTCTTTCAGTTCCCCCTTGTGTATGGTGGTGAGCATGTGCACAACCCTATTGTCATGCCACCGTATTGCCAGCACTTTCTTAGACTTGCGTAGGTGCACGTCTCCTTGCTGTGAGTTTCCTGCCTCGGGGAATTTGGGGAAGTTGGCACGATTGCTCTTGACAGTGCTGCAGGAGCCGATGCCATGTTCTGAAAGGTATTTAGCAAGTTTCAGTGCTGTACAGTAGTTGTCAGTATATAGCACATGATTCCCACCAAAATACCTTTCAAGCGGCACTTTCACTACACAGCCTGACAAGCCAAGGGGGTGTGTTTTGTCCAGATCGACAGTGCTGGCTGAATAGATGACGAGGTCAAGGATGTACCCCGTCTTACAGTCCCACAGTACAAAGAAATTGATTCCAAAGTGATGTCGTTTGCTTGAAATGTACTGTACAAACCTCAGACGTCTTATGAACAAAACCAAGGATTCATCTATGACGACCTTCTGAAATGGGTGGCAGAATGACATAAAAATATCCTTCGTTCTGTTCAGAATCTCTCGGATCTCCCAGAGTGGGTCAGTCTGGGAAGGTACATCGTTGTTGATGAAGTGCAGGTTTCCCTTGATGTTACGGAAGCGATCTCTGGCCATGGTTCTTATTGAAGGTGGGTGAGGGTAGTAAGGGGTCCATGGACCAGTAATCGTCCAACTCATGCTTCTTTGAATGTGGCATGAGATGCATGAGGGTGAAGAACACATACAGCTCCTGCACTCCAACCACGGTCCACTGTTGCATTTTTGCTGCACCTGCACCACTTGCAGCACATTGTGACTCGTACCTGTTGGTCTCATCACATATGTGCTGCAAGACTTCGTCATCGAGGAAGGCCAAAAGGAAGTCCACACACTCAGCATCCTCGTCAAGAGTGAAGCCAGGCTGTATCCCTGAGGAACTCTTGTCAAACTGGAGTTGTTCAGGGACAAAATCGGAACCTTTCATCCACACGAAGGCGTCCAGGGTTCCCTCTCGTTGCGGTGTAGGATGGCTGTGAGGCAGACTGTGCTGTTTCAAGGTCACTTTGACTGACCCTAGGTTGCCGTGTAGCACTAGCAGCCCTTACTCTAGTTGCTACTCTACTTTTACGACGAGTCAGGGACTTACCTTGTCCCCTACGGCCTGCCTTCTCTGTAGGTGCTGGTGGAGACTCCAATGATGAAGACTCAGGAGAAATTTCCACTGAAGAGGAGGAAGAAATTAGTAAAGTGGGGCTGGGAGAGCGGGGAGGTGATTCACCTCGGGACCCATGGCACGCTGGGTCACGCAGGGCCATTGTTCCGGGGCTAACCTGCCTCCTCTTCACTCCCTTCCCAAATTCCTTCCCTTGCTGCACTAAGGGCTCCTTTCCATTGGACCTAGGACGAACTTGGGACACTGAAGCACTCGTACTGGCAGTTTCTGTCACGATTACCTCCCCAGGCTCATCACACGATTCACCCGAAAGATCAAAGTCACTATCCATCATTATCATAGATAATTCAGCCAGTTCACGTTCAGCTGCTGAGACATTTAGTCCTTTACTGCTTCGTACACAAGGTTTTCTAGGGGTAGAGGTCACAGGGCCCCTTTTCAATGGGATTTCAATGATTGGTAGGAAATCTAGACAATATATAATAAATTTGGTAGTTCCAGGTGAATGTAAATATCACTTAGGCTTCTCCTTTCCTTTCTTGTATATATTTTTATTACGAGAATAGATCATACAGCATATCTCAAGGGGAAATTTCCAGGGAAAATTAGCGAACGAGTGCACTTGGGGTGCTGCCAGGTGATAATTAGCCAATTCCAGATGTATGGCACTATCATTTACCATATTTCTTTTTTGTATATATTATTTTGTATAAGAATAGGGCATAGGGCTCATTTCAATGGATGAAATCAGTGGAAAAATCTGGGGAAGATTTGCTTAGTGCAGTGCGGCTGGGCAGACGAGAGGAGAGGGTAATGGAAGGTAAAGTAATGGAGGGTATAGACTCTATTTCCCTCTAAGAATTTTTTACCATTTTCATTGTGATGCTCGGGTTCAAAGCGTTTAGTGGCTCGGTATAATTTCTGCACACCCCTATACATCGAGGGTTCATCGGCATCTTCGTATAGTCCTTTCAGCATCGCATTTATGGTTTCCATTGGTAAACAATTTCTGGATCCGGTCCAACAACTCGGGATCTGAAGGTTAAATAATCGGGTGTGCTGGGGGCAACGTCTATGAGGAACTACCCATAGCTCTCCTTAGTTCTATCTATCTATTGCCAGACGCCTCAAGCCTGTTTGGGGTGGCCACAAACAAATCGCCTCCACGTCGCCCTGTCCCCTGCCATTTCACTCCCCTGCTCCCAACTCACATCCCCCTCTCTCATATACCTCTCCACCCCATTCTTCCATCTCATCCTCGGCCTCCCCCTCCCTCTCCCCCCTCCACCTCACTCACATACACTCTCTTCATCAGTCTCTCACCCTCCATCCTCTCCACATGGCCAAACCACCTCAGTGTGTTCCTCATAATGCTTCCTATCACATCCACATCCACACCACAATGCTCCTTTATATCCTCATTCGTCAGCCTGTCTCTCCATGTGACTCCACAGGCTCCTCTTAAATAACTCATTTCCACTGCTCTCACTCTTGACTTGTGTCCTTCCAACAACGTCCAAGCTTCACTTCCATACATTAGAGTTGGTATCACAATACTGTCATGTAGTAACTTTTTCACTTCCATGCTCACTTCCCTGTTTCTTATCACTGCTTTCAAAGAACCAGCAACCTTTCTTCCCAGCTGTACCCTTTCAAGCACTTCACCCTCCAAACCTCCATCCTTACTCATCACACTACCCAAGTACTTAAACGTACTCACATTTTCCAATTCCTCACCATCCAACCTCGCTGTACATTCACTGACTTCACCTCTCTCAAAGACCATCACTTCACTCTTCCCTACATTCACCTTTAGATTCCGTTTCTTACACACTTTCCCAGATTCATCCACCAAGCCTTGCAGCTCCCCTTCGTCTTCACTCAACAACACAATATCATCTGCAAACAACAGTACAGGGAGTTTCCAAACACTATCCTCTCTAACCAGGGCCACTCCAACATCCACTACCCTACCTTGTACCTCTTTTATTACCCCATCCATGTACAGATTGAACAACCATGGAGACATGACACATCCCTGTTTCATCCCAACCTTCAAAGAGAAAAATTCTCCTTAGTTGCTTTCTTATAAATTTCCACCATCTGCCTGGAGCCCACCTTCCCAAACAGCTGTCTCCCTAAAATTTCAATCTGGTTCAAATCACGCATCTTGTGAAGAACAAAGTGACTCGCATTTAAATTTATATCCCTGGAGGACTTCCCGCATGCAAAAAGATTCTGGGTTATGGGGATAACACTTTTATAGTCGTGTCCTCCCCCTGTGTAAGATTTCATTACAGTCTTATCTTCAAAAGCATCAAAGAATAAATCATCGAGGACGTATAGAATCCCCGTTTCATCTTCCGATCAGTCTACCTCCTAAAAAATATTATTTATTCCTTCATGCAGTTCGAGTTTAGGGGATATTTCAGGATTAGACTGCAAAGGGTGGTTATCAACTCCAGAAATGATGATTTTATAAAATTTACTCTGGTATCTGGTAATTAGTTTTGAGACAAATTCAGATTTACCACTGTTGCTGTACTACCTCCTCCCCCCACCTGACTATGGTGATGGTGGTGGTGGTGGCCTGCATGGTAAACATATGTATAGTTGCACTCTCTCAATCCACGGTGTTTCGCCTCTGGGGGGAAGTACTGGGAGCTGTGGTGGTGGTGGTGGTTGTGGGTCGGGGCTGCTGGGGAATATATCAGGGTGACCATATGCCAGCGGGTGTGAAAGATTAATATAATAACGCGTTATCAAGTGAAGACAGGCTCCACATTCATATGGCCGTTGTGCAAACCTGTTTGTTAATATTTCTGTTGCTGTAAACATTACAGTACTCTGTACCTGCCCCTCATTGAAGGGATTCCCGATATTTCTCGTGCATCAGTCTTCTGATGTCATGTTGAGGTAGGCCTTTGCTACATTTAAGGGAAGACTCATTGCACAACAGCAGCCTGTAACTTTTGGGTTTGAGAAAAATCCCCTCTTTTATGATACTGTTCCCCACTTCACTCTTGAGGTACCCCAGGTGACCTTTCCCTGATGGATCGAAAAGAGGGTGAGTGGGGTCAAAGTTTGAATTATCCATCCAGTCACATAGTGATGCTTTTTTCATTACTTCGAAAATGTCATCTACCTCCTTCAGCAGAAAGATGTAGCTGTCTGTGTCATGGTAGGTGAGTTCTATCCTATCACCATAATGATTCTTCGATACATTGTTGTAGAATTCGTAAACCCTCTGCTTCTCTAGATTGAGGATTTGGAACCCTATGGCCATGGGATGGGGTATATTTGACACTCCTGTCTTTGCGAGTGCACACCACCCTCTTGTCTCTCAAATCAATGGTCCTCTTTAGAAGGGGGTCCTGAATCATCTTTTTTAATCTTGCCTCTTTTGTGACGACCCCTTTTTTTTCTGAGGATTTCTCTAGATTCTCTAACGTTTTCCCAAATATGGCATTTGGTGCCTTTTGTCTGATTTTGCTGGTGGCTTGGTGTCTGGCGTGGACATTCCTGTGAATGAAATCCCTCAGGAATGGCTGTTGCTTGAAGGTGTAAATCTCTTGAAGACTCTCAATCTCCAGCCCCAGTCGCAACAGTGTTTGTAACGAGGGAAGAGGGTTCAACGCATCGCACTTTCCTTCATAACAGGCCACGAGTTTGTGATTGTGGCTGGGGAGCTTTCACCCCTCTCTCTGCAGAATACCAGTACTGTAGTCGGACAAAAGAGAGGGCCCTATGTCGTTGTGCAATAGTACCAGAGGCATTTCATCAGTTTCTCTTGCTACTTCCGGACAAACTGGTTTCGTGATGAGCCTGATCCAATAACCTCTTTCTTCATTGGTATTGTGATTCGAAAGCCTGACATCAAGGAACTCTCTCATTTCCTCTGCTGATAGTTTGTGAACATCTCCCACTGGAAGGGGGTACAATGCATCCTTTTTCCTTCACAACAGGCCACGAGTTTGCGATTGTGCCTGGGAAGCTTTCACCCCTTTCTCTGCAGAACACTGGTACAGTACTCGGACAAGAGAGACGGCCTTATGTCGTTGTGCGATAGTACCAGGGGCAGTTCATCAGTTTCTCTTGCTACTCCCGGATGAATGGGTTTCGTGGTGAGCCTGATCCAGTAACCCCTTTCTCCAATGGTGTCGTGATTCGAAAGCCCGACATCGAGGAACTCTCTCATTTCCTCTGCTGATATTTTGCGAACATCTCCCACTGGCAGTGGCTGTTGCATGACATCTGGGTAGAGGGCATTATGGTCGAGGTAGAGAATCCAGGTCCGTCTCTCAACCGCGGGGTTAAACCCCACAGGACCAATGAATTTATTCCTGGCTGTGATGTTCTGTCTGACAACTGTTGTCAGTCCCCCGAAAATGTTATTTTGTATCAATCGGTACAATTCTGGGTCGTAGGGGAGCTCTAGTTCAACTCCTGAGGACATAAGGAAGGCATCAAAAGAATAGGCAGGCAGGGAGACATAGTAGACTGGGTCTAGGGTATACATGTCCTTTAAAATACCCTGCCAGTGCATGAAAATATCTGCTAGGACTCCAACATCGCACTTGACATAATTTAGCATGTGACCGCAGAGATTTTTGCATCTGCACTTATCCCAAACACGTTGGGCTAAGGCATAATCCTCATCTGAAATGCCTTCCTGTCTTAGATGACTGTAGAATCTCTCTTTGGTGGGGAGCTGCGTCTCACACAAACTTTCGTACGTAGTCTTTGTAAGGGAATATTCCCTTGCCCGTCATCAACAGCTCCTGACCCTCAAGGGGTAGGTGCTCTACCATGTGACAGGTGTACGTGAGAGGGAGACCCTCGGCCACGTGTGACTCAACTAGTTTACCCGAACCAGCTTGTAAGAGTGCCAGGGACTCCATCATGTGAATATTACCGATGTCAACCCTTAACAATGTCATCCTGCCTTTACACCATACACTGATGTCATCTGCATTACACTTCATTTCCTTAAGGAGCAGGGAGCAATCGTAAGACATGTCATGGGCATAAGTTATGAAACGTTTGTGCGAGTTGTAACAGGCCAGGTTACACCAATTGCAATATGCTTCAATGTAATTATTAGTCTGCAGTCGTTGGTTGTGATGGGCGTGTTTATCAGAACCCTCAGCGAACTCATTGTTACACAATTCACACCTGTCCTGCCTCGCAAATTAGCTTTGGCTTCCTCACCCCAGTTTATATTATACTCGGGAATATTCACATGAATAAGATCCCAGGAATCTAATATGGTGTTAATGAAATGGATGGTGGCGTCCTTCCCAGCATACACGTGTGAGTCTACGACTCCCCCCTCCTGTCATCAATAATGAAATAGGCATACCCGACTGGTTTGTGAAGAGACTTTACCATAGGAGAATGACCTAATGTTTCATACTCACCGTCAGTAGGCTCGTGCATTATCGACTCGAAATCAAGAAATGCCAGGTGAGATGGGGGGAAGGTGTAGGCATAGTTTTTGAAAGTCTTTTTTTCCCCTTGTTCTGGGAAAATCAGCGTCTTTTCAACCATGCACCCCTGCTCGCGGGAGTTATGGTCTTTAAGACTGTTACAACAGTACATGAAAGTGCGATAGTAGAAGGGGAATTTTTGGCACGTATAGCACGTGACCCACTGGTGGAAATCTTTGATAAGCTTGACATGCAGTGCACCAACTAAAAGTAGATATACTACATTCTCATACTTCTTGCTTCCTTTTCGTGCCAGTAAAGCCGTGTGTCGCGTGTCGCTGGGCTCCAACTCGTACGTGTATATGGAGAGATTGTTTAATCTCTCTAAAATGTGGATCTTTTCAAACGATACTGGAAAGCTCCAATCACCGAGCGACACTATCGTTCTGCAACACCACAACTCGGCTACCATTCTCTTGGTGTGGGTCCATTCTTCCCGGGGGTTGGTTGATTTGAGGTTGGTATACTGCAAGGCCTGTCTCTTTTTAGGAACTAAAAAACAGAGGAGGGGTCCCTAGTCCCCTCACCCCGCCCCTTTTAGTCGCCTTTTATGACACGCAGGGAATACGGTGGCAGTATTCTTCCTGTCTCGGCTACCTCCCTTTCCTTGGGGGAAGCAGCCTAGGTATATAAATAGATGCTGCAAGACGGAACCATGCAACATTTGTCATCACCAGGGGGGTTGAATACCCACTCTTTCCCACGTACTTCCTTTGAGTAAGGCATAAAGGTACTGACAGTGTTCTCCCTTTCTAGAATACAAGTAGTTACTTTGAAGTAACGAATGTCATCTATAACTTACCCTCTACACTCCAGATACTGTAAGTCAGTTTCAAGTCTTTCACGGACATGATCATGGACATGCTGTACAACAACCTCTTGCTCATCTACCAGTGCACTGATGCCTGGGATAATCAGGTAGAACACTGATCTTTGGAAATGTTGGTTGTCATTCTGTTTGCCGAGGATCAGTGGCATCATGCCCCAAAATCTTAATGATATCCTCTCAGGTATACGACTCATAAACTAAACTCAGCACGTCAGTGAAATACTGAAAATATCGGCGAATATAAAGAATTGCGTAAGGATTTTCATGTTTCGCAGTGGAAAAGATAATGGAATTATGACGCCCACAAAATGCCTCTTCTATTTCAAGAATGTGTGGACTTTCATCATCATCATCATTATCACCACCACCATCATTGATATTTAAACCCGCCCTTTCACCCTCCCCCTCTTCAAATAGTACTTTCTGTTCACAGGTGGTGGTGGTGGTAGGTGTGGTGGTGGTGGTGATGGTGGTGGTGGAGAGGGAGGGGTTACATAATCACGCAGCGTGTCTGATTTCCTTGAGTCAGCTTACTACCTGCCACGCACGTGCATCTAATATACTATAGTAGTAGCCGTGTGTCTGTCCCTGTGTGTGTGTGTGTGTGTGTGTGTGTGTGTGTGTGTGTGTGTGTATTTTGGGCAGCCAAAACTACATATTCAAATCGCACCAAAAATGGCACAAAAATCGTAAAAATATCGCTGATGTAAAATAAACTTGGTCCCATTACGATTGAAAAACTTTTACTATATTTAATGAGCGATCACATTTTGACCAAAAAACGCTGCTCCCAGAGCCCGGCATAGGATCTCCATAGAATTTTTCGCCCAGAGGTAAAACTAAAATAAACTGTGTTCCATTCCAGAAGCTGCAAGTAACACAATCAATTTGTTAGCTGCAACAAATCCAAGTAACAATGTTACATTAGAACAGCACATAAACGCGAGAGCCTTCCGCAGGACCAAGTGCTCGTGGGCCCTTCTTCAGGCTCACGAGCATTTATTCTATCCTATAATCAAAGATACTAGGTTGTGGAGAAGTCAGTCTGTTAGATTCGGGTGGGGTGTTAATGTCTCCATCACAGGGATTCGTTTGATGTATGAGGGATACAGTGTGTGTGTTCTGTGAGTGGGTAGGTTGGTGCCCTGTAAAAGATGGAAAAAAAAAAATGTTCAATTCTGAGGATAGGACCGAGTTAGTTATTTGCTATATTTATTTCCATGAGGTGTTAGTTTTATGTAGGTGATATAAAATAAGCCTTGGGATAGGGATCGGTAGTTAGTTTCATATATTAGTAGAGTACCTTCTTTTCTATGGAAGGGAGGGAGGGAGTGATTTTACAGTAGGATTAAAATGGTGTTAAGTAACTTACCACGATGCTTGTGCTTGGCATAAAGCTTGTATCTATGCCTTTGGCAGTCTGGACAAAGCTCTGCTCCTCTCATGGTCTGCTCATGCCCGTCCTCCTGCCCACTCTCACTTCACTTACCACAAAGCCGAATGAAGGAGGGAATACGCCCTTCCAGCCTTTTCTGTGTGTGTGTGTGTGTGTGTGTGTGTGTGTGTGTGTGTGTGTGTGTGTGTGTGTGTGTGTGTGTGTGTGTGTGTGTGTGTGTGTGTGTGCACGTGGGTGGTGGGAAGTGTTACGTAAATTCTGTGTTCTTACCTATTTGTATCTTTACAGGAATGAGTCAAGCTCGTACTGTCCCGTGTCTTAACCCATATTTATCTTACATATCCTTAAATTTGTGAATTGTTTTGGCACGCGTTATTTCATTCGGTAGTGCATTCCATTGATCAATTGCTCTGTTTGGGAAACTGAATTTTCTTACGTCTTTATCACCTCTCTTCTTATGCAGTTTTTTGCAGTATCCTCTTGCTCATGCTTCTCCATATGTTAAGTAATCATTTATGTCTATTTTCTCCTTCCCTGATATCCACTTATATAGCATTATCATGTCACCTCATTTCCTTCTCTCCTGTAGTGTTGGTAGATTCAGTTCATTTAGTCATTCTTCGTAGCTTAGGTCCCTTAAGCTTGGTATCCATCTTGTAGCGGCCTGTTGAACTTTTTCAATCTAGTCTATGTGTTTTGTGAGATGAGGACTCCAGACTACTGATGCATATTCCAGGGTTGGTCTAATGAATGATGTTATTATCCTTCTTAGCATGTCTTCATTTATGTATGTGAATGCTATTCTCACATTTGCAAGCAATGTATACTTGTTCCGTACCTTCTCGCTGATGTGGGCAGCTGGAGATAGTCTGTTACTGATAATCACACCTAGGTCCTTCTCTCTTTCTGATGTGTATAGGGTTTTATTTCCTAACGTATAATCCCGATTAGGTCTTTTTCCACTTTTACCAAACTTGATTACATGACACTTGTCCACATTGAATTCCATTTGCCATGTATTACTCCATTCATGAAGTTTATTTAATTCTTCTTGTAGCTCTTTACAAGAGTCTGTGTTAGTAACTCTCCTTTGTATTTTTGCATCATCTGCAAACATATTCAGATAGCTTTCATTTCCAGTGTTACTGTCTATATCAATTATATAACTAAAAACATGACTGGTGCCAGCACTGAACCCCGTGGTACTCCACTAGTCACTTCTCTCCATGATGAGTAGTTTCCTCTTAGTACTGTTCTCATTTCTCTTTTTATGAGAAAATCTTGCATCCAACAAAACAGTTTGCCTCGAATTCCTCTTTGATGGTACAGTTTCCATAAAAGTCTTTGGTGTGGTACTGTGTCAAATGCTTTCTTGAAATCTAAATAGATACTGTCCACCCATCCTTCTCTTTCCTGTATTGTGTTTGTTACTCTGTCATAGTAGCTCAACAGATTAGTAACACATGATTTTCCTTTTCTGAAACCAAACTGTCTTTCTGTTATCATACCGTGTTCTTCTAGATGATTTACCCAAGCTTTTCTTATAAGCTTTTCTAATACCTTGCTTACAACACTGGTCAGTGATACTGGTCGGTAGTTGAGTGGATTTTGTCTATTTCCTTTCTTGAATAAGGGGACAATATTTGCTTTCTTCCAAATATCAGGTAGTTTACCTTGACTCAAGGATTTCTTGAAAATTAAAAATAATGGTTTACTTAACTCCTTTTCACATTCTTGTAGTACCCAACATGAAATTTCATCAGGACCACTTGCTTTTCCTCTGTCTAATTTGCTTAACTCCTCCTGTATTACTTTTTCTGCTATTTGTATATCTGGTAGTATGTGTGGACATCCATGTTCCATATAGTCCCTCTCAAAATTTTTTTCTTCTGTAAAAACTAATTGGAAATTCTTATTTAGTGCTTCACAAATATCTTTCTCTTGTGTATAGGTGATTCCCTCGTCCATAATGGATTGTATTATAGCTTTTACTTTGGTTTTTCTTCTGATGTAGCTGTAAAATAGCTTCGGTTGATCACTACTTTTATTTATTATATCCTCCTCAAACTGTTTTGGGGCTTCCCTCCTTATTCTTGCATAATCGTTTTTTGCCTGTTTGTAATTATTATATGCCCTTTCACTATTGTGTCTTCTGTATCTATTCCACAACAAATCTCTTCTTTCTTTTGATTTTTTACGTTCTGTATTGAATCATTTCTGTATTTTCTTATCTGCTTCTTTGTGCTGTGGGATGTACTTCTGGACTCCTATTATATAAAATTCACAGAATTTTATATATACATCATTTAAATCTTGTCCTCTAAGCTCATTTTCCCAATCAGCTTCTAAAATATACTTCTTTAGGTCATGATAATTTCCCTTTTTATAGTTTAGGCTCTTTTTGTAACTTTCATTGCTATTAACTATGTCATATGCTATCCTGAAGTTGTAATTTAGTACTGCATGATCGCTTTTGCCGAGTGGAGGGTGATATATTAAACTGTCGTTATCATTTTCTTGCCTAGTAAATATTAGATCTAGCATTGAAGGTACATCGAGTCCTCTTTTTCTGGTGGTTTCCCTCACATGTTGCGTTAGGAAAAACTCTTGCACGAGATCCAGGAGTTTTTGGTCCCAACAGCTTTCTTGGCTAATTATATCGAGTATTCCAATTTATATTTGTATTAAAATCTCCAGTTAGTATAATTCTTTCCGATTTCTCTTCCATTTTATGTAGTAATGATCTTAAACTCTGAATTGTACTCTCTGCCAGGTCCTCAAATTCGTCTCTTTCCCATGTGTTTGATCTGGGTGGCATGTACAAATTGGCTACAATTACTTTCCCTTCAGATGTGTTGATCTCTACTGCAATCAGTTCTACTTGTGATGGTATATCTAGTTTTATTTCATTGACTTTTAGATTTTTCTTAGTTAATATTATAATTCCTCCTCCCTTTTTTAAATTTCTGTCTCTTCTCCATATATTGTATTCCTCTAAGTTTAGTATGTGTGTGTGTGTGTGTGTGTGTGTGTGTGTGTGTGTGTGTGTGTGTGTGTGTGTGTGTGTGTGTATGTGTGTGTGTGTGTGTGTGTGTGTGTGTGTGTGTGTGTGTGTGTGTGTGTGTGTGTGTGTGTGTGTGTGTGTGTGTGTTTGTTTGTGTGCATGGGGGGTGGTGGGAAGCGTGCATCTAAAGTTATGTAAGTTCTGTGTGTGTGTGTGTGTGTGTGTGTGTGTGTGTGTGTGTGTGTGTGTGTGTGTGTGTGTGTGTGTGTGTGTTTGTTTGTGTGCATGGGGGGTGGTGGGAAGCGTGCATCTAAAGTTATGTAAGTTCTGTGTGTGTGTGTGTGTGTGTGTGTGTGTGTGTGTGTGTGTGTGTGTGTGTGTTCTTACCTAATTGTATCTTTACTGGAATGGGTCAAGCTCGTACTGTCCCGTGTCTTAAACCATATTTATCGTACATACCCTTAAATTTGTGAATTGTTTTGACACACACTATTTCATTCGGTAATGCATTCCAATGATGGTGGGAAGAGTGGATCTAAAGTTAAGTGAGTTCTGTGTGTGTGTGTGTGTGTGTGTGTGTGTGTGTGTGTGTGTGTGTGTGTGTGTGTGTGTGTGTGTGTCTCTCTCTCTCTCTCTCTCTCTCTCTCTCTCTCTCTCTCTCTCTCTCTCTCTCTCTCTCTCTCACACCACGAATAAGGTGACAGGCTGGTCGTGCGGCGCAGGGTGGGGGGCGGAGGGGGAAGGGGTAGGTGCAAAAGATTCGGGCGGCGCGGGACAAACGGGGGAACCGTTACAGGGAGGGGAGGGGAGGGGAGCTTCTAAAACTACACACATAACCACGTAAAAACCATATATGACATTTTGAAATAGAGCAAACATGTTACGAAGTCACACCTTATTTTTTTTTTACCAATAGGGATAAACATGCTCTGAGTTCAAACATCTGGAAGGATTCATCATCTCTCTACAAACCGAACCTGTGTTTTACCAAGTGGGACTGCAATGACATGTTTCAGCCTGGATTACCAAACATGATGCAACAATACTTTGGGGGAACCAATGTGTACAAATACGATATAACATGTTGTTTCAACCTGGATTACCAAACATGATGCGATAACTGGGGAAGGGGAGGCTATGGAGGGGGATACGTTCCGGATGTGGGTACCCTATGACCTTCAAGATCATGTCAAGGTCATTAGGTATGCAAAGGTCAATGACCTTTACACCCTAACATCCTTTTACCTCAGTTTAAAGCTCAATGACCTCTCTCTACCCTAAAGGCCAATGACCTCCCTGTACCCTATGACCTTCAAGGTCAGGCACTAAGCAACGATCATATCTCTCTCTCATTGGGTATGCAAAAGTCAATGACCTCTGGGACACACACCTTCAACCGCAGTTTAAAGCACAATAACCTCTTTCTACCTTAAAGGTCAATGACCCCCTTTTACCCTATGACCTTCAAGGTCATGCACTGTTACAGTCATGTCAAGGTCATTGGGTAGACAAAGGTCAATAACCTCTACATCCCTACGTCATTAGTATGCAAAGCACGTGTGTACCCTAAAGGTCAATTACCTCAATGTACCCTGACACCTGCTACCTCATCAAGTGACATGCACATGTGTACCCAACGTACCCTAAAGGTCAAAGGTCAAGGTCATCATGTTTGTGGCGATTTTCTCCCTACTGTAACACTTGAGAAGCATGTATCTCAAACCTTATTTGCCATGTTCTCTAAATTATTTGATATGACTGAACATGTCCCGGCGTATAGAATTAGCAATTTTGGTAGAGGGCAGGAAATGGTGGTTTTAGAATGCCAAGGAATGTGGGACAAATGACAACTTTTAGGGGGTATTACATATCATTATTCAGTTTTTCATTCTTTCACCCCACCCTAGTGTGTAAGAAACGGAATCTAAAGGTGAATATGGGGTAGAGTAAAGTTATGGTCTTCGAGAGAAATGAAGTCACTGAATGCATAGTGAGGCTGGATGAGAAGGAAACGGAAAACGTGAGTGCATTTAAGTACATGGGTAGTGTGATGAGTAAGGGTGGAAGTTTAGAGGATGAAGTGCTTGAAAGGGTACAACAAGGAAGAAAGGTTGCTCGTTCTTTGAAAGTAGTGATAAGAAACAGGGAAGTGAGCATGGAAGTAAAAAAGTCCCTGCATGACAGTATTGTGATACCAACTCTGACGTATAAGAGTGAAGCTTGGATCTTGTTGGACAGACACAAGAGTGAGAGCAGTGGAAATTACTTAAGAACAGCGTGTGGAGTCACATGGAGAGACAGACTGACAAATGAGGAAGTGAAGGAGCGTTGTGGTGTGGATGCAAATGTGACAAAAAGCGTTAGGAGCAATATACTGATGTGGTTTGGCCATATGGAGAGGATGGAGAGCGAAAGACTGACGAGGAGATTGTCTGTGAGTGAAGTGAAGGAGAGGAGAGGGAGGGGGAGGCCGAGGATGAGATGGATGGATAGAGTGGAGAGGTGTATGAGAGATGGGAGTGTGAGTTTAATGCAGGGCAGTGAAATGGCAGGGGACAGGGCGACATGGAGGCGATTTGTCTGTGGCCACCCATCTGGCAATAGATAGATTGATAGATTGATTATGGAAGGGATACAGGTTAGGCATGAATGAAGTAATGTAATTTTGTGCCTGATTTATCAAAAGGTCAAAAGTCATAGGGCAGGGTCAAATATTCATCCCTTATATTGCAATTAGTGAGGGCAGGTGTTGCGCTCTCTCGGTGCTCTAGTTTGTAATATCCTACATTATGGTACACCCTCCCATAGCTGTTTAGCGTCTCCTGTGTATCCCTGTAATAAATTTTGGTATAAATAAAGCCACAGAGGTCTCCCAGCTTCTACAAAGTTATGTTGCGGCTGTTACAGTGTAAGGACAGGGAAATGGGAGAGGGGAAAGTGGGAGGGGATGGTACTGGGAGGGGAGGGGAGGGAAGTGGGAGAGGAGAGAAATGTGAGGGGCAGGTAGTGAGCGGGGAAGGAAGTGGGAGAGAAGAAAATTGGGAAAGGAGGGAAGTGGAAAGGGAAGGAAGTCGGAGGGAAGGGAAGTGCGAAGTGAAGGAAGTGGAAAAGGAGGGAAGAGGTAAAGAAAGAAGGTGGTGAGATATGGATGACAGAGGGAATGGGAGGGTGTCGATAAGGGGTGGTGCTGGAGGATAGTGAATGGGAGAAGGTTTGGAGAGAAAGAGGCCTTTGAAAATTGCGAGACAGAACCGAGAGAGAGAGAGAGAGAGAGAGAGAGGCGGAGCTTTCTGATGACAGAATAAGGGAGGGGAATAATATGCAAAAGTTGCAAATAGCTGCATCGGAAAACTCAACGTTTTGTAACAGATATAATAGATGCCTGAATGAGATGTGCTTTTTCCCTCTTGATATGTGATTGAATGATGTTGGCATCAGTACGACGCTGCCTTGAAAGACGGTACATTTAAGTTTTTGTTTACTCTTGGACTTTCATTACAGGGTTATATACGCAAGTATAGAGCAAATGATTTTACTTGTGTTTCAGGTGTCCTACTGTCAACAAATAGGTAACATACAGTATATAATATTGTGCTCCCTACTTTGACCTCTTTGTGAAGTTGTATTCAACTATTCCAGTATGAAGGTATTTTGTAAATCACCGGAAGAATATAATATCATAAGTGGGTCTGTCTCAACCTGGAATATTATCTTTACGTTATCATATATGGCTGTGTATTCGCTTGCTTAAAGAGCCTCTCTTGTTTGTTGTACAGTACAAAGTAACACATTCTTGTTGCTATTTACCCTTACTATATTTTTGTGTCATTGTTTTTGTTGTATAATATTTGTTCATTGATTATTATATACCATATCCTCTGCAAAGTGTAGAGGTTCGCACTACAGATAACAATGCTAACAGTAGACAATACCCCAGAATATTGTACTTCTCTTACTACTGACCCTTCCTTTCTCCCTTCGATAATTCTGGCTGTTTATTTACTTAGTACCCAGTTAACCCTCTGGCTCTTTATTGATTACCTAGTTAACCTCACCTCCTATTCTGACCCTACTGAAATCCAGTTTAGTACAGTACTTCACTGTAAAAAGAAGAAAGGTAGAGTTGTGGTTCAAGGTTCATTAATTAAAGTTTTTCACTGAGGCCAGTAAATTATTTATCAAGATGAGTAACTACGTTTTAGAAAATGAAGACCACACACACACACACACACACATGTATACTCACCATTAGCATAGTTAAGCCTGGGCATTGGGGGCTATAGCCCCAAATGTTTATGAATAGCCCCAGATCTCTGTCTCTCTCTCTCTCTTTTTTTTTTTTTTTTTCTCAAAAAAATAAGAATAGCCCCGGGCGCGGCGAACATAAAATATTAATTCTTGTTGTTAGTACTAGGACTGATAGATCTCGTACCAAAACCATTCGGCTTGATCCAGTCCGGTTCACGTTCGTTCCTATCACATATTCACGGCCATTTGCCAGTCGTGGTGCCAGCCCACGCTCTCATGAGAGAGAGAGAGAGAGAGAGAGAGAGAGAGAGAGAGAGCAGAGCGCGCAGGTTACATGGCTTGTTGACATCTGGTGGTAGCTAGCAAGACCTGAGGCTATGGATATAAGATTTTTTTTTTTTTTTTCCAAAAAGAAAGGGGATCAAGCAAGGCTAAGGGAGGCGGAGGAAGAGTTACTTCCGGCTGTTGCTGTAGCAGCAGATGAGTCAGGAAGTGAGACTGCCACTACCTAAACATTGTCTACAAGCTGAGGTTGGTGAGGCAAAGGGCTCTTTAGCCAGTAGCCAGTGTAGCTCTGTGGTTCTCAAACGTTTTTGTCATACAAGGCACACCAAGTATTTAAGGCACACTTTTAATTATAGCTATATAAATCAATCATCAAATAATAATAATAATTCCAAGGCACACAAGTTTCAGAACCACTGGTCTAACTAGCCTGTACTCACTGTGATATTGTAATATTAATATTATTCACTAAGTAAACTCGTCCATCTTCCTACTGGAAAAAAGTCTATTTAGTCAGTGCCACTTTTAATTGTTTAGAAGAAAAAAAAATCGACCCATTATTTGAGCGTGTTTTCTATGATTTCCCCGTACACATTAGTGTGCCAATAGTGTCATTCAAAGATGACTAGTTAGTTAGTTTTTAATGTGTGTGTGTGTGTGTGTGTGTGTGTGTGTGTGTGTGTGTGTGTGTGTGTGTGTGTGTGTGTGTATTTCGTAAATAAAGTGATTGGTCAAATTGTAGTTACGTTACTAATCAGAAGTGTAATGATTTCCATCTTTCATTAAGGCTATATAGATGCACTGATCAACCCTTTAATACTTCGCTTGTTTTGTGGACCATGATTGTTTGCTAATATCTGATGTACTGTTTATCATGCTAAGGTTTATTGTTGCTTGAAATCCTGTATGTGTAACTGGATATTGTGGTCAATAAATACTTACTTACTTACTTACTTACTGTGTGTGTGTGTGTAGCTAGCCTGCACTCACAGTGATATTATAATATTAATATTATTTACAAAGTAAATTGCTCTATCTTCTTATGGGAAAAAAAATCTACTTAGTCAGTGCCACTTTCAGTTGTTTAGAAGGAAAGATTGACCCATTACTTGAGTGTGTTTTGTATGTTTTCCCCACACACATTGGTGTGGCATTCAAGGATTACTAGTTAGTTAATGTGTGTGTGTGTGTGTGTGTGTGTGTGTGTGTGTGTGTGTGTGTGTGTGCAATAAGCAATTAATAATAATACATTTATTTGTATATTGCATCATATTTAATAACTAATATGCAGCTCAAAACATTTCATGTAGGAGAAAAAATGAGATATAAATGAAAGAAAAAAAAAAAGGTGATGATTAAATTAGACACGTGGCATAACAGGTGTGAAATAAATAATCTGTAAAAAAAAATGCAGTGTAAAGGAGAGTGATTAGTAAAATTTGTAAAAATTAAAGGAAATTTTTTTAAATAGGTAAATCATAGGGCAAATGAAATAGTTGATAGAGTTATTGTGAGTTTTGCTTTAGGTAGATAAAGGTAAAGGCCTAGAACCTGTCGTTTACTGCTGCTTCACAGATGAGCCAGGGAGGAGAGACTAGGGAAAAAAGTAGGGGACTCTAATTTAGGAAGCCCAGACACAGGTCCAGAGCAAGTAAAAGATATCCAGTTTCCTTCCAAACAACTTGGACTTCAGAAGAGGGCCTTTCAGAGGATCTGGTACGACACTTATAACTGGCTAGAATATTCAGTCATCCAACATTCCGCCTTCTGCTTCTGCTGCAGACTATTTAGCAAGCAGCAATGTAGGCAAAAAAAGGTGATCTAGCCTCTACTGGTTACAGCGACTGGAAGAGGGCTCTGGATTCGTTTAGGGACCATAAGAAGACTTCTTTACAGACGGCCTCAATGGTGGCATGGATGAGGGCTATAAAGCAAACAAAGTTCATGGTGATGTAGCAGAACAGCTACAAGTTGCTACTGTAGCTGAGATCAGTGAAAGAAGGGAATATTTATGCCGCATTATTTCGGTTACTGTCTTTCTAGTCAAACAGGACATTTCTTTTCGAGGTCACTGTGAAATGGATGGCAGCTCCAACCAAGGGAACTTCCTTGAATGTATCCAGCTGCTGCAAAAATTCGACCCTTGCCTGCAGAGATACAAAGCTCTTGCCAATTGTACATACCTCTCATCTTATTTTCAAAATAAATTAATCGGATGTTGCTCCACAGAGGTCACGGCTCAGATAATTCAAGAAGTAAAGGAATCAAAGTTGTCTGCGGTAATGGCAGACAAAACCAAGGATGGGCACAGAAAACAGCTCGCTGTATGTGTGCGTTATGTTCCACCAGAGGGTAACATCAAGGAAAGTTTCTTTTGCTTGAAGAAACTGGATTGTTATGATGCACAAGCGATCACAAATGTAGTCGAGCAGGTTCTTGTGTCCAACAACATTGCTGATCTCAAAGTTGTCGCCCAAACACATGACTGCAGCAGTGATGAGTGGATCTGTTCGAAGGGTGCAAGCTTGTTTCTGGGAAAAACATCCAGAGGCTGTCTATGTGCACTGCTATGCACAAGACCTAAACTTGGTCCTTCGCCACACCTGCAAGGCCATTCCTGAAGCCAGTGATTTTTTTTTTTATCTGCTTGATAACATCTACTCCTTTTTCAGTGTGTCTAGTCAACCACGACCAGTTTGCAGCCATTCAGAAAGAGCTCCACATTGAGCAGAGAGAACTTGTACAAATATCAAACACCCGATGATCATGTCGTTTGTCCTCTTTTAATGCACTCCTGAATAATTTTCCTCCTGTCATGAAATCTCTTCAGAAGATCAGAACACCAACAACAATAGGTCTGCATTAAAAATTTTCCAAACTCTCTGTGGTCTACCTGTTGGTTGTGTTCAAAAAGTTGTTTGCCATCACTGAAAGGTTTCACAAGGTTCTTCAGAAAGAAACCGTCGACTTGGGGCACAGGCAGTGCGCTACAAAAGTGCAGTCCATAACACCCTGGTTAGCCAGCGAACTGCGCAGGTGGCTGAAGAGATCTATGCCATGGCAAAGGCAGCATGTGAGGAGAACAACTTCCAGGATTCTTCTATCGGTCCGAGAAGGAAACAGAAAAAGATGGATGACTTTGTTGTGGAGGTGTCCTGTGATTCAGAACATCTCAAGCAGATACTTTTCTACCCTTGCATCGATCGAATGACCAGTGAGTAGGGCTGGGCAAGACTCGCTATATTTGGACTCTATGCAATCGATTCTCAGAGGTGGAGGACTCGTTAGAATCGATTCCAGAATCGATTCTTTTCTCCCTCCCCATCCCGTCTTCCACAGGCCGCCAAGCCACTCAGCCAGTCGCTGTTACGAAGCAACTAGTAGCGAGCTGGGCTAAAGGATTCCCACCCCAGTCCCGTAATGAATCCAGAGGGAAATGGAAATCCGAATTTAGCCTTAAGCCCTCAACAGACCCTGCCTCAACACCGTCTTATATGTATGAATGGGGATTAACAACAACAGTTAAATGTTTTGAGTAAGGTTTGAAAGCAAAATTTCCAAGAATGAAAATGTGTAAATGTATTTTATATAAACTAACTGGAAACATTCTGCCAGGCTGACCTAAGAGTGGACTCTTTATTCTGGGGGGACTACATGGCCTTCGATACCGACCTCAAGTACTGATTTAAAAAAAAAAAAAAGTAAAAGAAACATTGAAACAAAGCACTTCCAGTTATCTTATTCACAGTAATGACAGGGAGAAAAACTTATCGCAATATTAAATGTACCAAAATGAAAAGATTCATTTTACCAATGAAATTAAGTAGAATAATTTTACATGTAGAAACAAATAATTTAGCATTTTGCCTGCGAAAATAATACTATGTATGTATTATTCCATGCACCATATTAAAATAAGTTCCATATTCTCCTAGATTAGTTTAGCATTTTAACCAAGAAAATATCGAGTCTTCATGTACACAAGTAAAAGAATATATAAATATATATATCTATCTATCTATATACCTAGGCTGCTTCCCCCAAGGAAAGGGAGGTAGCCGAGACAGGACGACACACTCCCCATTTACTCCTCCAATCAAACACATTCATTCGCATCTTAGCCCCAAGTGGAGAACGGACAGATCCTCACCGCACCACACCGCACAAGGGTCAACTGCGCAAAGCAATCAGTGACATCCGCAGCAGGGCCCGACAGCAGAGCTGGTTTACCTCTGCCACATCATAACAGACCCATCCCCCTACCCGCACCTGACCTGACTAGCTGATCAGACCAAATGCGGGAGAATATCCCCTCAGGATTGCGTCATCACTTATTCATTCACAATTTCTCTCCATTTATTTCTGTCACGCACAGCCACTCTTCCTTGCTCAACAGACATCCCTCTCGCATCCATTGCTCTCTTCACACTGTCCATCCATCCTATTCGTGGTCTTCCTCTCAGCCTTACACCTCTCACATCAGATCTACTTATCTTTTTCACCAATCGCTCATTATCCATTCTGTCCATATGCCCAAACCATCGCAACACCCTCTGCTCAACTCTACCAGCCATCTCCCGAACAACTCCAGTTCTCCTTCGCACTTCATCATTTCGCACTCGATCCATATATATATATATATATTTTTTTTTTTTTTTTTTTTTTCAGATTTGAACTAAGATTACAAAGGTAATATTACAAGTATAGTAAACTAATAGTAAAGATTGTTGTTGCCTTTTACTTAAAGTTACTTTACAGGTAATATTTCATGTACAATAAAAATATATATATTACCGAGTTTCGTATTTTATCTAATAGATTATTTGTCTCAAATACTAATAAATGAACATTGTAAAGCGAGCAAGCCCATCGTTATCCTTAAGTCGACTCGTGAGCACTGAGCAGGCCACAGTGAGCCTAGGACAGTGGCAGAACTCAGCTTAATGACTAACGGTTTTGGGACTCACGAGAGCTGACGCGGCACGCCGGTGCTTGACAGTCCGCTTCGCGCAGAGAGCATAGTTGTGGAATCGATTCTCGACTCGGTGGACTCGATTCTGGGATCGGTATGTTAGACTCGAAGGACTCGATTCTGGGATCGATTCCGGCCCAGCTCTACCAGTGAGCTGGAGAATCGTTTTTCTAGTGTTGGGAGAAAAGTTATGACTGGCATCCAAGCATGTCACCTGGCCTCTGAAACTCTCCTGTGCATGCAGTCCCTAGAGAAACTAGCCTCGCAATACAACATCCACCTAATCCCAGAAGAGGTCATGGTGGCGAGAACGAAAAGCTTTTTGAGCAGGAAGGGGCCAGAAGCCATCCAAGACATTCCTAATGTGTTCAAGCTCCTTGATCCCATGATGTTCCCATCACTGAAGACGCTCTTACAGGTGGAACTTACCATCCCGGTCAGTAGCTGCAGTTGTGAGCGATCATTCAGTGCTCTTCGCCGACTACATACTTGGCTTAGGCGTACCATGGGCCAGGAGAGGCTCAATGATCTAGCAGGGTTGTCAATCGAGAGAGAGAGTTAGTTGGAAGCCTTGATCACGACAAAGTGATTGACACATTCGCCTAACTAAAACCAAGACGCCACACCCTGATCCTTCCTCCCCAGAAAAAAAAGAAATGGATAGGTTAAGTCTATGTGTAAAATAAATCGATAAATTACATGTGTTGATGATCTAATCATCACATCAAAAATTGAGAGATTTGGTTAGATGTTGCTTGGCAAATGCTGATCGCATCTTTTTTATGAGCAGGGCAGGAAAGAGGAGGAGAGAACAGAAGGAGAATGCGGAGGAGATGAGGAGTGCGACAGACAGATGAGACACCAAAAAAGCTTCTGGAGAGGTGAAGAGGAGAGTGTCAGATGGACAAGACACAAAGTTAACACAGTTTTGTCACAACTCAGATTCTACTCATTTTTATTTCATATATATTTTTTCTAAGTGTCCGACTCTGGGGAAAGGCTTCAGGGCCTATTTCTCGGGGGCAGCTGCTTATCCCAAGGCCCAGTAGTCCTCCTACACCTCCACATGTCACCACTTCGGCGCTAACACCAACCGTCTACACTGAATACATGCTAGGGCTGTCTCATACAGGACTGGTGTGCTGGTATTAGAGGGGGTACTTTTACGACATGTCGGCGGGTCTTCTGGTAAATCAGGAAAGTCTGCTTTTATGAAATTCAGATCCTTAAACTGATCCCTGCCCCAGTCGGGATTCGAACCTGGGTCCACTGGGACTGCAGGCCGCCTCTCTACCGATTCAGCTACCGCGAAAGATAGCCTAAGCCCCTGATCGGAACCATTTGGTAGAGCACAGTATTATCTCACAGCTCATATTCATTTTACTCTAAAATAACATGAAAATTATCCGGTGGAAATTTTAATATTTCTGGGCTGGGCTAAGCCCCCAATGTTTCAAGATCCTAAATATGCCCCTGATACACGCGCGCGGGCGCCCAAGCACTCACGCATGCAAGCATTTTCAATGTCTTCTCACTTTCCCTCCTCCCCTACTCTCAGTAACCCCATTCATTTACTAACAATTCATTCATCTTTCATTCTTCTAGTGTCTTCCTTCCACTTTTTTTTTTTTTTTTCACTAATTTTCGATTTTCTCGCTGTGCTCATTCGCATCTTATTTTTTCCCCTTCCCTATCTAGTTAGAAATATCACGTTCTTTCTTTGCCTCCTTTCTAAATTTATTTTAATTCGTTCATTTTTTTTTTCTTTACATATTCTCATGCGTCAGTTTCCTTTTCTCCTATATTCTCCTTCTTACCCTCCATCTTCTTCTGTTTTCTTGTTTCCTTCCCTCTCCTTTCGGGGCAAATCAAGATAACTTGGGAAATTCCTGGAACCTTTCTTCAGCTGCAGGGCCCTCAAGGAGTTAATTGAGAGAGAGAGAGAGAGAGAGAGAGAGAGAGAGAGAGAGAGAGAGAGAGAGAGAGGAATTGGAGAACAGAATCTATACGAAGAATGATTTAATTCAATTAACAAACGAAGTAAGTTCGCTTGAGAATGAGAAGTCTCATTGCAAGATATGGTTATAACAATGGAAGGAAGATGGAAAGAAGAAAGCAGAATAAAAATCTCTCAGTAACTCGTCATTATCCTAAAGTTATGTGGGTGCTGGTTATCTATCTATCTATTCCCAGACGCCTCAATCCCGTTCGGGGTGGCCATAAACAAATCGCTTTCACGTCGCCCTTTCCCCTACCATTTCACTGCCCCGCTCCCAACTCACACTCCCCTCTCTCATATACCTCTCCACCCCATCCCTTCATCTCATCCTCGGCCTCCCCCTTCGTCTCCCCCCCTCCATCTCACTCACATACACTCTCTTCGTCAGTCTTTCACCCTCCATCCTCTCCACATGGCCAAACCACCTCAGTGTATTCCTTCTAACGCTTCCTATCACATCCACATCCACACCACAAAGCTAATTTATATCCTCATTTGTCAGCCTTTCTCTCCATGTGACTCCACAGGCTCCTCCTAAATAACTCATTTCCACGGTTCTAACTCTTGACTTGTGTCCCTCCAACAACGTCCAAGCTTCACTTCCATACGTTAGAGTTGGTATCACAATACTCTCATGTAGTAACTTTTTCACATCCATGCTCACTTCCCTGTTTCTTATCACTGCTTTCAAGTAACCAGCAACTTTTCTTCCCTGCTGTACCTTTTCAAGCACTTTACCCTCTAAACCTCCATCCTTGCTCATCACACTACCCAAGTACTTAAACGTACTCACATTTTCCAATTCCTCACCATCCAACCTCGCTGTACATTCACTGACTTCACCTCTCTCAAAGATCATCACTTTACTCTTCCCTACATTCACCTTTAGATTCCGTTTCTTACACACTCTCCCAAACTCATCCACCAAGCCTTCCAGCTCCCCTTCGTCTTCACTCAACAACACAGTATCATCCGAAAACAACAGTACAGGGAGTTTCTAAACACTACCCTCTCTCACCAGGGCCACTCCAACATCCACTACCCTACCTTGTACCTCTTGTATTACCTCATCCATGTACAGATTGAACAACCATGGAGACATGACACATCCTTGTTTCAACCTAACCTTCAAAGAGAAAAATTCACACAGTTCACCATCCACACGCACTGCAGCCTTAGCACCATCATACATACTCTTCACAGCATTCAACATCTTCCCATCTACTCCATATATTCTTAATACTTTCCACAAGCCTTGTCTATCGACCCTGTCATATGCTTTCTCCAAATCCATGAAAGCCGCATACAACTTCTTTCCCTTCTCTAGAAACTTTTCCACTAAAGATCTATACTGATATAATATCTTCATATGCTTCTGTTGCTTTTAGCCATGGCGTATAGACTCAGAAAAAATAAGCAAATTATAATATTTGCACGTTCGCACGAAACCTCTCACCATGCGTACATCACAATGGGGAAGGGTTAATTCTTATCATTCTCCATCCAAGAAGGTCTGGTTTTATGGTGATCTTGTTGACCGCTGTAGTTCGAGATCCCTCATTCTCTTCACAGTTATTCCTCTTCCCTTCACTACTTTTTAAATTTCCTCGCCTCCTCCGCTCCAGCTTTTGCATCTCAGCGTTTGTCTTTCCTTTCCGCTTCATCGTCCCTCCCTCTTCTCTCTCCTCCCTCTTTTTCCTCATCTCTCTCTTTTATCAATTGCTCTCTGTCTCCTTCCTTTACCCCTTCCCACCCAAAGGCATTATTGAGGAAATAGTCGGGCTGAGGCGGAATGTGGAAACTTTGCCTGATATAATGCAGTTATGGTGATAGTGGTGGACAGGATGGCGTGTGTGTGTGTGTGTGTGTGTGTGTGTGTGAGAGAGAGAGAGAGAGAGAGAGAGGGGGGGGGAGGAGGAGTGAATAATAGTCACGGAGAGATGGGAAGGAGAAAGATATTAGCATAATCCTGTTTAGGAGAGAGGATTGGAGGTGAGAGTGAGGAAGCGATTATGAGCAGCAGAAAACGGTAATAAGGTGAAGGATAAGAACGGAAGATGACGAGAAAAAAGAGATGAGAAAGAATGTGAAATAGACAGGAAGAATAAAAGGAGTTAATATACAATATTTATGGAGGAGAAGTGGAATCTTTAAAGAATGTTAAGACTAGGAAATAAGAGATGGTAATTAAATACAGTAGACAATATGGAAAGTGAAGAGAAACTGTGGAAGACGTAGAGACGAGAACGATTATTAGACTAGAGAATGTTAAGATGTCTCGAAAATTATATATAGTGTTTGTTGGTCTTATGGTGTAGCAAAATAAGACTTAATTCCTGTGCTTTGTAATCGATAGAAAAATCTCTAAACTAATAATCTTGCAAATGTTTTATTTAGTATGATTAATAATTTCAATTCAGTATTTTTGCAGTTAGGTCCACTGTGCTTGAACTGATTATCTGAAGCACCAGTTAGAGGTAAGGACCTATATTTTCTCAAGCGTAACGTTTCTCCCATTTTAGGATTTCATCTGTCACTATACTATTTTTACCCCAACACTGCCACTTGTATCTCTAAATCCGAGTTGCAGCAATAGATTAAGGAGGGAAAGATAACAGCAACCACCCCAAAGGTTTGTTTTGTACTTTGTGTGTGTCTAGAGAGAGAAACATAGGCAATGCTACTCTGTTTCAACCCTCCACTTGACCAAGCACATACCTCCCACCTCCCTGCACACCTAATCATGCGCATAACGGCTCCCCCCCCCCCCTGTATGACACAGAGACATAAAGCTTTAAATTTTCAGTAGTTTATCCATGGAAATAATAAAGTTAAGCATATCTGATGAAAGTATAACCCGTGTTTCTTTTCATTTAGGTAGTCATTATTAATGATTACATAATAGGCACAGTCATGAAACTTCGTACAGAAGTAGACATTCATCCGATCATTTACCGTGCACAATTTCTGCTTCCTTGGTGTAACAGTTGCTAAGTTTTAATAGAAGAATGTATTTAAATAATCATTTTCATGAATTTTTGCAGTTTCACAACATTGTATAATCTAACCGCATTCTTACTACCAAAGGGCATTAGGAGGCATATTAACACATAATCCTGGAGAGTTTGAAAACTACCTGAAGTAGTCTGTGAGTCCTATCTTGGAAAGGAAAAAAAATACTTGTTTTCTACATTTTCATTATTAAAAACAAAAATAACAATGTACGGCATTCTCCCTATCAAAAGGTACCAGTTTGCTAAAAAAAAAAAATACAGCTATGAGAAATATGACTCTACAGTGAGTATTTTCTGAGTTCTGCCCGGAAACGAAATAACAATACCCGGCCAACCACCCTGCCACCTAACCCTACGGACGGACACCTAATGATCCCAGTGATAACAACACCCTCCTCTGACACTGGCAGGTAGAGAGTAATATATATATATATATATATATATATATATATATATATATATATATATATATATATATATATATATATATAATCACTTGAAGAGAAGGGGAAGGATGTAAAGAGAGTAATACTATCGACAAGTGGAAAGAAAAAAGCAGTCACTCCAAAGGTATATTTTATATTTCTTGTGTGTGCCTACGAATAGAAGAAAATGAAAGTCACTTGAACAGCAGGGGGAGGATGTAAATAGGACCATAGTTTTAAGGAAAAGGGAGGGACGGAAAAGAACAACCAGTCTGAAAGTATGCTATATATTTTGTGTGTGTCTAGGAATACAAGACACAGGGGCACTAGCGCATATAGTGTGAGAACATATTGTAAGATGAGGAATGACAAGAAGGAAAGATAAAAAGGAAGAAATACAACGTACAAAAAGCAATGCTTTAATGATAAAGTATAACCGAAGAAGCTTAAGGGGATAATAAGACAGAAGAAAGCCAGAGGGAAAAATTAACAGTAATGACGGTGTGTGTGTGTGTGTGTGTGTGTGTGTGTGTGTGTGTGTCGGGGCATGGGAAACTTCCAGAGAAAGAGCGTTTTCTGTGCAGACCAATATTAACACACTGTACCAAGCAGACTAGGGTGAGGGCGACCGAATCGTTATTCGCGGCAGTCAAGAAGGGTAGGAAGCGAAGAGATGGAGGAGGGACTGGAGGCAAGAAGGCAAGATTGTGTGTGTGTGTGTGTGTGTGTGTGTGTGTGTGTGTGTGTGTGTGTGGTGTCATTATTTCAAATTATATCAGATGAATATAGAACAAAAACTAAAAAAAAATCTCGTAGTACATGAATTGGTCTGAGCTATTCCTCCTATCTCTTGACTGAAATTAGAGAGAATCAAATATTTACTTACTGCGACAGAAATTTATTTATATTTTGAAATTACATTTAAGAACGAAGAAAATATTTGGATCTTTGAAGAAAGGGAATCCTTTATGGGAAAATAGTGATAGCGCGTGGGAAACTTCCAGAAAGAGAGAGTTTTCTGTGCAGGCCAATATTTACACAATGTGCCGGGCAGACTAGGGTGAGGGCGACCGAATCATTACTCGCGGCAGGCAAGAAGGGGAGGAAGCGAAGAGAAGGAAAAGGGACTGGAGGTAAGAAAGCAGGAATGGGAGAGGGGACAACTGAGTTAAAAAGCGTGGGGGGAGGAGGTGCTTGTAAGAAAGGATTGCGATGATAGCGCAGGGAGAAAAAAAAAAAAAAGTTCAAGATGGAAGAATGAAAATATGATAAAACTTAGGTGTGAGACTGAGGGAGTTATGTTTATTGGGTGAACATCTCGTGAAAACACAAAATAGTTATAGCAAACCTTTTTTTATGCAACTGATTATTGCTTTTCTTTCCATTACAGATGGCTTTACATTGAGTGACAAGCCAAATGGTTTCCTGTAAGCCAAGAAACCATTTACAACGCTGGGTGGTAACCATATAACAAAACCATACGTGCTTCCTACGTGTCAAGTGGGTTGGTGGAGGGTTAGTGCCCCTCCCTGTAAAACAAATAACTCAGAGTCAAATGGCCACCCCGTACGGAATTATGGCGTCTGGCAATAGATAGATAGATCAACAGTGTAGAGAATGTTTCTCATTCAAAATATAACTCTGCCGATGAGTTCCTTCTTTCCTTTTTGTGCCAAAACATTAGGAAACAAAGAGACTTTGCTACTGGCTTACTTCCTTAGGAAAGGAATTATTTGGTAAGCTTTCAGCAGTTGATCCTGCCTTTTTTTACACAATGAAATCAATGTTTACAGTGAATGGAAAACATGGAAGACAGAAAGGAAACATTTTCCCCCAGAATATTTAGGTGCAATGATTGTGCGTCGAGTATTGACTGGGTTGTGAAAGAATGTGGAGATCAAGGGAAGATCAGAGAAAAAGGTCGGTGAGCATCAAAAGGCAGGGAAAAGTGAAGGGGTTAGTGAATGCCGTATTTAACCGCTCCTGTCCAAAAGGCATATTTAGGATAAAATTAACACTGTGTAATAAACTTAAACCAATTTTTTGTTTGTTTATGTTGATTTTTACGCTATTTCTGATCAACGTCAGTGCGTACATTCCGAGTATGCTATTTGTTTTTGTGTAAATCTAGATCTGCAGGAATTATGCAACAACATATGTATTATACAAGGACAGGAACTGCAACTTGTTACCATTTCGAGATTGTTGAGAATGTCAAAGAAACTATATATATATTTCCGGGTGTACATTATAAATATAATTCGAAAATTAACAAATAGTAACATCACAAGGAATGCAGGGCACACTGATCTTGACTTTCTTCTACATCTGTGATGACAATCGCGCAACAATCCCCAAACGTAATCGCCCATCATGGCCTCATTCCACCTACCCTGATATCTGGTTTCCATCAGCAGAATGTCCTGGTGGAACCGTTCACTATATCCTTGGTGACTGCACCCAAATTGCTTTTGAAGAAATCAGGGTGGGAATGCAGATAGTATAACTTGATTGACATTCTTCCTCCAAGCCGGTGGAATGCGCCGACCAGGTCACTGACCAGCTGTGCGGAATCTAGTCTACCCTGCATGCCAAGAAAACCTTCCACAACCTCTCTGAAAGCATTGCAAGCGAGCCCATCATCGTCGGTCATATTACCCTGGAGTTCATGACTTGCAAGCATTCTTCGAACTTGTGGCCCAGTGAATATGCCAGCCGTCACCTTTGCCACGCTCAACTTGGGAAATATTGATCGGACATGCAGAAACGCATCGCCATCCTTGTCGATGGCTTTCATGAATTGTTTCACAAGACCAAGTTTTATGTGTATCAGCGGTAGCAATACCTACTCTCTGGAGATCAGAGGAGCTCTCAGAACGTTGCACGAGCCTGGTGTGAGACTCTCTCTGAGCGGCCAGTCTTTCCTTATGAAATGTTCTGCATAGCTCCAGCTGTCCCTCAAGCATAAAAAACATGAGTACTTCATAATTCACCTTGCATTCCAAGTAGGAACGAAATCATTTTGAAATCCCTACAAACCTCCCAGTTGTGATCTGAGTACTTGATCTTTGTCAGACAAATCTTCACAATCTCAAAGCCTCCTTTCAATTCCACAGAATGTGCAACTGGAATTGATGGGAGTTCATTGCTGTAATGCAAAAGTACAGCTTTTAGGCTCCTCACAGAACTGTCTATGAAGAGTTGCCATTCTGAGGCCTTATAATCCTCTCTCATGGCTTGGAACAAACCCTTAACATCAAGACAATAACACAAAGAGGTTTCTTCACAAAATTGGAAGAAGGATGCAAACCTGCCGTTGTGATTCCTATAACTCAGCTTGCAGCTGGGATCCAACAAGTTCCATTCACTTAGACGTGACGCCAGCAGCTCAGCATTGGACTTGGTGAGTCCTAAATCTCGAACCAAGTCATCCAGTTCTTGCTGATTGGGAAAGTGTGCAGTGTCTCCGGAACATTCTCCAGCATACGATTCATCATCACTTTCCCCTTCGTCATCGACGATGTTCTCATGGTCAGAGACAACTTCCATGTCCACAGGAGGGACAGGAATCGCCTATTCATCATTGTGAGGCACGGGAGAGATCGAAGAAGGCACCATTTATATCAACTATGCAAAAATAACGATCGTCATGGCGATTCGAAGACTCTCGTCACACTCTGGGAGCTGTGAAAGGCCTCTTCTTTCTCGCTCCTTGTAGCCAAGCTTCAAGCACAGAGTGACAGTTACAACAAGTGTGGTGTGGAGCCCAATCCTTATCTTGATTGCCCATTAACACGCAAAAATCTGCTTTGTATGCGCAAGCAAATTTAGTATCAAGGTGGATTTTGTGTTTGATCATCTTCGGTCCAGTACATGCTCCACATACAAAACAAAATATATCAGCTGACAGCTTGCAAGGACGTCTACTGGTCATTCTTATAAACAGGAACACCTTTAGGAACAGCTCAAAAACACATCGACCAGCCAAACTTTTTTTTTTTTTTTATAACAGAACAAAGGAAGGAAAAATAAATGAATGAAAAGAAATAATCCATACACCAGATTACTGGTGTCCTCTGTTCATAAAGTATATGTAACAGCTGTAGGTTGAAGTTTGGAGGGAAACAACCCTTGGGAAGCAAGTTCCAGAAGATGCAGTTCGGGGAATGAAAGAATTCTGATAGGCTGAAGTTCTGCAATATGGCTGAGTGACATTCCAGTCATGAGCGCTACCAGATGCCCGTGTAGCACGAGGGAAGGCATGGAGAGGTGGTACCATGGACGCAACTTCATCTGCCCATTTGCCATAGAAATATCTGTAAAATAATGCAAGGGAGGCAACATTCCTTCTTACTTGTAGGGGAGGTACTTTATTTGTAATGGCAGGGTTGGTAATAATTCTAACACCTTTGTCTAGTTGTTTAAATACAACCTCTCCACATCCATTCCACGAGGGTAAGCAATATTCAAGCTGAGAGCGTACATGACTCTTATAAATTATAGTTAACTGGCCGACGGTGAAGAAGTTACAGACTCTGTACAATAATCCAAGTTTCTTTGAGACGGTTTTATCAAGTGATCTAACATGAGAGGTCCAGCTGAGGGCATTGTTAATTGAGATGCTGATAATTTCAATACTTTTGGAGATGGGAATATTAGTAGCACCGAAGGTAATGTGCGAATCTGGCAATATCTGTCTATTAGTAAAGTGTATATATTTAGTTTTACTAGCATTAAATGAGACAAGGTTGTTTTGTTCCCATTCACTGATCGTAGATAGGTCTTGATTTATGGAGATGGCTGTACTAAGTTGAGAGGTAGAGATATAAGACTTTGTAAATGGGTGTCTGAGTGTGAATGAACTATGTAGTGTTGAGTCATCTGCATATTAGTGGATGGGATTGTGGGTGACAGATAAGAGATCATTCATATGAACCAGGAATAGGGTTGGTGCCAGAACTGATCCCTGCGGCACGCCGGCGTTAATTGGGTGGAAATTGGTATACACATCATCTACTTTTACTCTTATTTTCCTGTCACTAAGATATGAGGAAATCAAAGAAACAAAAGACGTTAGTCCATAGCAAGGGAGTTTGGACAGCAGGGAATGGTGCCATACTCTGACAGGTTCAGAACGGGGAGGTGTGAGTGGGTTAACTAATGAGGCTTTGATGAAACTGTGGTCGGAGGATCCAACTGGTGACAGTATCGGAGGATCCAAGTGTTGACAGTACCTCTATCCTGTATTGATCTGGATTTTTTGTCAAGAATAAATCCAAGAGATAGGCATTATGGTCAGGATTATCAGGTATTCTGGTTGGTTGCTTTACCAGCTGGGTGAGATTAATGATTTTTTTTTTTTTTTTATAATGAATGGAGGAAGGAAAAACAAAGGAAAAAAAATAAGCCCATGTGCCTAAAGGCATCCTTCATTCATAAATTACTTGTAACAATTGGATTTAAAATCGAGAGGATTAAATGTATGTTGAAAGCAACTCCCAGGAAGTGAATTCCAGAGAGTAGTAGCTCTGGGGATAAATGAATTTTTATAAGCAGAGGTTCTGCATTGTGGAGTAGAGAGCGTGAGTTCATGGGCGTTCCCAGCTGCTCGAGTATTTCGGGAGAAAATATGAAGGGGAGGCACAATTGAAACTAGTTCGTTAGAGCACTTACGGTAAAAATATTGATAAAATAGTGCTAAAGAAGCAACATCTCTACGTACTGATAACCGAGGAAGGTCCTACGTTATGGCAGGATTATTGATTAATCTAATAGCTTGATTTTGAATTTTGTCCAACTGCCTCAATGCAACCGCTGCACATCCACTCCACAGTGGTGAACAGTATTCAATCTGAGAACGCACATGACTTTTGTATAATGTGGCCATCTGCTCGTCAGTGAAGAACTCACGAACTCTGCACATAAGTCCCAGTTTTTTAGAAGCATTTTTACCAAGGGATTTAACATAAGCTGTCCAGTTTAGGCTGGGGTTTAGAGTAACACCTAGGATATCAATTGTAGTGGATATGGGAATACTGACATTTAAAATTATGTGAGAGTCTGAGAGATTCTTTCTATTGGAGAAATTAATGTGTTTAGTTTTCTGGGCATTAAATGAGACCATATTTTTTTGTCCCCATTGATTAATTTTAGAAAGGTCCTGGTTCAGAGAAATTGCTGTGTTTATATGGGAATTTATAATATCAAATTGTGTAAATGAGGTACTAAATGTGAAAGAACTATGAAGGGTCGAGTCATCAGCATAAGAGTGTATTGGGTTGTACGTGGCAGATAGGAGGTCATTTGCGTGAATGAGAAAGAGGGTGTGCGCCAAAACTGATCCCTGAAGTATGCCAGCATTTATGGAATGAAATGAGAATAAATTCCATCTACCATGACCTGTATTTTTCTACTATGAAAGTAAGAGGAAATTAGAGGAACCAGTGATGCAAGGCCATAGTGTGACATCTTAGACAATAAAGCCTGGTGCCATACTCTGTCAAATGCTTTTGAAATATCAAGTGCTTATGTGTGTGTTTTACCATGTTGGTCTATTGTTTTGTTAATCTGATGGGTAAGAAGGCAAAGAATATGTACAGTTGAACGTCCTGTCTAAATCCATACTGCCGATCATTGATCAAGTTACTGATTCCTAGGTGCTTGACTATGTGTTTGTTAATTAGCGTCTCAAAAGCTTTACCGAGAATGGAAGATATTGCAATTGGTCTATACAGTAGTTTGGTGGATCAGAAGTTGCCCCCTTTTTAGGAACAGGACGGATATTTGCTTCTTTCCAAGGGGCTGGAACAGCTTACACTCTAGACCAGCGTCATCACTCCTGGCAGAATGCAATAACCATTCAACATTATGTATGTTAAAATCGCCCAAAATGGTAATTTCGGTGCTAAGGGCAAGGTTAAGGTTACTCAACTGTGTGGATATGGAATCAAATACACTGGGTTCCGAAGAAGCATTGGGGGAGCGATAGACTACATAAATATATTTGGTAATATCTTGACAATTTAGCTTATACAATGAGTAATCAAAACTGGATGAAGTGAAGTTTAAAATAGTGTCAACTGCATATTGGGATTTGATATAACAGGTGCCGCCCATGTTACGGAAGTTTGTAAGGAAATGGTAACCGGGAAAACAAAATGGGGATATATCAGTAGAGGATGAGATTTGTGGTTCTGTGAGGTAAAAGGCCAAAAGGGATATACTCTGAAGGAAAAAATGAACCGAGTTTAAATTTGTGCTAAAGCAGTTGATGTTGGTGAAGAATAAGGCTGCACTTTCACCTATCCGCTAACGAGCATTACTGGAAATTGCAACAGTCGCTGCCGGCACAGTCACTTGATGGCGACCGGGAGGACCCTGTACCACCAGCCCTACCCTGCCGGTGGTGGCAATCCGAGGTACCACCTCATTTAATAGTAAAATGAAGCGGCCATTGCTAAAGAGAGTGAAAAGAAGGTGTGATATGGTATGGCATGTATTGTGGTGTAGACAGTTGAATGTAGAGGTATTAAGAGAGCATGCTGGCCTATTCTTTGTGAATGGAGGATGCCTTTGGGCACATGGACTTATTTTTTTTTTCACCTTTGTTTTTCCTTCCTCCATTCATTATCTATAAAAAAAAATCAATGCACTGAAAATGTTCAGAAAAGGGAGAGGGTCAGGAACAAGTCCTGAGGGCTGGTGAAACTGGAGCTCCTGCTCTCCCTATCAACAGCTTGCCATCCACCTCGGGAGTACTGCCCTGTTCGACTGGTGCTACAGTCTACTCCTCTTAGTTACATGAGACTAGCTTATCGAATGAACTCACTCGATCTGCATTGCATGACGCATTACTGGTCATATCAGGAACATCTGCATGGACACAGATGGTGTGTGTGTGTGTGTGTGTGTGTGTGTGTGTGTGTGTGTGTGTGTGTGTGTGTGACGTGGTAAGATACGTCAACCATTACATTGGCGCGCGGTAACAATACTGGAAATAAACAGCTGCCAATTGTTGACAAAAAACCAAGAGATACACAAACAAAACATACACCACTGGAATCAGCGTCGACAGCTAAGTCTAATAAGACCAAAAAAATGAATAAACAAATTCTTTGTTACCCACTGTAATCATCTGGTGGTAAAAAGAACGAAACACGTATGAAGTCGTCGGAACGAAAGAGGTTGAAGATGCGGGGAAGGAGGAGAGAGGAGAGGTCGTGAGTATGAGGAAATCGAGTGGAAGGAAGCTGTGGATTCTGGAAAAAAGAAAAGCTAGGCGGACGATCCGAACTCAGAAAGCTGCTTTGCTAAAATGCCCAGGAGAACTCGAAGCTTAGGACAGCAGAAATTCACTTGCTAAACTAACGGTAAACACCAGTAAGGTAGTGCCTATAGACTTTAATGATAAATACCTAAATATGAGCGAGTGAGTATTTTCTCGTGAATAGCTTTAGAGCTAGAAGTTAATATCCTGGAATGAGGTCGCCAATTGTCACGGGGTTTTTTAAAATAAATGCAATATAAAAGGATAATGTTCAATAATACGGAACAGCAGGAACAAGAATTGTCTTGCTAAATCAAGCAATGATTACTTTATGTCGGCTTGCTTCGCCGATTCTCTCAGAACGAGAATTTATAAACTTTCTCAAAAGTACACAGCAGAGACCAATTACTCACAATTGCTGTTTATTAGTACTGTTAGCCTCTGGAGAAAGTTACTTCACCCCTGACAATAAATAACTAATACTATTAATGATATCAGGTTCTTGCTGATGCATTAACTCCTAGAAGGCACAACTGATTTTAAGCTTAATACAACAAGACTGGCCTAAGTACCAGTTATGAATGGCAAAGCGTTTATGCAAGCTAGGAGCTATAAGGGAAATAAGCTTAATTATGGATAAATGAAACACGAGTTTACATTACATTAAGCTCAAAGAAAAAGAACTGTTAAATTTATTAATTACAAAGGAACAATTTCAACATTACAATTCAAAGTGAATTGAAAATAAAGAGATCACACTCACTCGCTCACTCAGAAACTAACCTCTTAAACCTAGGAAAATATGAAAAGGAAATACTGGTCAATGTAGCATATCACCAAGGAAGGGTGGGAGCCTGGAGAACTGTAGTCTAGAGGAGTCTGGGTGCTAGATGACCTCTCTCACTCTCACCACTGGAGCACAGAACCACACTCCGTCGCGACAGACAAAAGATGATTCAAAAATGATGCGTGTGGTAGGATATTGTATATACATGTACAGGCCAGCCGGAAGAAGGCGTGGCCAACGGTTGAGCCAAGCAGGGGCGAACAATAAAGAAACAATAATATTGCTCAGTAGAGCACTTAACCCTTTAGCACGGACTACTCTTCTTTATCATCCAAATTGGTTTGTTCTTATAGAACCTAACAATTTTGATCTAAAACTGAAAATTATGCATGTTTTTTTCAATTTTGCTACTCCAATAAGGAAATATGGCATGCCCATTTAAATGGGCTCTATGGAGCAGTCCCCCTTGGTGTGACTCTCAATTTTCATCACTGTGCATTGATATGATAAAATTTATTGATGGATCTGGATTAAATGAAAGAATTATGTGTTGAACCATCTCATTTAATAAATATTTGTTGTAAAGAGAGTAATTTTAACAAAAAAATGTATAGCTAATGAAATTATTACAAGAATCTGCTGCATAAATATAAAGTAGCAGTCTATAATAAGATTCATAGCAGTTAAAAAAGAATTCCAGGAAAGCTTACTCCTATATATTTTGAAGCATAAATTCATGAAACTGAGAAATTATGACTGTATATTATTTACAGGCAATACTAAGAGCTTTGACATAGGTTTTTACATCAGTTGACTGAAAAATACACATTCCTATTTCTTTGTGTGATACTCCACAAAGCACTGGATGTGCAGTGCCACATCACATTTGGAGCACTTAGGCTTCACATTCTTCTTACACACACCACACCGCCGTTGAGTATCTCCCATCACAACATAATGATCTGTTCTGTCGTAGCGTACATGCTCGGGTGAAGTTAGGGGCACAAGTCTACGAGGTTTCTCTGATGGTTTTAGCAGAACATTGACAATTTCCCTCAGAAACTCTAGCTGTGACACCTTGTGAATCTTTCTGTAGAGAATCCACCCATTTACAATTGAGCCATTCAGGAGAAAGCGGAAAAGAGGAAAGTACCACACTCGCTTCCTAAATGACACTCTATACTTTCCCCTAAATTGATCAAACAGATCTACTCCTCCCATTCCTTTGTTATAAAGCTTCACAATGTTTGGCTGAGGGATTACTACCACTTCTTTCTTCTTTTTTTTACCACCGTTTGCATTTGCCCATTGAGAGAGATGCACTGTCACTTCTGTTTGTTGCCACCCTAACATCGCTGTTGTCATTCCATGCACAAATAGCAATCTTCTTTTCTTTTTCCTGAAACAACTCTGCCTCCCCTCTCTCTTTTTTCTTGATGTCTGACACTGGGACATCCTTGACTCTGTCCTTACGAATTGTACCTGTCAGACTAATATTAGCTTCCTGGAAACTCTGGAGAAGAGGCAGTGTTGTAAAAAAGTTGTCAACATATCCACTGCTACCCTTAGGTACTGTTCCTTTGGCCAATGCATGGACTACAGATTCACCCACAGGCATTCCTTCCTCAAACCCAGAGTCTTTTCCTTCATACAAGCGGAAATTCATTAACATTCCTCCTTGTAGCATAGACACCAAAACTTGTAGCCAAATCTCACGGGCTTTCCTCTAATGAATTGTTTGAATCCATGTCGCCCATAATATGGTTCCATGGCTTCATCAATAGCCCATGTCATAGGAAGAGGTTGAGCGACATCCATGAAGAGCTTGTTGAAATGTTCAAAAAGAGGGCGAATCTTAAAGATCTTATCATCCGAAGGCTTCTTTGAGTTGTCCACAAAGTGCAGGCTTCACACAATCTCCTCAAATCGGTTTATTGTCATTCCACACTGAGTTACAGCCAGATTTCGGGTGTCCGCCTGCTTCGTCCAATACAGCCGTCGGTTTGGAACTGGGTTATATCCTGAGAGAAGAAAGATGCCAAGTACCTGATGCAGTTCTTCTTCGGTAACACATAAATCTTTCCCAAATTTAACTTGATGATAACGGTTTGTCTCTGTCTTGATCACCTCAATCAATTCTTTGTCCCAAAAGTATCTGAATATGTCCACAGGTGTAAATCCTTCATCTGCCCATTTTTCTACAATAGATGGTTTGTGTACTTCATGTAAGCTTAGGGCATCACCTTCATCACAGATCGGAAATTCACATTTCTTCCACTCATAAACAGGCTTTGAGCGTTTTTGCTTCTTTCTCCTTGGTGGGCCAACGTCTGCTACATGCTCATCACACCCAAACTCTTCCTGCTCTTCAAAAATTGATGCACCCCATGCAGAAGAAGGCTCAGTGCGACTGTTTCGGTTTGTCAGATTTATATGGGGGGGTTGTGCCAGAAGTCTTGCTCCCAGCAATCGGACATTTTCTTGCTCCACAACAGCTATATCCTCACTAGGGTCATCTACATCAGATTCTTCCCCATCTTCTGGAGGCTCCAAAGCAATTTCGATGCCTGTGGCATTTTCTTCATCAGGTAATGAAAACAGGTAGTTGACTGCCTCTTCAACATCTCTCAGATTTCTGAAAGAGAAAACACATGTCCATAAGAAAGTAAGCAAGAAAAAGGATCAGGTGTGTTACCCAGGAATACATTGTAATATTGAAAAAAGACCCAGTTATTATATACATTAGTAAAAGTAAAAATATATTATGCAACAAAATTTTTTTTAGGATCCTAAATATATATTCATACACATACTGACCCTTGGGGATAAGAATATATCAGATATAATCAAAATAAAGTAACACAAACATTAAAAGTGAACAAGTATTTTGATTCAAGTATTCTCCTTAGGCACCAGTGCCCTGACTGAGCTCCATAGAGCCCATTTAAATTGGCATCATATTTTCACTGATAATAAAAGTGACAGAATGTGGTTTTCCCTCAAATCAATAATTTCACACATTAAAACAAGTCTTTATGTGTCATTTTTACCATCACTCACTATAAGAAGTTCCATATGCAGCAATGTATAGACAATAACTTACCTATGTCCAGACATTTTGGTAGAAGCAATGAAATAGCTCTCCTTCCTTCCTTCATTAACTTGTTGTTTACAAAGTGAGTTAGAATATGAATCGTCAGCTGAGAAATGTTACGTTTTCTTTACATCCTGCAACAAGAAGAACGCAAATTCTCTGGTAAACTTAGATAAAATTAGTGTTTCTAAAAAGTAAAATTTCCGCCCATTTAAATGGGCTCTATGCGTTCGTGGGTTAATGACGTGCATTAGATCGGTCACTTTTGAAACAGTGACGAATGTTTTGAAAAAAGTATACCACCGAAATGGAGAGACAAGCAGTTAACTGAACGATACACAGTGAGTTTTCCACTAATAATTCGTGGTTTCTCACAAAAGGAAAATGTCGCGAATTTGATTCGTGACACATGTTACATAACATTACAGACTGCAGGAAAAAGAAAATATGGGAAAATCTTATCAATCCTTTTCTCTTTGAAGCCGTGCGCTTCATTTTGGAGAAAGCTGTAACAAAATGAAGCAAATTTCATTTTCAAATGACACAGTGAAACATCGAAGACAAGAGATAGCAGGAGATATCAAGGAAAAGGTGATCACCAAAGTAAAAATTCTCGCCTTTATTTTCGATCCAACTCGATGAAATTACTGATGCTGATCAATGTTCACAGACCAAGTTTTTGCAAAATATGTACATGGAAGCTCCATTGAGAAAGATTTCCTATTTTGTCGGGTAATGGAAACTACTTCCATGGCATAAAATGTAAAAGACTACATTTTTTTTTTTCTTTTTTTTAGGAAGCACAATTGTCAAGGCCAGTCCTGTTGGTAAGTGCATTCATGGAACCCCAGCCTTGCTTGATTCTACAGTAGATCGGGCTTTATGATGCTTGCCATGAAGAAGAATCCTAACGTGTCTGGAAAAAAACATTGTTTTCCTCCGAGAGATGCTGCATCAAAACCACTCCTTGAAAGGCTCAGTCCAACCTTGGCAAGTGTTATCAAAATCTCGAACTATGGCAAGGGTGGGGTGCTTACTACCAAACTGTTTCAGCAGTTATGTGGAGATCTGTACTCTAAGCACCAGGGTGTGATGGCGTTAAAGCTTTGTAGCCTAGATTTATATATATGTAACTCTTAATTCTTGTAATAGGTGAGTCTTGAGTTTTGGTTAAAGTTATTTTGGTAATTGAAGAGCAGGAGGAGTTAAAGATCAATACAGGGAGTTGATCTTGATTTATTATCTTCAGAGAAAGTCTAAGTTGAGCAGCGTATGTATTATACAGAGACTTAATATACTAAGTAAGTCTAGTTGGACACCTCTTCTTATTCGCTCTCTCCACTACCTGCCGATTCTATGGCCAGTCTTCTCTACTGTCGTTGAAGCTTCTAGAATACTGTATGTCTGTGTGTATGTACTGCTTCCAGTGCACGATCAACATTCCTTCACTTAAAGAGTTGCAAGCTAATATCCCGTTCCCACACCTTGTCTGGTGCTCTGTCTATCTATCTATCTATCCATCATGCTTTCTGTTATGATTTGTATTTATAATATGGAGTTCCTGACATCGCTCGGTCACGCAGCTGGCGGTCCTCCGACAGCAATCATCATTGACATAAGTTAATCTATTAATACATAATCTATCTATCTATCTATTGCCAGACGCCTCAATCCCGTTTGGGGTGGCCACAAACAAATCGCCTCCAAGTCGCCCTGTCCCCCGCCATTTCACTGCCCTGCTCCCAACTCACACACCCCTCTCTCATATACCTCTCCACCCCATCCCTCCATCTCATCCTCGGCCTCCCCCTCCCTCTTCCCCCCTCCACCTCACTCACATACACTCTCTTCGTCAGTCTTTCACCCTCCATCCTCTCCACATGGCCAAACCACCTCAGTGTGTTCCTCATAACGCTTCCTATCACATCCACATCAACACCACAACGCTCCTTTATATCCTCATTCGTCAGCCTATCTCTCCATTTGACTCCACAGGCTCCTCTTAAATAACTCATTTCCACTGCTCTCACTCTTGACTTGTGTCCTTCCAACAACGTCCAAGCTTCACTTCCATACGTTAGAGTTGGTATCACAATACTGTCATGTAGTAACTTTTTCACTTCCATGCTCACTTCCCTGTTTCTTATCACTGCTTTCAAAGAACCAGCAACCTTTCTTCCCTGCTGTACCCTTTCAAGCAGTTCACCCTCCAAACCTCCATCCTTACTCATCGCACTACCCAAGTACTTAAACGTACTCACATTTTCCAGTTCCTCACCATCCAACCTCGCTGTACATTCACTGACTTCACCTCTCTCAAAGACCATCAGTTTACTCTTCCCTACATTCACCTTTAGGTCTCGTTTCTTACACACTCTCCCAAACTCATCCACCAAGCCTTGCAGCTCCCCTTCGTCTTCACTCAACAACACAGTATCATCTGCAAACGACAGTACAGGGAGTTTCCAAACACTATCCTCTCTCACCAGGGCCACTCCAACATCCACTACCCTACCTTGTACCTTTTTTATTACCCCATCCATGTACAGATTGAACAACCATGGAGACATGACACATCCCTGTTTCAACCCAACTTTCAAAGAGAAAAATTCACTTAGTTCACTATCCACACGCACTGCAGCCTTCGCACCATCATACATACTCTTCACAGCATTCAACAACTTCCCATCTACTCCATATATTCTTAACACTTTCCACAATCCTTGTCTATCCACCCTGTCATATGCTTTCTCCAAATCCATGAAAGCCACATACCATAATATTCATGGTAATATTGCAATGATCCAGTAATATTACATTTTAATCAAGTTGTATATATAATTGAATATTTTTAAATTGGTTATTGTATTACATTTTATAAAATGTGTATGTATAATAGTAAAATGCATATATGCAAAAAAAAAAAAGTTCAAAGCTTATGGTAAGAGCTATTAATATTGCATATAGAGATAATGATACTGGTATACTTCTATATAATGGGTCATTCTTCTTCTTTTTTTAAATAAAAAAAAATCTGTATACAAAAATGTACACTTCATTCAGGGAGGTTAACTTGGATGCTTACTTTACCCCCCACTAAATACTGACTCCAAATTTGCAATTCTTGCATGCATTCTGTGCATTGCGAACAGCACTACTGCAAATACAATTCAGATTATAAAGATAGTAGGTGCTGGGCTATACACATAATATGGGTTGAAAATACTCAAACTCAAATCTTCCCAGGGCTTCATTGTTTCATTGATCAGTTGCATAGTTTCAAACTTAGGTGAAGTCAGCTTAATACTTGTGCTCATGTTTTAGTCCATATCAGGCAGTGGGTGGAAATGTTTCTGTGTATGATTGAGGATGGCGTAGTGCTTGATGGTGGATATGGACATGGTTGGTGTAAATACCGCACAGTAGTCTGGTGCTACGTATAATCCTGAGGCTGAAGTATGAGATGGTGGTATATCTGGACAGACTATGTAAACTGATGTGTTATGAGTGAAATAAAAATAATGTGAGTGTCCGATGCGTTGATGGTGTACAAGCTCATCTGGAGCAAAATTGAAGTTGCAATGATTATGAATATTGTGATTTCTTATGATAGCCATTTCACAAGGGACTGTATCAGTAGGCTGAAACGTGAAAATGTACACAGGACGAAGGTGAACAGCATGTAAGGATGTGTGGCACTTTCGTTCAATGGTTGATTCACTTGCGAAAGTGACAGTGTTCTGCCACTTGGAGACCATGATGAGTTCGGTGTCTGTGTTGATGTTGATGATGACCAAAGTGTTATTCTTAGAAGGGAAGGGATGTATTTCGTATACTGTGAACAGGTCGTCAGTTATGAATAGTACATGAACTACTACTGATGTTGGTGTTAGTGTTGCTTCTAAATATGGATTATATTGCATGAATTCCCTACTTCGGAACAAAGGCTTCAATTTATGTTTATGTATGCCTTGACTAATCATCTGACATAGCTCATGAACTGGAAGTATGTCAATCGTGATCTTGCCATCACCGGCATTCCAAATTCCTTGCATAAGTGCCCTGTAACGAAATCTAGTGTTGTCTAATTGTCTTAGAATTGTGTCAAAGTGTTCCGTGATGATGGAGAAGTGTTGGAAAAGTGTTATGTTACCTTCCATGTCATTTATTTTATCTACACTTTCAAGAGCTATGTTTTCCGCCTTTTTCAGATTTTTCACGATTGTCTTCATTGCTGAGTTATGTCCTGTGATGAATTTATCTTGGTATGTTAGTACCTGAGCTATTTTATTAATTTCACTGTTTATTTCTTGAAGATCTTCCTCTGTAGCCAATCCAAAAATGTTCCCAAGAACCGCACCACCCAGGTCGAACAAACCGCGCTTTTGGCGAGTACGTGTGATGTTGGTATTGTCGCTCAATACCTCCGTTCCATGAGATGGGAGATCATGGATCATGATGAGCATAGTTGACTTAGCCTGTTCTATTTTCCATTTCGCTAACTTCACTATTTCATCCACTTCCTTTGTGTTATGTGCTTGTGAAACATAGCCTCCTATCATGAAATCCAGGGTTCTCATGGGTCTTGCGATTTTTTTTTTAGATAAGAAGGTAATTCAGATAAGTAATCCAGACTTATTTCAGTACTCATGACATCTTTAACGATTGAATTCGTGGCCGTTGGAGCTATGAGGCATCCTTGCCATACTATGTGTTTGGGGTCTAAGTGCCCATATCCTCTTGCCATGTAGAGGAGAATCCAGAGCGTAAGTCCCTTCATCGTTACCTACCGACAAAAAATCTATTAATTACCTAATATGGTCATGCTGTGGTCGATGATAGTGATGATGTGCGTTACGGTTGACTAACGTAGAACAATAACTTGATTGTAATTTCATTTATAGAAGGAGTTTAAATCGATATTTAAATCTCGTAAATGATGTACTGTAGATTTTATTGGAACAGTTGCACCTATGTTTGATTGTTTGGTAAATGATCTTAATTTATTTTTGTAATTATTGTTGTTTTCTTCATTCGCTTCATGAGTTACGTTTGGTTGTTCGGTGGTATCCGAGGCTGAATAATTATTGGATAGTTCTCTTGAAACTCGTTATAAATGGTCAATATGAACTTGTTTCTCTTCGCCACTTGACAGTGACCTAATTAAAACTTTGTTTGCTTTTATGTTAATTGCTCTCTCAAATTTTGGGGATAATTTATTGTCTCTCGTATGAATGATACCATAAACAATGTCTCCTAAGCTGATAGGCGAATCTCTTGTCTTTTTATTAAATGCCTCCGTCATTTCTTCCTTGGACATCGTCAATTGTTTTTTGACTCTTTTGTGAATGTCCTGGAATTAACGTAAATGGAGTTTAGACTAATCATCGTAATTGTATATGGGCATACTGTCACCTTCTAGGAGCTCATATGGTAGTTTTTTATCTGTCCCATATATAATGAAATGTGGTGTGTCATCTATGGATTTATTTATAGATCCATTAATTCAGGCTTCTACTCTTGGAATCCAACCATCCCAGCTTCCATAATTTTCATTGAGAATGTGTTGTAGCACATCTAGTACTTTTTTGTTTTGTCTCTCTACTAACCCATTAGATGTGGATGATAGGCTAAAACGTTAACCTTTTTGATATTGTATTGTTTACATATTTATTGTAAGATATCAGAATTAAATTCTTCTCCATTATCACTTATTAGTACCTTTGGGGTAGTCTGTCTATCTATCTATTGCCAGACGCCTCAATCTCTCTCGGGGTGGCCACAAACCAATCGCCTCCACGTCGCCCTTTCCCCCGCCATTTCACTGCCCTGCTCCCAACTCACACCCCCTTCTCTAATATACCTCTCCACCACATCCCTCCATCTCATCCTCGGCCTCCCCCTCCCTGTCCCCCCCCTCCACCTCACTCACATACACTCTCTTCGTCAGTCTTTCACCCTCCATCGTCTCCACATGGCCAAACCACCTCAGTGTATTCCTCCTAACGCTTCCTACCACATCCACATCCACACCACAACGCTCATTTATATCCTCATTTATCAGCCTACCTCTCCATGTGACTCCACAGGTTCCACTTCAATAACTTATTTCCACTGCTCTCACTCTTGACTTGTGTCCTTCCAACAACGTCCAATCTTCACTTCCATACGTTAGAGTTGGTATCACAATACTCTCATGTAGTAACTTTTTCACTTCCATGCTCACTTCCCTGTTTCTTATCCATGCTTTCAAGGAACCAGCAACCTTTCTTCCTTGCTGTACCCTTTCAAGCACTTCATCCTCCAAACCTCCATCCTTACTCATCACACTACCCAAGTACTTAAACGTACTCACATTTTCCAATTCCTCACCATCCAACCTCGCTGTACATTCACTGACTTCACCTCTCTCAAAGACCATCACTTTACTCTTCCCTACGTTCACCTTTGGATTTCGTTTCTTACACACTCTGCCAAACTCATCCACCAAGCCTTGCAGCTCCCCTTCGTCTTCACTCAACAATACAGTATCATCTGCAAACAACAGTACAAGGAGTTTCCAAACACTACGCTCTCCCACCAGGGCCACTCCAACATCCACTACCCTACCTTGTACCTCTTTTATTACCCCATCCATGTACAGATTGAACAACCATGGAGACATGACACATCCCTGTTTCAACCCAACCTTCAAAGATAAAAATTCACTTAGTTCACCATCCACACGCACTGCAGCCTTAGCACCATCATACATACTCTTCACAGCATTCACCAATGTTCCATCTACTCCATGTATTCCTAATACTTTCCATAATCCTTGTCTATCGACCCTGTCATATGCTTTCTCCAGATCCATGAAAGCCACATACAACTTCTGTCCCTTCTCTAGAAACTTTTCCACTAAAGATCTAAGAATGAATATCTGATCTACTGTACACAACCTCTTCCCTTCCTAAAGCCTCCTTGTTCTTTTCCAACTAATTCCTCTGTTCTTTCTCTAACTCTGTCAATAAGTATCCTGCCATACACTTTTCCTATTATACTAAGAAGAAAATGCCCCTATGATTACCACTCACTTCTTTTTACCCTTTTCCTTTGGGGTAGTAAAGCGACATATTAGATTATCTATTATTGCCTTTGCTACTGTCTCTGCTGTTCTATCTGTAATTGGGGCTAAAATTACATAACGGGAAAAATGATCTGTTGCTACGAATAGGTATTGGTTATTATTGTATGATAATGGCATCTTGAGTAAATCAACAGCGACAACGTCCCATGGTTGATGTGGTACAGGGTAATTACCCATCGGTGCAGGTGAAACTGGGTATCCTTTGTGTTTTGCACATGATTCGCATCTGTCTATATGATTGTTTATATCTTTTCGTAATGTTGGCCAGGAATATAGCAACTGGGCTTGTTTGAATGTCCTATCCTTTTCAGGATGTCCTGCATGTGGACTATCGTGTATCGTTCGTAATACTTGGATTATCATGTCATTAGGTACTAATGACATTTTGGTTGTCCTGGGTTGATCTTGTATAAAGCATTATTGACTACTGTGAATTGTTTGAGTGGTACATGTAGTTTGGGTAATTGTATGTCATCTCTCACTTTCTAACTTGTATATAACTTTAGACCATACTGGGTCAAGTCTTTGTGCTTTTGCGATATCATCGTGGTTTGGGATATTTCCTTTGAGATCTAATGCCACGACCTGAATTGTGTTCGGGTTCCTAGATAATGCGTCGACTACTAGATTAATTTTGCCTAGTTTATAATGAATATGTACATTGTAATTTTCGACTGTACATTTCCATCTTGCTCTCCTCCCAGAGAGGAGTTTTTCTTTAAACATACCCACTAGCGGTTTATGGTCGCTGAATAAGTGTATTTCGTAACCATATACCAAATCTCGAAACTTTTTTAATGCTAAAACCACTGCAAGTGCCTCTAAGTCTGTAGTGCAATAATTTTTCTCTGCACCTTTTATTTGTCTGCTGGCAAATGCAATTGGTTGATTCTGTCCTCTTTTATCTTCCTGCATCAGTACAGCCCCTAATCCTTTAACTGATGTATCTGTACATATAATAAATGATTTTGTGAAATCCGGGTGTGCCAAACAAGGTGCATTTTTTGGTTTAATTTTTAAATTGGTAAATGCTTGTTTTTGTTCTTCCCATTGGAATATAGCGTCTTTTTTAAGTAGTTGGAATAGAGGAAAGGCTATATGAGAGAATTGTGGTACGAATGACCTATAGTACCCAGCTAGACCTAAAAATTGTCTAACTTCGTCATTCGTAGTGGGTTCGGGAAAATCTCTCACTGCCTGTATTTTGTCATCAGTAGTGTGAATACCATTAGAACTTAATTTGTGTCCTAAGAAATTTATTTCCGTAATGCAAAATTTGCATTTAGAAAGCTTAATTTTTAAACCAGCATCACCAAGCTTTTGTAAGAGGAAGTCTAATTTCTGGAGATGTTGTGTGATATCTTTTGTTGCGATTATAATATCGTCAAGATAAACAAATATTCCTTGTCCTAAAATTCCGGACAATACGAAATTCATAAGACGCTGGAATGTGCCCGGGGCTGTCCTCAGTTCCATGGGCATCCTTCTATACTGATACTGTCCTCTATTTGTGGAAATTTACGTTATTCCTGATCTACAGGAATTTGATAATAACCACTTACCATTTCGATCGTGGAAAATACATTATTTTCTGTTTCAATATTCTGTAGGATGTCGCTTAGCAATGGCATGGGAAATCGGTCTGGGATTGTGTGATTGTTTAGTTTACGGTAATCTACTACCACACGCATTTCTCCATTTCGTTTGGGCACGAAGAATATTGGGGCATTCCACGGGGAGACTGATGGCTCAATAATATTTTAACATTTCATCGACATACTGGCTTGCGAGTGTATGCTGAGATTGTGGGATCTGGTAGGCCGGTATGAAAATTGGTGGTATATCTGGGTGCACATTAATCTTGAGATTAATCAGGTTAGTACACCCTAATTATTTTCCGGGTAATGCTACGGTGTCCCTGTGTGTTTCCAACAAGGTTAACAAATCATTTTCTTCATCAAATTCACCTGAGTGAATTAAATTCTCATTTATGCTTTCTCTATCCGTAGATTTTATCTCACTTCTCGCTCCAGCTACAACTATTTCCTTCACAGGGGCGAGACATTTTTCAATATTAACTATGCAAGTCCCCTTTTTCGACTGTACTTCCTCATTCATGTGATTAATTATGATTATCTGAGTTTGCCCTTCGTCGTTCGTCTGATATAATGCGTTTTCTACTGATAATCCCTTTACTGTACATAATTCTTCTAAGACAAGAACAGTAGGCTACTATTTCGTAACTTGCTCTTTATGGTAACTTTCATATAGGAGTTAGGTGGTATAACCAAGTCATTGGTGAGATGGGCGGGAAAAACTGATAAATCAGTACTGTTACCTGAGTTTCTAATCCTGGAGGCTGATGGGGGGGGGGGTGATGTGAGTGAATCTATACACTCATCTGTTTGTGTATGTTTGTTTAAGCTTTTAATATTACCAATTCTTTTTGGTTCTCTTTTACTAATCGGTGAGGGCTCTGATGGTATTTCCTCTATGAATTCATTGTCAATGTCTATTCCATTTATTTGTGGGAGTAAAGATACTTTCTCTGTTCTCATGCATCTTAAGCCCAGTAACATATGAGCTTTAATTGCTAAGTTTTCAACGATATAGAAAAATGCAGAGATTGGTCTTGTAGTCTCTGTGAAACTGATGTTTAACCGTATCATACCTTTTACTGTGATTTGTTTTCCATCAACTGTATATCAGTCTAAATCAGATTCTTCCAGAAAAGTTACTTTCTTCTTATTTCAAAAAATTCTATTTATTTCTTCTTGTGTTATTAAGTTCACTGGAGAGCCTGTGTCTAAAAATAAGGAAAGGTTTTGATCCTCACATACAGCTGGTATCAAGATACACTCATTTCCCAACGTGCCTGCTATGTGAATTGTAGACTTACTTTTCTTTACATTTGTTCGTTTTTTGTCATGACTTGGTCTTCCCCCGATTTGAAAAAAGACACTAATTTTTCTACTGTTTTGCGGTTACTGGTCCAGTGTCCTTGACACCAATGATGTCTACAGAAAGGGCCAAATCCTTGTGTCTTTTGTCTATCCTCTTTTGTTTTGATAAAGCATTCATTCCTAGTGTGTCCTGGTTTTGCACAATAATGTCAGAATGGACCTATCTCTTGACTGTGATCTATGAGGTGGCTTCCCATATTTAGTGGTGTCTGTGGCGCGAGATCTGCTTGGGCTGAGCGGAAACTTACGAAACTGCCTGTAGCCTGGTGTTTGTGATCGTACCCTTGACATGTTTAGTTGTTTGCTCTGCCTGCCTTCGGTTCGCGATCGATTGTGTTCTCTGTTTGGGGTCGTTGTAGTTGTTTTCACAGCTGATACTGTCTCAGGTACTCCCATTCTAGTAGAATGTGATTGTGTTTTGATCATCCCTGCTTTGCTACTCTGCATCTCTACCTCATTCATTAAGTCTAGTAAGCATATGCCTGGGGTGTACGCGATCGTCTTGGTGATCTTAACCCGTCACGTCCCGAGCTATTTCGCATCTCCGACACCCCCAATCCCGAGCTATTTTGGATTTTTTTTTTTCTTTTGGCTAAAACCTCCGCTTTTGGTGAGAAACATCGAAAATTCATAGAGAAATCGCTCACCTGAGGTTTAAAATACTCGATCCAGGTAGCAGTACCTCTTTACCTTACTGTTTTTTTTTATCAGGCTGGCTCCAAAGAAAACGAGTTCTATGGGAGAGAAACTATTTCACACCACTCATAACAGGTATTTATTTATTTATTTGGTTCGAATTTATATGTAGAATGAGAGTTTATTGGTTTTCAAACAGTAATATAGGCATTATAAGCATTTTCACTCACTAACTCATCAACATACCTGACTTATTTTTACCACATTACCTGATCATCATTTCTGACTGTTTCTTTCTCAAATGCTATGTAAACACTGTCCTCCACATTATCATCGATTGGGGAATCACTCTGGCCCTGAATGTCTTTATTGGCCAGGTCACTGGTAACAGATGAATTGCTGAGACAATGGCATGCGGGGGGGGGGGAGGTCATGCAGGGTAAGGCATTGTCCCTGCCTGGCATCTTTTAGAGGAATAGAGGAAGGTGTCCCGTGTATACATACGAAAAATCACGCGCAAAAATTGAAAATTGTGCAAATTAGGGACCTTGCAATTGCACGACATACTGGTACATCGACGGGTCTAGCTGTGACAAAATGTTGCAATGTACCCATACATTGACGGGATGCCTCGGGTTAAGGGTTCTATCAAGTAATTTACACAAGGCAGCTACATAACCAATGACGTCCATGACGAGGTCTGGAGAAATCTTTCCAAATCCTGTTATCCAGTTTGAGTTTTCTAAGGTAGGTAATAATTTTCTTTTGATCATGGAGACATCAGCAGTTATTTCACTGAGCACATGATTTGTAGTGTGCTCCCTTACAAGATCTACAATCTTATGTAATTCTGGGATTATACCTGGCAAGAAGTCCATACCTCCAGAAAATTTCTTCAAAAATTCAGTTTTAAATTCATCATATGTCTTAGCCTTGAGGAGCTTATCTGACCTTAGCAAGTCTCCTGCCGGACATTTTTCCCCACTAATCCAAGAAGAAAAAAATAGCAATTTGCTCTTGTTCATCTTTAATATGTCTTTTGATGAAGATCTGTTTGCACTGATTGACCAATGAAATGACGTCATTGCGGTTCTTTTCTGTGCCAGAGAATTTCGGGGCAGTTTTATCCTCGTGATAAACTAATATCTGAGCTTGATCTGTGGTGTTCTTTTTTACTGGTTGCTCTGTTAATTTAACTTGGACTTGTTTATTGTTGTGTGAGGGAATAGTGGAATAGATTTTGCCTGAACGATGAACCGTGTTAAGTATATTTTCATAGGTATGCAAGTCAGAGACAAAGTCCTCACTCGCTCCATCAGAGGGGGTTTGCCACTCATCATCTAGAGCTGATGTATTTTTTTCTTTATCTTTAGTTTGTAGTGAATTTTGTACGATGGGTGTGTTGCCCTGGTGCTCTCCTAATTGTGTATCGGCAGTGGGTGCTAACTGTGTATCATCTGGTATTAACACGGGTGGGGACGAAAATATTCCTGTCGTATCACTTAGCCAAAAAGAATTCATGTTGCTAAGGTATGATGTTATGAAATACGTCTTTTGTTTATGTCCTTACTAAATAGATGAGTAAATGAGTTGTAATAAATGATAGATAGTGAGTGTATAAGTGTACTGTATATATATAAATAAATAAAGGAGTTGAATATACCTAATTTTAGCAGTGAGAAAAAATGAGTAAGTATAATTACACCCACTTGATACAGATCGGAGAGGCATGTCGAAGCAAATGTCGATCTCGGAAGATAAATGCAGAGTTGAATGAAGATCTCCTCTCGATAATACTAGGGCTGTGTTGATGGACGATATTACTCAGGAAATTCCATGGCCTGATGAATGTAGTGGTTAACACAGGTGAACCTCACAATAGAACGTCGAATTCCCACTCAATACTATGGAAATAAATGAGTATGAGTTGGAGCTATGTGAATAATGAGTAATGAGTAGTGGGTGAGAAGTGCCTGGTGTCAGTCACACGTTGATTGGCGTGGCGTTGTCTCAGCAAACACGCATGGTGATGTCATCTCAGCATATACACATGGTGACGTCGGCTTCCCACACTGGTAGCTGTGGTGAGTAACTGAGTATCGATGAGTAACCTGGGTGAGGAAAGATGAGTAAGATGCGTTACAAATGTGGCTCTGGTGTTTTCCCGTGTGTCTTGACCTTTGCATCAGCGATGGAGGTAGGCGGGAGAGTGTGTTGGGGTTTTTAGTGCTTGTTGCTCTGGTCTTTCTTTTCCTTTACTTGTTTTGTTTTTTATTCTTCTAACTGCTGCTTGAATTTGCGTGAAGATTATAGAGTTGTCATGTAGACTTGTTATTTGTAGTTAATCGTAGAGCTTGTTGATCCTCACTCGTAACTCGTCGTTGCTACTGTAAGCTCGTAGACTCGTAGACTCGTTCTTCTTCTTGTATACTCGATTGCTTGATCGTAGAATTGTAGTAACGTAGAAGCAGCTGTAGAACTGGAGCTGACAGTTTCGCCTGCTTTTGTGGAAATGATGTTTCGTAGACATAGAGTCGATCGTTACTGCCACCATTTAATGTTAAAACTTTGTAGCCAACATTTATATATATGTAACTCTTAATTCTTGTAATCGGTGAGTCTTGAGTTTTGGTTAAAGTTATTTTGGTAACTGAAAAGCAGGAGGAGTTAAAGATGAATACAGGGAGTTGATCTTGATTTATTATCTTCAGAGAAAGTCTAAGTTGAGCAGCGTATGTATTATACAGAGTCTTAATATACTAAGTAAGTCTAGTTGGACCCCTCTTCTTATTCGCTCTCTCCACTACCTACCGATTCTATGGCCAGGCTCCTTCTGAGCTCAAAATTCCTACATTCTCGTGTAACAGAGGTCGTGTCACGTGTGCTCTACTGTCGTTGAAGCTTCTAGAATACTGTATGTCTGTGTGTATGTACTGTTTCCGATGCACGATCAACATTCCTTCACTTATAGAGTTGCAAGCTAATATCCCGTTCCCACACCTTCTCTGGTGCTCTGTCTATCTATCAATCTATCTATCCATCATGCTTTCTGTTATGATTTGTATTTACAATATGGAGTCCTGACAATGGCTGTCTAAAGGAAATACGTTTGCAAGGGTTCAGGAACTATATGACTAATTTCATACCATTCATGAAGCCCAAGGGAAGAAGGACCATTTTCCAATTATGACACCTAGCATCAAAGCAAATATAGCTTACTTAGTTGAAACACTTGATACACTGAACAGTTTGAATACAAAGCTGCAGGCTGGGGAATCCAGCATTATTAGTTACTGTGGCCACAAAAAGACATTCATAGAGTGATATTTCACCAACTGTGTGAAACCTTTGATGATGAGTCCATTAACAATAATCTGAAAACAGATATCAGAGAACATCAGAGTGCTCTTGATAGTGAATTCAAGCACTACTTCCCAGGAATTACGGACATCATTGAATTCTATGTCGCAAGGGACCCATTCATTTGGGAAGTGGACAATGTTCAGGAAGAAATTCGAAGAAATTATTTGAGCTACAGTAATTAATAATTCAACTATGAAATCAGAATTTCCCGAGCTGAATCTTATAATTCTGGATCAAAGTACTTCCTGTCTCCTTGTATAGGGAAGATCTCCGTTGTAGCTCTTCAAGCTCTCATTACATTTCTGTTGACTGTGTGAGTCTGCTGGCAACAAACACAAAAAAGCACAAAATATGCTGGATAGTGATGTAGATCTGTGACGTGCTGTAAGAGTCACACCACCTCAACTATCAGCATCAGCTGCAAAGAAAGAAGGTCAAGTTTCCCACTGATGTAGAGCAGTTACAATGCTGATGCCCCCCAAAAAAATCCATGAAAATTTGTTTTGGTGGGTGAATATTGTTACGTCTGCATCCCCACACTTCCACAGGCTCCAATAGCAGTAGTTCAGTATAGGAAGGACGTTGCCCAGTGAATTGTTCTTCCTATGGTCAGTCTTTCGGTGTACAGCACACAAGATCAGCTGAGGCGAAAATAATCACTGACTTCTTAATCCGCTGCATGCGGGCTATTTTTAGCCCTATGGGTCACCCCAGTGCCGGCCATTTTTCGACCGTTTGTTTTTTAGCTAAAATGATAGATTTTGATGTGGAAACAACGAATTTCTCCATTAAAATGCTCACCGAGGCTCGGAAGAGAGTTTTATTGAGTCCTGCATACTCGTGTACGGGTATAGCCGCTCTCTCACGCTCACCACGTACGTGAGAGAAAGCCGTTTTCTATGTAAGGTATACTCAGGTATTTATGTTGGGAAGGTATAATAATGTTCAGTACACTTTTCTGATTACTTATTACTTGAGCATCTATCAAAATTGTGTGTCTTTCTCACTGTGAATGCATTATCTTACACTTACTTGAAGATAGGTACAACCTGACTTCATTACATACAGTCCTGGCATTTACAAGATGGTATTTACAACTTGACTTCACTATGTAGTCCTTACACTTACTACCCCCTGGGGGTAGGGGGGGTTTTCAAGAATACTCCCCCAGTATCCCTGCTTGTCGTAAAAGGTGACTAAAAGATTTGGCAGAGGGTTAGTGCCCCTCCCCGGAAAACAACTAACTAAAAAAACAAACAAGAAGCCTCGGACAAGGACTGACCTAACGATGATGACCCAGGACCAGACAAAAGACTTTGTAATGGCTACATGGAATGTAAGAGGAGCGAATGATGAGGTGAAAGAGAGAGATTGTCCAGTTGCTTGAGGGTACGAAAGTGGATGTATGTGGAATAACTGAAACAAAATGGATGGGAGAAAGTGTGAGAAAATGGGAGTATGGATGGGGTATATGTGCAGGAGTAGGTGAGAATGAGAGGGCAAAGGAAGGAGTATGTATAGCTGTGAGTAAAAGATGGAAGAAGAGCATAAGACAGTATGGATCAGTTGGGTCAAGGATTGTGTGGGTAAAGTTGAAAGTTGAAATACAAATGTGGGCGATTGTGTGTGTGTATGCACTAACGCAAGATCATGCTAGCAGAGTGAGAGAAGAGTTCTGGACAAATGTGGAAGTGTGCATGGAAAAGTTTGGAAGGAATGAGAGAGTGTTTTTGATCGGTGATATGAATTGTAAAGTAGGGAATGTGAAGGTGGATGGAATAGTTGGTGAGTGGGGTGTGCCTGCTGAGATAGACGAGAATGGCAGTGCATTAGTGGAGATTTGTGCTGGGAGGGGGTTGGTGATAGCGAATACCCTCTTCAGGCACAAAATGATCCACAGGTATACATGGCGAGTGATGAGAAGGGTGGGTGGTGAACTGAATGAAAGGAAGGCAATGATTGATTATGTGTGTGTAGATGAAAGGATGCGAAGATGTGTAATGGATACAAGAGTGTATAGAGGTTGGGGGAGTGGACTTTCTGACCACTACTTGGTGGTGGCCAGAATTAGGATCCAAGTAAGATGGAGGAATAGAGGAAGGGAAAGACGAGAGGAAGGAGTAGTTGCAAGGAGAGTGGAAAGGTTACAAGAGGATGAGAAAAAGGCAGAGTATAACAGAGAAGTGGAGGAACGATTGGGCAAATATGAATTGGAGCAGATTGGGGACGTGGAAGGTGTGTGCAGGATATTTACAGAAGAAATATGTGCAGCATGTGATGTGGTGTGTGGGAGGAAAAGAAGACGGAGGGGGGGTGCAAGGAACAGAGTGGTGGACTGAAGAGGTGAGACAGGCTGTGGCACAAAAGAAATCATACAATGAATGGATGAGAAATAGGGTCATGGAAGAAGTTGAGAGGCAGAAGAGAGAGTTATATGCAGAAAGAAAGAGATGAAAAGATTAGTAAGAGAGAGTAAGAAGAGAGTGGATGAGGAATTTGGAAGGAATTTGAGTGTAAAGTGGAGAGACTGTAAGAAAATGTTCTGGAAAGAGGTGAAGAGAGTAAGACAGGGTGGAAGTGAGGTTAGCAGGGGAGTGAAAAATAAAAATGGTAGATTACTAGTGGAGAAGGGAGAAAAAGTGAGCAGATGGAGAGAACAATATAAGGAATTGTTGAACATACAGGATGGAAGTAATGCGAGTATAAGTGGGTGGGGAATGGCTGGGAGAAGGAGGGAGGTGAGAAGACAGGAAGAAATCAGTAGAATAGAAGTTGTGGAAGCAATGAAGAAAGTTAAATTGGGGAAAGCCCCAAAAATTGATGGAGTGTGTGGTGAAATGCTGAAGCATGGGGGAGAGATAGTAGTAGAATGGATGTGGAAGATGTGCAGATTGGCCTGGAAGGAAGGTAGAGTCCCGGAGGATTGGAAGTCAGGAATAATTATTCCCTTGTACAAAGGAAAAAGGGAAAAAGATGTGTGTGGTAATCAAAGGGGCATTTGTCTTCTTAGTATAATAGGAAAAGTGTATGGTAGGATACTTATTGACAGAGTTAGAGAAAGAACAGAGGAATTAGTTGGAGAAGAACAGGGAGGCTTTAGGAAGGGAAGAGGTTGTGTAGATCAGATATTCATTCTTAGATCTTTAGTGGAAAAGTTTCTAGAGAAGGGAAAGAAGTTGTATGCGGCTTTCATGGATTTCGAGAAAGCATATGACAGGGTGGATAGACAAGGATTGTGGAAAGTATTAAGAATATATGGAGTAGATGGGAAGTTGTTGAATGCTTTGAAGAGTATGTATGATGGTGCGAAGGCTACAGTGCGTGTGGATGGTTAACTAAGTGAATTTTTCTCTTTGAACGTTGGGTTGAAGCAGGGATGTGTCATGTCTCCATGGTTGTTCAATCTGTACATGGATGGGGTAATAAAAGAGGTACAAGGTAGGGTAGTGGATGTTGGAGTGGCCCTGGTGAGAGAGGATAGTGTTTGGAACTCCCTATACTGTTGTTTGCAGATGATACTGTGTTGTTGAGTGAAGACGAAGGGGAGCTGCAAGGCTTGGTGGATGAGTTTGGGAGAGTGTGTAAGAAACGGAATCCAAAGGTTTATGTAGGGAAGAGTAAAGTGATGGTCTTTGAGAGAGGTGAAGTCAGTGAATGTACAGCGAGGTTGGAAGGTGAGGAATTGGAAAATGTGAGTAAGTTTAAGTACTTGGGTAGTGTGATGAGTAAGGATGGAGGTTTGGAGGATGAAGTGCTTGAAAGGGTACGGCAGGGAAGAAAGGTTGCTGGTTCTTTGAAAGCAGTGATAAGAAACAGGGAAGTGAGCATGGAAGCAAAAAAGTTACTACATGACAGTATTGTGATACCAACTATAACGTATGGAAGTGAAGCTTGGACGCTGTTGGAATGACACAAGTCAAGAGTGAGAGCAGTGGAAATGAGTTATTTAAGAGGAGCCTGTGGAGTCACATGGAGAGACAGGCTGACGAATGAGGATATAAAGAAGCGTTGTGGTGTGGATGTGGATGTGATAGGAAGCGTTATGAGGAACACACTGAGGTGGTTTGGCCATGTGGAGAGGATGGAGGGTGAGAGACTGACGAAAAGAGTGTATGTGAGTGAGGTGGAGGGGGGGAGAGGGAGGGGAAGGCCGAGGATGAGATGGAGGGATGGGGTGGAGAGGTATATGAGAGAGGGGGGTGTGAGTTGGGAGCAGGGCAGTGAAATGGCGGGGGACAGGGAGACGTGGAGGCGATTGGATGTGGCCACCCCGAAAGGGATTGAGGCGTCTGGCAATAGATAGATAGATAGATAGATAAGGATGAATGTTTGGAGAATGAAGTACTTGTAAGTGTACAACAGGGAAGAAAGGTTGCTGGTTCAATGAAAACAGCGATAAGAAACAGGGAAATAACCATGAATGTAAAAAAGTGACTGCATGATAATATTGTGATACCATCCCTAACGTATGGAAGCAATGCTTGGATCTTATTCGAAAGGACACAAGTCAAGAGTAAGAAGAGTGGAAATGATTATTTGAGAGGAGCATGTGGAGTTACATGGAGAGACAGACTGACAAATATGGAAGTAAAGGAGCGTTGTGGTGTGAATGTGATAGCATGAGGTAGAAGAAACACATTGATTTGGTTTGGCCATGTGGAGAGGATGGAAAGAGAGAGACTAATGAGGAGAGTGTATATGAGTAAGGTGGAGGGTGGGAGAGGGAAGGGGTGGCCGAGGATGAGATGGAGGGATGGAGTGGAGAGGTATTTGAAGAGGGGGGGGATTGAGCTGGGAGGACGGTAGGGAAATGGTGGGTGACATGGAGGCAGTTTGTTTGTGGCCACCCCTTATGGGATTAAGGCATCTCTCTCTCTCTCTCTCTCTCTCTCTCTCTCTCTCTGTCTACAGAGGTGGGCACCCGGTACACAAAAAGTACCGTCAGTAACGGTACCGGTACTTGCCGAAAATTATAGTCACTACCGGTGAGGGTACTAAAAAAAAAAAAAAAAAAAAAAGTACCGAGTACCGACTCGGTACTCGTTACTCGGTACATGAATATCAGTAACGTAAACTTGCTCGGTATTGATTTTTTTTTTTTTTTTTTTTTTTTTTACCACACTGAGGACCTATAGAGTCCGGTCTTGTCAGCAGAGCCGGACTTGAGAACAGATGAAATATGTTGTCAGACAATTGCCACGGTCACATTAACACTGGGGTGACTAAAGCATAAGGTTTTGCGACCGTTCAGTCCTTTACTATCAATACATAGATCGCTGAACTTTAATCGGCCAATGTACTTCACATTCTTATACACCTAGTTTAGTGTTTATCAAAATAAACACAATTTTATGACTACATCGTGTCATTACATGCACAATAATCTGATTAATAACTGCACAGTGCGCTTCAATTTTCTTTTCCAGTGTTGCCCTTGAGGAAAATGACCACTTCAAAATGATAGTCACTGAGTCCCGCCCGTTTTGGTTTGAGCACGTCCTTCCCCAATGAAAACAGACGTTCCACAGCAGCACTGGATGGTATTGGCATGTTATAAGTTACAAATAAGTCTCTGAAAACCTTGCAAGGAAAGCAGTCGGGTTGATTTTATGTTTCTGGGGTTTCTCCAAAAATTCCTTTACTAGCTTTATCCCAGTCTCCCTTTTCTTTCTCCATTTTCCATAGAGGGGTTCGAAAAACTCTTCCTTGACGTACTGCTCATCATCATCATCAGTGGTGCTGCTCTCTGCGTCCTCTTGCTTGCTTTCCAGTAGTGACGCCATCTTCTCCACCCTCCTCATTTTCTCTATGTCGTTGGAGGCAGACTCAGGTAATCACGCCAATCACGATAGTTTGAATCGGGGATGAAAGGCAACAGCAAGCAGGCATTCAATGTCCTTGAAACGAGGGCCGAACCTGCCTTCCACATCCCCAATTACTGCGTTCGCTAGAGGTTAGCACACCGTTAATGGGCACTTTCCTTCACCTCTTAATTTCTTGAGGCACATGGGCAGGGTCGGCAGCAGCACTCCCATGTAGGCCTTCTCCTCACTTTTTTTTTTTTTTTTTTAGCACACGATGCGTGAATATAGATAAATAAAATGTATCCGTACCGAGTATCGACAAATTATGCTAAAAAATGTACCGTCGGTATTAATTTCGTTACATGGCAAAAAAAAAAAAAAAAGTAGTGTCTATTGCTACCGGTACTCGAATTGTAACTCGGTACTTTTGTGCCTCGGTATTGCCCATATATATATATATATATATATATATATATATATATATATATATATATATATATATATATATATATATATATGTATATATATATATTATATGTATATAAATAGATAGATAGATAGATATACATATATTCTTTTAAGTGATTTTGAAGTGACTTCGCATACTTCTTCAGTAAATTTCTCTTTACTCATATACTTAATGTATAACATACCCATTTTATGTACTATGACCGTGTAATATGGGAACGGTAATAAAACAGCTGCACGACTATGTATTACATTTCCATTTGATTTCTTTCGGCTCCACTGAGCGGCAACGGGGTGAACACCGACATCAGAGTTGGATAGTGAGAGTAAATGGGTTGAGAAACATTGTTCTAGAGCACTGGTTCTCAAAATGAAAGCTATATGGCCCCCAAAAGGTCCACGGCAGGATTTTAGGGGGTCCATGGCAGGCTAGTGTAAGTAATAAAATATCAGAGAGTGTCTTCCTTATACTCGAGAGAGGGGGGGGGAGGCTTGTATTTAAGCTTGTCGCCTTGCTCCCTCTCACTCCAGCATATATAATTGCTACTTTTTGACACCATTGGAACAAGAAATAATATAGCTAAGTGACTGCACTTTGTATGCAATATGGAGGAGTGAACTTGTTGCAGAGCAAACCAAATATAAAGTCCTGTTTGTCTCTATAGAAGGGATTCTTCCAACAGACTTAGGCTACATGGTGCGAGTATATTTCCCTTGGTCTCTGTTGTAACCTTCCTCGCGGCCACGAGCTCAGTTGGCACCCAAAGATGTAAGTTTGTGAGAAATATCTAGTGCTTTTTGTACAATATTCTACTCTTTCTTGCAAGATATTTAACCCACCGCATCCCAACTTATTTTTCACCACTGACCCCCTCCCTCAATCCTGACCAATTTTGGATTTTTTTTTTTTTTTTTTTTGCTCAAACCTCCGTTTTTTGTGAGAAACAATGGCAGTTCAGAGAAAAAGTGCTCACCTGAGCTTAAGGGTGGTCTAAACAGGTGACCCTTCTCACACCTGGGTCTGGGTTCTCTGGAGCCGTGCTGCAAGTGTCGCGTTTTCTATGGTAGTGGTAATTATTACAAACCACTCAGCATAGGTAGATATTTGTTCATTTGGTACGAATTTATATGTAGTACAAGAATATATTGGTTTTCACACAATAATATAGGCGACATAAGCGTTGATTCGCGACATAAATGTTGATTCACTCACTGAACACATCAACATGCTGCACCTTCCTTGGCATTGTTACCTTCTCATCACTTCTGCTCGTTTCTTCCTCTGGCTCCACGTAATCTTTGTCCTCCACATCGTCATCGATTGGGGAATCACTCTTGCCTTGAATATCGTACCATGGCGCGACATGTCTTTACTGGCCAGGTCACTGCTAACCGGTGAGTTGCTGAGACAATTGCGTGCGGCGGGGAGGGGGGGGGGTTACGTGAGGTAAAGCAGTGTCCCCACCTGGCGGTAGGTAGAGGAAGGTGTCCCGCATATACGTACCAAAAATCACACGCGAAATTTGAAAAATGTGCAAATGAAGGACCTCGCAATTGCAAAACACATGACTACATTATCAGGACTGAGTGTGACAAAACGTTGCAATGTATCTATACGTTATTGGGAAGCAGCAGGTTAAATGATATTATTATTATTGTGAAATTGACGTTTTTTTCAGACTCTATCTATCTACTTATTGTTATATTTACCTCACCCAGAAGGAGCCCGCGAGGTATTGTTTTTTGGTTGAGATTGATGGTTTGTTGGTTTGTTAGCAACAATACAGAAAAACGGCTGAATGAAATTAAATGAAACTCCCGGATATGTGGGCATTAGTCCCGCAAGAAAGTGGTTAAATTTTGGATGTAATCAAGTGACCCTGAAAGGTCAAAATCAAGGTCACGGATTTTCAGAGGGCTATAACTTGAAAACGGCTGAAGATAGAGATGTTTATTATTAGGGACATGCAGGAACTCGTAGTATGGGCTTTCATTTAGCACCACGACCTTTGACCTTGAAAGGTCAAACTCAAGGCCACGGATATTCAGGGGGTTATATCTCGAAACTTGTTGAAAATAGAGATATTTACTCTTACCATGACATAGGAAGTCTCATATGGGCTTTCATTTCGCAGCATGACCTTTGTCATTGCGTAACCTTGAAAGGGCAAACACAAGATCACGGATTTTCAGAGGGCATAACTTGAAAATATTTGCACCATTACTTAAAACTTCTATTGTTCACTGGTGATAAATGGCAGAAACGAGTCAGTATTTTATAGCAATAAAATAACTGCAGTCAGGCAGGGTTTGTTGTGCCTGGCACCACTTGTTATAAATATAGTTTATATATTCCTCCACTCTGCCTTCCCAACTCACTGTTGGTCTCCCTATCACACCACTACCGTTGATACATTGGTCTCACATATTCTCTGTGTAATCTCATTTATGCTCATTTTCTCATTCATCCATATGTGTTTTATTATCACAGGTTACTTGCATCAAAATATACACCATTAAATTAAAATATTTGACGAAATTCAACTAATTTACTTTCACCAAACAGTCTGAATTAAAATCAGTGCTGAAAATAGATCACCATGTTACACTGAATCAAAATCAAATGGCTTTCATCAAACCCGATTTCAATGCAGAGTTAGCATCTCTGACTTGAAACTTATGACAAAGAATGTGAAATTTCTATGGTGGGTCGAGCCGTCTACAAATATAAAACAGTAATTGTCTTTACTACTTTCTTACAATTATCGATGTTTTTCCATGATTACACATTCGTATGTGAATTTTAACACTTTCCTGGGCCAGCTTTGTGTAACTTTTCTACCCTGTTCCCAGTCCAGGGTGAGTTTCCAACAAAATGAAGCTGTTTTGCATGTCTTCAGTAAATTGTTGTGCCATGTTACTTGAGCCATGAAAAATCACTCCAACAAATGACACTGCTACGCCATCGGCTCGGAATCATTTGACCAACAATTGATGTGTCAGTGCGTCATCAGCCCAGAATAGTGTTATGTTTCTTTTCCTACATATAAAACACCTTATTATCTTTTTTTTTTTTTCCATTTTGAAAGTTATACAGTTTTCAGGCAAAATTTGTGACTGTGAAAATCATACGGTAATGATAAAATATGAATATAGAAAGTGTAATGTTGCATTTAGCAGTTTCACACGATATTTTACATAGTTTTCTTAGAGTGTAAATGTGATCATGGAACCCTGCTAACACATGCAAAGGAGAATTCGGAGATTTTAATGGTTACTAGGATGCCAGAAAACTTTTGGTTCAATTGCACTTCTGGTAACATCTACATTATTATCTCAAAAATTTCTGTAATGATACGTTTTCCATCTTATTAGAAACAAACAAAAAAAACAATCAAATGAATGTAGTATTGCATGCAAAAAATATAATACTGGGGACCAGTGACTTCATAGTGTATAATGTTTAATTCACTTTGGTGTAGTTAAAAATAAATCATGCTTTATTGCTGAAAATCATTTGATGTTGGTGCTTTTCTTCTTTTTTTCTGAAATTGATTTTAAATCAATGTAATGAATTAATTCACTTTGGTGGAAGTGGACACATAATTTTAAACTTTATCATTTGTCTGTTTCTATCTGTTTGGCTTTTTTTTTTTTAATACGGATTTCTAATGGCTCCCAATGTTATGAAGTGGAAGTACAATGATGAATACATTAACTACAAATTTACATCAATCCTCACTGATTGCATCGAGAAACCTCAGTGTGTGCGCTATTTCAAAGTGCTGAAGAATGATTCTGTGAAGGCTTGTAAGCTGAAGCATCATCTGACAATAATGCACCTTCAGTATGCAGAGAAAGACCCCAGTTTCTTTAAGTGTCATAAACAGAGTTTGGGAAAACAGAGACTGGATTGGAGTGGTGCTTTCCAACAATAGAATTAAAGTGTAGTAGATGCATCACATGAGGTTTCCATTGAAGTAGCAATGAAGAAAAAGCCCCACACGATTGGTAAAACTTTAACCTGAGGCGTCCCAATAATGTATGTATACATTGCAACGTTTTGTCATGGTAAATCCCAATAACGTATCCATACGTTTTGCAATGGCAAGGTCCGTCATTTCCACAATTTTCAAATTTCGAGCATGATTTTTGCTACATAGACACAGGACACCTTCCTGTACCTGCCACCAGGAGGGGACTATGCCTTACCCCACATGACCCCACCCACGCTATTGTTTCAGCAACTCACCTGTTAGCAGTGACCTGGCCAGTAAAGATATGTCACATCAAGATACGAAATTCAAGGCGAGAGTGATTCCCTAATCAATGACGATGTGGAGGACATATATTACGTGGTGCCAGAGGAAGAAACGAGCAGAAGTGATGAGCAGGCAACATCACCAAGGAAGGTGCGGTATGTTGATGTGTTCAGTGAATGAAATAACGCTTATATTGCCTATGTTATTGTGTGAAAACCAATACATTCTTGTACTACATATAAATTCGTACCAAATGAACAAATATCTACCTATTCTGAGCGGTTTGCAATAGTTACCGCTACATAGAAAACGCGACACTCGCAGCATGGCTCCAGAGAACATGGTACCAGGTGTTTAAAGGGTCACCTGTTTAGACCACTCCTTAGCTCAGGTGAGCACTTTTGGGGGCACTTTCCAATGTTCTCATAAAAAACGGAGGTTTTAGCAAAAAAAAATATCTTTTTCGAAAATATGCCTGGATTGGGGAGGGTCAGTGGTGAAAAATTGGTCGAGATGCAGTGGGTTAAGCCCATGATGTAACAGTGATCAAATAGGTTTTTGGAGAGTCAAGTGCACGTAAGATTCAGCAGATTTTCTTGTCAAACGACATAGTGAAACAGAGAGTTAGTGAAATGCCAGGTGATATCGTGGAAAAGACGATCCAGATTAAAATGTTTCCAACTCGTATGTTCGCAGTACAGCTGAATAAGCCAAAGGATGTATGTTCTTGTGAACAGCTGCTCGTGTTTGTTAACTGTGTATTCATGCATGTCATCAAAGATGAATATCTTCTGTACACAGCTTGAAACTACCACAAGTGCTTTAGACGTGATGGTTAAGTTTACTTCTTTCTTCACAGCTAACAGAATACAGAATAACCTGGGAAAATTGTTGTGGAGTCTGTACTGAAGGGGCTCCGACGGTGTTGGGATCAAATCTGGGCTTCAGAAGCATGTAAAGGAATAACTCGGCATGTAAAAGTGGTTCACTGTATGATCCATCTCTTTGCACTGGCACCAGAAACCCTCCCTGATGCCCTTTGCAAGATCCTTGAAGCAGTGGTAAATTGTGTCAACTTTGTGAAAACAGATCTGAATTCTTGCCTTTTCCTGGAGCTCTATGAAGACAGGGATTCAAAGCAAGTATCCTCCTCTTTTGCTCCAAAGTCCGATAGCTTCCCAAGGGTTATATTGTGAAGAGAGTATTTGAGCTTCAGAGAGAACTTAAACTTTTCCTGGAAATGAAAGGGAAGGATAATCTGTTAAGTCTCTTCCATCATGCATTGTGAGAGTCACGTCTTGCATACCTGGCCAACGTTTCTGAGCAGCTAATCAGGCTGAATCTCAAGCTACAAGGCAAGAAAAAAAAATGTATTTCACCTCATGGACTATAAGCGTTCATTTCTTGCTAAACTCCAGAACTGGCAAAGGAAAGTGAGTGCAGAAAATGTTGCCATGTTTGAGAATCTTTCAACTGTTCTTGACGAAATTGAAGAGGATCACCCACAGAAGTCATTACTCAAAAATGAAATCAATCAGCACATAAAAATCCTCGGAAAGTGAGCTCGAGAGACACTTCCCAGAATTAAAGGAGGAAGAAGGGAAACTGGTGGGGAATCCTTTCTCTGACACTTTTGATATTGTTGCCATTCCCGGTGATGTTCAGGACCAAGTCCTTGACCTCAAGAATGATTCTGCTGCTAAAGACCTTTATGAAGAATAATCTGTGTTCTGGTGCTTCATATATCAGTCATATCCAAAAGTTTGTGAAATCGCACATACAGTCCTCTTGCCAATTCCCACAACATAATTTTATGGAAATCTGGTTTCTACACCCATAAAAAGTAAAAGCCAAAACCGGTTGGATGTGGACCCAGATATGGAATGTGAGTTATCAGTGAGTCAACCTCCAAGCAGTCAACTGACTGTGACGAAACAGTGTCATAGATCCCACTGATATGTAACAAAATATGAATTCTGATTGTAGTTTTAAACATTAAAATAAATGGAGAACACCATTTTTCTTTCCCATCATTATTTGTGAGGGGCTTGACAGAAAACTAAAGGGAGGCCACGAAGATGTAAAGCTCCCCACAAGTTGGGAATTAAGCGAAAAAGTCTGATAAAGACTGTTCTTGAGGAAGTCTGAGGCTTGAAAGAAAACTGATTTTGAGCCATACTGATCCTTGTCGAGTCGACAGGCATTAATCACAACCTTTCACCTCTTACCTCACCTAAACATCACTCTCTGCTGCTCTTCCATACCTACTTGCCAGTCATCTGTTTTCCACTTGGCCAAGATGGAGGGTCAGTCATCCTGCGCCCAGCTTCCGCCTTCTCATTAGCATTTTTCACGAAAATAATGCGGTAACTAGCAGGAAGTAGATACTGTGTTTCACATTCGTACAGTTCTTTGCAGCTTTCCTTCCTACTGATTCACCAAGCAAATGTGTTTTTTTAACTTTCCTTATCGAGAGAGAGAGAGAGAGAGAGAGAGAGAGAGAGAGAGAGATCTTTGTAAAGTTTTGAAAATGTTCTCTTTTCTTGCTTTTAAAAGCCTGTTGGTAGTTTTGAAGAATTGTTTACTTATGAAATACTCCATCTTGTATCTTCGTAGTTTTGGATATTGTTATCATGCAGCTTGTGAAACAAGAGATTGTATTGTGTCTTCTTTGGTGTGTGTGTGTGTGTGTGTGTGTGTGTGTGTGTGTGTGTGTGTGTGTGTGTGTGTGTGTGATGAAAAAAACTGTAGTCCTATGTTAACCTAATTCACCAAAAATGTTGAGGGATGGGCAAGGCGTTGAATTATTTCCAGCCGCGATAGTGAAGCTGTTAATTTTTTCAGTTTGTGCGCGAGTGTGTGTGTGTGTGTGTGTGTGTGTGTGTGTGTGTGTGTGTGTGTGTGTGTTAGCATGATGATTTCACAATCACTCAGGTTATGATAAAAAAATTTGGCAGGAGTTTAGTAGGTAAAAAAAGAAAAGTTATCACGAGTTCGAAATTGGTGAGAGTAGGTCACGCTTGTCTGTCTGTTACCACGATAGCTTGGCAACTGCTCAAGATATCATCATAAATTTTAGAGGTGTGTAGTAGGAATAAAAATCTACAAGTACTGTTTTCAGTTTGTCTGTGTCTGTGTGTCTGTTAGCACGATAACCCATGATATCATCACAAAATTTTACAGATGTGTAATAGGGATGAAAATCTATGAATTTGAAATTGGTGAAAGTACGTTAACTCGACGAGTGCCGGAGCGTACAGGTACGGCGGTGCCTACATCTGCGGACAGTGCCGGCGCTGTATCTGTACAGTCTGCAATTGCAACCACCATCAACACTTGAATTTTCAAATTTGGTGGGAGGTGACTGGCATGGACATGTGTGCACCCTTCCTGCATCATTACCTACTCCCTATATCATCTATATACCCAAGAAGAGTTACCTTGGCTCGAATAGCATAGTTACCAGTGAAGAAAACGAAGATCTACCTCAACTCATTGGGTGTCGGCGGTGGCTGATAAAGTTATGGGCGTCACTCCGAAGGTTTCAGCCACCTGCTCTGGGAGAATCGACCACAAAATCGACCTTAATGGCTTCTATGAGTACTTTTATGGTTGTTCTCCATGTTTTCTCATCATTTCTAACCTAACTAGACAAAAAACGGTCGAAAATTAGCCGGCACCACGGCTCCATGAGGGTCCAAAGTCTGCCAGCATATGGCAGGTTAAGGTCAGTGTGTCTGTCACCATGAAAACTTCGCAACCGCTCATCTTCGCAAAATTTTACAAGCATATAGTGGGGATGAAAATCTCCGATGTTCGAAATAGGTGAAAGTAGGTCAAGTTAAAGGTCATATTCTGAGCCTTGCTAAATATGTATCGGCTCGCAGCTGATGTGATTCCCCCCTTGAGGAGGCATCTAGTTTTTAATATATCTGTTTGGGGGTGCATACCAATAGCGGCCAAATACAGTGCTTGTCTTTTACCGTGTCATCCCCCCCTTCCCTCATTCACCCACTGAGTTGCTGTAATTTCTTAAAGAATTGGGTCCAGACCATAAGGGTGGAGTGTTAGAAGTACGCAATTCTGCACAATGGTAGATCTCACCGCAGCCGAGTTTCAGGCCAGGTGGCACTCCCAAGAGCAAAATACCATAGGGGGATGGCCCCCAGGTTTTACATAAAAGTCAGTCAAGGCCAGTTTTTAACCCAATTTATGTCCAGTTAAAAGCATGATGGGATCTCAGAGGGCTGGCCCCCCACAAAGAAGGTGGCCCTCAGTGGTCTCGCCCAGTGTCATTATGCACGGTCAGACTTTCTAATTCATGAACATGAATTTTTTCTTATTAATAGGTGCTGACCCTGCTCACATCTGGGATATATGGCACTGCCTAGGGTTGCTCTTCACGATGTAGGGGGCCACCTCAGTGAATCCCTACAAAGCCATTAAGCAAGGTCACCGTTTTAAACCTAGGAATGCAAATTTTTACGTAATAGTAAGAGTGCCTGGCACATCGTAGGCAGAGTGGGATCCCCGCCCAGTGGACGGTTGGGCGTGGGATTAGCTTCCCCAAGGGGGACTATTCCACACTTTTTACCTAAGAAAACAACATTGAGCACAAAAGTAGATTTTTGCAGGGGCCTCGTTTTAGGGCATGAGGTGAACGCCAACCACATGGGAGGGTGCAGCTCCAGAGCCCTGACTAAATTTTTTATGCTCGGTCGTGGTTTTAACCTACAAACATAAAATTTTGTTTACTGGTGGACGTTCACCCTCCCAGAGTCTTAGGCAGGATGAGAGCCCAGACGGCCGTGTCCTGTGGGGGGATGAGAAACTACCTATAAAGGGAGCAATGCAATAATATTTCGGAGGCACATAATATTTAGCACAGTAGTAGACCTCCAGCTTGTCTAGAGGTTAGAGACTGTGACCCCCAGTGTTTGCTCCTCCGTCATCCCCATTAACAGTTACTGTTCCCATACAATATTACAGGGAAGGTGTAGCTATCAAAGGTTGTCACGGTTAGGCTGATGTTTGAGCTAGGTATTTTAAAATAAAACTATTTTTATGTGACATACACCAAACTTGTGGAAGGGTTGGAGGTAAGGGAAGAACAGATGGATTCGATTTCAAGAACAAGAAGTCAAAGGTGAGGGTCACTGGGGAAGGTCAAAGTTTGATCCCTGTACGTGCTTATGTAAATAAAATAACATGTAGGACAAAACTTAGTGGAGGTGTTGAGGATCAGCCAAGAGATTGGCCTATTGCAGCTGATTCCTGTAAGTCAAAGTTTTCATTGTATTTAGAGGAAACGCTGAGGAAGGGTTCCAGTGTAACATAAGGATGAAGCGATTTGATTTTGAGAATAATCTTTTCGAGCTGAAAGTCAAGTCTACCAAAAAGGTCAAGATCACTGGGTAGGTCAACTCAAACCAGGTGAAATTATTAAAGGTCAAGGCTTGTGAAGATTTTTTTTTTTTTTCTATTATAAGAAAGCATATGATTCCTTTGAAACAACAGCACTGATGAGAGCAATTCAAGGAAAATATGTAAAGAAACTCATGTTAAAATATTAGATGTTTATTGAGATAGCACAGCCATCACTAAACTCTCTGAAAACAGCCAGAATGTACCAATAAAGATAGGTGTCAGACAAGGAAACACATCATCACCCAAGTTATTCATTGTGCGGGTAGAGCACGTTTTCAGAAGTTTAGTCATTGGGATGACAGAGAATTAACATAGAACAGCCATAGCTTTGGAGACGATACCTTCCTTTTTCGTGAATCAGGAGAGGAACTACAAGAGACGATAAGTGACATGAACAAGGAAGGTCTGAAGGTGGGCTTGAAAATGAAAATGAAGAAGACGAAGAGTTTGCTTAACAGATATGTTTTTGTCCGTCAAAAAATATATCAACTAGAATGTGACGAGCAATGTGTATACTTACTGTAGGACAGGTAATTCAGGCAGACCCAGTCCATGACAACGTAATCAAGCGAAGAACAGAAAAGGGATGGAGGGCTTTTGACTATCTTAGTAACTAGAAGAAGAATAAGCAATAACCAGAAAATCAGTGGTTCTTAAACTTTTTCGGTTCTGACATTCCCAAGTTCAACTCCGTGTCAACCTAATACTCCCTTTCAGATTTAATAACAATTTAACTTTCATTTTCTTGTAAAAATAGAAAAGAGATTGGTTATTAACAAACAATGAATTCTTTCGATTCATTTACTTCTGTCTGCAAAATAACATTTAAACAATTATTTTCGCCACTGCAATTACTCGCAGTTGCATACTCATATTAATCGTAGTTACTATACACGAAACTATTTTTTTTCAGGATGCCTTCCTGGATAACCCCAAGAACCTATTTCCATACCCCCTGAGGGTATCGAGGCATTACTTTCAAAACTCATGCACTATGAAGCATATTCTGGGACTTTTCCAGCTTCCACGAACCACTCACAGTCTTGGTCCTTTGTTTCAGTATTGCCAGCCAGACAGTATGCAGTGTTAATGAACATGCTATTAGTGTTAGTTCTATATGCTTATTTATATTTGGAACAACAGAATTCAAAGCAGGATTTCATTCAGTACACAGAAAGCCAAATACAGTGTGTGTGTGTGTGTGTGTGTGTGTGTGTGTGTGTGTGTGTGTGTGTGTGTGTGTGTGTGTGTGTGTGTGTGTGTGTGTGTGTGTGTGTGTGTGTGTGTGTGTGTGCGCGCGCGCGCGTACGTGTTCTTACCTAATTGTTTCTTTACAGGAATGAGTCAAGCTCGTACTGTCCCTTGTCTTAAACCATATTTATCGTACATATCCTTAAATTTGTGAATTGTTTTGGCACACACTATTTCATTCGGCAGTGCATTCCACTGATCAATTGCTCTGTTTGGGAAACTGAATTTCCTCACGTCTTTATCACCTCTCTTCTTATGCAGTTTTTTGTGGTGTCCTCTTGTTGATGCTTCCCCATATGTTAAGTAATCATTTATGCCTATTTTCTCCTTCCCTGATATGCATATATATAGCATTATCATGTCACCTCTTTTCCTTCTATCCTGGAGTGTTGGTAGATTCAGTTTATTTAGACCTTCTTCGTAGCTTAGATCCCTTAAGCTTGGTATCCATCTTGTACGGCCCTTTGAACTTTTTCAATCTTGTCTATGTGTTTTTTGAGGTGAGGACTCCAGATTACTGATGCATACTCCAGGGTTGGTCTGATGAATGATGTTATTATCTTTCTTAGCATGTCTTCATTTATGTATGTGAATGCTCTTCTCATATTTGCAAGCAGTGTATACATGTTCCGTACCTTCTCACTGATGTGTGTGTGTGTGTGTGTGTGTGTGTGTGTGTGTGTGTGTGTGTGTGATGATGATGATGATGATGATGACTGTTTTAAGAGGAATCAGACGAAGGTCAAAATCACAGAGCAGTCTAATCTGCAACACATAGACCTATTGGTGGGCTTGAGCGTCCCGCCCACTGAGTGCTTGTTGTTCGTGCTGTTGCAACCCTAAGTTCATGTGAAGTGCAGGCTGAAGTTATTTTCACCAACAGTTCATCATCATCCTTACAGACGAATGGGTGAAGTTTGAGGAACATTTACATTATCGGATAGCAGGGTCAATCTGCTATGTCGGGGCAATCACGTGCAGACGCCCTTTACCAGAACCTGAGTTCTGTCGAAAATTAATCTATAACGAGTCACACATATCTTGCTGTATGCAGCAGTGATGTCAAATATGATTTTAGAAAGCATTATGACGTTTGATAACAGTGCTACATGCTGATGTAGAAAAGGTCGTATATTACACCACATCACACCACCACCTCACAGCTCAACACTGGCACCCTCACATCACCACATTAAACCACCACTCAGATACAGTACCTTCACAGAACTACCTTCATACCATCACCCTGACAACCCCACCACCACCTTCACCCTCACCCCACTCTACTATCCTCAGTCACCACGCTGTCACAATCACAGTGCTACTTTCACGCCATCATACTGACAATCCCACCACCACCCTCACATCAACGCACCATTTTCTTATACTCATAAAATTACCATTTCTCACTGATCATAATACAACACATCATTTTTGTTTAGTATTTCATTTATTTTCACATGTCTTAAGTCTCCTCCCGACCCTTCCCTCCTCTCTCCTCCACATAATTCCCTCCCTCCTCCACTTAATCCTCTTGCCACATATAATGACCTAATTACTAAGCAGCTCTGGCACTGGCAATACTTCATCCTGCAGAAAAATTCACGCCATTTTAACTTTAAATATTGGAAGTATTTCAGTATTCTATCTTACCTAAAGTTAAACTAGTGGTGGCTTTGTGTGCGTGTGTGTATGTGAAAAGTTAGAGAGAGAGAGAGAGAGAGAGAGAGAGAGAGAGAGAGAGAGAGAGAGAGAGAGAGAGAGAGAGAGAGAGAGTTTAACCTAACATGCAAAAAGTAAAAATCTCAGCGAGGTATTGTTTTGAGAAAAGACTGAGAGGTTTTGTATTCTCTCTCTCTCTCTCTCTCTCTCTCTCTCTCTCACACACACACACACACACACACACACACACACACACACACACACACACACCAACAATTTCAGAGTTCTCGCATTTTAGTGATGCTTTCCGAGGCTTGTGGGGGCTCCCTGGGAACTGGGGCTGTATTCATGAGCTGTATATATGATCCACGTTTATACCATTATATTCTCTCATACGGTTACTATATACTTCACAACAAAAGTAAACTAAATATATCTGTGGACAATACAACCGACGATTATGATTAAAGCTTATGATTAACTGCAAAGGAGACTTGTTTACCGTAACTATTGGAGAGGATAGTTTATGAAAGCGTTCCCTGGGTTAGGATGAGTTGAGAGAGCTATCATAAATATCACATTATACGTAGAGTCGCCTTGTGTTTATGCCAGGGATAAAGACCTCGATATTACTGATATGCCACACTTACTGTTGTTTATGAGCAGGTGAGAACATTATATTTTATTTTACATTCTTTATAGTTATGGTTGCCACTTGAAGTGCTAAATGGATACACTGTGTGTGCGTGTGTGTGTGTGCGCGCGCGTGTGTGTAAGGGCCTTGCGTAAGAATTATATCAACAAATTAACAGGCCTGGATAATGCATCGCCAATGCAATTGTCTTTATGTTGAATTTTTTTTTTCTTTTTATCCATCATATTTAATAAACCTTGAACTGGAGAATAGAAAAAAAAAAAAAAAATCTGTCCAAGAGACAGCCAAATTCAAGATCCATTCATTTCGAAATCCCTGAACACACTACGTTTGAAAGACTGAAGATCATAGGAAGTTGAAAATACAGACAGAGGGAGACAGTTCCAGAGATGATCTGTTGCATAAATGAAGGACTGGAAGTAACAGTTAACTCTTGCATTAGAGATCTGGACAGAAAAGGGATGAGATTGCTAGACGGGTGCTACACGCCGGTCTTGGAGATGGAGGGATGCAAGCAGACAGTTCAGAGGAGCAGTGACCATTGAAGTAGAGATAGAAAAGAGATAAAGATGCAACAGTGCAGCGAAGAGACAGAGGTTGAAGTGTGCACATAGGAGAAGGAGAGTTAATGAGACGAAAAGCCTTTGACTCCACCTTGTTGAGAAGAGCTGTATGTGGGGAGCCTCCCTACACATTTAAGTTTTACTCTACACAGGGGCGAACCTGTGTATAAAGTCAACAATTGTGCAGAGGTAAAGAAGGTACAGAGTCGGCTTAGCACACCTAATCTCTTGGAAGCAGGTTTTACAAGAGATATGATATTTCCAAGATAAATCCCGAGAGAATGAAACTCCAAGTATGTTTAAGGATGATGCAGGATTGAGCTGAATATTATTAAACATTAGTGGATACTCATGTGGAAGATTTTGTCGGGTTGATAGGTGTAAGAACTGAGTCTTTGATGCATTAAAAACAACAGGATTACTTTTACCCTAGTTAGAGATACGAGCCAAGTCAGACATTAGGTGTACTGTAGTCTCATCTCCAGTTTGTTGAAGTAACTGCTGAGATGGCCGTTGCGAGAACCGAACGGAAAGGTGAAGGGTGGAATCATCAGCATATGAGTGGAGGGTCTAATGTACATCTTAGGTCATTGATGAATAAAAGGAAGAGAGTTGGTGATAGGACAGAGCCCTGAGGAACTCCATCGTTGATAGATCTAGGAGGAGAACGGTGGCCGTCTACAACAGCAGGTATAGAACGACCAGAAAGAAAGCTCTAGATGGAGGCACAAATTAAAGGATAGAAACAGTAAGAAGGCAGTTTGGAAATTAAAGATTTATGCCAGACTCGGTTTAGACCTTTGAGATGGCAAGTGCAGTAGCAAAGTTTTCGCCAAAGTCCCGAAAGGAGGATGACCAGGAGTCTGAAAAGTAGGTGAGAAGATCGCCAGTGCGACGTTCCTGATGGAACCCATACTGAGGATCAGAAAGAAGGTTGTGATAGGAAAGATGCTTCAAAATTTTTAAGAACAGACTCGAGAACTATTGAGACACAGGATGTTAAAGCAATTGGGCGATAGTCAGAGGGTTAGGAATGGTCACCCTTCTTTGGGACAGGCTGGATGACAGCATACTTCCAGCTTGAGGGAAAGGTACAAGTTGATAGACATTGGCGAAAGTGTTTACCTGGGCAGGGTGTAAGCACAGAAACACAGTTCTTTAGGACAACATGAGGGACCCTATCAGGTCCATATGCTTTATTAGTATTGGGGCCAGTGATGGCAGAAAATACATCTGCTGAAGAAATTTTAACGTCAGCCATAAGCAAGTCAGAAGGGAGAAGTGATGGAGGAGCAGCACCGGAATCATCTAAGATGGAATTGGAGGAGAAAGTCTGAGTGAAGAGATCTGCTTTATCAGTAGAAGATATAGCTACAAAGCCATCAGAGTAGAGAAGAGGAGGGAAGGATGATGAGGTAAAGTTGTTAGGAAGGTTTTTGGCAAGGTCCCAAAGGTGGTTCTAATTAGAAAAAAAAGAATCAGAATTTAGTTTGCATTAGCCTCATCACGTTCATTGCGATATGACTTATCGATACTCTTTGAAACTGCTTACAGTAGTAAATAACGGATCACTAGCGTATGCATGCGAGTGATGAAAGATAGTGACGTACCCTATGCATTGACCGTCACCAAGAAAACAGGAGAATAATGATGCTTCCTAAGAATCAAACACAAAGAAAATGCAAGGTAGGAAAGGAATTAGGGAATAATTGCCGATTTGTAATTGGCCATTCTCCGTTGGGACAAGCTAAAACAGTGTACAAATTACAACTGCAAGTAAAAGGACAAGTTGGAATGTAATGACCAACGACATTGCCCACGAAGGTTGTCAACACGAAAGCAAGTTAAAAAAAAAAAAAAAAAAAAAAAAACTATCTCCATCAGGCAGGGAAAATTTTGCAAAGGTAGGAGATCGATGGCCAACACTTGAATAATCCAGGGTGAATTTTAAAGCAAGCATTTGAGCAAAGATTTCAGTTTTCTTAGGGAAGGCAGACAGCAACACTAACATCAATGCTGAGGCAACAAGAAGGGGGGGGGGGGCAAAAGTAATATTGTTGGTATTTTTACCTGCGGCGAAGGCGACAGGTCGGTAAGTGGCACACCCGTTTTCTTTTTCTCCTTCAAGGAAAGTTCGAATATCAGCTCTTGTAGAGCTCTGGGCGATTTCCTTACGAAATATAAAATTTTTCAGCTTGAAGTTTTGAGATGGTTTAACATGTCAGTTGCTGCATTATGAGAAGCTTCAGCTGACTATTAGGCGATTTTCAATTTTGGCCATAAGCAGGCATTTTTGCGACTTCCATATGAAATACAAGGTTGCTTATCTTGAAAACCTGAGTTTATTTGACACGTCTGCTGTTAGCCTACATCAGCTGATCATCTAGCAATTTTAAATCGTGGCCATAAGAAGTCATATTAGCGGCTCAATATGCGAAATACAAAGTTGTTCTGCTTGATAAGTTGAGTTAATTTGACATGTCAGCTGCAGCATCAGCTTATGCATGAGCTAATTGTCAAGCTTTTTTTTTGGGGGGGGGGGGCATAAACAGGCATTTTAGCATTTTTGTTATGAAATACAAAATAGTTCTGCTTGGAATTTAGAACTAAAACGATGTGACTGCTAATTTCAATGGGATCACCAGCTTAAAGGGTCTCTAACGTTTTTCAGTGTGGTGGATAATGTTCATCCTGTCTTTGTTTCTTTTTTGTCAGTCTTAGCAGTATGGCTTTGTTATGAAACAATTTCACATATTCTATGAGTTTTAAAGAAAGAAACTTTAAGAAACTAGCTACAGTAGCTTCGCCGGAGGTCTATGAAGAGAGTCTCTCCTAATTACCTATTTACCGCAGGTCAGAATGATTTAGATGCGCGAGAAGTAGAAAAGTTTTTGCTCTCAGAGTGGATGTATTTATTTTCTGACGAGACCAACTGTTTCAGCATAATTCTGGACAGAAGTATTAAGTTTCCGTGGTTAGGCATTACGTGGCTGGGGTAATTCTAAGTAGTTCTGTTCTTGTTATGGACAGCATTAATTGAAAACTGATAACCCAAGCACTACCAGGAGTACTGAAGAATACCAGCTTCCAGTCAGCCAGCATTTACAGTCCATGATGTGTTCAGGCAAAGGGTACATACGTGTATCTGAAGCAACCGTGTAACATGCTTTAGGTCATGACTATGGGTAACAGAATTTAATATCAGACTTCAAAAAGGGTTTAAAATGAAGCATAAGCAACGTTAACTGAAGAAAAGGTGATATTTCATCAGCAAATTTATTATGAAGCAGTTAAAAAGAAGAAATTTTTTATTAACTAACTTCATTTTGCAATCACACAAGCCCTCGGCTATGAAAGCAATGTCGTTCCATGAAAACTCAAAGACGTGTTGACTGAGTGCATCCTAGTCTGCCAAAGCGCTTCAGTCGTCGCATCTCAGGAGGGTTCAAGAGTTGTGCTCAAGCAACCAGACCACTTTCTAATGTGAGTGTGATCAGAGAATCTCTTTAGCGAAAATACGTTGCCCGGGTAAGCAAAGTGATGAGTAGTTCAGATTTCCTCGAATGAGATCTAGAGGGATGTATAAACTGCTCTACGTAAAATAATAACATCATAACCAATATTTGGCACAAACATGCATAAATTTCTGATTAATCATTCCATTACGAGGACGTCTTTCAAGACTCCCATCTTACCGGTAAGGGATTATAATGAGGTTAGAGGAAGCTACTCAGAGTGAGAGGGTTAGTAAAGATTTTTAATTTCACTAACGTAAATTGCCAAATGATGGGCCGTGGACGAGATACAGTATACTACACAAGCACATTAATAACTCTAGTGCTGTGAAACAGTCATCATTACTGAAAACGTTGAACCTTCTTTCGTTACACGTCCCTCACAATAACTGCAGAGAACTTACTGATTATAAAAAATGCAAGTCATTATTATAAGTCATGCACAGAAAAATAACTACGGACTCGCAAAGAAATGGAGAGCCTGAACAGAATAACCTGTACTATAACACCAGGTCTCTCTCTCTCTCTCTCTCTCTCTCTGCGTGTGTGTGTGTGTGTGTGTGTGTGTGTGTGTGTGAAAACAGTCTTCTTGCAGTAGGCGGGTGGGCTGAAATAAGCAATGGTGAGTGAGATTGGTGGTGATGGTGGGCGGGCAGGGCAAAGTTGGCAGAGTGAGCAATACCAGAGGGGTGGGGTGGCGTGGTTTGAGGTGGGGTACATTAGATTAGCATATGCTGTGGTAAGACTTAGTGGGTAGGGTGGGGTGCACAGGGCGAGTAGGGAGGGGCAGGCTAGGTCTGGGTAGCTGGTCAGGTAATGGTTTGGGGTGGGTGGGTGTGCAGGCAGAGTGGGTTAATGGGTGGGTGGTCAGGCTGTGGGAAAACTGGCCTGTTGGAATTAAGTCCGTAGGGTTACTAGGTCTATGGTAGGAATAGGTCCATATGGAAAATGTCTCTAGGGAAATGGGCATAAGTAGGAACATGTGTCTATTAGATAAAAACAGATCCATGGAGGAATAGGTCTATGGGAAAATATGTCTACATACAGATTTGGTGGTTCCCCTTATGAGAAATAGGTGCATGAGTGAAAGTAGGTCTAAAGGTTAAATAGTGCCAAGGAGCATAATAGGTCTGTGCTGAGAAACTGAATTATGAAAAAAAATTTATCTGTGGTTGAGAAAATGGTCCATGGGGAAAATTGGTCTATGAGGAAAAATTGTCCATGAGAAGTACAAATCCTTGGAAAAAATAGATCAATGGGAAAATAGATCCATGGAGACAATAGTTCCATAAGGAAGGTAGTCGCGAATGGAAAATATCTTCATAAGCATTAACAGATCCATGGGGGAATTGGGATCATGGGGGAAAATGGTTCCACGAAGGAAAATCTTTAAAGGCATTAACATGTCCAAGGGGCAAAATTGATGATTTGGTGAGGTGACACCTATGGGGTGTACTGGCGATGGATATTTGTCTTACATATTTATACTACACTTTAACTGTAGCAGGTTCCGTGAACTACAGTGTAAATGGAGCTTCTGGAAATCACATACTTCCTATAAATAAGCTGCTGCATGGTAGTAACTAATCCATACACAGTTGCCTCGCAGAAACATGCAACATTATAACGAGAACGAAGATTCTGAGCTTGCAACACCGAGACTGTTACAGTTGATCTAAGGATTGAAGACCTGACTTTGTCTTATGACCTTGACATTAGATCCATTGTGTGCAAAATTAAATTACCCATACTTACTTGACCGGCATCCAGTCCCATCCCCAAGTTTGGTCTGGCTTGGATCAAAGTTGTTCAAGATGACCTTACAATTTGTCCTCCATCTTTGATTATTCAGATACTGAATTACCTCATCCGTCTCCTACCTTCGACCCTTCAATATAGGAAAAAAAACTGTTTAAGCGAACTAAGCTATGTGAACTTGACCTCTGACCTGTTGTTAACAGATTAAGGCAACACTTTGGCTGATCTCCAACACTTCTTCCAAACTTGGAAATTAAAAAAACTGAAAACTTTTAGTTATGATATTCACACACACACACACACACACACACACACACACACACACACACACACACACTCTCTCTCTCTCTCTCTCTCTCTCTCTCTCTCTCTCTCTCTCTCTCTCTCTCTCTCTCTCTCTCTCTCTCTCTCTCTCTCTCTCTCTCTCTCACTCTCTCTCTCTCTCTCCTTTCCTGGATTGATGGTCAATAGTTCTTTTACACTCTTGAAGCAGTCAAGTCTAATGAGATCTGTAAACAATTCCACTGATGGTCAAGCGGGTTGGAGTATTCCGATTGTTGCTTCACTAGTTTTTTTACTGTGACATCGATACAATGTAAAAACTAATATTTTAACAAATAATCAGTAACTTTCTGGTGTTGTAAGCTTTGTATTATCGAAACAATAGTTCACTTGCTGTCTCACAAAACTGCATTAAAATAATACTAGCAGGGGTACCCGCCGTTTCTCGGGCCAAAAAGGCCAACACTATAATCCTATTTGTTTTAGTTCAGTTTTTCATTCTGCTCCAGAAGAACCATGTACCTCTTATGCTTATGAAGAGGGATTATACGAAATCCAAGAACCTTCTATTTCAGCTTTTGCAGACTAACACACATACCTGTGTGCGCTTGTTTATTATTACCGGTGACCTCAAATGACCTCCGACCAGTGACCTCAAATAACCTCCGAGGTTAACTTCACATAGCCTATGCCCGAACTGGTGGTCATGTGAGTCTCCATGCCAAAAATTGGGCTGCAGGGGTACCAGGCTTTGCCCGGACCTAAAAGGCTAACACTACAGGTGACCTAGAATGACCCAGATCTGAATTTTGACCCCCTAAATCCATCCTAGGGTCACCCTGATTTTAAGAGTATATATGGGTCTGGGGATCTATGGCCCTTGGTTTGGGCATGATTGAAGGACTAACAAACAAACAAACAATGCGGCTCTTTGATATATATAGATTATATCTCACTGATTTTTGTTTATCTTCCTTCTTTCCCACTTTTACATGGAGTCGATGTGTCTGACCAATCTTCACCATATAGCTCGGCCCTGAGCCTCTTCCCCTGTCAGCCCCTTTTCTCTCAAAATTTTATTCACACAATCCATCCATCCGCTCCTCGACCTTCTCCTTTTCCAAATTCATTGCACCTCCATTTACATTGTTCTCCTCTCCACATAACCATTCCATCTCATCACATGCCCATACCGATTTAGTTTTCTTTCCTGTGCCTTCCTGGCTAAGTAACCCACCTTCACTGTCTCTCAAATTCCTTCCTATCCACACATCCTTTTCAATATTTTTATCTTCAGTGCAATCAGCCTTTCCTTCTGCGTTGTCTTCACTGCCCACGTCTCAGCCCGAAACATCAAAGGCAGGCCCCGATATGCACCAGCTTATCAGAAAACCCGTTTTCCAGCCCCACGCTGCACCTGGAGTGGGCTCCCCCTCCTCCCCGCCGGCACAACCTGCACACCCTCACACACCTCTTCAACACCGCATCTCTCTTACAAGCTTCCAGACCTCCCGACCCGGCACTATGTCGCAGGCTTTCTCCAGGTCAACGATCATAATGTGTAACCCCTTTTGCCTCTCCCCGTGCCTCTCCATCATCTGCCTCATTGAAAAAAATGGGTATGTTGTCCCTTTACCATAAAACCAACCTGCTCCTCCCCTATTATTCTCTCTTCCTTAAGCCTTCTCACTATTATCCTTTCCGAAACCTTCATCTAATACGACATCATCGTTCTCTCTCTACAAGTGCCACAATCCTGGATGACTCCCTTTGTTTTTAGACAGGTGCAGCTCTCTCCACTCAGCTAGCATTTTCTACTGCAGATAATTTTTCTGCATCAAATCCGACACCAAATCTATCACTTCTAAACCCTATCACTTCCAAACCCTCACTGGCATCCCATCTGGCCTCGCTGCCTCCCATTTTTTTTTTTTTATTCTTTTCAGTGCCATTTTTACTTCTTCGCTGCTTACATGTGCTGTTAAACCCTCACTTGGGCCTCTACCATCAAAGACTAAATTCGGATTCCTCTCATTTAGCAGATTTTCAAAGTATGTTTTACACTTATCCCTGATCTTCTCTTGGTCACATAAAGCCACTGCCTCTTCTTTCTATATCTGCTTGATCTGAATGATATCCTTGGTTTCTTTATCTCGATTTATCGCGATTCTATAGATCCTTCTTTCTCCATCTCGTGTTTCCAACTCCTCATACACCTCATTCTAAACTTGCGCTTTTCTCCTTGACACAGATTTCTCTGCCTTTTCATTGCCCACCCACAGATTTCTCTTTCATTCTGTTGCCTTGAAGTATCCCACTTCATACTGCCATCCTTTTTAGTCGCAATCACTTCTTGCACTTCCTCGTTCCACCAGCATTTCTCTTTATCCTCAGAGGGTCTTATCCTCTTTCAGATGGGATCTCCAACACCAGTGGTTCACAAACGTTTTCTTTCACCAAGTACTCCCTGAGTTGTCAGACCATCTACCCGTAAACCGCCCTTCCCTCCCCCCCTCCCCCATTAATCTGACACTGAATACAAAATGCAAAAATATTAATACTAATTCATTATACAATGGCACTTCAATGGATATTATCAAGTATCTGAAGCTATTTATTGTATGAAGGGGTTAAGTATTAACAACATAATCATTATTAAATGATACTACAACACAGGAAAGTGACTCTGTATATTACACTTCAGCCAACCATACATACCTCACATCAGAAATATACAGGCCTTATTACACAAAAAACATACATACACGTGAGCAAGGTACACTCAGCAAGATTTCCGACTCGACCACCTAGTTGAGGGATTTGGCTAATGTGACAACAGCGCGCGCCCGTGAGTGTGTGTGTGTGTGTGTGTGTGTGTGTCCAACAGTTTTTAGAATCGCCAAGCTTCATCCTCCAAAGTATATTATGTGGCCATTGTATTGTGCTATGACAGGTTAATAAATATTATGTGACTGGGATATTGGGCTGTGCACTGTACTATTTATAGTCTGAGTTATATAAAATAATTCTCTTGCCTTGTAGCATGAACCACGATACAGGTTGAGTTGTGGTTCAGAAACAGAGGCCAAGTTCACCCAGAAATGGCGCGATCTAGGGGGAAGGTGGGAGTATGGAAGTCAGCGGCCAACAGTTATATATTCTTAGTCATTACAGTATAATTATTAAGGTGTCAATGATATCCTGTATCTTAAATAATAAAAAAACAATTTATTTTTATTATCTTCATATAGACCCGATTACTCACTAAGATATCCCCTCCCTCGTTAACGGAAAACATGCAGTATCTCCACCTCCTCGGCTCTCTCTCTCTCCCTCTCTCTCTCTTTCTCTCTCTCTAAAACTCCTCAGCTGGCTATCAGTAGACACACACACACACACACACACACACACACACACACACACACACACACACACAGTATCAGTTTGTGCTAATGAGTAACGACTTTGTATTTAGTATGTTTACCTAAAATTTAATACTGTGTCAAAATACAAGTGCAATACATAACCACCTCACATTACGGATTATGTTAACCAGTAATCAATACTTAATTGCAAAGTTTATATTTCAGTAATAGTCATGGGTTAGCCATACCCACAGATATGAGTAAATGACACGATAGCCCACGTGGATTTAGTGAATATAACCTAGCCAGTATAAAGTTTCTTGATTAATAAGATATGTGGGTTTATGAGTATCAGGTAAGTGAGAACCTACACACACACACACACAGAATATATATATATCTATATATATATATATATATATATATATATATATATATATATATATATATATATATATATATATATATATATATATTCTGTGTGTGTGTGTGTGTGTGTGTGTGTGTGTGTGTGTATCTCACCACCATTATATATATATATATATATATATATATATATATATAATGGTGGTGAATTGTAAGAATTATGGTAAACAGACAGGTTGAGGAAAACTGATTGGAGAGTGTGGAAGAGCAGTAGGTATATAAAGGCCAGAGTATAGAGATGCGTTGATCGTATGCCTGACACTTATCCATATCACTGTTACCAGGTATTTTGTGTTCATAGAAGTTAATGATAGAGCAATGATTTCTGGAGGCGACAGTACTCTAATGCATATGTATAAATTTACTGACAATATGTATAACAAACATATTTTTGTACTGTATCACTAAACAATTTTAATATTATTAAAAAACATTTAGGGATCAATTGATATTCATAGTAATAATACGTCTAGATGAACGCATATTACCAACACTTGCACCACTGTTTATTAAGCCTTACAATCCCCATGAAATATACCCAATAAATAGTGGATAATGAACCATAACATGAAAAACGGTGGCTTTTCCCGAAGCGTCAAAGATATTAGAAATGAAACTATATGAGCGATGTATAAATATTCTATTCACGTGCAGTTACGACCGTAGGAACATCTACGAGGCCAGAAGCGGACACGTCACCGTCAGTGTCTGGGGGTGGGTGTGCATCCACGGTATGGGTGACTTTACCAGGATACAAGGGAGTCCCACTGCTAAAAAATTCATCGATATTTTGCAGGATTTTTTCCTCCCCTCAGTTCAGGAGCGGAACTATCCGTTCCTCCCGGCCCTATAATTTTGGTTCAGGACCGCTGCCCCAGCCACACGGCGAGGAGAGTCTTGGAATGGTTTGGAGGTCGAGAGGACTTGCAGCTGCTCGACTGGCTCAGTAGGGGAGCAGACATGAACCTCATCGAAAATGTATGGGGGTATATGGTTAACCGTTGGGAGCCTGAGAGTGAACGGACACCAGATGAACTACTGGCCCACATCCATGCCTAGTGGGAACAGTTCAGAAGCCGGCAATAGCTCATACGGAACCATGTCGCCTGTATGCAAACAGACCGCGAGAGGTGATCGAGAAGGAGGGTGTGTTGACTTCCTACTAATGAATGAGTTCCATATAAATCTAACTTTTTTATTATTATTATCCTCTGATTGTGATGGATATCATTTCATGCAGTGTAACAATCTAACAGTATCTTTAATAACTTACTATAACTTACCTGACAGTATAACTGAGACGACACTATCTTATATATTTTGCTCAGTGACATGATTTTTATTACGGGGCACTTATAGAAGTGTACCTGAATAGTTGCGGGCAGGTACATCCAACTCCAAGGACAAGTCCAAGCCAGATAAATCCTTAGATAAAGCCCATAAAAATTCACCTTGCAAAATTTGGAGTATTGGGATATTTGGATTATTGGTGGTCTGATTGGAGGACTTTACTGTAATAGGAAATATTGCCCTCACACCTTTGCTTTACTTATAAATGCTCCACCATACTTGCATGTATCAGCCCTGGTTGCCTAATGGTGGCTCTCCATGCAGCTTGATCTCTAGCAGTCTCTTATCCCTGAGGTCAGACTCTGTGACATCCTCCTAAGTGATCTTGGGCTACTTCTCACAGTTCTACCCTTATTGTTCATACCTCTCGTACTCCACATCCAACTGTCATCCTCCGTCTTTTCTACGTGCCCAAATCTTCTCACTCTACCTCTTCTTATCACAGCCTTGATCCTTTCCAGTCCCATCCTTCCTCTTAATTCTTCATTTGTCGTACAGTCCTCCCAGACTTGTCATTCAAGGATGCATCACACATCCATCTAATCATTTTCATCTGTGTGCATATAAACCTACAAATATCCTCCTCTTTCACTGCCAACATCTCATTATTGTACAGTATTACACTCCTAACACATGCCGCTTACAAGGATCCCTTAGCATTGACAGAGAACTCTCTTAACATCAGGAGAGGCAACACCTCTCTAAACTTCCAATCATTCCTTACCCTTGCATTTGAGCTAGCTCCAGACCAACCTCCAGCACATATTATGTCCCCCAATTCACAAAACTCTACACACTCAGGAGACTCTCCAGCAAGATTAATGTTTTCCCACCTCTCTTCTTCTGTAAGTTCTCCTTTACATAGCACACACTCAAAATCACCATTATTTTGCACCCTACCCCCAGTACCACTTCATCTTTTATGCACCCACTTATCACAGACAGTACACAAAATTTAGTTACTGTACATCCCACACCCTTGTGGCAAACTGCACATAGCTACACTGCTACTTTGACAGTACTGCCACCTCCTGTAGGTATCTTCACTTTTATTTTATTTGCATTTACTGAAACCCTGATGTCCTGTTCCATCTTCCCACCTTGTAAATCTCTCCTTTGCTACCTTCTTGTTCTCTTTCATTAACAACAAGTCACCAGCATACAACGCCTCCCAAGGGAGTCCAGTTCTGAAGTCAAATGAGAGAACTTCAAGCACCACGGTAATTAATAAGGGTCTCAGAACTGACTGCTGATGCACGCCAATATTTACTAAAAATTTATCACTCATCTGGGTGTGAACACTCTTGTACATTGCCATAACCACTGTAACCGGCCATTCTTCATTCCCAAGATTTCTCATTGCCCACTTCACCACTTTTCTGGGGACTCTGTCAAAGGCCTTCTCCAGTACTCCATAAGACAATCTGTGGAGTAGATCAGCCATATTCCTGTATAACCTTGTCCAGCTAAACATCTGTTAATCTTTTAACAAGACTCCTCATTCATCATTCATTTAAAAACCAGTAGCATTAATATTTTGCATTGTTAGGGATTACTTATATGCTTATTAATCATGACTCAGTATTTCTGTAGAAGTTGATGTTGTTATCCACCAAGTGCTCTTATTTACTGATCACTTGCAGATTCAGCTCATTGTATTCATTGATTCAGTAACTGAAGGATCATTGTAAAAATATTTTTAGGCAGGAGTCCAGGTGTTTTGATAGCAGCTTGTATAGTTATTTCTGAAGCAACGTTGGGTCTGGTTAGTACTTGGATGGGTGACCGCCTGGGAACACCAGATGCTGTTGGCATAACGTTCTCCCTACGTGTCAAGTGGGGTTGGTGGAGGATTAGTGCCCCTCCCTGTAAAACAATTAACTCTAAGCCGTTGGCCACCCCGTTTGGGATACATGGCGTCTGGCAATGATGAAACTTATACACGAATTAGTGACCTTTATGTGCATTTCTTAACGCAACTTTCCTGTTACAATACCATGCTTTTTCCATTAAAATATGATGCTTTCTTGATTGACACAATCACAACTCCCTAGACATTTTGCCAACTCGCTAGACATCTTGCCACCTGTTGACATGCCTAAGGTGATGTTTTCCAATCGTGACAAAGATTTTTAAAAATTACTCAGGAATAAGTTGGTCAGTGTGTGATCAATAACTAATACCGGTAAACTACTAACAATTGCTGTCTGTACGATGTAGTTTTAAGTGAACGTCCACCATGACATCACTTATAATACAATACATAACATATTACTTAACTCAAAGCTACAGTATAACGTAACATACTGATCAAAGGAAATCCGATAATCTAAGCTTAAGAAACGCTGCACCTACAACTTATTTAAATGTATGTTATAATACGGTAATATATCTTTCTGAAATATTGTTATTTATGTATTTTGCCACACATGCATTTTTTTTTTTAATATTTCAGTGTTTGTCTTTGCAAGGTTTGGTGAATGAATTTGGGACAGTGTAGGAAGAGGCAACTGAAAGTTAATGTAAACAAGAGTAAAGTTATGGTGTGTGAGAGGAAAGAAGTCACAGAATGCACAGTGAGGTTGCATGGTGAGGATATGGAGAATGTGAGTGCATTCAAGTACTTGGGTAGTGTGATGAGTAAGGATGGAACTTTTGGGGATGAAGTGCTTGAAAGGGTACAGCAGGGAAGGAAGGATCTTGGTTCACTGAAAGTAGTGATGAGAAATAGGGAGGTGAGTATGGAAGTAAAGAAGTCACTGCATAGTAGTATTGTGATCGCTACCCTGACATATGGAAGCGAGGCATGGACCTTGCAAGAAGGGAACAAGTCAAGAGTGAGAGCAGTGGAAATGAGTTACTTGAGAGGAGCATGTGGGGTGACCTGGAGAGACAGGTTGACGAATGAAGAAGTGAAAGAACGTTGTTTGGTGGATGTGGATGTGGTTGAGAAGATTAGGAGAAATACACTGAGGTGGTTTGGACATGTGGAGGGAATGGAGAATGAAACACTAAGAGGGTGTATGTAGGTGAGGTGGAGGTACGGAGAGGGAGGGGAAGACCGAGGATGAGGTGGTGGGATGGAGTTGAGAGGTATATGAGGGAGGGGAGAGTGAGTTGAGAGGAGGGTAGTCAAATGTTGGGTGACAGAGCGACTTGGAGGCGTTTTGTTTGCGGCCACCCTTTGTGGGATTAGATTGTCTTTATATGGTGTTTCGGGTTTCACCCCCAAAACATAATTATAATAGTATAATAATGTAACATGCTACAAACTTATGCACAGAACCTAAATAACCTTGAGAGCAGGCTGTGAGGCCTATGCCGAGTCGAGCACATAAAAAAAAAAAAATACCGAGGTGTGTGTCATCAAGTGTTAAAGGCAAAGATTACATATCAGTCTTGGACGTCCTTAGCCACGTATACACACACTCATTTTACCATTATGACTCACATTTCATACTCACTATACTCCCCCCACCCCCATCTCACGTATCGTCCCACATGCACACACACACACACACACACACACACACACACACACACACACACACACACACACACACACACACACACACACACACACACACACACACACACACACACACACACACACACACACACACACACACACACACACACACACATCAGTGAGAAGGTACGGAACATGTATACACTGCTTGCAAATATGAGAAGAGCATTCACATACATAAATGAAGACATGCAAAGAAGGATAATAACATCATTCATCAGACCAACCCTGGAGTATGCATCAGTAATCTGGAGTCCTCATCTCAAAAAACACATAGATAAGATTGAAAAAGTTCAAAGGGCCGTACAAGATGGATACCAAGCTTAAGGGACCTAAGCTACGAAGAAAGTCTAAATAAACTGAATCTACCAACACTCCAGGATAGAAGGAAAAGAGGTGACATGATAATGCTATATAAATGCATATCAGGGAAGGAGAAAATAGACATAAATGATTACTTAACATATGGGGAAGCATCAACAAGAGGACACCACAAAAAACTGCATAAGAAGAGAGGTGATAAAGACGTGAGGAAATTCAGTTTCCCAAACAGAGCAATTGATCAGTGGAATGCACTGCCGAATGAAATAGTGTGTGCCAAAACAATTCACAAATTTAAGGATATGTACGATAAATATGGTTTAAGGCAAGGGACAGTACGAGCTTGACTCATTCCTGTAAAGATACAATTAGGTAAGAACACGTACGCGCGCGCGCGCGCACACACACACACACACACACACACACACACACACACACACACACACACACACACACACACACACACACATACTGTATTTGGCTTTCTGTGTACTGAATGAAATCCTGCTTTGAATTCTGTTGTTCCAAATATAAATAAGCATATAGAACTAACACTAATAGCATGTTCATTAACACTGCATACTGTCTGGCTGGCAATACTGAAACAAAGGACCAAGACTGAGTGGTTCTTGGAAGCTGGAAAAGTCCCAGAATATGCTTCATAAATGTATTTTGAGCTAGTCAGGTCAGGTGCGGGTAAGGGGATGGGTCTGTTATGACGTGGCAGGGGTAAACTAGTTCTGCTGTCGGGCCCTGCTGCGGATGTCACTGATTGCATTGCACAGTTGACCCTTGTGTGGTGTGGTACGATGAGGATCTGTCCGTTCTCTTCTTTGGGGCTAAGATGCCAATGAATGTGTTTAAATGGATGAGTAAATGGCGAGTGTGTCGTCCTGTCTCGGCTACCTCCCTTTCCTTGGGGGAAGCAGCCTAGGTATATAGATAGATAGAGAGTTCCACATAGGCTGTTTGTATTTTTCATAAGAATTGGCTGTTCATCAGTATGTTAACTTTAATTATTGACATAACTGAAGGAGCAGGAACCTCTGCAGTGACACTACAGCTCACTGCAGCTATGAGGATTGGAGGTGTCAGCGGCCACCTCCCCTCTACCTGGTATCCGCTACTGAACACATGATTACCTTTAACCTTAACGAAAATATTACTGTGGGTATGGCTGCCCTATGGCTATTACTGAAACATAAACTATGCAAATAAGTATTGATGACTGGTTAACATAATCCGTAATGTGAGGTGGTTATGTATTGCACTTGTATTTTGACACAGTATTAAATTTTAGGTAAACATACTAAATACAAAGTCGTTACTCATTAGCACAAACTGATACTGTGTGTGTGTGTGTGTGTGTGTGTGTGTGTGTGTGTGTGTTTGTCTACTGATAGCCAGCTGAGGAGTTTTAGAGGGAGGGAGAGAGAGAGAGAGTCGAGGCGGTGGAGATGCTGCATGTTTTCCGATAACGAGGGAGGGGATATCTTAGTGAGTAATCGGGTTTATATGAAGATAATAAAAATAAATTGTTTTTTTATTATTTAAGATACAGGATACCATTGACACCTTAATAATAATACTGTAATGACTAAGAATATATAACTGTTGGCCGCTGACTTCCATACTCCCACCTTCCCCCTACATTGCGCCATTTCTGGGTGAACTTGGCCTCTGTTTCTGAACCACAACTCAACCTGTATCGTGGTTCATGCTTCAAGGCAAGAGAATTATTTTATATAACTCAGACTATAAATAGTACAGTGCACAGCCCAATATCCCAGTCACATAATATTTATTAACCTGTCATAGCACAATACAATGGCCACATAATATACTTTGGAGGATGAAGCTTGGCGATTCGAAAAATTGTTGTGTGCACACACACACACACACACTCAGGCGCGCGCTGTTGCCACATTAGCCAAATCCCGCAACCAGGTGGTCCAGTCGGAACTCTTGCCGAGTGTACATACCCAATCACAAAGAAACATTCATACGTACATGTATATATATGTATATATATATATATATATATATATATATATATATATATATATATATATATATATATATATACATACATACAGTAATCCCCATACTATCCGGACTCCCACTTACCGGACATCCCCACTTACCATATATTTTGGTCCCGGGATCCAATATTCCCAGAATGGGCCAAAAATCTCAAAAAAATTGAAAAAAATCCGACTTTTTTCCCCCCGTAATTTGAACTCGGCATGGACCAGCTGTGCTTTGGCGCTTAGTTCTGCCGCTGTCTGCTAGAGCGCCCCTGCATCCTCCCCACTTACCACCTGTCTCTTGTGAGTGGACGCTCGTCATCATGGCCGCCCACGTGCTCGCTTTTGTGATGGTGCCCTACTTGCTGCAGGCTCTGCTGCTGCTCTCCTGCCTCTTGTTAGTTTGTGTGATGATGGCCCAGCCGCCTGAGAAGAGGAAGAGAGTGGTTTTGACTCTGGAGAAGAAGAGGGAGATATTGGACAAGGTGGACGCGGGATGGTCAACCTCATGCATCCTCTGTGAATTCAACCTGGCCCAATCTACTTTGATATCAAGAGATCCCGAGACAAACTCATGCAGTACACGGCTGACTTCTCGTCTAAGAGCATATGCAACGTGGAGAGGAAGATGATGTTTACTCCCTGGTATGCTGAAGTCGACTGCTCCACATTGATTTGGTATCGACAACAACATGCTGCTGGTGTGCTGGTGCATGGCACGGAGCTGAAGGCTGCTGCTGAGAAGTTTGCACGGCTTCACGATGCCCCAGACTTCAAGGCATCCGAGGGTTGGCTCCACGTTCAAGTTATGACATGGCCTTACCAATGGTAAGGCCCAGGGCAAAGCTTTGGACGCCAACGAGGATGGAGTAGAGGAGTTTCAGCACAAGGTGAAGCGCTTGATCAACAGGGAGGGCCTCACTCTCCGTCAAGACTACAACGTTGACGAAACTGGTTTATTCTATCGCTCTTTGCCAACGAACACTCTAGCCCAGGAGACGGAGAAGCATGTACCTGGCCGCAAGCTCTCCAAGCAACGGATATCTGCTTTGTGTTGTGCCAATGCTAACGGCATGCACCGGCTTGAGCCCGTTATTGTTGGCCATGCAAAGCAGCCTCGGTGTCTTCGTGGTGTGATGGATGTCCTTCCTGTTGTTTGGTACCATTCTTTGAAGGCATGGTTCACTGCCCGGATCTTCAGAGACTGGTTCCACCACCATATCGTCAAGGAGGTCATCCATTACCAGACGAAGACACTGGGAATCCCGTGCGACCAGGTAAAGGTCCTCATTCTCCTCGACAATGCACCTGCTCACTCGTGTGACAAGGACTTCGTGGCCGAGAATGGGCGCATTAGGTACATGTTTCTGCCACCTAATGCACCTGCTCTCATCCAACCAATGGACCAAGGAGTGATTGTGGCAACAAAGAGGCTGTACAACGGAAGGTCCTGGATGAGGTGATGTTGTTCTTGAGGACGAGGACGAGCACAGGGAGGGATGGGACACGTGAGGCCAGCGGACTTTGGAAAACCTTCGCCGCTACAACATCAAGTCTGTCATTTACAACTGGGCCAATGCGTGGAAGAAAGTCCCTGTCAAGATTCTAGAAAATGGTTGGTCTCATCTGCTTCTCAGAACTGATGTGGAGCACAATTGCCCAGGTTTTGACGCGGATGACTTCCATGCATGTCTACATGCGAATGGCGATGATGTTGATGTGGACGAAGTGCGTGAGTGGTTGGATGATGACGAGGGTGATCCTGGGTATCAAACCATGTCTGATATCAAGATCGCATCTTCAGTTGCAGGTGTCAGTACTCAGCTTGAATATTCCGACGAGGACGGCGACGATGATGCAGACCCCTCTCAGCGTGACACTACTCCATCCATCCCCAAGCTGAGTGCACTCCGGGAACACATAGAGTTCGTTCTCAACTACCTGGAACACCCGGACTGCGACAGGGAGATGGGGGACCCGTGACCCCCATTGTGCCCAGCCCTGGCTCCACATCACTGCCTCCCCAAGACAGGCCCTTATCCTCCGAGCCACAGCCCAGCACATCAGGCACAGTGGAGTCACCACTTGACGTGAGTTTGGGCCTCTCTTCAGAGTCATCTGCAGAGGGTACTCCATCACCACGACCCAGCAACGCACCCCTAGGCCACCTGCATCAGCTACTCTCAGACTCTGACAGTGAATAAACAGCAAGCACTCGCCACTAGACCACAAGGGAATTTGCAGTGTTGTGCAGTTACAGTGCCTAGTGTTAAGAAATTAGAATTGTGAGTGCAAAGACTAAAGTGTAGAGTGAAACTCTGATTTTATTGACGTTCAATGGAGCACAAATTAGACTAGAGTGTGTAATGTTAAGTAAATGGATTTATGAGTGCAAAGGCTTCAGTGCAGAGTGCAACACTTATTTCATTAAGGTACAATGGAGCGCAAGTAAGACTAGAGTGGCAGTGTTAAGAGAATGGAATGAGTGCAAATGACTAAGTTCAGTGCAAGACTTCAGTGTACTGCAGGTGCTTCAGGTACTCCTTTTTACTGTCAGAGTCTGAGAGGAGGCAGGTTATTCATCGAGATGGCCAGGGGCTTGTAAGTACCCAGAATGTTTAATATTGTACTTTATTTACCATACTTACCTCTAAAACCTCATTTCACTCTTTAATGTCCCTTATTGCTGTGAATAGGGTCTTAGGTGCTATGCATGTGCAGTAGGGAGGTGTTTTTCTGAGTTGGGCTAGGTTAGGGTCAATAAGTACCAGTCCAGGAGCCAGGGACTTGTAAGTACCCAGAATGTTTAATATTGTATAAACTCACTTCTAGAACCTCATTCTCTGGTTCTTTTGCATTTATTTCAGTCTTTTATGTCCCTTATTGGTGTTATTTGGGTCTTAACTCATCATGTCCCAACCGATTTCATACCTCCGATACCCCCCAATCCCGAGCTATTTTGGAAAAAAAATAATCTTTGGCTGAAACCTCCGCTTTTGGTGAGAAATATCGAAAATTCAAAGAGAAATCGCTCACCTGAGGTTTAACCCGCGTCGTCCCGTCGACGTACTTCCACGTCCTCACGTTATGTCACTGCCAATCCCGTTGACGTACTTCAACGTCCTGCAATTGCAAGGTTCATAATTTCCACAATTTTCAAAATTCGCGCGAGATTTTCGATTCGCCCACGTACCCAAGGCTCCCCTACCTGCCCCCAGGCGGGCAGCATCCCAGACCCCGCGTGACCTGCGCTCGCCCTTGTCTTGGTCACTCACCTGTAAGCAGTGACCCAGGTCAGACATGGCACGTAAAGGTCTCTCAGACGACGAAATACAATCCACCCTGGATGCCTTCACTGGAGATAGTGATTCTCCACTTGATGATGATGTGGTGGATCGAGATTATGTGCAGCCTGAGGAGGAAATAACAAGCAGTGATGAGGTCCCTTTGCCCCGGAAAAAGCGGTATGTCACGTATCGTAAGGCAAGGGAAGGCCAGCCTGCACCCAAAACACCTGCATGGACCTCTCTCCATCCCCTAGAGAGAGATTCTGATGAGGACGAGGATGAGGACGATGACGATGACGGCGGCTTAGGACGTGATGTTGCCTCGTGGTTGGGGAAGGAAAAAATCTCACCCCGAGGATCAGAAGGTGAGGTGAGAAGGCAAATAAAGTATGGCCTAGTGTTTTGACTGGGGAAGGCGAAAGTGGTGTGGTGTGAGTGCGGGGTGAAAGGGAAGTGGTGTGAGGGAGGAAGCACGAGCACGTGGTGCACGTAGGCCTAGGGGAGAGGAGGTGGAGCCACTCCCCAGCATGTCTTTTGCCATACAATATTCCCAAACTTCCTCCACACAGCCCCCAGATGTGGGGAAAGGAAGGAAAGGGAAGGGAAAGGGTAAAGGAAAAGGGAGAGGGAAGACAAGTGCGAGTGATGAAAGGCGCCACTCTCCACCTCCCCCACCACCACCAATGTTGCGTTGTGCCTTCAGCCATGTTTCAGAGAGTACCATAACTTCCTACACTACTGAAACTGTGTGGGATGGTGATATGATGCTCAGTATAATGGTAAGGCCAGTCAGTATGTGCCAAGTCTTATATAAACTTGAAACGGGTGTAATGTTTGCAGAAAAGTAATGTATAAGTTGAGAAATAGTGTAAGTTGAACGAAGTGATATGAAAACTACACCCACTGTATAAATCTGCGAAAATATGACGCTCAGTATAACACTCTGGTCAATAAATATGTGATAGCAAGAATATAAAGTGGAAACGGGTGTAATGTTAGCATGAATAAAACGTATAAGTTGAAAAATAGTGTAAGCTGTAATAATTGATGTCACGAGTACACCCACTGAGTAAATCTGCGAAAATAGTATGCTCAGTAGAACATTCTGGTCAGTAAGTATGTGATAGGAATTATATAAAGTGGAATTTGTTGTAATGTTAGTAGTAAGATAATTTATAAGTTGAATACTAGTGTAAGATGAAACAAATGATATCGCGATAACACTCACTGTGTAAGTACGCGCTAATATGACGCTCAGTTGAATCGTAAGGTCTGAAATTATGTGATATCAATTATATCACGTGTAAACATGTGCAATGGTAGTGGAGAATTATTATATAAGTACAAAAATAGGTTGTAAGTTGAAATAGTAGTCATAGCGACTTCACCGTGTGTGTTATTATGAGCTATTATGACGCTAAATATTTACGTAAGGCCTGAAATTATCTCAAAACAGTTCTATAAAGTTGAAAAGTGTATAATGTTATTAGGAAAGTATTATGTAAGTAGAAAAAACACAATACGAGTTGAAACAACAGTCACAGCAAGTTCACTCACTATGTAAATAAGCGCTAACATTACGCTAAATGTTATCGAAAGGCCTGTGAATACGTAAAAACATTTCAATAAAATGTAAAATGGTATAATGTTATTGTAGAAGTATTATGCAAGTAAGAAAAATGATATGTATCATGATTTTCGAATGTTAGCGATTCATCGTGACCAGTCTGCCCGATTTTGCTCGTTTCGGACGATGGTACAATGCTTATTTCAGCTCTATTTTTGTATAAAATCCAATTTACTCTTTTATCACATGTTTTTATGTTTGTAATAAATACATATCTACTTACTTTCATTGGTTTCCCAGACTTATAATACCATAGAAAACATTAGAGGCTCAGACCACCTACAGAGAACACGGTGCCAGGTGTGACCAAGGCATACCTGTTTAAGGCAATTATGGACCCCGGGGAACAATTTCTTTGTGACTGACCATTGTTTCTGACCAAAAGCGAAAGTTTTAGCAAAAAAAATTTGGGTCCAAAAATGGTCGGGATTGGGGGGTACCATTGGTGAGAAAGTGGTCGGGACGGGGTGGGTTAAAATACTCGATAAAGGTAGCAGTACCTCCTTACCTTACTGGATTTTCTATCAGGCTGGTTCCAAAGAAAACGAGTTCTATGGGAGGGTAACTATTCCACACCACTCCTAAACGGTATTTATTTATTTATTTGGTATGAATTTATATGTAGTCTATCTATCTATCTATTGCCAGACACCTCAATCCCGTTTGGGGTGGCCACAAACAAATCGCCTCCAAGTCGCCCTGTCCCCCGCCATTTCACTGCCCTGCTCCCAACTCACACCCCCTTCTCTCATATACCTCTCCACCCCATCCCTCCATCTCATCCTCGGCCTCCTCCTCCCTCTTCCCCCCTCCACCTCACTCACATACACTCTCTTCGTCAGTCTTTCACCCTCCATCCTTTCCATATGGCCAAACCATCTCAGTGTGTTCCTCATAACGCTTCCTATCACATCCACATCAACACCACAATGCTCCTTTATATCCTGATTCGTCAGCCTGTCTCTCCACGTGACTCCACAGGCTCCTCTTAAATAACTCATTTCCACTGCTCTCACTCTTGACTTGTGTCCTTCCAACAATGTCCAACAATGTAGTACGAGAGTATATTGGTTTTCAAACAGTAATATAGGCATTATAAGCATTTTTACTCACTAACTCATCAACATACCTGACCTTTTTTGGCGACATTACCTGAACATCATTTCTGACTGTTTTTTCCTTTAATGCTATGTAAACTTTGTTCTACACATTGTCATCGATTGGGGAATCACTGTAGCCCTGTATATCTTTATTGGCCAGGTCACTGGTAACACGTGAATTGCCGAGAGAATGGCGTGCAGGGGGGGAGGTTATACGGTGTAAGGCATTGTCCCTGTCTGGCATCTTGTAGAGGAATAGAGGAAGGTGTCCCGTGTATAAGTACCAAAAATCACGCACAAAAATTGAAAATTGTGCAAATTATGAACCCTGCAATTGCCCGACGTACCAGTACGTCGACGGGACTAGCTGTGACAAAATGTTGAGACGTACCCATACGTCATTGGGATGCCTTGGGTTTAATAGGTGCTATGCATGTCCAGAGGGAGTTGTATAGGTGTTTTCCTGAGTCAGGGTAGGTTAGGGTCCATAAATACAAGTCCAGGAGGCTGGGGCCCACTATCCGGACGGGACCACTTTCCGGACATGCGTTTGGCTCTATTACATCGAAAAGTGGAGGAATTACTGTGGATATATATATATATATATATATATATATATATATATATATATATATATATATATACTACATTTGGTGAACATAATATATATATATATATATATATATATATATATATATATATATATATATATATATATATATATATTACATTTGGTGAACATAAGTAGGAAACAGAAGAGAACAATAATCTATAAACCAGATTACGGGTGTCCTCCACACATAGAAATTCTGTAACAGTTCGACTTAACCTGCTGCAAGTTGTGGCTTGGGAGAAAAATATTCTGTGGAACGAAGTTCCGAAGAGAAGCAGTTCGGAGAGTTTAAAAAAAAAAATGATAGGCAGAAATTCTTCTTTATGGTGGTGTGGCAATCCAGTCATGAGCACTACCAGATCCCCGTGTAGCATGGAGGAAGGCGTAGAGAGGTGGCATAGTAGATGCAACTTTGTCTGAGCATTTGCCATATCTGTAAAATAATGCAAGAGAGGTAACATTCCTTCTTACTTGTAGGAGAGGTAATTTATTTGTAAGTGCAGAATTATTAATAATTCTTGCAGCATTGTCATGAATTTTGTCTAGTTGTTTCAGTACAACGTCTCCACATCCACTCCATAGGACTGAGCAATATTCAAGCTAAGAGCACACATGACCCTTCTAAACTATTAATAATTGTTCATCAGCGAAGAAGATGTGGATTCTGTACAGTAATCCATGTTTCTCTATAGCGGTTTTAGCAAGTGATGTAATATGAGAGGTCCAACTAATAGTATTATTTAGTGAAACACCGAGAATTTCAATATATTTAGAGGTAATAATATTGTTAGCAATGAAGGTAATATAAGAATCAGGTAATATCTGTCTATTGGTAGATTATATATATTTGGTTTTCCTAGCATTAAATAAGCACAGTGTTGTTTTATCCCCATTCAGTGATCTTCGAAAAGTATTGATTTCTGGAGATTGCTGTACTGAGTTGGGAATAAGATATATTAAACTTTGTCAGTGGGTGTTTAGGACTGAGGGAACTGTGAAGTGTTGTGTCATCTGCATATGAGTGAATGGGATTATGGGTGATAGAGAAAAGATTGCATCGTTTTTAAAGGCTCCAACATGCTTCCATGCATCTGCCTTGGTCATCTAATGGCGGCGCTCCATGCTGCTTGGTCTCTGGCAGCTTCCCTATTCAGTCCCTTATCTCTGAGGTCACAATCAATGACTTCATCTCAAGACTTTTTCAGTCTACCTCTCGCAACCCTATCCCTAACGTTAACACTTCTCATTTTCTGCATCCATTTATCATCCTCATCACAGCACCAGTATACTCCAGTTCCATCTTTCCTCAAAACAACTCCATCGTAAAAATAGTCCCCCCAAAGCCTCGCACACAGGGACGCACTGCACACCGGCTATTCATCGTCATTTCTGTTCGTCTGAGCCTGCAACTATCATCTACCATTACAGCCCATGTCTCACTACCATATAGCATTACACTCCTACGAGTAATACGTGCTGCATACAAAGATCCCTTAGCACGGAGGAAGAGCCCCCTTAATATCAGAAGAGCAACAGCTTCATGAACTTCTTCCAACCACTCCTCACTCTAGCCACAGAGCAGGCTCCAGCCCAACTTCCAGTGTAACGAAGAAAAATTTAGTCACCAGCGTAATGTTGGGAATTGGTCACCAGTGTAATGATCAGAATTTTAGGGATTATGGGAAATGGGGTAGCGTGATCTTATTTGAGGGTGTGTGAGCAAAGATATTAGTACCCTTTGCGGGCCACTCAATCTCGTCTATACCACTCCTTAGAGGACAGCAAAATTTAAACTCGATATAACTTAACCTAAGATTGACTAAGCATTAAGAACTGAAAGACAGATTACTCTTCGAACTGTTAATGAAACAAAGCACACAAAATATAATCAGGATCTATATCTCCAGAAATATGAATCTTTATAAACTTAATTATTATTCAAAGAATACTATTACACATAGATATATCAATCCATCTCTGACAGACCCTTCGGGAAGAAACCTAAAAATTACCACCAAAGATTATTCTCTCAATATTAAATATGTATAATAACTCAAAAATTATATACAAACTAGATACAGTAATCAAATGGACCAGCCAATATACACTTTGACTGCATGAACTAAGAAAAGTAGAGGGAAGGTGATTTAGTGTGAGACAGAGGTTAGGCAGTGGCTAGAACACTCGATCTGTGAACGATAGGGAGAGGAGCAGCAATCTCATTATTCTGTACAAGTGGGATCAAGGGAAATATCACCAATCTAACTCTCTGACGTATATGGGGACTTACATTACACGAGGGAGAAAAGGGGGGGAGGGGAGGTGTGATTTCGGCACTAACCTGTGAACCTTAGTGAGAGGAACAGCAATCTGGCAGTTTGGCGCTGCTCCCTGCCTTTTATACTCGATCATCACAGTATCACGAATTGGCCAAAACTTTAACTGATTACCTTGTAATATTATTGTCTCTTCTAAGATCTCCAAAGAATACGAAAAATACGTTTGCACTCGACATACGTAAAAAAATGATTTACGATGTTCAGTAGTTTTTGTACTAGGCATATAACCAGTCACTGGGGAGGGCGTCGTCGCCGTCGTCATCGTGTGTGCGTGCAGGCATGCATGGCGGGCGGGCGGTTGGCTCCACCCTCCTCATCTAGCAAGGAACTGAACACTGGGAGATCTGAAACAAGATTAAAGAAGCTCTCAGGGGCTGAACAGTGTTCTGGAGAGGCTGGGGCGTAGTACCGGGAGTACCATTTCATTTCCACACAGTCCACTCTTTTCCTACCCAGCGGTAGAGGAGACGTGATGCTCGACATTATTACAACCGCTGGAGGTGGAATAAGGTGGGACTTGGAATAGACCAAGGTGAGGCAGGCAGGCAGGAGGAACAGAGGATATGGTTCGACCATTCTTCTTCCCCCTCCCCTCCTCCTCCTACTGCTCTTGCTCTCGCCTTCCATCCTTCTTTGTCCCAAGTGACGCACAGCCCGACATGGTTCATTTTTTTCCTCTCTTCCCGTGCCGTTGGAGAGTTCCTAATGGGGTCTCCGACAGAAGGGATGAAGGGTGCTCTACGGCCTGCTACTACTACTACCACCACTACTGAGGCCTGCTCTATAGAGACAAGAAGCAACAACCTTGACGAGCATGGTCCTATGGTGGGTTGGTTGGTTGGTCCATGGAGAGGGGTTTCTTGGATGTTGTAGTAAGTGGATCACTGTCCTGCTGAACCTATGGTGCTGCTGCTGCTGCTGCTGCTGTTGTCAGTCGGCCTCATGCCAGTTTGGTCAACGGTAATGTGATTGGTCCCGATCACTCAGTCAGCCAGCCAGCCAGTCAGTCAGTCAGTTGATCAGTCAGTCTGTCAGTGTGTCAGTATGTCAGTCATTTAACCCATCACGTCCCGAGGTTTTCCGCACATCCGACATCCCCCAACCCCGAGGTATCTTTGAATTTTTTTTTTTGGCTAAAATCTCCGCTTTTGGTGAGAAATATCAAAAATTCATAGAGAAATCACTCACCTGAGGTTTAAAATACTCGATCCAGGTAGGAGTACCTCCTTACCTTACTGGGTTTTCTAACAGACTGGCACCAAAGAAAACCAGTTCTATGGGAGGGTAACTATTTCACGCAACTCATAAATGGTATTTATTTATTTACTTGATACGAATTTATTTGTAGTATGAGAGTATATTGGTTTTCAAGCAGTAATATAGGCATTATAAGCATTGTTTCACTCATTAACTCATCACCATACCTGACCTTCTTTTGCCACATTACCTGATCAATATTTCTGACTGTTTCTTTTTCTAATGCTATGTAAACTTTGTCCTCCACATTGTCATCGATTGTGGAATCACTCTGGCCCTGAATATCTTTACTGGCCAGGTCACTTGTAACAGGTGAATTGCTGAGACAATGGCATGAGGGGGGAGGGGGGAGGTTATGCGGTGTAAGGCATTGTCCCTGCTTGGCATCTTGTAGAGGAATAGAGGAAGGTGTCCCGTGTATAGTACGAAATATCACGCGCGAAAATTGAAAATTGTGCAAATTAGGGACCTTGCAATTGCACAACGTAGTAGTACGTCGCCGGGACTGGCAAATGCAAAATGTTGCAACGTACCCATACGTCGACGGGACGGCGCGGGTTAATCATAACGAAGCCAAAACAAAGAGGAATCCGAATGATTTAATTCCATGCCGGTCTATGTGCTTACATGACTGACAACACGATGTCAATAACGTAAATTTCGCGCTTCACAAATGACAATTATCAACAATCATATCTCAGACAACTCCCAATCCACCACTACATAGTTCAAAAGGGAAATACTATTACCTTTGTTATGAAAATCTCTAGACCAGTGTAGGAAGGAAGACATTTGTGATTGTTAATCCCTACTAAAACTTCCGCGGTTATACGCCTTTGTTGAAAATGGCTGGTTCATATGTATCAAAATTAATCATATTCGCACCAATACTCGACTTATTACTATCAATGTCAGAATCACGCTCATATTATGAATAGCAACTAAGACTAAACTTATATATAGGACTTAATGGCTAAACATGAACTATGCAAACTATATTTACAACAACACCTGAGCTTAAGATTACATTCACAATACTAGCTTATACTAACTTATACTATATTTAAAATTATGGCACTACACTAGCACATAACATGTTTTCCTGAAAACAAAACTCTTCCACACATTCAAGAGACTCATCAACAAGATAAAACCTCTCATGCCTGACAATCTCCACATGGTCTTCCTCACTCAACACGCACATGAAATCAGCATTATCTCACAGTCTGTCTGTAATAACATTACATCTCTCATACACCCACTTCTCACAAACACTGCACAAAATGAAATTACTTCTCACGCCCTTGTGGCAAATTATTAATATGAATTAGGAATAGAGCTGGAGTCAGGACTGATCCATGTTGCATGCTGGCATTGATTAGGTGGAAATTGGAACATACATCATTTACTTTAATGTTTATCTTTCTGTCACTATAATATTAGGAAATTGGTGAAACAAAAGATGATACGCCATAGCAAGGGAATTTCGATAGCAGGGAATGGTGCCGCACTCTGTCAAAAGCTTTAGACTTATCAAGGGATACTGCATGGGTTTCTCAATGTTGGTCAGTTGACTGAGAGATGGTGGGTCAAGATTTTGAGTATATCAACAGTAGATCTTTTGTGGCGAAAACCATACTCTCTGTCACTTATTAAGATGATGGGTTCAAGATATTTAACCCACTGCATCCCAGCAAATTTTTCACCAGTGACCCCCCCCCCCCATCCTGGCGGATTTTCGAAAAGTTTTTTTTTGGGCTAAAACCTCTGCTTTTTATGAGAATCATCGAAAATTCAGGGAGAAAGTGCTCAGTTGAGTTTAGAAATACAGAAGAAGTAAGAGTACCTTTACCTTGTTACCATGTTCTCTCAGGCCAGGCTCGAGAGAAAACGTTTTCTATGGGAGGGGTAGGTATTTCAAACCATTCATAACTAGTTAGATATTTATATATTTGGTACAAATTTATATGAAATATAAGAGTATATTGGTTTTCAGACAATAATATAGGCGATATAAGCGTTGTTCACTCATCAAAAACATCAACATATAGCACTTTCTTTTAAGACGTTACCACCTCATCACTTCTGCTTGTTTCTTCCTCTGGCTTATTTCTTCCTTTGTCCTCCACCTCAGGAATCACTTTCGCCTTGAATTTCGTTATTGGAAAGACTGTGGTGCGACATGTCTTTACTGGCCAGGTCACTGTTAACAGGTGAGTTGCCGAGAATATGGCGTGCTGGGGGGGGAGGGGGTCAGGTGAGGCCAGGCATTATCCCCGCCTGGCGTTGGGTAGAGAAAGATCTCCAACATATGCCTACTAAAAATCACTCGTGAAACTCGAAAAGCGTGAAAATGACGGACCTCACAATTGCAAAACGTATGGTTAAGTCGTTGGTGTCACCGTGACAAAACGTGGTGATGTATCCATACATCGTCAGGACGCCTCGGGTTAACAGCATGCTTATTAAATATATACAATCTCAAATACTTTACCAAGAGAAAACGTGAGAGCTATTGTTTTGTTATAAAATGGATCAGAGGACTTCCCTTTCTTCGGAAATGGGTTTAATGCCTTCAAGAATTAGGGAATGAAAATTTACATATGCATAGTCTGAATAATTTAGCTACAACATAAGCTAGTTCTGGGGAACACATTTTCAAAACAGTTGGAGGAATTCCATCTGAACCTGGAGCTGTGTTGGTTGGTAAATTGTTTTGGCAGGATTTTAAATATCTAGCCTTTATCTTAAGTGAAGGAATTTCAGGAGAGTCAAGTTCTATGGTCAGACTCAAATATGAAGTCCGTTTGGGTGGGGCCCGCGCGGGGATTACCCTCTCTACAGCTCTGCCAAACCTCCCCTCTCTCTCTCTCTCTCTCTCTCTCTCTCTCTCTCTCTCTCTCTCTCTCTCTCTCTCTCAGTTGATTGAGAAAGTTTTAATATATTTATAAGTTTTGAGGAATTTGGAAGGAATTTGAGTGTAAAGTGGAGGGACTGTAAGAAAATGTTCTGGAGAGAAGTGAAAAGAGTAAGACAGGGTGGAAGTGAAGTTAGCAGGGGAGTGAAAGATAAAAATGGTAGATTACTAGTGGAGAAGGGAGAAAAAGTGAGCAGATGGAGAGAACACTTTAAGGAATTGTTGAACGTGGAGGATGGAAGTAATGCGAGTATAAGTGGCTGGGGAATGGCTGGGAGAAGGAGGGAGGTGAGAAGACAGGAAGAAATCAGTAGGATGGAAGTTGTGGAAGCAATGAAGAAAGTTAAATCGGGGAAAGCCCCAGAAATTGATGGAGTGTGTGGTGAAATGCTGAAGCATGGGGGAGAGATAGTAGTAGAATGGATGTGGCAGATGTGCAGATTGGCCTGGGAGGAAGGTAGAGTCCCGGAGGATTGGAAGTCAGGTATAATTATTCCCTTGTACAAAGGAAAAGGGGAAAAAGAAGTGTGTGGTAATCATAGGGGCATTTGTCTTCTTAGTATAATAGGAAAAGTGTATGGTAGGATACTTATAGACAGAGTTAGAGAAAGAACAGAGAAATTAGTTGGAGAAGAACAGGGAGGCTTTAGGAAGGGAAGAGGTTGTGTAGATCAGATATTCATTCTTAGATCTTTAGTGGAAAAGTTTCTAGAGAAGGGAAAGAAGTTGTATGCGGCTTTCATGGATTTGGAGAAAGCATATGACAGGGTGGATAGACAAGGATTGTGGAAAGTGTTAAGAATATATGGAGTAGATGGGAAGTTGTTGAATGCTGTGAAGAGTATGTACGATGGTGCGAGAAGGCTGCAGTGCGTGTGGATGGTGAACTAAGTGAATTTTTCTCTGTGAAAGTTGGTTTGAAACAGGGATGTGTCATGTCTCCATGGTTGTTCAATCTGTACATGGATGGGGTAATAAAAGAGGTACAAGGTAGGGTAGTGGATGTTGGAGTGGCCCTGGTGAGAGAGGATAGTGTTTGGAAACTCCCTGTACTGTTGTTTGCAGATGATACTGTGTTGTTGAGTGAAGACGAAGGGGAGCTGCAAGGCTTGGTGGATGAGTTTGAGAGAGTGTGTAAGAAACAGAACCTAAAGGTGAATGTAGGGAAGAGTAAAGTGATGGTCTTTGAGAGAGGTGAAGTCAGTGAATGTACAGCGAGGTTGGATGGTGAGGAATTGGAAAATGTGAGTACGTTTAAGTATTTGGGTAGTGTGATGAGTAAGGATGGAGGTTTGGAGGGTGAAGTGCTTGAAAGGGTACAGCAGGGAAGAAAGGTTGCTGGTTCCTTAAAAGCAGTGATAAGAAAACAGGGAAGTGAGCATGGAAGTAAAAAAGTTACTACATGACAGTATTGTGATACCAACTCTAACGTACGGAAGTGAAGCTTGGACATTGTTGGAAGGACACAAGTCAAGAGTGAGAGCAGTGGAAATGAGTTATTTAAGAGGAGCCTGTGGAGTCACGTGGAGAGACAGGCTGACGAATGAGGATATAAAGGAGCGTTGTGGTGTGGATGTGGATGTGATAGGAAGCGTTGTGAGGAACACACTGAGGTGGTTTGGCCATGTGGAGAGGATGGAGGGTGAAAGATTGACGAAGAGAGTGTATGTGAGTGAGGTGGAGGGTGGAAGAGGGAGGGGGAGACCGAGGATGAGATGGAGGGATGGGGTGGAGAGGTATATGAGAGAGGGGGGTGTGAGTTGGGAGCAGGGCAGTGAAATGGCGGGGGACAGGGCGACTTGGAGGCGATTTGTTTGTGGCCACTCCAAACGGGATTGAGGCGTCTGGCAATAGATAGATAGAAGTTTTGTTTTCTTCTATATTGTTTCGACCTTTTTTCCACACCACCACTGTGGTAAAAGTCTTGGCGCGTTTTTTTTTCTATAGAGGTTTCCCCAGTAGGCATAAGTCCTCTCTCTGATCTTTCTTCTAAAAAATACTTGTTCACATTGTAAATAAGTTCTTTCTCCCGACTGTGGAGCACACGAGAGCGAGTCGGAGTAGCTGCCATCGTGGGTGGGGATCAGGCAGGAAGTGACCGGTCACCTGTAGTCTGAGGTGGGTTTCCTTGACCTCTGGCAACGTCAGAAAGCGACGTTGTCACGTGGTGTGGAATTTATACAAATCATTGCTATTATCCTAAAAAGCGACACATTCATAGCACTATATAGCCTTATTTAATATATTTAATAAGTACAGAATATTTAATATACAATTTCAAATAGTAAATAGCTGACATATGAGAGAGAGAGATAGGTACTGGGGCTGATGCGGCAGAGCTGTAGAGAGGGAAATCCCCTCTCGGGCCCCACCCAAACGGACTTCATATTTGAGTCTGACCATAGTACAGGGAGGCTCTGAATGACTTCCCATAACAGTAGAATTTCTAGCAAAAGTAATGGCAAGGATGTTCGCTTTTCCACTCGGATCATTTATAGGTGTTTCCATCTAAAGATTATAGTGAGGTACTGGGTGATGACTTGTTAAAGTTATTATTGAAGGAACTGAGAGTTGACCAGAAACTTTGTTATAATTTAGTTTTTATAATAGACTGGCTGTTTGGTTATGAAGATAGTGTGATTTAGTGAGATTTATTACTGCCTTTGCATAGTTTAGAGCAATTTTGAAGTGACTAAGGAATTCAGCTTTTTTTTTTTTCTTTTTCAAGTGAAAATCATAAGCTAAGGACTCGGGGGGTCGTTGCACTGGGACAGTTGCTGTCAAACCATTCTGGGGAGTCCGATCTTTAGTAAATTGTTGGCTGAGTATGAACAATTCCATACCAGGTTGTACTAAGTCATTAATATGGGACTGATGTACAACTGGTGTCGGTGGAGAAGAAAGACTGCCATTGAAATCAGCAAGATAATTTCTAAAACCATCCTACTCTGCCCTATCAAAGTACCATTTGGTCACCACCCTACCTGGTTCAGAACTTGAAGGTTTGGGGCAACTCAATAATGAGGCTTTAATGAGACTGTTGTCAGAGGATCCAAGTGGTGATAATACCTCTATCCTGTACTGATCTGGGTTATTTCTCAGGAATAGGACCAAGAGATAGGCGCTGTGGTCAGGATTATCTGACATTCTGGTTGGCTGTTTCATCAATGGCGTGAGATTAAACGATTCTGCAAACTGCTAGAATTCTAGACCAGTAACTCATTCCTTGCAGAATGCAATAACCATTCTACATTATGGACGTTAAAACCATCCAGAATGGTAATTTCTGTGATATGGTTGAGGTTTGGGAGCTGTGTGGGTATAAAGCCAAATATGCTGAATTCTGGAGAAGCATTGAGGGAGCTATGAATTATTTTCCATAATATAACAGTGGCACTTCATTCAACGACCAGTCTAATATATATTACCTGTAGTGTGTATGGACGTTTGTCTGTTGTATGTTTGCTACAGGTGGAGTAGACTGTAGCACCAGTCAAACAGGCCGGTACTCCCAAGGTGGATGGCAAGCTGGTGACAGGGAGAGCTGGAGCACCTGTTTTACCAGCCCTCAAGACCTGATCCTGACCATCTCCCTTTGGTGAACATTTTCAGTGTTTTCATCTACACAGAGAGTAGGCCAGCATACTCTCTTAATACCTCTACCTTCAACTCTCTGCACTACAGTACATGCACATATCACACCTTCTATTCCATTCCCTTCAGCAATGGCCGCTGCATTAATTTTAGCAAATAAAGTGGTATCTCAGATTGCCACCATTGGCAGTGTAGGAATGGCTGCTCAGGGTCCTCCCAGTTGCCATCGAGCGACTGTGCCACTGTACTGGCAGTGACTGTTGCAATTCATGCTCATCAGCGAAGAAGTGCAGGTGTGGCCTTATTCTTCACCAGTATCCGTGGTCTCAGTACCAATTTTAATTCAGTTCATTTTTTCGTGCAGCCTCTATCCCCTCTAGCCCTGTTGCTCACAGAACCCCAAATCTCTCCTGCTACCAAAATATCCCCATTTTGTTTTCCTGTTTACCATCTCCTCATAAATTTCCGTAACAAGGGTGGCACCCATTGTTATATCAAATCTGAAATTGTAGTTGACAGTTTTAAACTTCACTTCAACTAACTTTGATAACTCACTATAAAGTAAATTATCTAAATACTACTAAATATATCTGTGTAGTCTATTGCTCCCACAGTGCTTCTTCAGTACTCAGTGTTTTTGACTCCATATCCACACAGTTGAGTAACTTTCATCTTACCTTTGGGTGATTTTAATGTACATAATGAAGAATGGTTATTGCAGTCTGCCAGAACCAATGATATTGGTTTAGAATGCAAGTTGTTTGAAGAATCGTTTAGTCTCATGCAGCTGGCAAAGCAACCAAACAGAATATCAGATAATCCTGACCATAACGCCCATCTTTTGGATCTGTTCCTGACAAATTACCCAGATCAATACAGGATAGAAATACTTTCACCACTGGGATCCTCTGACCACAATCTCATCAAAGCCTCATTACTCAGCTCAGCAAAACCTTCCCATTCTGAAACTGTCAGGGTGACATGATGGCACTTACATTGGGCAAACTGAGATGGATTTAGAAATCATATTGCTGACATTCCATGACAGTCTTTCTTCTCTGGTGATGTCAGTTCTACCCAATACCACATTAATGACTTAAAACTAGCTGGTCTGGATTTATTCATACCAAGTTAACAACAGTGGCATATCTAGGATTTTTGCCAGGGGGGGGGGAGGCAAACACTTGGAATATTTCCCCCAAATACCTGTCACCCCAAATTTTCCTAGATTTGATGCTTTATGTCATCAGAAATAAATTTACATCATTACTGTCACATTTGTTGCAATGTCTTAAAGAAAAACTAACTTTTCCCCACATATTCACAACTTTCTTGGAGTAACTTTAAGTTAATAGCTAATAATCCTTTCAGAGGAGAGTATGTAAAAATACTCAGTACATAATGTTACCAGAGGTCTCCTCTTTCATTAGAGAGCAAAAGGAAACATCAGCAATAATTTAGAAGGCACTGGAGTTCCCACAGCAAAGACATCTCCTTGTCACCAGTATCATTGGTCATCATGGTCAGTCTCATTGATGGTATTATGGTATTATTTTACAACTGGACAATATGGAGTTTTGGAATTTTAGCACCATTAACGTATAGTATAGTCCCTAAGGGTCACAGTGAACCCCCATACCCCATTCGGAAATTGATATTTTCAGAGATAATGAATTTAATTTACAATTCCAAGAAAACTCTACCTTGGATCTTTGCTCGGCCACTCCAGGGAAAAAAAGACGTGCGTTCGTACGTGTGTTTCTCTTCCCTTCGACTGCACATGCGTCTCGTAGGTCTGTATCACCCACTACACCTACTTTAGGTCACGTAATGGAATTCGGCCAATAAATTTGAATCGCGCTCTTTGATTCAATCTGGATGGAAAATTCAAATCATTCTCGCTATGGCCTCTGAAAAAGAAAGACGTAGTGTGTGTCTCGGGTGTGATATTGATTATTTACGGGTGATAAAGAGTTTCCACTCAGAACCTGAAGAGGCTATTGAGTTTTTTAGAAGATACGGTTTATTACCTTTTGAAGTTTATTGCCAAGACTGTCAGGAACCGTGTAAATTTAGAAAAGACAGACATCAGTGGTACTGTGGTCGGTACAAAAAGTATGCAAAAACCAAGAAACGGGTACAGTATAGTTTTTGTGTTTCTGACTACAAAGGAACTTTTCTGGACAACACACACCTTCTGGCTTGGCAAATTATATTGTTCATAAACCACTGGATTCAAAGGTTCTGGAACCACGACGTTATTGCAAGACGACTCTCGTCCTGGACAATCGTATCTCTAGGGTAAGCATTCCCTTAGGATAGGTTAGATATATTGTGGTAGGTTTGGTTAGGTTTAGTGTGTCTGGTGAGGTTACGTTACGTATTCCCCTAGGATAGGTTAGGTATGTTGGGGTAGGTTTGGTTAGGTTTAGTGTGTTTGGTGAGGTTATGTAATGTATTCCCTCTAGGATAGGTTAGGTATGTTGGGGTAGGTTTGGTTAGGTTTAGTGTGCTTGGTGAGGTTACGTTACATATTCCCCTAGGATAGGTTAGGTTTTGGTTTGGTTTGGTTTGGTTAGATTTGTCCACCTATATTGATTGGATGGACCCGGGCTCAGGGTGGAGAGCCCGCCAGAGTGATCAGAGGCGACGTGGAGCGCCCTCTACAAGGAACCGCTCGGATTTGTAAGTTGAGAAAAAAGATCCGTCTGTTTGAGATGGCCTAAGAAAATGGGGTCAAAGGCGGTCTTGATGATGTTCTGAAATTCGCTTCTATCGATGGTCTTATAATGGCTCAGGACAGGTTCAGAGGCTGTGGACATGGAGGGTGTGGTGCCTTCGATGTCCATGTCGGCAGGTGGCGGTGGTTTAGGCTGTTTCTTCCTCTTTTTCCTTGATATTGGTGGTGGCAAGGGAGAGGTACGTGCCTCCTCGGTGGCCTGGAGGTTCACGACAGCAGCAGGAGGTGGTGAGGGGGAGGTGTGGTTGCCTTCGCCCTGTGGGATGGAAAGGACGGGAGAGGTGGCCCTTCCCTCTGCTGCTGACGGCAGGCGGTGATCATCGGCGGTGTCGGTGTCCATGGGCGGGGCAGAGGTAGTGCAGGAGGAGGCATTCGCTCTGTTAAGAGGAGCATCAAGCTGCAGCCTTTTCCGCGGTGTTGTGCAGGGTCTAGGAGGCTGCAGCATGGTGGTGTGACGCTCCTGATGAGGGGCTGGCCGAGCATCATGAGCGAAGCTCTGAGGGATGACAAGGCGCGGCAGCCCGTTCTTCTCGAAGATTTCGGGGAGTAGAACGAGCATAGCTGCCTTGTCATCGCCACAGAAAGTCTTCGCCATCGTGATGCACATGACGACAATGGTATCCACATCCTCAGGACATCGGGGATCCCCAGGCGGCGCCCCTGGGCCGTGGGGCGCCGCCGTGCATAGGCAAAGCCTTGCACAGCTGCACCTCCCGGTCCAGTGACGTCTCTAGCCTTGGGACCCTTCGATGTCTGGTGAATGTGGAACTCCATTCTCTCGCCCTGGCGTAACAAGAGCGAGGGGCGCCAAGAAGAGGTAGCAGTGATCCCTGAGCGATGCACGAATACATCGGCGCCAGTGTCCTGGCGCCGGATGAACCCATACTTCGCCCTGATGCTGTACCACTTCACGGTGCTGGTGATGGCGATGGTCTGCACTCCTCCTTCAGGCTCAGTACTGCTATAGTTAGCCCCCCTCAACGGATCGTAGGCTGGAACAGTAGTAGAAGATGCCATGGTAAGGAGAGGAGATGTTGCTGCCACCGCTGCTGTACGAGGAATCGATAGCTTAGGTATATTGGGTTGCATTTGGTTAGGTTTACTGCGTTTGGTGAGGTTACGTTAAGTCTGTTCCGTTATGTTACCCGGCGGTGCAGTATATTTTTCTGGTGTTTTTTTGTGCGATTTGAATTGTTTTTTACTTCATTTTTTTTTCGAAAAATGCTTGATTTCACCTACTTGTCCAATCAAAGTTCATGATTGGAAACGAGGGGAAATGAGGCATTTGTGACAAAAATTAAGGTCAAAAACATTCGAATCGCATCAAAAACTAACAGAAAAATATATTGCACTACCTGGGGGGTGTATTGTCCACTTGTAAAAATTTACCGGTATTATTATCGATATATGCGTGCTAACTTCCGTCCACTCTACCTCAACAATTTTTTTTTTTTTCTCTCGGTACCAAATATTTCTTGTGCACTTTTAGTACTGAAAAAAGCAATGTCATACTATACTCTTAGCGCATCATTTACCAACTGTCTTTATCTCTCTTTACATATAATGAAATACAGCTGTTTTGCGTAATAACCCACGAAATTATGATGAAATATACCACGCATCGGCATAAATCGTACCATACGAGAGGCAATGGTGTCCATACTATCTGTTTATATTCGGAAATAAACCTTGTATTTGGATTGGCTGCTGGATGAAAAATGGCGGAATGGATAGGCCAATGAAAACTCGAGATCTGGCTAGAGTGTCCCGAACACACACTCCCATATTCGTGATAATATCACTGTTTTTCTATTTTCCTTTGCGTCTCTCTCTCTCTCTGGGAGTGCGGTAGCTCAGTGGTAGGGTGTCGGGCTTGTAATCGTGGGGTTGCGAGTTCGCACCCTGCCCGGTGGCTGCTGTGCTGGGAGGGGTAGCGTTCTCCTTTGACCCTAGCAGGGCTATATGATCTGATTTGGTCTGGCTCGAGGATTTCTCTCTCTCTCTCTCTCTCTCTCCACTTAGCACATATTTGTAAATTAAAATTCGCTGCCGCACCCACCCCCAGTCTGGTATTCTGTTTTGTACTACTGCTGTGGTGGTAGCCAATAGAAATTCTGTTTTCCACTACTTATTCTTTTAGTTTGATTCTCATTGGCTGAAGCATCAGGGGTGGTGCATACGTCAAGACTGACCTAAGTAAATAACATCTGGTGGGATTAACCTCTCTTAATCCTCGACTCCTTTCTTAATCCCTGACTCAGTGACCACTTGACCTTCCCCGCTCAGCAGGGAATATTTTCACATCACCTGTACTGTACTGTATAGAAAGAATTTTTCCATTAAGGAAAAAAAGAAAAACGGCGTGAAGCTATTCATCCTGAAAATTTTCTAGAAAAGTGGGGGGGGGGCAAAAGATTATCTGTCCCCCAAGCTCCAAAAAGTGGGGAGGGGGGGACAAGTCCCCCTGTCCCCCACTCGAACGAGGCCCCTGGCACACATATACAGTATCTGCTTACCTTCTAAAATGTAGTCTGAGGTGATCAAAATGGCTTCATGCAGTCTTCAAAAATTCTGCTTGTTTCAGCTGTTTGCAACAATAAATGTAGTGTTTGTTTGCAACTGGCTACAGGGTGAGAGGATACGGCTGCAGGGTGTGCGAGGATGTGGCTGAGGGGACAGCAAGGCCATTTTTACACCTAGTGCAAAACATCATTAGAGCTCTAATATCAACCACATAATCTAAGGTGATAGGGGAAATTGTTAAGTTATAACTGGTCATTCTTTCTCAAGGGTTTTATAATATTTAGCCTGGTTTTCAATTTCAAAGGAAATTATTGTTCCCACATAAATATTTTTGGGAATAGAGTTTAATATACTAGTGGTAAAATTAGGAAAACTGTTTTGTCATACAAGCACTTTGCCAAAAATCCCTTTCAGCATTTCCCCAAAATTTTCCCAGGAGGGGCAAACTGCCCCCCTGCCCCCCAGTGGCTAAGTGTATGGTGAACAGCTCACTGAAAGATCGAACTCTCCAAAATGGTTTGCTTACAATTGTGCCAGGGCAACGGGCCAAAGGTCATTAGCATATAACTCTTATTAAAAATAAATAACATCTGTTTCACTCTGTCAATTTAAAATTGCTAAAACCCACGCAAAAGCAATAATACATCTTGATAAATCAAACTTTCTTCAAAACCAAGCATCAGAACTATATAACAATCCTAATGACAATAGAATATTCTGATCATCTCTCAATTCTTTCATTCATAACATTACCAAGTCATTACCCATTCGCCCACTAAAGTCTTCAGACAGTAACATTACAAATGACCCGAGTGGTATAGCGAATATCTTTGCCAGTACATTTGCCAGAAATTCTACTGTATAGGAAGTCAGCCAGTACGTCCCACTACTAGAACTTGACTCTCCCAAAATTGTTCCAATTGAAATACAGGCTAGATACGTAAAATCCATCGTACAGAATTTACCAACCAACAAACCTCCAGGCCCAGATGGAATTCCTCTAATCGTTTTGAAAAACTGTTCTCCAGAACTTGCCTCTGTTCTAGCTAAATTATTCAGACTATGCATACGTACTTCGTCATTCCCTAATTCATGGAATGAAGCCAATATCCACCCAGTTCAAAAGAAAGGAAATTCCTCTGACACCTCTGGTTGCAGACCAATAGCTATCACATCTTCTCTTGGTAAAGTATTTGAAATTGTAATTAATAAGCACATAGTTAAACAACTTAATTAGTGATAGACAATGTGGTTTTCACCACAAAAGATCCATCATTGACAAACTCAATCTCCTGAGTCATACCATCCATCAATCAACTGACCAACATGGAAAAACTCATACAGTAGCCCTTGATATTTCTAAAGCTTTCAACAGAGTGTGGCACCATTCCCTGCAATCCAAAATTCCTTGCCATGGACTAACGTCTTTTGTTCCTCTGCTTTCCTCGTATCTCAGCAACAAAAGAATAAGAGTAAAAGTAGATGATGTATATTCGAGTGCCGGTGTGCCACAAGGATCAGTTCTGGCACCAACCCTATTCTTAATTCTTATTAATGATCTCATATGTCACCCACAATCCCATCCATTCATCTGCAGATAACTCAACACTTTACAGTTCATTTACACTCAAACAACCATTTACAGTTTAATATCTCTAACTCTCAACTCAGTACAGCCATCTCCATAAATCATTGCTTACCTAAGATCAGTTCTGGCACCAACCCTATTCTTAATTCTTATTAATGATCTCATATGTCACCCACAATCCCATCCATTCATATGCAGATAACTCAACACTTTACAGTTCATTTACACTCAAACAACCATTTACAGTTTAATATCTCTAACTCTCAACTCAGTACAGCCATCTCCATAAATCAATGCTTACCTAAGATCGATGAATGGGGACAAACTAACCATCCCTCACTTAATGCCAGTAAAACCAAATATATACAATTTACTAATAGAAAGATGTTGCCAGATTCGTATATTACCATCAATGCTACCATTATTCCCATCTTTAAAAGTATTGAAATTCACATTGTTTCACTTAACAATTTCCTCAGCTGGAATTTCATGTCAGATCATTTGTTAAAATTGCCTCAAAGAAGCTTGGATTATTGTACAGAGTCCGTAACTTCTTCACTGACGAGCAGTTAGCTATAAGAGTCATATGCGCTCTCAGCTAGAATATTGCTCACCCTTGTGGAATGGATAAGGTGAAGTTGCACTAAAACAACTAGAAAAAATTCAGAACAAAGCTGTTGGAATTAACCCTACTATTATAAATAAACTACCTCCCATACAAGAAAGAAGGAATGATGCCTCGCTTGTATTATTTTATAGATACTTTTATGACAAATGCTCAGAAGAAGTTGCATCCATTGTACCACCTCTCCCATGCCTTCCCTCGTGTTACACGGGCATCTGGTAGCGCTCATGACTGGAATGTTATACAGTCTTATTGCAGAACCTCTGCCTATCATAATTCTTTTATTCCCCGAACTGCATCTATCTGGAACCCGCTTCCCCGGAGTTGTTTCTCCCCAAACTTCAACCTACAGCTGTTCAAGTCCAACTGGTACAGATTTTTCATGAATGGAGAACGCCAGTAATCCTGTGTATGAATTACTTTTTTAATTAATTTGTTTTTCCTTCCTCTGTTCCGTTAAAAAGATTAAAAACTATCTAGATGGCTCCACAGGAGAGGGGTAACTTTGCATGAAGAAGTTGCATGTGTGGTTTATAATGACTAAACTGGAGTCCCTGATTGTCAAAAAGAATTAGGCAGGTCAGCATGGTGGAGCGTGGAGGCCAATCATCTTCGTCCTTTTTACTTCCTTCTATACCCATATCAGACCTACATCTAAAAATCACTTTATTAAGTCAGCATGGTGGAGGTGGCCAGGTTGGTAACATGGTGGGTGTAAGATCGAGTGGGTAGGTGGACTGGAGAGCAGGAGAACGAGGGGAGTAAGTAGATTGGTGTAGATAGGGGAGGAGGGGCAGAGTAAGTGGATTAATTGGTGGTCATGATGGGTGGCTGAGTATGGGTGAGTGGGTAGGCTGGGTAGATTGGTAGGTGGGAAGGCAGATGAGTGGAGTCGGCAGAGTAAAGAGGTGGGTGAGTGGGTGTGGTGGGACAGCGTGGATGGGTGAATGGGTTGGCAGGATGGTAGGTGAATGTGGGTAGGTATGAAGTGGAAAAATAAGTTCATGTTCTTGTCTTCAGATTAAAAATAAAAGATGTCCTTGATAGTGTTATTATCTCACCCGTCCGTTAATAACGTCATCGATGCTATCGCGACTTTTACCTTGACATTTCCAGAGCAACACACCCCTACTCACATCCTTACGCCAAGCATGTATTTATAATTATACCCTTACTGTTATATAACTGTATTAAAAAATCAAGCAACATAATCTCTTGAATCTGGGTTATGCTTTCATTTATGCTCCTTTAAAACGTTAATTTTGGCTCGGAGAGATTCTCTGAGCAGGAGAGGTGAGCTGTTGTTTTTATTTAGCTCTTCACATACTAGCTGACATGAGTAAAGATGGTTAGAGAATATTAACCAACAGAGTAAGCCACCTGCTTCAGAAAAAATAACAATAATTCTCTGTCCTTCCCTATAGGACGTAGTTTTTTCTGTCTGAACCAGCCCGATTATGGTTAAGGCAAAAATCAGAAGATGACTCCTTTATTTTTTCATCTACCTATCTAACTATTGCCAGAAGCCTTAATCCCGTAAGGGATGGCCACAAAAAAATTCGCCGTCATGTTGCCCTCTCCCCGCCGTTACACTACCCTTCCCCCTACTCCTTCCCCCCCCCCATATACCTCTCCACTCTATCCCTCCATTTCATCCTCTGCCTTCCTCTCCCTCTCCTCTCCTTTACTTCACTCACATACACTCTCCTCGTTGGTCTCTCGCTCTTAATCCTCTACACATGGCCAAACCACTCAGTGTATTTCCCCTGACGCTTTCTGTCACATCCACACTCACACCACAACGCATATTCACTTCCCCATTGGTCTGTCTGTCTCTCCATGCAACTCCACATGTTCGTCACAAATAACTAATTTCCACTGGTTTCACTCTTGACTTGTGTCCTTCCAACAAGGTCCAAGCTTCACTTCCATACAATACAGTTGGTATCACAGTACTGTCATGCAGCGACTTATTTACTTCATTCGCACTTCCTTATTTCTTATCACCGCTTTCAAAGAACCAGTCACCTTTCTTCCTTGTTGTACCTTGTCAATCACTTCATCCTGCAAACTTCAAACATCAGATAACTCCTCGTTTGGACAGTAATTTAGTTCGGTGGTATTGAATGGTAAGCAGTCGGGAGGGGGGGGGGATTTAAGACCTTTTGTTTTCTCACTTGGTGCCGCGTATCTGAGGGTTAAACTATCCATCTCTCAGTCATCAAAGCCATTCCACCCAAGTGATATCATACCCTGCTCGTAAATGGAAGACAGTTTTATTCTCGGCCCGGTCAGACTGTTGGACGAATTTTGTCTTCCTGATTTCCCCGTTTACCCAGCAGTACAAATGGGGACAGGGATGTAAATTTGATTTTTTTTTTTTTTTTTAATGTGTCCGACTCTGGGCATAGGCTTCTTAGCCTGCTCCCAAAGCCCAGTAGTCCTCCTGTATACCATACACCTCCACATGTTACATGTTGCGCCTCCTATTCTAGCGTATTATTGTGGTGTAGCAAAAATTGACTGTCTGACCTTTATGGTTTTTTGATCGTGATAGATATCTCCAACAGCAGTGCCCCAGACTCATGTCCAGCTCTGTAGCCATGGGTGAAAAAACAGAGATCTATCACAGGAAGACGCCAATGTTGTGTGTTTTCAATGAAAAGTAGGCTTTCGAATTCTAGTGAGATCTTCGGTAAAATATGGAAGAGACACGCATAAAACCAGGGATCCATGGCACGAAGTCATGTATTACTTAATTTTAAAGAATTTTAACCAGCACATTTTGGATCCATAATGGAAGCAGAAAGGAACTGCAGTAGATAAGTGGAAGTAAGAGGGGGAGGAGGAAGAATGGATGCTTTGTTTGTTGTATTTCTGTGCACACGAAATACTGTCTGACATAAATGGTTGGGGTTTACTTTATTTGCGATTTAATTACCTTCCTTTTATACTATATGCTTAAATTACGGGGAATTAATGATTGTTAGGCACACAACTATCATGGCCATATTAGTAAAGGAGTGTAAATGTCATCGTGGTTTTGTGCTGGCGTGCATAATTTGGCGATTGTATCTAAAAAGTGCATGTGGATACGCAAAAGAGAGGGAGAGAGAGAGAGAGAGAGAGAGAGAGAAAGTGTCGTAAAAGAGAGACGAGGCTCCAGAAGAAGATAACGCCATATGAGGCGAATATGATTCAAAAGAGTTGAATGAATAGCACCTATGTGAATAGATATCGCAACTTTGGGCCATAACACTTAATTTTAAAAAAGACATTAAAATGTTTCCTTCCTTGCAAAGAGAGAAAGTTTCTGTGAGATTTGATCTATACCATATGAAGTGAAAAAAAATAAATAAATCATAGTTAAATTATTAATGCACTTTCTTTAGCCAGTATATTGTCATTAACTTCATTAAACTGAAAGGAAATAGACGAGTTAGAATGTTTTCACATTTTTAATGCACTTTCAATGAAGAAAGTCCCTATATAAAACTTTCAATTAAAATTACGAGACTCGGTTTCATCTCACTCTGCTGTTAGGAAGTAGTGTAATGAGCTTACATAACACAGCACATTGATAGAATATGTTGAACTGTACTGACACTCATGAGTGACATTCCCTAAGAATTGACAAAAATACATAAATGTCAATTTTCTTTATATAACATTAGCATCCCAGTGTTTAACTTATAGCCAAGAAAGTTGAACGCATATCATTTTGGATAGCCTCAGTTTAATAATAAAACTGAATGGGGGGTGCCAAGAATGTTAAATAATCATTGGAAGGCAACACATATTCAAAATTCAGGGCAATACTTGGATCTGTTCAATAAAGAAGAAGAAAAAATAATGTACACTTTTAATATCATTGCTAGATTGGACCAGGCCAAACACTCACTTATCTGCATTAACATAAATCAATAACATCACACAATACCGACTATACTAATTGCTTGTATGCTATAAATAAGTACATCCTTTCATTAGAAAATATTAAATGTCATTTATTACAAATATTCTTTTCAGTATGTGAATTACTTGGAATCACAATGTCAATAATTACGAAGTACAATGTTTATTCATTTCCAGAGGTAGCCGTTATGCTATAAAACGAAATAGAGGAACTAATGTGCAACATTATAATAGAACCAAATAATCTCGTAGTTGGTAATCACTTTATTGGAAGAGGGAGAAAGGAAAGTGTGAAACAAGGTTTTAAAAAGCATTTCACCTCATTTACGGTGAATAAGAAAATTTTTAACACCTTCCAGAATTATTCTACAACTGAACTTTTTGTTGACTATACAGTACATGCCTATAAAGTTGAGTTTGAGACAAACCAATAAATTAATGAATAATTTAGAGGTAATGGTCTTAAGTCTCCTCAATGTGCTATAACGTTTCGCCCATTTCAGGGCTTTTTCAGGCACAAGACATCCCCGTCAAAACCCTGACTCTGTATACAGTATGCTCAGGCTTGGTTTAGGGGACGGGTAAGGGGGAGGGGCAGAGGATGTCTGGTTGTTGTGAAAAGAGTAATAATATTAATAGTAATAAACAACAACAACAACAACAATAATAATAATAATAATAATAATAATAATAATAATAATAAAGGAGTTCCAGATGATGATGTCATGATCATGATTATTATTATTATCATTCTCTTATTTTTGTTATTATTATTATTATTATTATTATTATTATTATTATTATCATTAGTAGTAGTAGCAGTAGTAGCAGTTGTAGCAGCAGCAGCAGCAGCAGCAGTAGTAGCGGTAGTAGTGTTGTTATTGTTAAGCTATACCTCATACCAATTAATCTGGCCAGGCATGTATGGCAACAGTGTTCCTGCCGAGGTTCTGATTGGCTGGAGGTGTTTGTTCGATTTCGTTTTTGCTTAAACCGATACTCTCTTTGTTATCAGATATGATACTGAGTTTGTCGACAATACAATCGTCAAAAAGCAAAAAGAAATCCGCTAATACTTAACAACAATGAAATTTGCGTAGGAAGATAGAAATATGAGTCAACAAAGTATTATAACAGTCCAAGTCAAGGTCAGCATTCGAACAATTCTTTTAAATCTCCGACACTCGATAAAATTACAGAAAATTAAGGAAACCTACTTAATCTAAGCGTTGGTGTAACACATTTATATTTTAAGTTCAGTCCCTACTATGATAATAGAGGAGATGTAATAAAATAGTTTCCTTTACTCTACTTTGATTTTCGCAATTTTTTCAAACCTCCCTCCCCGCACAACTCGTTTTCTCATCAGAATTTATAATTATTCAGAGTTGTAGCACGATTTACGGGTGCGGAACAGATCTTAAAATTTAAATGTATGTTACACCAGCGCTTAGATTAAGCAGGTTTCCTTAATTTTCTGTTAAATTATCGAGTGTCGGAGATTTAAAGGAATTGTTCGAATGCTGACCTTGACTTGGACTGTTATAATACTTTGTTGACTCATATTTCTATCTTCCTACGCAAATTTCATTGTTGTTAAGTATATAACGGATTTCTTATTGCTTTTGACGATTGTATTGTCGACAAACTCAGTATCATATCTGATAATAAAGAGAGTATCGGTTTAAGCAACAACGAAATCGAACAAACACCTCCAGCCAATCAGAACCTCGGCAGGAACACTGTTGCCATACATGCCTGGCCAGATTAATTGGTATGAGGTATAGTCACGGCAATGATGAACACAATAATAGTGATAACTGCCTACACTGAATTGCATTTGCCATTTGTTGATCCATTCATGAATGGTTGCTCCATTCATGTAAATTTGATTTTTTGTAATGTTTCCGACTCTGGCCATAAGCTTCTTAGCCTGCTCCCAATGCCCAGTAGTCCTCCTGTATACCATACACCTCCACGTGTTACATGTTGCGCCTCCTATTCTAGTGGATTATTGTGGCGTAGCGAAAACTGACTGTCTGACCTTTATGGTTTTATGGTCAAGATGGATATCTCCAACAGCAGTTTCCCAGACTCATGTCCAGCTCTGTAGCCATGGGTGAAATAACAGATATGTTCTTCTCGTAGCTCTTGTAGCTCTCTGCAAGAATCTGTGTTAGTAAAATATCTCATTTGTACTTTTGCATCATCAGGAAACATATTTAGATAGTTTCCATTTCCAGTGTTACTATCTATATCATTTATATACACTTAAAACATAATTGGTACCAGCACTGAGCCCTGTGGAACTCCGCTAGTCGCTTCCCTCCATGATAAGTAATTACCTCTTAGTAGTGTTCTCATTTCCCTTTTTCTGAGAAAATCATGCATCCAATAGTACAGTTGCACTGGATTCCTCCTTGATGGTATATTTGTCAAATGCTTTCTTGAAATCTAAATAGATACTGTCCACCCATCTTTCTCTTTTCTGTAATGTATCTGCAACTCTATCATAGTAGCTTACTAGATTAGTAACACAAGATTTTCGCTTTCTAAAACCAAACTGCCTTTCTGCTATCATAGTTGCTCTTCTAGATAGGTTATCCAAACTTTTCTTACCAGCTTTTCTAATACCTTACTTACAACATTGGTCAGTGATACTGGTCGGTATTTGAGTGAATTTTGTCTATTCCTTTTCTTGAATAGGGGAACACTGTTTGCTTTCTTCCATATACCAGGTAGTTTACCTTGACTTAGTGATTCCTTGATTAGTAAATACATCGGTCTTTTTAACTCTTTTGCACATTCATGTAGCACCCAACCTGAAATTTCGTCAGGACCATTTGCTTTTCCTTTGTGTAATTTACTTAAATCTTCCTGTACTTTTTTTCTGATATTTGTACATCTAATAATATGTGTGGGCATGCATGTTCCATATTATCTCTCCCAAAATTATTTTCTTCTGTAAAGATTTTTTGGAAAATTTTATTAATTGCTATACAAAAATCTTTCTCTTGTGTATAGATGGTCCCCTCCTCCGTAATGGACTGTATTTTATCTTTAACTTTGGTTTTGCTTGGACTGTAGCTGTAAAATAGCTTCGGTTGATCACTATTTTTATTTACAATGCCTTCTTCAAAATATCTTTGAGCTTTTATCCTTATCTTTGCATAATTATTTCTTGCCTGTTTATAGTTGTTATATGCCCTCTCACTAGTGTCTTCTGTATCTATTCCACAGCAAGTCCCTTTTTTCTTTTTTTTTCTTTTTTACATTCTGTATTAAACCATGTCTTTATTTTCATTTCTGTTTCTTTGTTCTGTGGGATGTAATTTCCGACTCCTGTTTCATAAAGTTCGTAGAAAATATATAACATTTAAATCTTGTCCTCTAAGCTCCTTTTCCTAATCTATTTCTAAGAACTACTTCTTTAGGTCATGGTAGTTGCCTTTTTTTTGTAATTTAAGCTTTTTTTGTAACTCTCAATACTGTTAATTATGTCATATGCAATCCTGAAGTTGCAATTTAATACTGCATGGTCGCTTTTGCCGAATGGAGGGTGATATACTGTTAATATCATTTTCTTGCCTAGTAAATATAAGATCTCGTACTGATGGATCATAAAGTCCTTTTTTCTGGTGTTTTCCTTTACATTTTGTGCTAGGAAAAACTCCTGCACAAGATCCAGGAGCTTTTAAACCCAACAGCTTTCATGGCTTCTTACATTCAGAGTATTCCAATTTATATTTGTACTGAAATATCCAGTTAATACAGTTTTCCGGATAGAATGGCTTCATTCTTGTCTTGCCTTCAGTTCTTCCTCCTAGTTTGGTCTAAACTGGGTAAAAACTGCCTGAAAACACCGATGAAGGCATAACACCTGCTGGTGTAGTGATTGTTGAAGATTTTAATCTTCATATTTTCCAAGTTCACTGGAGAAATCCTTATTAGGGGATACGGCTTGAGAGAGAGAGACAGACAGAGAGAGAGACAGAGAGAGAGAGACAGAGAGAGAGAGACAGAGAGACAGACAGACAGACAGACAGAGACAGAGATACAGACAGACAGAGAGACAGACAGACAGAGAGACAGACAGACAGACAGAGACAGAGACAGACAGATATCGCTGCACTACTAAAGTGATGAACAATGCTTTTATATTAGGTGGACAAAAATATGTTATAGAAAAAATGAAGGAGCACCAATACAGTGGAACATCTGGGCTCATCAACGGGTGTATGAAACAAATATTTAATTATGTCCTGTGACCTTAATCTTCAAAAGCTTACTCTCAAAACTGAATTAATTCAGTCATATCTAATCCTTAAGCACTCCACGAAGTTTGGTTCAGAACATATCAGAAGTGCTTGCGCTGAATTTGCCCCGTGACCTTGACATTTTTCCTTCGCCGCGACCTTGAACTTTGACTATTAGTGCTCAAAATTGAACCTTTTTTTTCATTTTTTTTTTCTTTTTTAATCCGGAACTCTATCACCAAACTTACTCTGCATCAGATTTAAGAAGACTTTGCCTTGGGACTTCGATGTTTGGCTTCTGTTCTTAAAAATTACTTGGCAACTTCTTGGATGATCTTCAAATCATCCGCCAACTTTGATCCAAATCAGATCAAATCATTTTAGTCATTTTGTTCGCACACAACCTTAGACCATGGGTTGACTTTGACCTATGACCTACAGTAAACTTCCGTATTTCTTGTTTGACTTTTAACTCTTTCACCAAGTTTGGCTAAAATCAGAGCAAAACAGGTTGAGGTGATTTAGTCCAGCGATCTTGTGTTTGTCCTTTCTATGTGACTGGCTGATGGTTCTAACATTCGAATCCATTTATTATTTCATTATCGTCAACAATTTCATTTAGTCAGGTGTAAATGGGATAAATATTACTTAAGTGGTCATAGCCATGTGAACTTGACCTTTGTCCTATTGTTTACACAAACAGCACGTTTGCTTTTTAGCTTACCCTCAACTCTTTCACCAAGGTTGGGTAAAATTGGATAAAAGCTGTGTTTGATTTTATTTAACACACACGTGTTCAAACGTGGCATTGTCCTTTGATCTTGACCTTTGATGGATTATTCTCAAAACTGACTACCCCCATTTCTGCATTGTCAGTCCTTCCTCCCAGTTTTGTCTAAATTGGATAGGAAATGTTAGAGTTAATTTTTCTAGGTCAGCATCTAGTCTTTCACTGTGAACTTACTCTTTGACCTATATTTCTCAAAATACAATAGACTTAATCATGAGCTGGCCATCGGATCTTCCACGAAGAGTGGTTAAAAGCAGAAAACAACTTGATTTATCTTGCTAGTACACACACACACACACACACACACACACACACACACACACACACACACACACACACACACAGAAAAGCCGTTCATGCATAAGTCACTCTCGTTCTGCGAGTACGGCTGTAAAGAACACAGAATTTCTGACACTGAATCAAGCTGGATGACAAGAGAAAACAGAAGGATAAGGTGGGATACTAAAGGAATGGAAGCAGGTAAGTAATCTGTGAAAATTACAGGACCAGAGGGGGGGGGGAAAGCAAGTGAAAAGAAATCGATGAGAGAGAAAAGAAGAGAAAGGGAGGAAGGGTGGGAGTAAAAGGGAAAGAGATGAAGGGAGAGGAAGAAACATCAGAGAAAGAGAGATGGAGGGAGAGGAAGAAACATCAGAGAAAGAGAGATGGAGGGAGAGGAAGAAACATCAGAGAAAGAGAGATGGAGGGAGTGGGAGAGGTATGAGGAGGAGGGGGAGAGACTGAATGGAGAGGAGAGAGGGAAAGGAGGAGGGAAATAGGCGAAGGGGGTAAAGCAGGGAGAGGTAAGAATGGCTATGGGTGGGAGTGACGGCGCTGGCTGCAATGGAAGGGTGAGGAGGGTGGAATAATGGTTTCGGGATAGGGAAGGCCTGAGAGTGATGGAGTCCGTAGCATAAAAGAAGACCCTAGATCGGGGGGCTGGGAGGGGTACTGATAGTTGAGAGTGAAGGGGAGTGAGGGTTAGATGGCCGACAATAAATACTAGAACTGGTAATAGATCTATAAGAAGAAAGATTGCTGCTGCCTTATATCTGAAAATTAGAGCAAGCTAATATATAGGCCTATCTACAGATTTCATACACACTACAAAATCAAACCTAATAAAAACTTTAGCCTGCTCAAGCAGCAAAAGACGTGTCTCCCTCATCACGCGCCACATTACAGCTAACATCAGTCAGTGTAAGATCCACCTGCACGAACTAAACGAATTCAAGTGTTACGTTACTGCCAGAGGGAGAAGGAAAAGCAGCGAGAAGAGAAACGAGTGAGGGACAGGCACCTCTGACATAAGCCATTCCGGCTCTCTCTCTCTTTCTCTCTCTCTTTCTTCTTCTTCTTCTTCTTCTTCCAAGCTCCATTATTAAGACACAGTCATCTATTTCATTGTCCTTAAGCTCTTCATCCTTAAGCCCAATATATCCCCCACATCTGATGCTTCTTTGTCTGTCACCAGTAACATATGAAATAATTCCCATGATTGCTGGACAGCTGGAGATCGGGAAAGCAGGTACAGTCAGTCCCACCTGTTTTCCACATCAGCTTTCTATGCTGATATTTTTCGGCTTCCCTGTCATTGTCACTATCCGTTATGATCTCAAAATCATGTTCTGTTATCATTACCGTTCACCTCTATATTAATTCATGGAATGAAGGGGATTCAGAAACAACAGCGGTATATAAGCTGTACAAATAGGAAAAGTATCCAGTATGATAGGGTGCATATGCATTCGCTCGTTTTTCTAGTCCCCATCTCACAGACCTTTCATTTTTCATTGTATAAAGAGAGAGAGAGAGAGAGAGAGAGTGGCAGGCGGACTGAGTGAAATACGGTACCATGCGTCAAAGATTACCGGGAACACAAAGTAAATGCTAATAAGTTTTTGAAGAGTGGATAAGGCCAGACGTATAATCAGTGACAAAGGTAGCCTAATACTTCAGTCATTCTGGTTCTCGGTTTCTTATGGTGGATGATATTCCTATGCTTGGAGCGGTTTGGTATGTGTGTCTAATCAGAGGTGATGATCTTTGATATGATTTGTCAGCAGGGGAAATGAAGGGCATCATCTTAGTGTGGAGTAAGATTGGGATGGCGTCCCGAACTTTTGTCCGCGTCTCTACGGATGGGACTGGAATGACGTTAAACAGTCAGTAGGCACAGATATGCGTAACCCATTATTGCCAAGGGTCCTTGAAAACGGAAAGAATTTGGCCTTTGTGAAAAGTTAATAAAGGGAGGAATTACAGGGTACGAACCTATCATCTTCGTCATTATGAGCTCATTGGTGGAGAACAGTACATTTACGTATTCTTCCAGGCAAAATCCTCCACAAAGGTACTTTGGGCACTAATGATAAACTATTTCTTTTTTAAAGATTTCTCTGATACCCTGAACACTATGCGTTCTGATAAAACGAACTTTGAATCTGAAGACAGTTCTCTCTTGTGTATATGAGGTGGGAGTCCTGCTAAACAGTGATATGAGAACAGGAAAATGCTTTTCACTCATATCTCGCCATTCATGCTGTGTAACGATCGACACTGATATATCAAAGTGGCATAATCATTGTAGTACATAGTGATTAAATATTCAAAATCATATATCGGCTGGGTATTAATTCACTGTTTCATAAGAAAAGTGCGTAACTTTCAGATTTGTCAATTTGAAATCGGATTTTTTTCTACTTACTATCTTCATCGCATCTGTTACCTACACATTTGTCTTGAAATATCTCGCGTAAATATATGAAACCCCCTCCATTGATGATACAGCACCTCGACTTCCTCTAAGTGCCTGTTCCAATATAACATTGAGTATCTTCAGCTATTAATATTAAGAATAATAATTCTGACTGAAATCTTATTTAAAAAATACAACTCCAGATGCTATGGTTGCACTGTAATGCGGCGTCATATGATTCAACAATAATTGTTGGCCACCACAAAAGAGTACAAATGCACTTGGGTCGCAGGACATCAGGCATGGCAACCGTTAAGAGATGACATACCCCATTCTGCTGTTCTCACATCCATCGGGCCTATATATCTGTCAAATTTTCGTTAAGTGTCTACAGTTACAGAAATAAAAGAACATCTAGGTAATTAGAAACCTTTAAAAAGTGACATTGGATTTAATTAAGGAAGTAGATATAGAGAAGAATGGCTAAAAAGACTAGAAGCAAAGGTCAAGGTAGAAGGATAAGTTGAGTGAGAAATGATAGAAACGTTACGGACAGGAAGAGACGTAAGTCCATCATGTATGTGCGCCTCCGATTTGACTCCTGTTTTCTCGCTCTCCACATCCACTTTTCCCTCAATCCTACTGCATGTAACCTCCCATCTGGTAGTAATAAGCCACAATGAGTGTAACGATGCTCTCACACGAGCGCATTGTCAGTAACATCTGCTGGCGACCTTGTCAACAAAACTGTGATCAGGAGATTAAAAAGGTTAGCAAAGACCTTAATTAGAAACACTGACATTATCAAGCATGTTTCCTCACATGGTGGTTACAAGAAAATTACTACATATGACGGAAGTGAACCACAGTAAGCTCTCTCTCTCTCTCTCTCTCTCTCTCTCAAACACTCCCTCCCCCCCCACACGCACACGCATGGAAGGGGTCAGGCTTTGTAGAGATGTGAACGCAAGAGGAAGCCATCATGATAAATGAAAGATATAATGCTCAACGAATAATGAGAGAAGCCACAGGCAATATACAAGTGAAGATCTCCGATGCTTTCAACCTTATCTCTAGACTTGCAAACAAATGATAAAATAACTCTGCAGCCCTAGTAACGCTCGAGGCAAGGACACAGGCTTAGTTCACTGTGGTGTCTGGTGGCGGAGGACAGGGATGGAGTGACGAAGCATGAAGATCTAGACAGAATGAAAATGTTGAAAGAAGATACAAACTAGTCTAATGATTGATAAAAAAAAAAAAAAAAAAAAAAGCCATGCATCGTACTGCAAATGTCAGTGCCAACTACCGCCAGAAGCAAAGGAGGGCAGTATGAATACAAATGCACAAACGTCACACTGACTGCACGCATTAGAACTACAGCGAACTAAGGAGAATTACTACTACAGCAAATGAGAATGACAGAGTGAGTTGAATGTTGCAAGATGCGAGAAAAATGTTAATGGTTGGAAAAAGAGAAGAACAGATACCACGGTTTGCGTGATAGAGGGATGGGCGAGGGATGACAAGTGAATGTGAGATGAATGGGTAGTATGTAGAGAAGATGATGAAGAGGAAGAAGAAGAAGAAAAAAGAGAGGTTAAGTAAGATTTTCCCCAAACTGTCCGTTCCAAAACAAAGATAAAAAGCACGTTCCGAAGGGTCTGCCAACAAGGAAGATTAGCACATGAAAACAATATGAACAAGATGGAACGCTCAGAGAGTGCAACACTGGCGCCCATCGCTTGGTCTAAAGGTCAGCAATTTTACTTTGCCCTGTGACCTTGAACTTTGACTGATTTCTCTCAAAATCAACATATAGTACTTACTTTATGCCTGAATTTTTATCCTTCGATCCAGGTTGATCCACATCTGATCAAAATGTTTGAGGTTACCACGCCCTGTGACTATGACATTTCACCTTTCCCTGAGATCTTGACCGTTATCTGACTGTTATCAATGTCGGATTCTTTTATCCTTCCCCTACTCTGAACCCTTCCTCAAAGTTTGGTCGAAATTGGAAAAAAAGGGTCATGTTAAGTTTGCTGTGCGACCTTGACCTTTGATCTATTCTTTAGAAAATGATAGCAGGCAGATTCTCAGCATTATCTCTCAACAAATTACGGTACGGAAAAAGAAAACAGAAGGTAAGGACTGATATTAACTGGCGAAGAGGGCAATGGAAACGTCATTAATAATTATCATCATCGTCGCCTGCTCAACAACATCGAGGCTAATTATGGAATGCCACACCCACTCCACATCAAAGGAATTAACCAGCTTAACTGGATAATTAATTGTCGAAATTTGGCAGATATATACACTCCTGTTTTTCTATTGTTAAGATATCGAAGGTTATCTTATTCAGTTCTCTTACCTCATCTTGATTTTAATTTTTTGCTGTTGTCGGTGAATTAAAGACTTTCATTCGATTTAGAACAAACTATTTAGTAAACATGAGAGATTATTATAGAAGCCAAAGGCTTAAAATTTGTCTCGAGTAATCATATTGTCATCTAGATATATAAATGAGGTTAATGTCAGTTTTCAATCCACTGCGACAAATTCATGGAATAAAATGTCCAGACGAATTCTTTACACTGGAAACTAACCAATTTACAGGATAATTGTGATGTCTCTGTGAAATTTAGCAGGTATCAATGATCGCTTTAAGAACTGTCATTTAAATGTGCATTTAGTTTGGCTATCAAGTGTTTAGTGGTTGTATGTTTAGAGGCAAACGTATTTACAAGCAATCTGATTCATATCTGCAGCTTAGGAGACTTTACGGTAAATACGGCCCCAATTCTTCCCTATTATATTTAACTTCAGTCGTAGGATGTGGCAGTGGCAGTCAATCAGATCATTAAGTTGTTCCAGAGGAGAGATCACCTAGCGAGGTACACTCTTCTTTTTGCCACATAAATTATTATTTCGCACATTATATGGTTCTTACCTTAACTCCATGGACCAGCATTCTGTAGCCGTACCTCCTTCCTTTAAAACAATAAATAATAAACACAAACACACACCTCGAGCAACCAACCATAAGAAAAGAAACTAACGTGATGATTGTCCTCGTGCAGCTCTTGCCCTAGCTGTGGCATCCTATACTTGTGAAGATTCACCCAGTCTACACAAGGTTCGCTGTTTGATATGAACTGTAATAAATGGCAGCCTACTTGCACATAATCCATTCTTCCCTTGGATAGAACTTGATCTGGAATTCAAAGTAGAACTCAAATATGCACTTGAGCCCTCACAATTGAGTTCACAGGTTTACGAATTTGCAACAAAGAGGGAAATTTTACTTAGAGTAGTACCGTAGGCATGCCTAACCTAAATTAGGACTTCCTTCTCACTGAGACATTAGGCTCGTTGACAAAGCTCGTTTGAGTGGGAATTCCGCGTCCACTCTCTCATGTTTAATAATTTATCTTTCTACTCACATTTTCAGCACTTCAAGCAAAAGAACCTTGAATATTGGCAATAAGAAACAGTGCCCATAATAATGCGACTTTTGCCAAACTTTTCGTGGTCTGGCAAAGCACCAGTTTCTCTATTACTCCGCAGGCAACACGTAATGTACTGTACAAACATACATACATCATTTCCACACTCCCTGACAAAAGGAAATTTAAAAAAAGAATAAAAAACAAACGTCTATTTTTCTTTCTTTTTTTTTCAAAATTTTATAATGAGGCAACCTGTGGCATTTGCTGTTTGTCGGCATTCAGTTAATCTCATGTTCCATGTTATTTTGCTCTAACTCATATATACGAGTGCAATAGCTCTTTGTAGAGAAAGCTGCATGAACTACTTTCGAATCCTGTGTACCACTGTGACAACAGAATAATACCCGTTAACTCCTTAAAACACAAGAATATTCAGTGAATTTTAACCAGCTGTTAGCATATTAAACCCGGAGACATATTTCATTCTTTGGTGCAAACAAATTAAGCTTAGAAAATGCTGTTGTAAAGAGAAGGTTAATGACGGCTGTATTTAACCCCTTCATTTAAAAAGTCTCTCGTAATCACTATATAATAATTACTGGTGTCTAGAACAAAATGCAAAAAACGTCTCAGGACTGGAAATGTTAACTATTTGACAGTGACGTGCTAAAAATGTTGGTTGAGAAGGCAAGAGTTGACAATGTTCCCCGTCCTTCTAAATCTGTCCAAAACATATTTACACCAGTCTTCCAAGATGATCTTAATTATTCACAAAGAAGCCAGTTACCTTTTCCCCATAACTTTTCATCCATGAATCCCACTGAGATCGTGACGGAAAAAAAATGTTTGAAAATACTATGAACACTAAAATATTTTAAGTGTCTGGAATTTGCACTCGTTTTGGTAGTAGGCGGAATGACCCTTGGCTGCATACAGGGTGGTATATGAGGCTCCAAAGCAGCATATATTACACTTCAAATTCTCGTGTTATTTATATCGAGTTGATGTATTTACGTGAATTAATAAAAATTTATTGATACTGTAGATGAATGTATATGGAAACGAATAAATATTTAGCTTGACAGAGTAGCCGACTTTATGAGATAACGATAAAAAATTCAGAGAGAGAGAGAGAGAGAGAGAGAGAGAGAGAGAGAGAGTTTGATGGGAGACTTCAGTGTAAGAACACGAAAACTACTAGCTAAAAAAGATGATGATAAGGTGGATGAATGTGTTACAGTGTGAACAGTTGGTGAAGGATACAATGAAATATATAACGGCGGAAATATTGAATACGCCAACAACCGGCAATAAGATATGAAGAGAAAAAATACCATAAAGGTAGCTTGGTAAGGCATATGAGTATGTGAAGGAACGCGAAAGAAAAGTACAAGAAAAGTAATGCGATAAAAGTGGACGATTAAATACCTTAACGTGTATGAATGTGTTAGAATGCACACAAAAAATTGCGAAGAATACATAGAATGATATATCAGATAAATGTGTGAAGAGAAAAAAAATATGTATAAAAAAGACGATGCGAAAGGAGTGATGAATATGAGAACAGAAACAAAAGAAAAAAAAAAAAAACGCTTCTAATGGTATAATATTGCTGTGGAATTCTAAGAAAGGCGTATAATAGGTGGTTTCATATAATAAATGAATGTCCGAGAATGAAAAAAGGACAAGTACCAATGTAGAAGTTTGTAATCTCAGTCTACATATTCTGACTTGCCCAGCTGAGACGGTGACCCAGCTTCGCTTCCAGCAGATAAAATATTCAGGAACTATTTATCCTGGATTCACTGTCAAGATTTAGAGAAGGGAGAATTTGGACGGGGACAGGAGAGCTTCATTAAATTAATGATTCCTTCATACCTGTCATTAGATTATTGGTTGACCTAAGGAAGGCCTTCAGATGGCCTGATTGTTTAAGTGCTACTACGGGCCTGTCTGGAACAGGGTCTTCAGTTATGTTATTACTATTATTATCTATCTATCTATCTATCTATAGCCCGACGCCCTAATCCCGCAAAGGGTGGCCGCAGACAAAACGCCTCCAAGTCGCTCTGTCACCCACCATTTGACTACCCTCCCCCCAACTCACCCCCACCTCCCTCATATACCTCTCAACTCCATCCCTCCACCTCATCCTCGGTCTACCTCTCCCTCTCCCTCCCTCCACCTCACCTACATACACCCTCTTAGTCAGTCTTTCATTCTCCATTCTCTTCACCTCAGTGTATTTCTCCTAATCTTCTCAACCACATCCACATCCACCCCACAGCGTTCCTTCACTTCTTCATTCATCAACCTGTCCCTCCACGTCACTCCACATGCTCCTCTCAAGTAACTCATTTCCACTGCTCTCACTCTTGACTTGTTCCCCTCTTGCAAGGTCCATGCCTCGCTTCCATACGTCAGGGTAGGGATCACAATACTATCATGCAGTGACTTCTTAACTTCCATACTCACCTCCCTATTTCTCATCACTGCTTTCAGTGTACCAACAACCTTCCTTCCCTGCTGTACCCTTTCACGCACTTCATCCCCCAAAGTTCCATCCTTACTCATCACACTACCCAAGTACTTGAATGCACTCACATTATCCATATCCTCATTATTATTATTATTATTATTATTATTATTATTATTATTATTATTATTATTACGGTACTACTGCTGCTGCTGCTGCTGCTACTTCTACTACTACTACTACTACTATTATTATTATTATTATTATTATTATTATTGTTATTTTTATTATTATTATTATTATTATTATTTGATCAATAATTGCAAATGAATTTATCTTTAGCTGTAGATATAGTTTTTTCCTTAACTGGAGGGATTATACATAGCATTCTACAATTCAGTCACAACAAAAGATATCCTCTGAAAAAGACAATAATCGTATGTACAGTACAGTAATTAGGAAAATGAAATATGAAAACATCCTCTAACTGAAGTGATAAAATATCTCACTGTTTATTAAACTATGATAAAATTCCTGGTTGCAGTGATGATGACTAACTGGCTTGATTCTTCGAGCAAGATTACAATCCAGCGAGTTAGGGTCTGTTAGGATGAAAATGTGTGTGTGTATGTGTGTGTGTGTGTGTGTGTGTGTGTGTGTGTGTGTGTGTATAATAAGTGGTGGATCTTTTGTGTTTGGTGCACGTCGTCTGATTATAAAGTAAATTTCATCGCTAATACAGTTTATCTATTTCCAAATTGGAACTTATTTGTTAGGAGAAAGATTTTTTTTTTGTGTGTGTGTGTGACGTTAGGTTTGGTTAGGTTAGTTAATAATAATAATTTAGGTAACAATAATAACAATCTTTAAGTAAATCATTCATCTCCTTCCTGCATGCGTAGATAAATACAGGTATGGTGGATAATAGAACTGTGCCACCCCTAAGATTGTTGTCTTCCTGTGCCACCCATTAGATAACTGTCTTTTTCAGAGGAAATCTTTTGTTACGAAATGGTAGGAGAAAGTTATGTCTAATCCCTCCATATAAGGAAAGATGCTATATACTGACACAAATAAATTCATTTGTGGTTATCGAGCAAGTACAGATGATGATGAAAAGAAAACTGTAATACTAATAATAGTAGTAGTAGTAGTAGCAGTAGTAGTAGTAGGCATATGAACTTGATGGAGTCACTCCTGTTGTCCTGAAGAACTGTGCTTCTGTGCGTACACCCTGCCTAGGTAAACCCTTTCACCTTTGTCTTTCAACTTGTACCTTTCCTTCTTGCTGGAAGTTGGCTCTCATTCAGCCAGTCCCAAAGAAGGGTGACCATTCCTAACCCTGTAACAATCGTCCAAGTGCTTTAACATCCTGTGTCCCAAAAGTTTTCGAGTCAATTCTTAACAGAACAATTTCCTATTACAATCTTCTTTCTGATTGTCAGTATGAGTTCCTTCAGGGACGCTCCACTGGCGATCTTCTCATCTACCTTTCAGTCTCCTGGTCATCCTCCTTTCGGGACTTCGGCGAAAGCTTTGCCATTGCACTTGATATCTCAAAGGCTTTCCATCGACTCTGGCATAAATCTTTAATTTCTAAACTGCCCTCTTACGGTTTCTGTCCTTCAATCTGTGCCTTCATCTACAGCTTCCTTTCTGGTCGTTCTATAGTCGCTGTTGTAGACGGCCATCGTTCTTCTCCTAGCTCTGTCAACAGTTAAGTTCCACAGGACTCTGCCCTATTACCAAATCTCTTCCTTTTATTCATCAATGATCTTCTAAGATGTACATCTAACCCTATCCACTCGTACGCTGATGATTCCACCCTTCACCTTTCCATTCGGTTCCCGCAACGTTCATCTGAGCAGATACTTCAACAAACAAGGGATGAGGCTATGGCACACCTAATGTCTGACTTGGCTCGTATCTCTGACTTGGGTAAAAATAATCTTGTTTTTAATGCATCAAAGACTCAGTTCTTACACCTATCAACCCGACAAAATCTTCCACAGGAGTACCCTCTAATGTTTATTAATATCCATCTCAATCCTGCATCATCCTTGAACATGCTTGAGGTTTCATTCACTCGGGATTTATCTTGGAAAGATCACATTACATCTCTTGTAAAATCGGCTTCCAAGAGATTAGGTGTGCTAAGCCGACTCCGTGCCTTCTTTACCCGTGTCTAGTTGTTGACTCTATACACGGGTTTTATTCGCCCATATGTAGAGTACAACTCTCATGTGTAGGGAGGCTCCCCACATACAGCTTTTCTCAATAGGGTGGAGTCAAAGGTTTTTTGTCTCATTAACTCTCCTCCTCTTACTGGTTTCCTTCAGCCTCTGTCTCGTCGCCACACTGTTGCAGCTTTATCTCTTTTCTATCGTTACTTCCATGGTCACTGCTCCTCTGAACTGTCTGCTTGCATCCATCCATCTCTACGACAGGTGCGCAGCACATGCCTAGCAACAAACTCTCATCCCTTTTCTGTCCAGCTCTATGATGCAAGAGTTAACCTTTTCTTCCAGTCCTTCATTTATGCATCAGGTCAACTCTGGAACTGTCTCCCTCTGTCTGTATTTTCTACTTCCTATGGCCTCCAGTCTTTCAAACACAATGTGTCCAGGCATCTTGAAATGAACGATTCTTCAATTTGGCACTCTTTTGTATTGTTTTTTTTTTTCTTGGAAGGGACTGTTATTGCAGACTCCTAGCCTTTGTTTCCATCATCCTCGCATTATGTATATATATATATATATATATATATATATATATATATATATATATATATATATATATATATATATATATATATATATATATATATATATATATATATATATATATATATATATATATATATATATATATATATATATATATATATATATATATATATATATATATATATATATATATATATATATATATATATATATATATATATATATATATATATATATGTATGTATATATATATATATATATATATATATATATATATATATATGTATATATATATATATATATATATATATATATATATATATATATATATATATATATATATATATACACACACATATATATATTGTTACGGAACAGAGAAAACTGTCCCGCAAAGTTCCAGGTTCAAAATAAAAGAGTTAAGTAAACTTACAAGTTAAAGTTTAATGCTCAAACTAACAACTAAACATTCAGGACTCATAAGGATAAGGTAATGGCAAAAAACAGGTTAAATATATGGTTAACTGCAATAGCCTCTATTAACACGAAATTAGCAAGAGTAAATTTATCTAAGTCAGCCCTGATAAAATGAGAAAACCGGATAATGTTCAGTTAATGCAAGATATATTATTACAGATACAATATTATTACTACTGGCTGACAGCAAAAACTTCACATGAATCACAAAAACCTCACCAGGCCCACGAACCAACACCCTATGCTATACAGTACAAGAAAAAATGTAATAACACTTATACTCAAATTACACAGCAGCTAGATGGTTGGAGACTTCCTGAGCACTCACAAAAATAATAACAACTGTACAGGGAAGGACAGAGATGTGAACAAAATGAGGAGTAGATCTAAATGGCAATTAACCCTCCCCACCCTGACCACTTTTCCACCACTGACTCCCCCCAATCCCGACCATTTTAGGAAAAAAATTTTTTTGGCTCAAACCTTCGCTTTTGGTGAGAAATATCGAAAATTCATAGAGAAATCGCTCTCCTGAGGTTTAAAATACTCATTACAGGTAGAAGAGCCTCCTTACCTTACTGGGTTTTCTATCAGGCTGGCACCAAAGAAAACGAGTTCTATGGGAGGATAACTATTTCACACCACTCATAAACGGTATTTATTTATTTACTGTTAAAAATTTATATGTAGTACAAGAGTATATTGGTTTTCAAGCAGTAATATAGGCATTATAAGCATTGTTTCACTCACTAATACCTGACCTTTTTTTGCCACATTACCTGATCATCATTTCTAACTGTTTCTTCCTCTAATGCTATGTAAAGTTTGTCCTCCACATTGTCATTGATTGGGGAATCACTCTGGCCCTGAATTTCGTACCGTGGCATGACATGGCTATACTGGCCAGGTCACTGATAACAGGTGAATTGCTGAGACAATGGCATGCAGGGGAGGGGGAGGAGGTCATGCTGGGTAAGGCATTGTCCCTGCCTGGCATCTTGTTGAGGAAGGTGTCACGTGTATACGTACCAAAAATGACTCGCGAAAATTGAAAATTGTGCAAATTAGGGACCTTGCAATTTTTTCGCGTTTATGTACGTCGATGGGATTGGCAGTGACAAAACATGTGGACATAAAAGAACGTCAACGGGACGCCGCGGGTTAATGTAGAGACTGAGCTCATTATATATGGGCCGGCAGAGCTTGATACAACTTGTAAGAAGGATGCGCAAATGAAGCCATAGGGGACAAAGAGTTGACACTCCTGCTCTGAACAACAGAAAGAACGACTTACTCTACTATAAGGGAGGAGGGAGGAAGTGAGGTAGAACACGCACTATGGAAGCCACGAGGCAAATCGTGATCAAACATGCAGCATACTGTACATTAGAATTATACAAAGGATGATGAAATCATAGGCAATGTAACACCTCCCCACAAAGAAAAAGAAATTTACAAAGGAAATTTCTTATTACTCTAAAACAATCTGTCTAAAGTCTAGATAAGCAATCTGCAATAACATTTTCTTTCCCCTTGATATGTTGTATGTCTAATGAATACTCCTGAAGAAGTAGACTCCATCTTGTCAATCTCTGATTTTTATCTTTAAACTTACTAAGGAATTTCAGTGGGTTATGATCGGTATAAATGACTATGAGGTCAAAACCAGAACACAAATAAAATGAAAAATGCTGTAAACCCAAAATCAAGGCCAAAAGCTCTTTCTCAATAGTTGAGTAGTTCTTTTCAGGTGGAGTGAACTTCTTACTGTAATAAGATACAGGATGTTCAATACCCTGATCATCCTCTTGCAGCAAAACAGCCCCAGCTCCTGTATCACTTGCATCAACAGCCATCTTAAAAGGCTTAGCAAAATTTGGAGTAGCAAGCATTGGCTGACTTAATAGGATAGCTTTAAGTTTGCTGAAAGAGGATTCACAGTCATCGGTCCAGACAAATTTAACTCCCTTTTTCAGTAGGTCTATAAGTGGTGATACAAGAATTGAAAAGTTAAGAACAAATCTCCTGTAATAACCTACCATTCCCAAAAATCTTTGTAGCTCTTTCCTACTTTTAGGTCTGGGAAGATCACTTATAACCTGAACCTTAGCTCCTGGTGGTACAACATGTCCATCATCAATTACGTACCCAAGGTACTGAACTTTAGCTTGACCAAACTCACACTTTGATAAATTAGCTACAAGATTAGCCTGAACCAAACGCTCAGGAAATTTACTGACATGGCATAGGTGATCTTTCCAGTTGTCACTGAAGATTAATACATCATCAATATAAACAACACACCCTGCCAACTCTCTGTTACAACATTCATGAGCTTCTGAAATGTGGCTGGTGCATTCTTAATACCATATGGCATTACAGAACATGCAAAAGTCTTTCCTAGTGTTACAAAACATGAGATCTCCCTAGCACGTTCAGTCATAGGTACTTGCCAGTATCCCTTTAACAAATCAAACTTACTTATGTACCTAGCCTTTCTGATCTTGTCTATGCAATCTTCCACGCGAGGGAGAGGGTAAGTGTCTGTTTTGGTTATCTGATTAACACGTCTGTAGTCGATGCAAAGCCGCTGTGACCCACCTGGCTTAGAGACTAGAGTGACAGGAGAACTCCACTAGCTCTGACAGGGCTCAATCATCTTGTGGTCCAACAGGTAGCCAAGCTCCTTCTGGATGAGAGGAACTTTCACTGGGTTCACACAGTAAGGAGGCAGTTTAATTGGCTTTGCGTCTCCAACATCGACATCATGCATCAACACAGTGGTTTTTCCTGGAGTACCACGGAACACTTGCAGGTACTCCTGCAGTAATGCCGAAAACTCCTGCTTTTCCTCGGGAGCTAGATGAGAAAGCTTAGTCTGGAGATCATTCATGATATCAGGATTCTTCCCCAAACTATCACTCAGGCTCATGCTGCATGGGAGAACTTCACTTGCAGACTTGGGTGGAACAGCTACAGTGCAGACTGGGTTATTTTCATCCCGCCTGTGATATAACTTTAGCATGTTGATGTGACAAAGTTGCTTGTTCTTTCTATGATCTGGTGTGGCGATGACATAGTTGACATCACTGAGTTTCTTCTCCACGAAATAAGGACCACTAAACTTGGCTTGAAGAGGTAGCCCATGCACCAGTAGCAGAATCAAAACCTGATCTCCTGGCTGAAAGTGGCGTAACCTGGACTTCTTATCATACCAAGTCTTCATCTTCTCCTGAGCAGCTCCTAAATTCTCTCTCGCCAGCTGTAAAGCAGTGGACAGCAGTTCTTTGAACTTCTTCACGTACTCCAGCAGGCTGATGTCATCTTCCTCCGACAGTCAGCATTCCTTGAGTAGCTTAAGGAGTCCTCTTACTTCATGGCCAAACAGTAGTTCAAAGGGTGAGAAGCCCAGTGATTTATTTGAAGATTCTCTTGCGGCAAATACAACGGATGGAAGACTTTCATCCCAGTCTTTCTGATGTTCCAAACAGTATTTCTTGAGCATCGATTTGAGTGTTTGATGATATCTCTCCAACGCTCCTTGGGTCTGGGGTTGGTAAGCTGAAGACGTGATCTGGGTGATGCCCAACTCTTTCAGAGACTGCTTGAAAACATTTGACATGAAATTACTTCCCCGGTCTGACTGTACCTCCTTGGGCAGACCAAACTTTGTGAAGAACCCTAGCATTTCCTTAACCACGTTCTTTGCTGAGATATTTCTAAGTGGAATGGCTTCAGGATAACGAGTAGCCATATCAATCAGGGTCAACACATAAGAAAATCCTGAAGAAGTCTTAGGAAGAGGGCCCACAATATCCACCAACACACGGGTGAATGGCGCCTCAAAAGGAGGAATGGGAACTAGAGGTGCAACCTTTTCGGTCTGATTACACTTCCCCACAACTTGACAGGTGTGACAAGACTTACAATACCAGGAAACATCTCTGAAGATATCTGGCCCGTAGAAGTGTTTCAAAATGCGTGCCACAGTCTTCCTCACTCCAAGGTGTCCTGCCAAACTGGAATCATGGGCCACTCTAATGATATCCTGCCTACAAACATGAGGGATGACAACTTGATGTACAACCTCCCATTCACAGTCTGCTGATGCTGCTGGGGGTCTCCACTTTCTCATAAGTACTCCTGACTTTATATAATAACAAGTAGAAGCACCGGCTGACTCTTCCTCACTGCAAGCAGAGTTAGCTAGACCTTTCAACTCAGGGTCAGCAACCTGCAACTCAACCAACTCTTGACGTGACGAATTATCAACACTACGGGGTACTGCCTAATCTGGTGAGTGGTCCAAATTAGCAAGAAAAGTGTCAGCTAGGATAACATCATCATTATCATTATCCTCTAAATCACCAGTAACTTTAGACTTAGCCCTAGTGACAGCACATGCAGAGAACACATCAGGGACATCACAATCCTGGGTCGCAGTCACTGGTTCACTAGACAACTGAGGAGCTGGACACATTTGACTTCCACCAATATCATTTCCAAGTAAGAAAGTTACACCTGACATTGGGAGTGTCTCAACCAACCCAACCATAACGGAACCATTAACAAAACCAGACTCTAAATTCACTCTGCACTGAGGGACAGAGAAGTAATTATTCTCTACACCTTGTAAGATTACAGTTTCATCAGAGGAATTAACATTAGAACCTAGAACACTGGTCAGCATAAGGGATTGGCAAGCATCTGTATCACGATATATTTTAACTGATTTCTTGTCATTACTGTCCAGAGGACTGACAAAACCATCAGACAGGAAATTAGCACATGAACTCTTGAGAGTGTCACCCACGTTACTGCTCAAAAGAGGAGCTTCATCATGAGAATTTAATTTACCTCTCAAAGCAGGTTCAGTTAACTCAGTTAAAGAATTCTGGGAACTCTCAAGGGTGGACACTAGACCAATTGACTGAATATTTAAAGACTCCTTTTTGTTCACATCACGCTGTCTTCTGAAACATTTCTCCGTAGTATGACCAAGCTTTCTACAATAAGTATATTTACTTTTCTGAAATCTAGAGGTGAAGCTGGTATTTATTTCCTGGGAAACATCATCTTTATTCTCTTTCCTGTTACCTGTACTCTGAGTAGAGGCAACGTACTTTCTCTCAGCTTTCCTTTTTTCTTTAGAATATCTCTTGTGAGTGAGAACATATTCATCAGCTAAAACTGCAGCATCAGACAAATTATCTATTCTTTTCTCATCAAGATATAGGCTTACATCTTTATAAATACACCTTTTGAAGTCCTCCAGCAAAATCATCTGCTTAAATTTACCGAAATCAGAATCCACATTCTTAGAATTTAACCACTGCTCTAACAGATCTTCTTTGATTTTTGCATACTCAACATGGGATTGCTTATCTTGCTTATAAGTTGTCCTAAATTTTACTCTATAGGCTTCAGGAACAAGCTCATAGGCCTTAAGAATCAACCTCTTAACTACATCATAATTATCAGATTGATCCTGAGGCAAAGATGCATAAGTTACTTGAGCTTTACCTGTGAGAACAGTTTGAAGGAGTACTGGCCAATGCTTTTTGGGCCAATTAAAACCTGTAGCTACCCTCTCAAACAACTGAAAATACTTTGTTAAATCAGATTCATTAAAAGGAGGGACAAGTTTAACATTTTTAGCCACATCAAAATCATCAGAGCTAGATGATCCAGTTCCACATTGTTTCATGCGATACTCATGGTCTGCCTGAATCCTAGCAAGTTCAACTTGTGCCTGAAACTCAGCCTCCTTAGCACGAGCCTCCTGCAGGGCTAGCTGTAACTTAGCTATTTCAATCTGCGTTTGCTTATCTGGAGGAGTTAAATTAAACAAGCTTTCATTAATTATGTCAACAATTTGATCTTTAGAATGATGAGAGCGAACAGCAATTCCCAGTTGTTGAGCAACAAGCTTAAGTTCATTCTTTGTTCCGTTTTCTACATCACACACTGTTTGCACATTTGACAAAAAATCTTTGGCTTCATCAAGCATAGTAATAGTAGACATCATGAATAAATCACAGTCACAAAATATCAAGCAATATCCTTATGATAATATCCTGAATATCCTGATAAGAGGTCGCCAAATTTATGTTACGGAACAGAGAAAACTGTCCCGCAAAGTTCCAGGTTCAAAACAAAAGAGTTAGGTAAACTTACAAGTTAAAGTTTAATGCTCAAACTAACAATTAAACATTCAGGACCCATAAGGATAACGTAATGGCAAAAAACAGGTTAAATATATGGTTAACTGCAATATCCTCTATTAACACGAAATTAGCAAAAGTAAATTTATCTAAGTCAGCCCTGATAAAATGAGAAAACTGGATAATGCTCAGTTAATGCAAGATATATTATTACAGATACAAAATATTATTACTACTGGCTGACAGCAAAAATTTCACATGAATCACAAAAACCTCACCAGGCCCACGAACCAACACCCTATGCTATACAGTACAAGAAAAAATGTAATAACACTTATACTCAAATTACACAGCAGCTAGATGGTTGGAGACTTCCTGAGCACTCACAAAAATAGTAACAGCTGTACAGGGGAGGACAGAGATGTGAACAAAATGAGGAGTAGATCTAAGTGGCAATTAATGTAGAGACTGAGCTCATTATACAGGGGCCGGCAGAGCTTGATACAACTTGTAAGAAGGACGCGCAAATGAAGCCATAGGGGACAAAGAGTTGACACTCCTGCTCTGAACAACAGAAAGAACGACTTACTCTACTATAAGGGAGGAGGGGGGAAGTGAGGTAGAACACGCACTATGGAAGCCACGAGGCGAATCGTGATCAAACATGCAGCATACTGTACGTTAGAATTATACAAAGGATGATGAAATCATAGGCTATGTAACAATATATATATATATATATATATATATATATATATATATATATATATAGATATATATATATATATATATATATACTCAGCGCATGGCTGCTTTGGATGTCTGCCCTTTCCTCTATTCCTTCCTTCCTCTTCTTTCTTTCTTTCCTTCATTCTTTCCTCTTCCTTCTGCTTACAGGTGACTTTACACTCCCTCTTCTGTCTTTCTTTCCTTCATTCTTTCCTCTTTCTTCTGCATATGGATGACTCTACAATGAGTGAAAAGCCAAACAGTTTCTTGTACACCAGGAAACCATTTACTATGCTGGTTGGTACCCATACAACAAGATTACGGTGCCTGGCGGTTTTGTGGGTAATTAACCCGTTTAGAGCAACTGGCCTCATTCTGGACTTACCTGAGTCGAAAGTGATAGGTCTCAAATGAGCGCGATTTTCAAAGGTGTACCAAAACCCCGCCACGGCGAGTAGGTGGCTGAAACTTGTACTGGAAATAGGGGCAGGTGGTAACTCTCGATGACACTCACGCACTGCCCCATATACAGTACGCTCAGAATAAGGGCTCGCACGCAGACACCATGGAGCGTGCACTAATTTTCCTCTCATAACGCTGCCAACCGCTCACCAGGCAGTAGAGAATCTGCACACTGACTCACACACGAGAGAGAGAGAGAGAGAGAGAGAGAGAGAGAGAATAAATACGGGAATGGCACAAGGAGTGTTCTTTTGAATTACTAAATAGGGCGTAAACATCAGTCCCTCTTCTCTCTCTTACTCTCCATTCCCTCCCTCCTCTCTCGGGGAGAGAGAGAGAGAGAGAGAGAGAGAGAGAGAGAGAGAGAGGGAGGGAGAGAGATAAAGGGCATTTTTTTGAGAGAAAGAGAGAGACAGACAGACAGACAGACAGACAGACAGAATAAATACGGGAATGGCACAAGGAACGTCCCTTTGAATGACGAGATGAAGCATAAACATCGGTCCCTGTTATGTCTCTTACTCTCCATTCCCTGCCTCCTTTCTCGGAGAGAGAGAGAGAGAGAGAGAGAGAGAGAGAGAGAGAGAGAGAGAGAGAGAGAGAGAGAGAGAGAGAGTCCTTTCTCGGAGAGAGAGAGAGAGAGAGAGAGAGAAATAAATACGAGGATGGCACAAGGAGCGTTCCTTTGAATGACAAGACATAAACATCGGTCCCACTTCTCTCTCTTATTCTCCATTCCCTCCCTCCTCTCTCGGAGAGAGAGAGAGAGAGAGAGAGAGAGAGAGTTACGGGTAGGCCTAAATTGTATAATAACGTATGCTTTGTGGGCAATGCATACGGTAAAGGTAATTTATCGTACTGGTAGTTTGAGACAGAGAGAGAGAGAGAGAGAGAGAGAGAGAGAGAGAAAGGGTACTCTCATTCACCACGGGTGGTGGGTTGCTCGCGCCACCAGCTGTTCATCTTTTGGCCATTTTATCACATCACCACGTGACTTTATGTGGTCATATATATATATATATATATATATATATATATATATATATATATATATATATATATATATATATATATATATATGCCCGAACATGTCCGAGACGATGATGTGTGTTCCATTCAATTCTGTAAGACTCGAAATATCAGCCAAGTCGTCGCTTGGTGCCAGGTATCTACAGAAGCATGGTCGCTCTCTGCAGGTTAAGGTGCTCTGATCAGATTGAGCCTGTATAGATTTATATCTAAGGGATGGTTGGAGTTTATTGTTCACGTAATGCCACTTATTGATGAGTATGGCTGGTCAGTCTCATCTCAAATGTCAGGACCAACTTGCCTAGCCCCGGGCTTTTATACTCCTCATGGGGCGACAAAGGATGATGATAAATGGAGATATATATATATATATATATATATATATATATATATATATATATATATATATATATATATATATATATATATATATATATATATCCATCTAACTATCTGTCTATCTATGCATGTATCTATCTTTCTGTACACTTACATTTATTTATCTATCAATGTATCTCTAACTATGTATCTGAAGAACTGAAATAATTCTGCGATGACATCTCCCAGATTATGAAAGAAGAAAAGACTACATCTAATATACTAATGGAAGACTTCGAAGCAAAACTTCGGAAATCAAAAAATGGAGAAGCAAGTACGGGGAAATTTGAAGAGAAAAGAATGAAAGAGAAGAAATGGTCCTATACTTGGCTGAATTTTATATCATGAGAATAATGAACACATTCTTTCACAAATGAACGGGGAATAAATGGACCTGGAGAAGTCTAAATGGAAAAGCAAAGAATGAAGTCAACTTCATTATAGCAGAAAATAAAACTATCATTAATGTCAATGTTATCAACAAAATAATTATAAGAAGTGAACACAGAATGGTGGGTTGCACAGCCAGATTCAATTTTAGAAGAGAAAGAAAGATTATTAATAATGAAACTATAAAGTGCTCAGTGAGCTCCTTCAATGCCATTGCCATTAAAAATGATCTGGATCTGGATCCGTGGAGATATGTGTGGAATACATAGGGTTCGAATCCCCCCCAAAATGCATTCAGTTGTTCTTTGATCCATGGCCCACTTTTCCACAAAATTTTACTGAAATTCATTGAGACCCTTTGGACATATTGTGCAGGAAACATAGGATCCGGATTAGGATCCGCCCCCAAATTTAATCTAAATCTTGGCCGATGGTCCACCTTCCCCAAAATTTCACTGCATTCCATTGAGGACTTTTGGAGATATTGTGCAGGATACATAGAATCCGGATCCGGATCTGTCCCAAAATTTTATCATTTCTTTCTTGGCCTGTTTCACAAAATTTCATTGAAATTCATTGAGAACTTTTGGAGAATTGTATGGGCAAACAAATGAAACTGCCATAGGCAAGGCGCATACTGGATGGGTCCGATTCTGTCTGCTTAGTTTCACCAATATGTAGGCAGTCATGTGTATACTTACCAGCATGTGGGCAGTTATCTGGCAAAATTTTTCGCGCTTTATTGCGAAGCACAGGGTGGGTTTAGGAACCTAAGAATTGTATTGCCAGGTGTGCCACACATTTGTTTTCAGTTTGGTAAGAAAAATAATCGATTTTCGAAAACTGGAAAAAAAATGGTGCTGGGGCCGGATATGGGGTCCCGGCGATTTTCGAACCCACCGCCTTTGAGGGGTTTCAGTTCCCCGCCCAGCCCAGTGCCTTTGACCGATTTTGATGAAAAAAAAAAAAAAAAAAAAGACAGACTTCCTGGGTTTATGGATATACCTTGTTTTTTTTTTTTTTTTTTTTTTTTTTTCAGAATGATTGGTGCAAAATTGTGACCTGTACAGTGCAGACAAACAAAGATACAGACAGAAAATCATACAGAACTGACTAACTTGCTTGCTGAAACTTTCGAGTCCGGCAAGCAACAAATAAATGAAACTGACAGAGGCAAAGTGTTTGCCGGATTGATTCGAATGGATTTTGGATATAGACCTGGAAGAGAACTGAAGATGAAAGCCTCCCATATTATGTACTGAGTTTGTCCATAATACGCATATCTAGTCATTTCAAAGCATTTTACCACCTCTGAAATTATTGGGGGGATGAAAATATGGATATTTCTTGGTGTGGCATTTTTTTCCAATATAATGCTTAGTTTTCACCAGCTTTCGGTGAAAATTGTCACGTTTTAATCCCAAGCAGACCAAGGGTTTAGGAAACTGAAAATTTCAATTTCATGTGCGCCAGACGTTTCTCTTCAGTTTGGTATGAGAAAAAAAAATGATTTTCGAAATTTGGAAAAATGTTGCCAAGGCCTGACACTGGGTCCCGACGATTTGTGGACTCCCTGCCACTGAGGGGTGTTAACCCCCACACAGCCCAGGGCCTTTGACCGATTGTGATGAAAATCAATAGGCTTACAAAGTTCATGGATATCTACCTTTTGATTTTTTTTTTTCAGAATGACTCGTGCAAAATTGTGACCTGTAGAGTGCAGACACACAAACAAACAGACAAACAGATGAAATTACCATAGGCAGGGCGCTTGTCGGATGAATCTGATTGTCTCTACTTAGTTTTCACTTGCTTGTAGGCAGTCACTTGACGATTTTTTTCGTGCTTCATTGCAAAGTACAGGTTGGTTTTAGGAAGTGAAAAATTGCACTGTCAGGTACGCCAGACGTTTCTCTTCAATTTGGTATGAAAGAAAATCGACTTTCGAAATATAAAGAAAATGGTGCTAGGGTCCCGACGATTTCTGGACCCACGGCCATTGAGAGGTTTCAACCCCCCATCCAGCCCAGCGCCTTTGACCGATTTTGATATATATATATATATATATATATATATATATATATATATATATATATATATATATATATAAGGCTTCCAGGGCTTATGGAAATCTACCTTCTGAATTTTTTTGAACGATTGGTGCAAAACTGTGACCTGTAGAGAGCAGAGAGACAGACAAACAGACAGACAGACAAACATATGGAACTGACCAGCAGGCTTGCAGAATCTTTCGATTCCGGAAAGCAACAAACATAGGTGAATACATAACCGATAAAGATATGCCCAATAAGAGTATGCGAAAACAAACCAGCCATTCAGTTAAAAAAAATAAATCATTCTCTACGTTACTCCGAGTGTAATACTGATGAGTTGAATGATAGAATAACGAAAGTGCTAGAGGAATCAGCGGAGGTAGTAGGGAAAGTTAATACTGCCAAAACCAAGAAGTATTGAGAAAAGACACGAGCTCATTGAAAGAAGAAAGGAAATGAATGTAAAAACAAAGAAAAATTAAACGGAACGAGCGTAAATTAATACGGTAAGCTTATCAACAAGAGACAGAGACAGGAAAAAAGAAAAAGAAGCATGGATCAGATCAAAGAAACCATAAAAAAAAAGAAAGTCTGAAACAGGTCCCAATTAAAATGCCACTAGGAAAACAACAAATTATATCACTGATATACAAAACAGTTAGGTCAATTAAATACAGAGATAAGATGGTGAAGAGCGCTGAAGAATTTTTAAAAGGCCTGCTTGCATCAAACAAAATAGTAACAATATGTTTTTCGGCTGACACAAGTGAAATACTTAAGGCAACAGCAGTCGAACGAAACATTTCTCTTTAATAAAAGAAAAAAAAAAAAAAAAAAGGAAGGCCCCAGGAGATGGAATCCTAGCAGATTTACTGTCGAATACAGGAGTAGACGTACAAAACAGGCTCGCCCACTTATTAACTCAGTGTATAAAAAAGAAAATTTACAAAATATGATCTTTTGCAATAGTTATTTTACTTTTCGAAAAGTCTTTATGAATAGATTAACAATTTTGGAAGAAAACCAACCTAGTGAACAGGCAAGATTCCGAAGCAGGTATTCGACTACTGGTCATCTACACATCATGAATCAGCTAATTGAGAATAATGCAGAATATAATAAAACACCGTGCTTAGGTTCTGTTGCTTACCTAAAGAATTTCGACCCAGTGAAGCACATTGCAATTATGAATCCAGTGCAAGAACAAGGAGTAAATGAGAATATTGTTAAAATGCTCGAAAACATTTATCAAGAGGGAACTGCTACAGTTCAACTACATAAAAACTCGTAAAAAATTAATACTGAGAAGGGCGTGCATCACGGATATTCAGATTCACTTTAATAATTTACAGCATCAATAAAAAGTATTTTCAGAAAGCTAGACTGGGAGAATAAAGAAGTAAACATAGATGGATAAACGCTATCTATCTATCTGTCTATTGCCAGACGTCTCAATCCCGTTTGGGGTGGCCACAAACAAATCGCCTCCAAGTCGCCCTGTCCCCCGCCATTTCACTGCCCTGCTCCCAACTCACACACCCCCTCTCTCATATACCTCTCCACCCCATCCCTTCATCTCATCCTCGGCCTCCCCTTCCCTCTTCCCCCCTCCACCTCACTCACATACACTCTCGTCGTCAGTCTTTCACCCTCCAACCTCTCCACATGGCCAAACCACCTTAGTGTGTTCCTCATAACGCTTACTATCACATCCACATCAACACCACAACGCTCCTTTATATCCTCATTCGTCAGCCTGTCTCTCCACGTGACTCCACAGGCTCCTCTTAAATAACTCATTTCCACTGCTCTCACTCTTAACTTGTGTCCTTCCAACAACGTCCAAGCTTCACTTCCGTACGTTAGAGTTGGTATCACAATACTGTCATGTAGTAACTTTTTCACTTCCATGCTCACTTCCCTGTTTCTTATCACTGCTTTCAAAGAACCAGCAACCTTTCTTCCCTGCTGTACTCTTTCAAGCACTTCACCCTCCAAACCTCCATCCTTACTCATCACACTACCCAAGTACTTAAACGTACTCATATTTTCCAATTCCTCACAACCCAACCTCCCTGTACATTCACTAACTTCACCTCTCTCAAAGACCATCACTTTACTCTTCCCTACATTCACCTTTAGATTCCGTTTCTTACAAACACTCTCAAACTCATCCACCAAGCCTTGCAGCTCCCCTTCGTCTTCACTCAACAACACAGTATCATCTGCAAACAACAGTGCAGGGAGTTTCCAAACACTATCCTCTCTCACCAGGGCCACTCCAACATCCACTACTCTACCTTGTACCTCTTTTATTACCCCATCCATGTACAGATTAAACAACCATGGAGACATGACACATCCCTGTTTCAACCCAACTTTCAAAGAGAAAAATTCACTTAGTTCACCATCCACACGCACTGCAGCCTTCGCACCATCGTACATACCCTTCACAGCATTCAACAACTTTCCATCTACTCCATATATTCTTAACACTTTCCACAATCCTTGTCCATCCACCCTGTCATATGCTTTCTCCAAATCCATGAAAGCCTCATACAACTTCTTTCCCTTCTCTAGAAACTTTTCCACTAAAGATCTAAGAATGAATATCTGATCTATACAACCTCTTCTCTTCCTAAAGCCTCCCTGTTCTTCTCCAACTAATTTCTCTGTTCTTTCTCTAACTCTGTCTATAAGTATCCAACCATACACTTTTCTTATTATACTAAGAAGACAAATGCCCCTCTATATATAAATATATATATATATATATATATATATATATATATATATATATATATATATATATATATATATATATATATATATATATATTGTTACGGAACAGAGAAAGATAACGTACACTTTAAGCGAGAATACTAAGAGTCACTACTGTCCCGTAAAGTTCCAGGTTCAAAACAAAAGAGTTAGGTAAAATTACAAGTTAAAGTTTAATGCTCAAACTAACAACAAAACATTCAGGACTCACAAGGATTATGTAATGGCAAAAAAACAGGTTAAATATATGGTTAACTGCAATAGCCTCTATTAACACGAAATTAGCAAGAGTAAATTTATCTAAGTCAGCCATGATAAAATGAGATACCAGATAATACTCAGTGAATGCCAGATAAATTATTACAGATACAAACTATTATCAAAAATGACTGACACAACCCAACATTAATCAAAAACCTCACTAGGCCTAAGAATTAACCTTATGCTACACCGTACAAGAAAAAATGCGACAACACTTATACTCAAACTACACACAGCTGCTAGATGTTTGGAGATTTCTTGAGCACTCACAATAATAATAACTGTACAGGGGAGGACAGAGATGTGAACAAAATGAGGAGCAGATCTAAGTGGAAATGATGCAGAGACTGAGCTTATTATATAGGGGCCAGCAGAGCTTGATACAACTTGTAAGAAGGACGCGCAAATGAAGCCATGGGGACAAAGAGTTGACAATCCCGCACTCAACAACAGAAATAACGATTTTACTATAACGGTAGAAGGGGGGGACTGAGGCAGGACACGCTCGTGATCAAACATGCAGCATACTGTGCGTTAAAAATACACAAAGGATGATGAAATCATAGGCTATGTAACACCTCCCCACAAAGAAAAAAGAAATTTACAAAGGAAATTTCTTATTACTCTAAAACAATCTGTATATGGCATTACAGAATATGGAAAAGTCTTTCCTAATGTTACAAAACATGAGATCTCCCTAGCACGTTCAGTCATAGGTACTTGCCAGTATCCCTTTAACAAATCAAATTTACTTATGTACCTAGCCTTTCCGATCTTGTCTATGCAATCTTCCACGCGAGGGAGAGGGTAAGTGTCTCTTTTGGTGATCTGATTAACACGTCTGTAGTCGATGCAAAGCCGCTGTGACCCACCCGGCTTAGGGACCAGAGTGACAGGAGAACTCCACTCGCTCTGACAGGGCTCAATTATCTTGTGGTCCAACAGGTAGCCAAGCTCCTTCTGGATGAGAGGAACTTTCACTGGGTTCACACGGTAAGGAGGCAGTTTAATTGGCTTTGCGTCTCCAACATCGACATCATGCATCAACACAGTGGTTCTTCCTGGAGTAGCACGGAACACTTGCGGGTACTCCTGCAGTAATGCCGAAAACTCCTGCCTTTCCTCGGGAGCTAGATGAGAAAGCTTAGTCTGGAGATCATTCATGATATCAGGATTCTTCCCCAAACTATCACTCAGGCTCATACTGCATGGGAGAGCTTCACTTACAGACTTGGGTGGAACAGCTACAGTGCAGACTGGATTATTTTCGTCCCGCCTGTGATATAACTTTAGCACGTTGATGTGACATAGTTGCTTGCTCTTTCTACGATCTGGTGTGGCGATGACATAGTTGACATCACTGAGTTTCTTCTCCACGAAATAAGGGCCACTAAACTTGGCTTGAAGAGGTTGCTCATGAACTGGTAGCAGAATCAAAACCTGATCTCCTGGCTGAAAGTGGCGTAACCTGGACTTCTTATCATACCAAGTCTTCATCTTCTCCTGAGCAGCTCCTAAATTCTCTCTCGCCAGCTGTAAATCAGTGGACAGCCGTTCTTTGAACTTCATCACATACTCCAGCAGGCTGACGTCATCTTCCTCCGACAGCCAGCATTCCTTGAGTAACTTAAGGGGTCCTCTTACTTCATGGCCAAACAGTAGTTCAAAAGGTGAGAAGCCCAGTGATTCATTTGGAGATTCTCTTGCGGCAAACACAACGAATGGAAGACCTTTATCCCAGTCTTTCTGATGTTCCAAACAGTATTTCTTGAGCATCGATTTGAGTGTTTGATGATATCTCTCCAACGCTCCTTGGGTCTGGGGATGGTAAGCTGAAGACATGATCTGGGTGATGCCCAACTCTTTCAGAGACTGCTTGAAAATGTTTGACATGAAATTACTTCCCCGGTCTGACTGTACTTCCTTGGGCAGACCAAACTTTGTGAAGAACCCCAGCATTTCCTTAACCACGTTCTTTGGCTGAGGATATTTCTAAGTGGAATGGGCTTCAGGACCTAACGAGTAGCCATATCAATCAAGGTCAACCCACATAAAGAAGAAAATCCTGAAGAAGTCTTAGGAAAGAGGGCCCCACAATATCCACCAAACACACAGGGTGAAAGGCGCACTCAAAAGGAGGGAATGGGAACTAGAGGTGCAGCCTTTTCAGTCTGATTACACTTCCCCACAACTTGACAAGTGTGACAAGATTTACAAAATACCAGGAAACATCCCTGAGAAGATACCTGGCCAGTAGAGAAAGTGTTTCAAAATGCACGTGCCACAGTCTTGCCCTCACTCCAAGGTGTCCTGCCAAACTGGAATCATGAGCCACTTCTAATGATATCCTGCCTACAAACACGAGGGATGACAACTTGATGTACAACCTCCCATTCACAGTCGGCTGATGCTGTTGGGGTCTCTCACTTCCTCATGAGTACTCCTGACTTTACATAATAACAAGTAGAAGCACCGGCTGACTCTTCCTCACTGCAATGCAGAGTTAGCTAGACCTTTCAACCTCAGGGTCAGCAACCTGCAACTCAACCAACTCTTGACGAGACAAATTATCAACACTACGGGGTACTGCTCCTCATCTGGTGAGTGGTCCAAATTAGCAAGAAAAGTGTCAGCTAGGATAACATCATCATCATCATTATCCTCTAAATCACCAGTAACTTTAGACTTAGCCTCTAGTGACAGCACATGCAGGGGAAACACATCAGGGACATCAAGCAATCCTGGGACACAGCCACTGGCTCACTAGGAGCCAACTGAGGAGCTGGACACACTTGACTTCCACCAATATCATTTCCAAGTAAGAAAGTTACAACTGACATTGGGGAGTGTCTCAACCAACCCAAGCATAACGGAACCATTACTTTTCAAAACCAGACTCTAAATTCTACTCTGCACAGAGGTGACAGAGAAGTAATTATTCCCTACACCTTGTAAGATTACAAAGTTTCATCAGAGGAATTAACATTAGAGCCTAGAACACTGGTCAGCATAAGGGATTGGCATAAGCACCTGTATCCACGTGATATATTTTAATCTCTGATTTCCTGTCATTATCTGTCCAGAGGACTGACAAAACCATCAGACAGGAAATTAGCACATGAACTCTTGAGAGTGTCACCCACGTTACTGCTCAAAAGAAGAGCTCCCATCATGAGAATTTAAGTTACCCCTCAAAACAGGTTCCAGTTAACTCAGTTAAAGAATTCTGAGGAACTCTCAAGGAGTGGACTTACTAGACCAATTGACTGAATATTTAAAGAAGACTCCTTCTTTTTGTTCACATCACTCCTGTCTCCTGAAACATCTCTCCGTAGTACTTGAGCCAAGCTTTTTACTACAAAAAGTACATTTACTTTTTTCTGAAATCTAGATTGAAGCTGGTATTTACTTCCTGGAGGAAACATCATCTTTGTTCTCTTTCCCTGGTACCTGTACTCTGAGTAGGGGCAACGTACTTACTCTCCTAGCTTTCCCTTTTTCTTTAGAATATCTCTTGTGAGTGAGAACATATTCATCAGCTAAAACTGCAGCATCAGACAAATTATCTATTCTTTTCTCATCAAGATATAGGCTTACATCTTTATAAATACACCTTTTGAAGTCCTCCAGCAAAATCATCTCTGCTTAGCCATTCTACCGAAATCAGAATCCACATTCTTAGAGATTTAACCACTGCTCTAACAGATCTTCTTTGATTTTTGCTTACTCAACATGGGATTGCTTATCTTGCTTATAAGTTGTCCTAAATTTTACTCTATAGGCTTCAGGAACAAGCTCATAGGCCCTTGAGAATCAAGCTCTCTTAACTTTACATCATAATTACCACATTGATCCTGAGAGGCAAAGATGCATAAGTTACTTGAGCTTTACCTGTGAGAACAGTTTGAAGGAGTACTGGCCAATACTTTTTGGCCAATTAAAACCTGTTAACAGCTACCCTCTCCAAACAACTTGAAAAATACTTTGTTAAATCAGATTCATTAAAAGAGGAGGGACAAGTTTAACATTTTTAAAGCCACATCAAAATCATCAGAGCTAGATGATCCAGTTCCCACCTTGTTTCATGCGATACTCATGGTGCTGGCCTGAATCCTAGCAAGTTCAATTTCCAGTGCCTGAGCCTGTACCTGTGCACTCTTGAATACGAGCATTTGCCTGAGAATTCAGCCTCCTTAGCTTTTGCCTCCTGCAGGGCTAGCTGTTCAACTTAGCTAATTCAATCTGCGTTTGCTCATTTGGAGGAGTTACATTAAACAAGCTTTCATTAATCATGTCAACAATTTGATCTTTAGAATGATGAGAGCGAAACAGCCAATTCCCAATTGTTGAGCTGGAAACAAGCTTAAGTTCATTCTTTGCATTTCTGTTTTCTATGCATCACGCACACTGTTTGCACATTTGACAAAAAATCTTTGGCTTCATCAGGAGTGTAGTAATAGTAGACATAATGAATAAGTAACAGTCACAAAATATCAAGCAATATCCTTATGATAATATCCTGAATATTCTGATAAGAGGGTCGCAAACATAAATTTATGTTACGAAAACAGAGAAACATAACGTTACACTCTTTTAAGTGAGAATACTAAGAGTCACTACTGTCCCGTAAAGCTCCAGGCTCAAAACAAAAGAGTTAGGTAAAATTACAAGTTAAAGTGCTTAATGCTCAAACTAG